>NC_136652.1:11175356-11821824 GCF_949748355.1 Melanostigma gelatinosum | reverse complement strand
AACTCTGATTGGCCAAATCATGTTCACAGCTAAAATAAAATATAAATCAGGCTACTAACACACATCTGTGGCTGTATTTCACTAGATGTTAATGACAAAAATCACCGGTCACATTGTTCAAAGGTATTACCCCGTGAAAGAACATTCATGATAGTTGTTGTTCTTGTAATTTGTGCCCTGAAGTTATTTTCGATTTCTCCCCATTCCGACAAGTTTTGACAGATGTCGGTTCCTTTTATTCCTCAACACATTGACTCATGCAGTATTCAAATGTCATGCACATGAGATTCCCAGGACAATGCAGAAAGAAGTGAGCTTACCAGACCTGTGCAGCCTGCTCCTCATCTCTAGCTGAGGCTAGCAGCTTAAGGATGCATTAGCCGCTACTAGCCTAACACACCTGAATCTCCCACTGAATTGTTGTCAGTTGGAGTTGCATTGTGGGTAATATAGGTGTCAGCTTTTGACAAGGAAGAACAATGCACGCAATCAAATTGACGATATCTCTGGTTCAGCTGTATTGACTTGAATCCTCTGTTTTTTCTACTAGAGTACTCTTTAAAGGATTATAACCTTATTAAAAAGCAAAGCCACTGTGGTTTACTGTCATTTCAGCATGGCTTGTGTCTGTGTTGCGCTTAACAATGCCTCATAGCTATTATAAATCCCTGCAAGCCACAGTCACGAGTGGCTTGTTGCTTAAATGAAAACGGAGGAGTGAGATATTGGCTGTCCTAATGAGCTCTGATATAAATAAAAACAGGACCCATATAGCATGGATGACCACCAGCCCTTCTCTTATTCTCCTGCACACACACACACACACACATCCTCTGTACTTTACTTCACTGCATTTGCTGCAGCAGAATCCCATCGGCTATCCAGTTACGGCCCGCCTGGCCAGGGGCTTGCATTAGTGGCGTAGGAGAGCTGTGAACAGGGAGTATCAGATGCTGTAATGTGGAAATTCCTCTGTAATGCAGAGGCTGCGGGATTGTGCGATTACTTAATTCATTTAGCTGAGTAAATATGACTGATCTGCCAAAGCACGGAGGGGATGGGGGGGTAGATGGTAGTACCTTGCTGCTTGTGTGTGAGCATGTAATGGCATGCACGTGTGGTTATGGGTGCGTGCGTGTTACGGGTAGATGGGAGTACATATGGACCCTCAGTAACAACAGGTTGGGTTTAAGGCTCCAGTTTCATGTGTCCGGGGAACAAACCATTAAGAAAGAGCGGCGAGCCCACCAAGCCCACACCTCCAGTAGCCACATGACCTATCCCAGGCGCTGATTTGTGGCTCCTGACACTTTAATTCATTGGAAAACACAAGTCAGGACCCAGGAGTTAAGTAAGTCCATTAACACTATGGAGAAGTAATGCTTTCCAGTGCAGTGCCAGCCCTGCCACCCAGTGTGATCAAGCATGGAAACCCAGTTATTTCACAGTGGGTGAATATTTCCTGGAAGTTTTACACTGAGCTTGCTGACAAAATTATATAAATCTATATCATTTGAGGTGAATTTATCAACAATAAATAACCTTTTTATGGTCCCTTATTCCTTCATGAGATTTCTCCTTTGGTAATTTAAAATCAATGAACTACTGACCATGCCGTGTGTTTGCTACTGCAGAGGGCTATTTAGATGTGTTACACACCAGTTTCACTCCTACGATACATCATGAGCAACGTAACCATGAAAAATAGAAGTATGCAAAAGTTTACAGAACAGGTGTTTATCGAGAACAAGTTCAGCAAAAGTCACGTAAAAGATTCTGCTTTGCTTGGATACACGTTTTGTATTAGTTGTGTGTAACAACTGCCCAAATGTTGAACCCATACAATCCATATATATTGCAAAGTCTTGATTACACACAAGAAAACATATCATCACTCAGAAGTGAAGTCACATTAGACTTCTATAATTAATTTAAGCTGTAAAATGCAGTAATGGGGCCATGCATATAGCGAACCAAAGAATACAATTAAATTCAGTGTGTGGGAATTTAACGCTTTCTTTTACAGTGATTTATCCTAAATTGAGTAATGAAGATGTGATCTTCCACGACACTAAATCTCTTTTCAACACAATATGAATTCAAAGATGCATTATGTAGCTGAGCTCAGCTGTTGCATCCACCGAATCCATCATTTCCCCAAAGGCGTCTCTCAAAAAATGATTTCATTGTCCTCTAATCCATTATGTGGAGCAGCGATGTCAGCTGAGCTGTAAGTGACTCAAAACACAGCTGCTGGGGAGTGGAAAACGGGGAGCCCAATTCATCTCAAGCTGAATGGAAAAAGATGGAGTCGAAAAAGCTGTTAAAAGTATCTGACAGATTCGCTCCGCAATGTGGAACAGAATTATTAATTTGGGAACTGGGCCTGTTAAATCTATCATTCCATTATTCTAACAGGAATCCAAAGGACATGTGCAGCCTGCAGGTCAGCGGCCAGTGAGCCCCGTCTGTTGTTTTAACAGTAAAAAGTCGGTTTATCTTCCATTTTAAGAAGAGGAAGTGTGATGGTACTGTACTGTGGAGCTTAAGCTCAGCTGGAAACTTTGCAGTGCCACTGCATGGACACTGGGAAAATTCTCTGTATTGGAGTTACATATCATGATTTTATATTAAACATCTCATAGATGCAGAATTGTGGATTTTAAGCTTTAATAACAACTTTGATCTGATCACCTCAGGATTACCGTAGGTGAGATCACTCTTGGCATTTCTCTTTGTCCTGCCACTTCTTTTCCTCTTTATCCTCATTATAATCGTCATTTTTAGGAAGCAGTCCAGTCCTGTTAGATGTTATGAAATAGTTTGAGGGCTGAATAGAGGACCCAGAGGAGGATCAAGGTTCGATTCATTCATCCATAAAATAATGGAAATCACAGTGGCTCCACCCTAATAAGAAGCCAGGAGAGAAGGTACTTATACAGGATCACAGATATTCTTACTGTATATTTGTTCTCCGCACATGTAGAAATAGTATATGTAAATAAATACACCGATCGTTTTTAATCCAAGCCTTAAACATGAATGCCAGCGTGCCTCTGTGACTGATGTGGTTTATCATTATATTCTTCTTATTATATTCTCTCACAGTATTTCCTTTTTAACATTGTAATCCTTCAAATGATCATGAAATCCAGCCCCAATACTTATGGACAGCATTTTTTAGTAATAGTAATGAGCCTTTGACTGTAGTGAACCTGTTTTACAGAATGAAGGTCTAGTGAGATCTGTTAAAATATATCTTTCTCTACAGCATTTGATAAATTCTGGAAAATATAATTGCCATGTTGACAGTTAAATCTCACGATGTTAAACTGCACTTTCTTTGCCAGCCTAAGCTCCAGAGCCGTGGGCCGGATAGTGTCCGCCTTGAGACTTCAAAAAAAGATGGGAGCGTCTTGCCTGTGTGTTGTGGTTCAGGCTGAGAGGCTGTGAGGTCTCACGGCAATGCCAGCGGGAATCGCAGAAGGGCACGGGAGCCTTGGAGGTCCTGGTTTTACAGCGCAGCAGTTCATTACGTACACACACACCGGCCCCCGCTCTGCCACGACTGGAGTTTGTCACTTGCAGATTTATATTCTTCTCTATTAAAACTACTTTACAAGCCCACCGAGATTCCTGGAGATGTAGGGCGAGAGAGTGGGAAACCCCATAAGGGGAGGCATGAAATGAAAGAAGAAAGCAAGTGAGACTCCAGGAACAAAGCGTAGTTTAATGGCAGTGAGAGAGTTGGGGAAAGTGTGTGTCACTGCTAGTTCACCATAATGTTGAGTCTGAGCCTGAAAGATCAGTTTAGTGGCAATTCAATCACTGTGCAACTAAATCATTGATGTTAAAAGGAGAATCTTACATGTTGTTCTTCCAGTGAAATTGAAGAACACGCCATGAATTTAGGAGTATCAGAAGGCATTTAAAGTATCTTGAAAGTATCTTTTAAGACCTTCACCGGAACTAAATAACCGCTATACAAACAACTATAATGCTAAGATATATTAAGACAGTCACATTTAAAACAGGCCAAAGTCTGATGGTCACTACTTTGATGTTAAAGTTTTCATAACAGTTTTCAACAATATCTCTTTGGACCCACTAGCTCACTAGTGTCCAAAAGTGATGGCCATTTTTACGAATAGGAAAGCCTTGAGATAAACATTCTGAACATGTAAAGATATTCATAAATAACGTACTTAACTGCATTCCTAAAGATAATAATTAAAAGTATAGAATATCTTGATAAAATTATTGCACAACACTATAACAAACAGAGTGTGGTCAGGCATGTCTTCATGATAATAATGAAGAGGCGAAAGAAAAGAGATGGGTCTTTAGACAGGTTTTAAAGTGATCATTTGAGGGGGAAGAGCTAATTATTCATGAAAAACTTCCACAATTGACGCTTCGCTAATTTTGAGAATCAAGACTGGAGAAATACTGAGTTAAATGTTTGAACATTAAATTGTATTCAGCCTCAACCCAGAAGTATCCACATCCTCATGACATCGCAATCCTGTTTTCCATCATTTGTCAGTGGTCCTATCCGCGTTAATACAGACTGAAGGGGAGGAAACACTTCTTTCTACCACAACATAACTGCAGCGAACGCTCTCTTTTGTGCCATTTAAGACTTGTCATCTCATGTGGAATCGGCCACAATATTCAGTTCGCTCACAGTCAAACTCCAAAGTGTTGCCAAGAGTTATACAAATTCCAAGTTGTAACTAGAATGACAATCTTACACTTCCAAGTTCCCCACAAGTGCTTTACAAAGAGACTCAATAAAAACGTGAATAAATGAAGCTTCTTGTTGAGAAGTGTGGTGGTAACTGTATTCATTATAAGTGCAAACATCATTTATTCACATTCCTTGCACCACAGAATCGAAACAAGCATATCAAGGTAGGTACAAGGTACTGTACTGTAGTGCTTCCTATTGTACACAAGAGGGCGTTGCGTCCCTTTCTAAACGAGATCATCATTGCAAAGCATTTAGTCACAGGCCTGTTCTGGCTTTCTCTGTGCAGCAGATTAATGAAAGGTGTATGAATTCACAATGCATCACTGTCGCCTATGTGATAAGAGAAAGAGGTGAACACGAGCTACATGCATGTGGATCAGAGGCTCGAGTGAGCTTCATCTTCCACTCCTTTCACTTACTTGTTCCCTCTGTCCTTCCTCCCTCTTAAAGCCAACCACCTGCATTATGGCAGAAATCTGCATCTCCGGCCAAAGGGCAGACATGCTGCAACTCTAGTGATGCGGACTATGGTTTTTATCAGCGTGTAACAAAAAATAAAGAAAACAAGTGTCAAAAACAGGCAGATTGTGTAGGAGCAGCATGTTGTCTCACAACGCCCATATTGTCATCTGTCACATCAGACACATTTCCCCCACATTCCTGCCGCCTCCCTGCCTCGGTGCATGCACGCTGAATCATAGCGTCTAAATATAGATGCTCATTTGCAGCAGCAGCGTGGGTCAAGCAGTGCAAGACAAAGGTGAAGCAGAAGTCACACAGAGGAGTTATAAAAGTTCAACTGCCTGTTTTGCAAAGCAAAAGAGGCAGGCATATGGCTGTCTTGTCCTCCCACCTCAGCCCTCCAGAGAAATTGTGTTTGTCAGAGTAATAAAACTGTCCCATAACCCCATAACCTCTGCAATATTCATGATCCAAAGTTTGTGCCTTTCGCAAGACAGCTCGATAAGTGTTGGAGCTGAGTCTGTTCCCAGGCTCAACCATAACAAGTACATTGTCTGCTGGGTTACCATGAGGCGAGCTAGTCCAGACCAAATACCCACGCCGGCTTGTTAAAACACACTCCTCATTGGTTCAGCGCAGGCGCTCGCTGAGAGCTGGCCTGCTCTGTTTACTGATGTCACAGGCTGGAAGGAGCCCATAATAGGCAATGGCTCTTCTCAAAATTACGAGCTGTTTATGAACAAGGTGAAAAATGACACTTTTATTGCCCGTCGCATGCGTCCCTCTGTCCGACCGTGCCCCGGCCTGTTCCACCTTGTCCTGTCAAATCAATGGAGCACTTCTGGAGGGAACTAAGTCAACAAGCATGCTGGGAGAGAAGCACATACACACAACAGAGAGAGAGGGGGGGGTTATCTGCACAACGACAGCTGCAATGCAGAATCTCGTAAACATGCATTAATCAGAGCAGAGGGCTGGTATAACTGCTGTGGCATACAAATAAAGACAGAGAGACTGCTGGACTGATGAGTCACAGCTTGTGCTCTGGTCAAGTTTTTTTTCCAAAGTCATCCAGTGTGGTTTTGACAACTCAAGACAACCACGTACACAACAGCATGCGGCATCGATCATTATTACAACAAAAATAGCACGAGTCATGTTTTTCAAATGATGGCAGTTCTGTCCTGTCGTAACCAATCTACTGTTTTTCTGAGCATTCATATTCTCGAGACTCAGTCAGGAATAGAAGATTTTAACTCGTTTATGCAGTGTGTTAAGTGGTCTGCAATATATTGTGGTGCCAAAGCATGCATGACTTTACTCATTACTCATATAACATTAAGATGAATTCTATAATACATGATAAACAAGTTCAATGAGGCTAGAATATGTCACCTATTGCAAAACAGTTCGTATTAAAGGTTGTCTGTATGATAATCAGAGCATTAATATAGCAGCAAACAACTATTGCTGTATAAAGATAAAGCGGAGTAATGAGTTGTGAGATTGTCAAACACCAGATCTGTTTATAGTGTGTGTGTGTGTGTGTGTGTGTGTGTGTGTGTGTGTGTGTGTGTGTGTGTGTGTGTGTGTGTGTGTGTGTGTGTGTGTGTGTGTGTGTGTGTGTGTGTGTGTGTGTGTGTGTGTGTGTGTGTGTGTTTCAAATAGCAGCTGTCAGACTATCAAATTAGCTTATTATAAAATCTGAGCCACTCTTTTGAGGGCGATAACGTGCTGGACATTGATGAGTGTTATTGGAAGAACGTACAGGAAATTATAACTGTGCAACACCTACACTGGCACTTTGATATTTCGATTGGTGGAATTCCCTTTAACTCAGACATCTACCTACAGTACATCCATTGTGCAAAAAAAATACCAGAGTAATAGATACATGTTCTATCCACCAGAGTGCAGCATTTAGCTTCCTCCATGTCTATACAGCATGCATGTGGCTGCAGGGAGCTTCAGCAGCCCCACTGAGAAGCTCTGTTATGTTATCACAGTCTGTGCTATATATAAAAGTCCTGATTCAGCTCCACTGATGTTTCCATTCTGAAAAGAAATTAGAACAAAGCACGCACAAAGTCCCTCTTGGAGTAGATACAAGATACGATGAGTTACTTACAGACTTGCAGGTACACATATGGATTATCAATGTTCCATTGTAGCAGCATCTAAACACTGATTACATTTGACTAAATGCCTGTATTTTGTGTATGTACAGTGAAATGTGCTACTGTTTGTGTGTCATTTGGCTCATTCTGCACACTTTCTTTGCACTGCTTGCGTCTTTGCTGTGCTCCTGTGAGGGAGTCCCAGTGAGGGGAAAAGGGCTCTGACCATGCAGGGCTATGATACCTCCTGCTGTTCATTTTGTTATGATGCCAGTTCCCCGTTTCTACCCGCGTCAACCTTCTTCATTTTTATTAAAAGAATGATCCCAGTCATTCAGTTTCGGACCGGTATTGGATTCCTTACTTGAGAGAACTCTGTTATTTTTTCCCACATGAATTTAAGTAATGTTTTTCTCAATATCAACAAAGCTTATAAAAGGACCGAAACCAACAATAAATTGATCCTACAGGTACGAACAAGATTTGTCTTTGTAGCCAATCTGTACTCCTCACTATATGTACTGTGTACGGTGTGGAACATGACATCAAATACAACGCCAGTAAGAGTGCTATCCTGATCTGTAGAACTAAAGAGGACAAATGTCTAAACTTCCCTGACTTCAAATTGTCTGACAATAATCTTGGTGTCTGTAGTGAAGTCAAATATCTTGGTCATTTTTTAACAGAACACATGTCTGATGATAACGACATTTCCAGGAAATGTCGTATGATGTCTGCACAAGCAAACAGTCTCTCACGCAAGTTTGGTCTGTGTACAGATGGAGTGAAGATGTCTCTGTTCAGAGCATATTGTACTCCACTCTACACTGCACACTTGTGGTCAAACTACAAAAAAAGAGTCTACAGAGACTTCAAGTAGCGTACAATGACGCCATGAGAATACTTTTAAAGAGACAGAGATGGAGTAGTGCTGGTGAAATGTGGCTGCACGAGTCAACACTTTCCAAACTGTTTTAAGAAATCTCATGTACAAATTCATCTGTAGACTGAATGACTCTGTAAATGGGATCATACTTGTTTTAACCAACATAAGGTTTAGCAACACACGCTACCAGTCCCAGCTGTGGCGACATTGGTACAGCTGTCTCTTTGTAAGGCATTGCTAGGCCTCTGTACTTTTATTGTTTGTGTCTGTCTTTTTATGTATCTGTCTGTATGGACCCCGAGTCTGAAATAAAGTCTATCTATCTATCTATCTATCTATCTATCTATCTATCTATCTATCTATCTATCTATCTATCTATCTATCTATCTATCTATCTGTATTGTCCAAAAACAATTTAAAAACTCGTCATTTACCCTCACTGGTGCACTGGGTGAAATGTTCCATCATTACAATGAACACGGGCACACTTACACACTGTACATTGCTTTGATTCGCTCACGTCCCACTGCTACACACCAGCATTTCCTTTTCTTAAGGGTAAGAAGAAACAATCCCCCTGAAGCTCTTATAAATTGGATCTGTATATTTGTTCATTCCCATATTCACTCAGTTTGGCACCAAATCCGAATATTCCACTTATCACAATGACAGTTCAGTCTGCTGCCAGTTCATTTGGTACAAACAAATTTACCTTCACCACACAAAGGAACATAATACAGTCTTGCCTTCACAATTCATTTTTAATTTTTTTTGCATTACTGTTTTTCTGCTTGCCTTTTATGTTTGTGATTCCACAGTAGGTGCTCTTTAGGGAAGACCCTTACAATCCCACCTGTGTTTCTGTCCTCTCCTATGCAGCTGTTATGCTTTTTTTAAGCTTTATTTGTATACCTTTTTTTCCCCCCACACAGACAAATAAAGACCTGAGCAGGCATGCATGTGCTGAACCAGTGACAAATTCAATCTAAAAGAAGAGTCGCTCTCATATCTATTCAAGGACAGAGTTTTGAATGAGGTTC
This sequence comes from Melanostigma gelatinosum, assembly GCF_949748355.1. Lineage (NCBI taxonomy): Eukaryota > Metazoa > Chordata > Actinopteri > Perciformes > Zoarcidae > Melanostigma > Melanostigma gelatinosum. The sequence goes on along the minus strand of NC_136652.1, from coordinate 11,812,566 downwards.
CAGTTACCATGGAAAACATTTACCTCTGTCCCACAACCCAAAGTGAAGCCAGCAGCAACTTAATACAGCGACAGCGTACCTTGATGCCACGTTACCTGCAATGCTACAATGTGTGATTTCGAAAAATGAGAAGTCTCAGATGAAATAATAAACATGTGAGAATACTGATAAGTTCTGCGCCTGTGTATAGATGTGTTTAAAGGGTCTTTGTATCAGATAGGTAGAGGGAGCCATGATAACAAGAGGAGCCTACTTTCATCATCCCGCTGCTTTTCAGGCTTCATGATATTTCAGCCCCTGTGATTGAGTTGCAAGCCTATTAAACTCTGCAGCTGTTGTTTGTGAAGGCACCTAGGAAACAGAGGTAATTGATGGACCTATTGAGTTACACTCGCTGCATATGAAACCTCCACGGGTGAGAAAGTCAAGGATACCAATATGAGCTCAACCTTATAGCTCACTGTCGACGCACACAACAGCTACAAGCTGAGTTACTACGAGTTGCTGTGAGTTATTGCGTCTGTGTATGCGCTCGTGTGCATGCACCATACATACATGTACAAATGTGCACTCCTGCATGCCGGACTGAAAGGTCAGACTCTATTAATACTCTGATTTTTGAACTTACTGCCTTCAGTCGCTCTCTGAACAGAGCACCATCCACAAACATGACATTTTCTCACCGCAGTGAGAATAACAAATCTGACTCCCACTTGGGAAAATGATGATGCACTGTTATGTATCTTTTAACACCGGCTAAAATGAGACCACACAGGAGTAAATGAACACTCAAAGTTAATGTATATGTAACTGGTGGAAACTTCTGATTCGCTCTTTTAATATGATTTTATCCTTGTGTATGTTACGGATATCTGAATATCAAGTGACAAAACTCTCATGGACCCAAGGACCCATTTATTCATATTTTACTTTTTTTTTCCTAATTGGTACATAAGCATAAATAAAAACAGCACTTGGTCGTGGTTTAAGAGTTTCTGGATATTCAGCCTCATTCACAAGCTTCAAACTGAAATTTTCGGCCTGCAGAGAGCATACAAGAGCATAAGGGATTTGACTTTGACTTTGGAAAATGTGATTTACTGCTATTTATATTTTAACAAAGAAAGATCGTGCTAAAAATAGCCGCACACACAAGAGTAAAATCACATTCAAAGTGCACATACTCACAAATAAAAGTAAGGCAGTTTTGATACACTTCATGCTCTTAATGTTCTGTTGAAGACTGTTACAGCATTTTGTGTTACAATGTTGAATTTTGAGGGAGGATGTGAGGAGTCTCACATTCAGTGTGTGGGTTTGACTACTGAACAGATCTGTGCTCCATCTAAAATGGGGTCTAAATTATTGTTTGGGTTTGCCATGCCCCCCCACAGTGTAATATAATAGGTGGGTTGAATGTGTCATGAAGACTGTGGCGGGGGGTTTCCCAGGGTGAAAAGTACTGTAGATGGAAAGATGAGGAGGAAGTAGGGGGGGGGGGGGGGGGGGGGGTGCTGTTTCCTCTCTTTTGGGGTAAGGAGAGAGGAGGGTGGCCCGAGCAGGACCAGACAGCGTTCTTGATACCTACAGACAGTGAAGGTTCAAACTTCCACTGGGTTAGCTTAGATGGGCAGTGACTCATGAGAAGTTGCCTGGGGGCATTTAAAGGAGAGAAAAGTGAAATTAGGAGCGTGAATTTACTATAAACGAAAAGGATAAACAATTGTATTTCTAGGTATATGTTTTAGTGTAAAGAAATACATCACATTGTGACATAATCTTGCAAAAATAGCTTCAAAATCCTGTTTTGAAATATTAAAATTGTAATCAAAGCATAAATATAGACCAGGAAGTCCACGGTTGGATGATGCAGATGTTTATGTGACAATTTTCTTCAAATGTTGTCTGTTTTTTCGTATGTAATGTCAATGTATTATTTTGCAATCTGGTGAAATGACGCAACTCAAAAGGTTTCAACCATTCCCCCCTCAGGCCGGTGGTGCGACGCTGTTCTTCACGTGTGTGATTTGTGTGGACAAAGATGAGACCAGCAATTAAAAGAACTTATCTGGAGCAGAAGAAAGAGAAGAGTAGCGCTGGGGAAATTAGAGAGCGCTCGGCTGAACACATCACCCAAATTCACTGGTGTGTCTTCAGATTTTCGGTCTCCTTTGTGAAGCAGCAACCGTGATATTGTCAATGCTTGATGTGCAGTATCAACATTTCAAAACGGGTCTGAAGACACCATTGAGGACACGAAGTTAATATTCTCCATACAGCTAAAAACGTATTATATGTCATCGGCTGATTGCATATAATATATTACTCATGAATCAAGGATTCGTTATTTTCTCACCAGATTTTTACTTCTGGCCGTTAGACCTTTCTCTTATGAGATTCCATTCCATTAAACAGGCTTCATTTCGACAACCGCTGTAGATGTTAGACAAAACAACCCTTACTCACGAGCATGCTTTGTGCAGAGCTTTCTCCTGTATTCCATGGTTCTTATCAGCAGATAGAGTTTGCAAACCCTACAGCGCCTTCTGCTTTTGAAGCCCGTGTGATACGACTGAAAGCTCCATTCGACCTTGAGTCTGGACTCTTTTGTTTAACCACAGCAGACAAAATATAATCATGAAGATTTATTTTAAATCATTGTCAAAAGACCATGTGTGACCATACTCAATAAATAACCGTAAAGCATGCTTTGTTGTATGTGTTCTTGTCCTTGTTTTAAAATATCTCATGTCTTTTTTTAAATGTGTTTTGATATATGTACTGTATTGCTGCCTCCTGTTTTTTCGTGCCCAGGGACTTCAGTAGGAGATTAGCCAAGATGGCTAAACTGGCACATTTATAAAAATGTCTATTAATGTGCACTGTTCCTATCGTAAACTCTAAATAAAATAAATAATTAAAACATGGCATAGCAGGAAAGTCACAGGGGTATTTAAACACATTAATGATGGCTGCATTCCACTTAGAGGAGCTGAGTCATTGCACATGTTATTAAATCCACCTGTGCTTTTCTAACCATGAGCAAGACAGAAAAAGAAAGGCATGACAGAAGCCCATTAGGTCATTAGGCTGATATAAATATCCCTCATCATGAACTCGGGAGGTCACATGATGCTTACATATCTTAGTCATATCTGAATGTATTTGGAGTGTAATTGGATTCTTGTATGTCAAATTGTACGATCCGGCTCTGCACTATGGGTAAGCTGATATTCATCAGACAGCTATTACAGTACCGTGAGTACATACATTCATGACAATGACACGGTGTGATCTGATAAAGGGACTCTCTAGTGGAGGACCTCTGCAGCTCCACACACACATGTGACATATACGTCTCGGCGTCACCACACTGAGCCCTGGCCTGTCTCTTGCGCCGCGGGTCAGTGTGTGGCTAATATGTAACGAGACATGACACTTTAAAAGTCCAACATGTGCCACGGGCGATGACAAACCGCCGCTGCGCTCACTCTGCGAGCTTGTGGACTCAGCAGCTCCGGATGTTTTGATCTCGTCTCTGCGATATCGTTTTGATCTTGCAGAATGACATGTTTCTCCATTGGTGTCCTCTCTCTCTCCGAGCTCCTTGTCCTTCCCCGCCCTCAGCTGCTCTGTAGGTGGCGTGTATGCATCTGCTTATTTGCAGAGACATCACCATGGCGCCCGTGTCATGTCTACAGACCTCCTGTAATCTCCTTGGTGCGCTGTGTGAAATGGGCCGTGACCTCTTCTGCTCTCTCTCTTTCTATCTATCTCGCTCCATCCTTCACTGCTCTGCTCTTTCTCTTTCTCTCTGTGATGCAGGAGGATAATTCATACTCGCCAACCACGAGCTGACTGCAGAGAATCACAGGCCAGAACTCATTTACAGCAAGAATAGATCACAGTGAGTGGGACTGTGGATACAGATCATCCTGACTGATCGACATCACGGGAATATATGGCCAAATGTATGTGGACACTGAAACACAACACATAAATGTGATTGTTGAACATCTTATTCCAAAACTGGAGTAAATACACTGCTATTATATACATTACCACGATAACATTACGTCAAGGCTTCATAACCCTTACAATTGTAGAAGCTGTGATATCTATGGTGATATCTATGGTGTGTGTGTGTGTGTGTGTGTGTGTGTGTGTGTGTGTGTGTGTGTGTGTGTGTGTGTGTGTGTGTGTGCGTGTGTGGGTGTGTGTGCATGTGTGTGTGTGTGTGAGAGTCGTGCTGTCAAAAAGGGGTCCAACACTTTGATTATGTTTCAACATCTCTGAAACAATCACGTCAAGGTCACCAAAAGTAAAAGAACGTGGGTGTCCACAACTTACCCTGACTCATCTCCATCACAGGTATACACTTTTATGAGTCACAGAGAAGAAGCAGATACTCTTAGGCAGAGCACGAAGAACAGGTATAGCCTTTTAAAGTGAAGAAATGTCGACTTGTAAACCCTCATCACACAAGTCATGGCCTAAGTATGGACACGTTAGTTGACTGGATTAAACTGTAAGAGAAACTGATTGAGCGCTTTCATACTTGTATCGATGTTCCCGTTTTCTTCTCGTGAACCTAAATCCGTATCGTGCTTTGGCATATTTAGTTTTAAAGTAAATATGAGAAGCATTATTGTATGCATGAGTTGTAAGTGCAAAGTTCTGCTGTAGTTTCATTTAGTAAAGCCTTGGGGGGATGACATGCGAGCGCATCTTCCTGTGACAGAGCGAGCAGCTTTGATGGTAACCAGTGCAGCAGTCCTCAGGCTCAGAGATCCTCTCTGCTTTATTTCACCGCCGTGTGCGTGTGTGTGTGTGTGTGTGTGTGTGTGTGTGTGTGTGTGTGTGTGTGTGTGTGTGTGTGGACTAGGTCCTCCTCTCAGGCCCGTGTTGCCTAATACGTCCATGCAGGGCTCGCTGGAAAGCGGCGTGCAGCAGCGCAAAGATCAGGGCTATTCTGGTGCTGCCAGCCTGCTCAGTGCTGATAGGAAAGGATTAATGAGGCGGGGCACTCATCGCTTGTAATTAGAAACAACGCTGAAAAACTATTTTTGTGCCTGTTCCAACGGAGAGATCGTGACCCGAGGGCCAGCGCCCCCACACCCCTTCGCCGCTGGCCATGAGGCGAGACGTCTGCGAAGTTGGAGTAAATATAGGCCCATAACTCCTGCAGCTATGTGACACATGGTTCAATGGAGGCGAGCGCAGATAATTCACAACTCCGGCTGTGTACTCCACTGGATGCTCGCATGGCAAGAGGCTGAGAGAGGCTGTCTCTGAAAATACACACTGTGGGTCTTGTTTGTTGTTATTGATTCCAATAATCAGGGAGTCTCTGAGCTTCTGTTGTTTCCATGGCTTCTGTTGTATTGCGGGGACTTGGTCACATGAAATATTTATCCCTCAATCTGTTGTTTCTCTTTTAATTTCAGGATGTTTTTAACGTATTGTACCGCTGTATCTCCCGAAGTGATTGTTTAAGTCATTTTTCAGTTTGATAATCCAGCTGAAACGCGGCGTTCTTTCTGCTTTTCTCTTAAAATCATTATAACTGGAATATCTTTGGGTTTTGGACTGTTGTGCAATGTCATCTACAGCTCTGGGAAATTATGATGAAAAAGAATTGTCAGTTGCATTATTCGTCTCTTACTTAGAATTTAAACTTATATTTTGGGGGGGGGTTTTGGCCACTCTGGGGCAGCTGAAACAGGTTTTTAACACAATGCAAAACATTGCTTATTTGCCGTTATGGTGTTTCTGTGCACCTTATTAATGTCAGCCCAATATTCACTTTCCTTTTAGTTCTGTTTTAGTCCCCACCGACTCTCGAGGGAATCATCAGGATCTTTAGCTGCTAAATGCTCCACTTTCACATTACGGTAATTGTCCATTCTTAATGTAGAAATATTGATTATTGCAGGTTTAAACACTTCAATACAACATGAGACATCATGTGAAACAGGGAGAAAATAAACCTCCAGGACGCCAAACCAAACTTGAAGCCTCCTTATTTATTTCAAAGATCACAAGTAGGGATTACAAAATTACAGTGCTTCAATTGGAACAGTTCAAGGAGTAGTAGGAGAAGAGTAGGAGAGATGACAGACCAGTTGAGGAATCTTGAGCAAGTCATGCAAAAAGGTGTGGGAGAAGGCCTCCGTTATAATAGCACCCTTTGTGGAAAAAAATAAATCCATCTGTCCGTAGGTCAGTGCAAAAATAGCAATGAATATATGCATACAAAGAAAATATATATATATTGATATACTGTATATACTTGACCATTGACTACAGACACAAAGAAAGAGACTTGTAGAGTGAAGCCTGTTTCCACCGGAGCCTCTGAGCCCAAAGCAGAGACTCTTAAACAAGTCCAGTCACAAAGAGTGCACATCAAATATGACAGCTTGATATTGTTCTAATACAGAACCGTGTTTCCAAATAAATGGGAACAGACCCAGATGCCTGGTGGAGCTGTCAATCAGGCTATGACCTCTACAGACAGAAAGCAGTGTGGGAAAGACTGACAGCACCATAATGCCTGCGAGTGTCTGTCACAGACCAGGAGCACACAGCATGCTTCGTTTTCCAACCAGAGAGTAATGTACAGTACGACGGTTACATTGTTCAGTCAAATAGATCATTACATACAAAAGCCATGTGCCGCTGCGGTTGTAGGAACCAACAGATGGGACAAAAAGGTTCATTATTCATATAACATTGGCTCAGATGCTAAGCTCTCTCTCTTTTGTTTTTGTCTTTTTTTGTTTTTTTGCAAATGGTGAATCACTAAATATAAATGCACAAGCTACAAATGTGTTGTAAATGGTTATTATATACCTTTTTTTTCATCATATTCAAATATACTGTGGAGCACCTGTAGACACCAATGACAACAGCAACAAAAATACAAAGTGAGGACACGTCGCCACACAAACATGTTTTGTTTTTATAACTTCTTTGTCGATAAGTCACACGTATAAAACTCACTTCAATCTGAGGCTGCAAACTGTCATTCATGCTCGAAATGTTCGCAGAGACCTCAAGACTATTTCACGATCGTCGGGTAAAGAAATAACCTGTTAGAATTGTATTTGCATAGCATGACTTTTCACATGAGGGATTCTTTTTTTTTAAGCTTATTGTTGTGAATGTTGTTGTAAAGCTTTACCGGGTGCACTGTGTATTTGTATTCACTACGCTATGAAAACTTCTTGCATTCTCCTTCATCTTGCCGACAGAGACACACATGATCGTTCTCCAAACGTTTGGGTTCAGATGTACTTTTGAAGATTAAATGGTTCACAGAGAGTGTATTGCAAAATATATATAAATCTTTTTTTTTTTTGGTTGCTTTGACAGTGATATCATTAGCCCTGTGCTTCATTTTAGTCTTTTTTTTTTCCTGCAAACAATGGCGAGCTGAACAGAAACCATCATTTGTGAGGAAGCTGCTTCAAGTCGACTTGGTAAAATACAGGAAAAAGCTCATAACTGCCTGTTGTTTTGGTCTGAATTTCAGATTCAAACTTCGGTTGAAGGACTACAATTCCTTTAATATCTTGGGATCTTTGACAGCCCTTTGGGATTCATCAAATCAAAACCAGATCAAAGATGTGTACTCAAACAAGTCTCTAAAATTTAGATCAATATTTTTTCTGTTTGAATGCTGACTTGATACATGATCACGCACACAGTCATCTCAACAAGACGAGGTCTTTATACTGTGTGCCCAGTGATATACAGGTAGTTGAAAACGCATGCATCCCACCTGGGTAAGAAGTTTCCCTTTTTGTAATTTTCACTAAAGCTGTCACCAGCTGAGACAGCGTAAAACTGACGAGGCTGAAATGCGAAATAGTTAGGATCAGAATGAAGGCAAAGTAGCACGAGCGAGTTGAGCATGTATTTAGTATTTCTCCTCTTATCTATCTACATGTCGTAATATGAGTCACCGGCGATTATAGTCAGGTGCAACAGGATGAAGGTAAACGTTGTGAGCCTGCATATACTCTTTAATACACTACTATTTAGTGCGGAGTAGAGTTACAATTCACATTGGTATTCAAATTCCCCTTAAAATGCCGCCGCGAGATCAGAGTTACATAATGAGCATTTTAACCTCAAGGCTTTGAATGCTATTTTCTCAAACTCTGCATATTAATCAAGAACAGCAGAAATAAATCCGTCTGTCACACAAAGACCGGGAGCTGCTTTTGTCTGGGAGTTAAAAATCCGACCTCGGTGTGTTCTGCATCTGTCTGCACGTGATGGTGTACCATGCGCAGGCCCAGTGGTGACACATGAATTAAGGCATTGATAGAGGCACTAGAACAGCACGTGACAGCAGCGCTCGCCTAAGCAAGGCAGAAGAGCTCACTTGACTGTAGCTTAGTGTCAGCGACAGAGAGTTGCAAAAGATTAGAGAAGGGTCACGCTGCTCTACTGTACCACCACCGTCCCACTGCACTGCGGCCCACGGCAGAAAGTCAATGTTTGTTTGAAGTCTGTACCTCAACTCTGCTACCTTAATGTGGACTACACCGTAGCTCAAAATGTAGGGCTTTGGCACAAACAAAAAATGTTGCTACATAGGGACTCAGTCGCGTTCGATTCAACAGAGCTGGGAGCAAAAAGAACAGGGTAGACGACAGAAGCAGGCAGTGAAATTCCTCCGTTCTGTTACATTAAACATCACCAGTAGCCCTGTTTTACAATATTCACTGATTCTTTTTAAAGTATTCTTTCCTCTGCCAGCAGCCATGCATAAAAAAAAAGCTCTTATGGCTGTCTGGTAATATATACTGTGTATTGCTAAAAAATATATATGCATATGTGGATGCAGGAATGGGAAAACGAAGATACTGGAGCAAACACACGAAATATGAATTTGTGGTTCTGATGACTTACATAAACCCACAAGCTGCACTCAAAAATAAAACCCCATTTCTTTTTCTCTTGCACGCACGTCTGCGCCGAATATTACAGCATAACTGTGAACATATAGAACTGAACAGTAATTACATTAACATTAAAATGGTACTTCAGCAAAGAGCTGGAAATGTTTCGTAATCATTACATCATTGTCATTATATACATATAAGATCAAGGTCTCAGTTGCATTCCACTCTGAAATTATTGCACAGTAAGCCACTGTGGGCTCGTCATGGTCACCCCCATAAACCCCTGTATAAAAATAGAACAACAACATTAACACACCAAACAAGTCTTCATCTTTTTTGTTTATCTTTCGTTCTTTTTTTCTTTTTTTTTTGACAGGCACTGCCGTGGCCAACCCGCCTGAGTCTGCAAACAGAAGCCGTGTGCCACAGTGTGAGCTTTAAGAGTTTCTCTTGTCAGTAATTGCCCCAAAGCATATAGAATATCTTTTTTCCAAACCAATTTGCTTTTCCCCTCATGTTTGCTCCTCTCAATCACAAATGGAAAGCTTCCCGCCGACCGTTTTCTCCTGGACTTGGTGCCAGGTCCAAACAGTAGGGATTTTTGGCATTTCTCATCACCACTGACCCAGAGCTTTGGCACTCCAGGGAGTCCAAGATGAGCATGAGGAGATTCAAGAAGAATACAGTGGCTCTCATAGTCCAACCCAGCTCATAGAGCAGCCGGCCTCACTTGAGAGAACAGTGAGAGTGAGTACAAGTGCGAGCGTCGAGTCCAGAGGGTTCGTTTAGACAACAGTTTCCACACCAATCAGCTTTGGCGTGAGGATTCGTGGCGTTATTCCGTTGTTGAGGTCCTCCTCGAACTCCAACAGCTGGCCCATGAAGTTGAGGTTCGGGGAGATGATGGGCCTCCTGGTTTTGACAAACTTGTAGGCGTCTGTCATGGTCATCCAGGTGTGCTTCATCAGATAGGCTATCACGATGGTGGCTGAACGAGACACGCCTGCCTGGCAGTGGATCAGAAGGCCCATACCTGCTTGATGTGCTTCCTCTGCAGAGAGCAACATTGAAACAATTAGAACATAATGTAGTAGATGCTTTGTTCCCTCGGGGGAAGTTTAGTCATCACACATAAGATATTAAAACTTCCTTTGTGACCAGCCATCTGTCTTGGTCTAGTTATTGAACCTCAGTATTGTTTTTGGTACCAACTGAAATGTATCTGTAGAGTATTGAGAACTCAGTGCTCCGTTTCACACTAATTCTGTAATCAGATATTTCTTCATTAAAATGATCATATTGCCAGATTGTGTTGAATTTGGGGAGACAGCTTTTCCTAAATACAATATACATCTTAAACTGACAAAAGTAGTACAGATGCTGGTATATACATTTAACATTTAAGAACCTCGTCTTCTGCAAAATGACAAGACAAACATGTTACACCCCCCCCCCCCCCCCCCCTAAACTCTCAATTGTTCTTTGGTTCAATTGCTGAAAGCTCTGAAGTAGACTTTAGTCTTGAAAGGTCACAAGACCATTGTGTTAGCTTACGCGTCTGCAGTGAAAACAGTGGAGGTTTTCATACCGATGAATTCAAACGCCTCCTCAAAGTACTGCCGCAGGTTCTGCTTGTTGCTGTCTGTGGCGGGAAGACGCTTGTAGACGAAGAAGCCCGAGTCGTAGTGGAAGAGCGGCAGGTGGGTGGTCACGTTTAGGATGAAGCCGATGTTGAAGCGCTGCAGCTGGTGGATGTCCTGAGCGTCGTGCTCGTTCCCCAGATAGAGGAAGGGCAGGATCGGTGTCAGCTCTGCGTTCTCTATGTCCGGGGTGGAGGGCAGGGAGTGAGGTAGCGGCCCGGTCAGGCCAGCAGTAGCACCGGTCTCCATGCCCTCGTGAAGGTGCAGCGAGTGCTCGCACAGGTTCTCATGGTTCTGCCTGAAGCAGCTAAGGCCTCCTGTGAACACAAGAGGAGAGATTGTGAGTCAGCGTCGAACAGGAAGTCAAATTATTTCGCTAAAAAATAAATAAAACTGCCAAACGTCATTTTCATGTTTACATTTTTTCCCCTTTCTGATTGCAAATTGGACCTTGTTGGTCTCTTTGCCAGGGTTAACGGTTCAATTCCCACTGGAGCCCGCCGTGCTAAAAATACACGCACTCATGCTTCTGTGCACCACATGGCACACGTTACAACTGAACAGGACAAGTAAGCTTTGCATACACGTCTGATGAAATCATAGACAACTGGCTTTAACGTGATAGAAATCTACAAATGTCCAGAACATTTAAAGGGATTGACTGATCTCCACGTTTCCTCAATGAAAGAGCTGCAGGCCTGTTCAAGTCAAATGGTCAGAAAACAGACTGATGTGTTACCAATTTAGTTTTCCCTCAATTTAAAGATGCAGATGATTGCTTTAAAATTTAAGATATTCAACATATGTCCTTTTTATAACCTTATCTACCGCCCTGCTAGATTTGGTTGTAATTTGAATGTCTCCATTTGGATGATGAATCAACATCCAGGGATCGGCAGTGTTTCTATTTGCAACAACTCATTTCAAAAAGGAGACAAATGGCCAAAATAGCTACTTGAACAGTCTCCACTTGCTACATCACACAAGAAATCCCCCTTGTTAATCTGCCGGTAAACAGACGTACAAAATGTTTAATATACTTCTCACTGGACATCTGCACTTCTGCAAATAACTGGTTTGCACCTGTTGCTCGTGATGCCATGGGCCAAAGTTTCCCTTCAGCACAAGAGTTGTGGGGAGGGGTGGAAAGTGTCAGACAAACACAGTATCAGTTCATGTATTGTTCACGTTGCAAGAGGTGACATCATGCCATGTGAGGTCATCGCACAACTTCCCCGCTGGTGACCGGGCAGGTGGGTTCACCATAAAATAGCCCGATTGTTAACCAAGAACAAAGACATTAACCTGATGCTGTGCTGATAGTGGAACAGCTCTCGCTGTGATGGGAGGTTGTGGTTATACTTACGCTGTGGTAAACATAAGAAAGGGAAGTCTTTACAGGCCCTCTGACAACAAAGTCAACAGGAATTTGGGGAATAGATAAGAAAAGGTGGAATTTCCACTGATAATGATGTTTTTTTTCTTAACACAAAGCTGTATTAATGAAGACTACTTTATCGATATTTAAAAACCCCACAATGTCTCGTAAAACCTTTCTTATGAAACAATATCTTTGTCACACATCAAGTTTGTTCAGAATGTGAATATATTACAAGATCAGAATTTCTGACAACCAGATTTGAACAGATTTTATTTTCCTTCATCTTAATGGTTAAATAGATAAAATCTTAAGACAATAGTAATTGATTTTGATGGGCACTTTCGTGCAGAAACATTTCCATAGTATCACCTTATAAATGTGTTGTTGTGTTGGCAAACATTTTAGCAGAAACATAATAACATTAGTTTTAATTTGAAGAAGAACGTAAGTCCAATATTCACTCTCTTTTAGCTCTGTTTTGGTCTCAACCAACTCCTCCTCTTTAGCTGCTACATGCTGCCCTACGTTCACCAGCTAGTCGCTACCTTTGTTGTTTGGGGTGCAGTGTGTTTATCAGAGCTTTTTCACAGAAAATGAAGTTGATCAAGAGCAGTGAGACAGGAAAAACAATAAATGTGTGGTCCATAAAACCAACCAATGAGCTCAACTAACCTCCAAACAACGGAAAAACTTAGTTTGCTGCTGTGACATTTGAAAGCCAACGTCGCTTGGCTCGTATCAACAAACGGTGAACTTCCTCTTTTCAAACTGTCAGACTTTCTTTTCAGGTCGAACTCGGCTGATAAACAACTTTTCACAGTAAACCGATAACAACAGTATCTCCAGGGGCAGCACTTTGCTGTGAGATGAAACCTGTCGAGTGTGACTGTCATTATCATCTGACTAAACTCAAAGAGGAAAACTTGAAAACTGATCACTTTCACAAACCACAGGCTCAGTTCCTGCTTAGAAATGACCGCCTCTGCCTCGCAAAGGCCTCTCACACCACAGACCTGCTATTTTCAGTGCTTACCCGAACCCTTCCGCCCCGGCTGACATGTCGCTCATGTCAATTCTGACGGATTAAATGTAACCTATTACTGCTCTTGGCTCCAGCGGGGCAGGAACGGAAGATTTTGTGTTTCCAGTATCACGCAACAAGCGTATTGCGATGAATCATGACTGAGAACTAAGCAAATAATGGAGTAAATGATTTTGTTGCATTTATACAACGTTCTAAATATGTCACTATTACCACTGCTTGTAACAACAATGCCCTGCCCATTTTCCCTTGATAAATAATGCTCGTATATTTTAAGCAAATGGGGAATAAATCACCTCTCCATTTAGAAATAAATAAAAGAGTATTAGAAGTATTCATTCCAGCTTTGCAAATGTTCTGCTTTGGGCTGGTTTTGTTTTTATGATTTGGTAAAACGTCAATCATCGGAAGTATTTGATTATCAGACATGTAACATGGGAGGTCATTCCAGATCTAACAAAAGCACTTGTGATGTCAACAAAAGTCCGGCTGAGCCATTTGAGAGAGGAGGTCTTGCATTTTGCAAACCAGGGGAAGAAAGAGCGCGACAGTCCGCCTGTTCCTCCCACTGAGACGAGCGTCGCACAGACACCGATGCGGGATGAGAGACCGGAGAGGAGCCTCGTCCATCAAAGCGCACAGGAGGACCAGAAGGACGAAGAGAAGAAGAGAGATCAAGGCGCTGTGATCTTACGGCTAGACGCTGACTGGGAGGCATTCAGAAAACACTCAGCCCAGCCCCCAACACGACATACTGCTCGAGCTTCAAACACACACACACACACAAACACACACTAAAGATAGAAAACATGGCAGCAACCCAGGGACTGCCATCTCAATAGGCTGCCTTATTTACTAACAGCTGCTCTCACTTCCTGCAGAATGCTTAATTAGTGTCATATAGGAAGCTGGTGAAGAGCTTGTGCATAATGTTTATGTATGAGGGATTTACATTGAGCGTGCATGGGCTTGATTATACGTGCAAAAGCTGTTGCATGTGGTAACTGCTGTAATGTTTCCGAACAAAGCTCACATGATAAACCTACAACTAGTGTGTTTACAGGCGCCATCAGGTGACCAAAACAATAAAGGTCAAAGTTGAACAGGCTTTACACACACGACACGGCATTATTTTGCCACCACATTAGTTTCATATCAGTTTATATTGCCCCTAAAGCATCTACCGCTTCTAAATCTGACTTTCCTTTCAGATATCTCAACTGATTTACTTCCTCCAGAGTCAAACTTAAGCCCATAAAACTGTGGTTTCTCCACCCTTAGTATGCTAGACAGCCTTATTTATTCCCCCCCCCCCCCTTCCCAGTCTTGACAAACCCACTTAGGTGTTACCTTTGAGGATGATGGGGTCCTTGCCCTCCCTCCTCAGTGAATCCAGGATCACATGCAGCGGCTGGGAGAACGTCAGCCGGTTGGGGTCCATGGTGCTCTCGTCGTAAACCACAATCTCTTTGGAGAAGATGCCCTTGTAAGAGTCCTTGCCCTCGCGGCAGGAGATGAGGTCCAGCACAGTGATCTTGCCCTGCTGCAGCCGCCGCCGGCTGATTTTGTCGGAGCAGTTGATGTGCACGGCCCCCCGGATGTGTCTCTTGTTGTACTCCATGAAGGGCCGGCAGTCGATGATGACTGGCACGGGCCCCACGGGGTGTCCCATGGGGCAGCAGGTCATCCGTTTGGCCAGCTCATTGGGGTGGATGACCCTCACGCATGACAGGGCCTTCGGGGTGCCCGGGGCGAGACTGGGGGCGCTTAATGCTTCATGGTTGCTGACCATAGGGGTGGGGGGCCCGGCATAGCTGAGGTTGGGGCTGCTGGCACTCACCTGGCTGTGATTGATGCTCTGGTTGTCCTTCTCATAGGTAGTCACTGAGCAGCAGCTGGCACTGCTGCATCCACACGACAACGAGCGCGTGGAGCCCTTGGATGAGGGCATATACGTTACAAGATTGGCCGTCGCCCGGATCTTCACCACGGTGGCGCTGATGACTGTCTCGTCGCTGGTGCTGGTGGCGATGGAGTCCAGGTAGCTGGTGTCCAGGCGCAGTTGGAGTTCCTGAGGTCGGATCGGCCTTGGCAGCGCCACCACAATTCTGTCGTCAAGAGGAGACGGAGGCATGGGGACGCCGAGGGCTGGACGGTTACGGAGAAGTCAACAAGCCGCTCTGTGGGCACAGAGATGACACAAAATATGAGGGGAGGAAGGAAATCTTTGAGAAAACCATGTTTGGCTCAATGACTTCTGCATCTATACTGATGCAGATCGGAGCTGTGACTGAAGGAGCGGAGTAAACAGAGAGCGGCCTCCTGTCTGTTTGATCAACATGAGCAAACGGCTGTTGAAGTCAAATATTAGTAGTGTCAATACCTGCAGGGCAACACCCAACTTGGTGGGAAAATGTAGGCGTGCCAGACTGGCCACTAATAATAAACAGTGAAACCATTACAGAGTCTCGTGTAACTGAATCACTTTGAGTGTAAGTAATATGACTCATCCTCCAGATACTGTACTCTGCGTGCGTGCGTGCGTGCGTGCGTGCGTGCGTGCGTGTGTGATGTTGAATTTTTCATCCCAACTCTGGTCTGTCTGATCCAAAGCTTTTAAAACAAGAGAGAGAAAAAGAGACACAGATAAAATACTGCATCAACGCTGCGCCGCAGTTGGGTCTCTCCCCCAAATGGAAAAGTCGGAGGAAAAAAAAGAGGGGAGGCAATTCCCTTTTGATCGCCAGCCTGAGCATTTTAAAAAGCATGTCATCCCGGCATATTATGTAAAGACACCCGCCGAGCACTGCCTGTCCCGGCCATTGCCGTCCTCTCAGTGCGGTGCAGGTTCAGCCACAGCAGATATCATTCATGGCCAAATTCATTGAGGAAACCGGCATGAGAACGTGCCGAGAATGTGATAAGGCTTTCGGGACGAGACGAACTGATCCGATGAGCTGAACACTGGAGGAAATTCAATTTCACAGCGCTGTATAAAATAAAGAAATAAATGTTTACAAAAAAATAAAATCCCATGGTTGCATTTTAAGGTGGGGATTGTAACTTTGACGCAATGGAGGGATATAATAAAGGAAACAGCTGTAATAAAACACTTAATTCATGTTATTAAAAAAAATAATATAGCCCACCTATATTACCAAATAAACTGATAATCAGCTCGAAATGGTAGCAGTAATTTGCTATTCCTGTTCATTAATAACAGAAGGAAATATCTATGACTGCATTTCAAAAACAACTTGTACCTTGGACACTAATTTCCGAACTTGACTTGTATTTCAGCTTACCGGTGTGTGTCGCGGTGCACTGTAGACGGATTTATTATCTCCGCTCGGTGACAACGTTGCCTCCATTCAGTCCGTCCCAGTGTTGTGGATCGGCAACATTTTTTTTCAGCACTTTTACCCTGCTCCCCAGAAATAATATTGAAGGGAGTCTGCCAGCCTACAGAAGTTGCGCAGCGGGATTGACGCGCGTGTGAGCCAATGCGCGGCTTCATTAATATTAAATCTGATCCTTTTTTTTTACAGTGAGGTCCGGCCCTGTGGTGGGAGGGATTTGGCCGAGATGCCTGCCTCTGTGGCTGGGTGGGGAGAGGAGGGGAGGAGGGGAGGAGGAGGAGAGGAGGGGAGGAGGGGAGGAGGGGAGGAGGAGAGGAGGAGAGGAGGGGAGGAGGGGAGGAGGAGAGGAGGGGGGGAGGAGAGGAGGGGGGGGAGGGGAGGAGGGGGATGTCGCTTGAACTGCCTTCAGTCCCACGAACGAGCAGGGATGATGTCACTGGCAGCCAATCAAAAGTCTCTCCAGGAGGCTCGAGGAGGAAGACACGGTGCCTTCACGTGCTGCTCGAAACTCTTATTAACGTACAGCTAAATGGAGCTCTATTTTAAGAATATAACAGAATAATATAATAGCTGTGTGCAGCAGTGGCAGATGGAATTAAAGTAAAAGCAAATCAGACATGTAAATCATGTGTTCAATGATGCGTCAGTGTTTAAAGACATACATCACATGACACTGAAGACATTTTGACACGTCACAGTAATAAAAGCACAGGATGTATAGTTCCTCACTCATCCTTCTGGTCAGATTTTTTCAAATGAATCATCTGAAGGCCTGCTGAGCTTGCTAGACGACATCTGTACCTTCATAAACAAACAAACCGCTTCTACATCTTCAAATTCCTTCGGCTGCACTTCTCATATTGCTTTCCTGGATCTTTGTCTTTCTAGTTTGCCTCAGGTTACAGTTACACTTCAATCAATTGCGAAAAGTGTACACACATGATCTGGATATAGATTTTTGCATCTATTTTGGGAAGGTTTTACTTTGTGAATAATGTGTCTGCGTACTTACACACTCGTACTTTCCCATACATTGGTATTGTTTACATTGAATATAACTTAAATGTTACTCAAACCTGTATGATAAAACCATGACACACTGGCAATACCAGTTCTTGTTATTATTCCTAACAAAACCAGTTAACCAAGCTGAGGTAAACGATAAAGAGTGTTGAAACGCGTTAGTATTTCTGCACTTCTGGCTCCTTTGTCTCGAAGTCAACTGGTTTCTTGAAACATTTTTTTTTGTTAGATGCCTGAGATACTATCTGTGGTTAACACAAGCTTAAGAAATGTTTATGTTTTGTTCTACGACATAAAGTATGTCAGCAGACATTAGCTTTTTGTTGAGGGTACCAGCGCGATGATAACTTCCAGGGTTGGCCGACAAAAATACGTCATTTCTGCAGCATTCTATTCCTGGTTAAAATAACACAACTTCAAGGACGTTAGACACTTCAGGCAGCTGTGAGTCACACATGTCTGGCAGGCTGCAAGTTTGTTGCTTCATTTCCTCAAATAATTTCAAAACACCACTTGACCTTTCGTTGTAACGCTCTAAGGGACACATAATGGCTCTTTGACAGAGTACAGTGACCAACCTGCTGTGACTGTAACTGTATTGTAAAATAATGAAAGAACAAAAACTTGAAAATGAAGTTCTGGCTTGTGTAAGACAACAAAAGTGACCTGTGTGTGAGGTAGGGAGGTAACATTATTGGTAGTAATAAGTACTGTAGGTGTCTTTGGCAGGAGCGCTATTAAGCAAGTGCCAAGTTGGCTGGCTGTACAGTCCCATATGACAGCAGGACCCATGTTGCGGTGAAAGGGTCTTGCTGGCTTCAAACCCCAAATATAATCTGAGCTCTCTATTTATCCTCTTTGGCAAACTGAAACAATGCAGGGCATGTATTATTGCCTCTATTATTAGCCCTCTGTACTGTTATTTGTACATGGACACAGCTGATCAAAGCCTATTCAGATTGGATTCCCAGCTACTCCTGTTTCACTTGTGATAAAGGCTAAATGATCAGGAACCCAATGCCTTCAGAAGAGATCCAAAGGTTTGGTGTTTGTTTGTTTTTTAAGTGCTGTTAATATACTGGTAATTTTGTGTGTGTGTGTGTGTGTGTGTGTGTGTGTGTGTGTGTGTGTGTGTGTGTGTGTGTGTGTGTGTGTGTGTGTGTGTGTGTGTGTGTGTAAATTTAGGGCTCCTTTATACAGTGGTGGAAAGTAATCACATTCACTCACGTAATGTACTTAAAGGACTAGCGTGTAGCATTTGTTGGGGTATCTATCAGCAGAAATAGAGTATAATATTCATTGTGTTTTTCGTTAGCTTCGATTGAGCCATTTATATCTACATTGGGAGCTGGTCCTCTTCACAATGTCCGCCATTTTGCATGGCCATGTTTGTACAGTAGCCCAGAACGGACAAACCAAACACTGGCTCTGTAGAGGGCCTTTCACGTTTTTACGCTACTTTTGTGCTCAGCGGCTCTCATTACAGCTGTAATAGAAAAGGGGGGCGTGAGCGGCGTGGGTCTCAGGTGGTTACACTGCTAGATGCCACCTTATCCTATACATACTGTCCCTTTGTTTACATTTTAAGGTGATTCTGCTTGACTATTGTCACTTTACTTTATACTTATATCCTGCTACATTTCAGAGGGAAGTGTTGTAAGTGTTACTCCACTATACATTATCTGACAAATGTAGTTGCTAGTTACTTTTCAGCAGAAGATATTACACACAAAACATTTGACCAGTTTAAAAATACAATCCATTGTTAATGATTAAGCCCAAAGAGGTCCAAAAAAGAAAAATCCAATATTTCACAAAAAAGACAAGTATCCAAACTCCCTCTCCCATTAATTATCTCATAGGTTGAGAACAACTGGATTAATACGAGTTAAACAAATATAGCTCCACCTCGACCAGCTACAACAGTGAGATGCTGCTTACACATTGATGCATCAGTTCTAACAATCTTAAAATGTCACATACAATATTACACACAGGGAGACATCTTGTGAAAGAATTTCTTTGACTTTTGTTACTTTTGATTTCGCTGATACTTCTGAACTTTTACTTTCGAAGGATTTTGAATGCAGCACACATTCAAACACTGGATGCAGCAGGACCTGAGCAGTTATGTAAATTCAACCAGTTCTGCCTGTGTGGCTAGTTTCATTTGGACAAATGTTTGTCAAGCTGACATCATAATATTCTTTCTAGCTGTTGTCAAAGACTTTATGTCTAATGAAAAGTTTACAGATGTTATAAGCCTTTTTTATTTCGTTTTGAATGCTCAACAGGATGAGAAACCTCGTTTTACAACCTTTTTCTCCCTTTTCGCGAGATCTTGAACCGGATTGAGCCGACTATCTTCCTTTATAAATGTCAGCCCATGGAAAGCATGACACGTTGCGGCTTTGTGTATCAGTTTAGAGATCACACACATGATGTGGGATAATGTCAAACTTTGATGTAAAACACAGTCAAGTGGTTTTGTCTTTTTTTCTTTTTTTGCTCGTCATGGAAAATATGACTGATGGTGGTGCGGTGTTCGCTGACCCAGATGAAAGACCCAAACCACTTCCTGTCTGCAGCAAGGTGCAGACTCAATGTCACATTTAAAAGAGTGCAGGAAGGGCAAAACCTTATGAAACCTTGGAAACCAGTTGTCATACATTTACAAAAGACCCTGACGACTAGTGTTTGACTTACAAATTACCCAATTTACTAATTGCTGGTTTTAGTTTTTAATATGCAAAAGACTGCCACCTCGCTCCCAGTGTTTCATCCCATCTGGTCATTAACTTGATTTCTTATTCAGGGCGGAGGATTTAAGAAATGGAGAAACGTTGCTACTGATGGTTTCTAAGAAGGAACGGCACAGATGGGCCTACTGCAGATTCAACAGCTTGAAAAGCAACATGTCCAGCAATGGCAAAAAACGGACACTGCCAAAGACTCAACAGCCTGTCAACTATATGCCCCTTTACTTTTTGCATATTTACCAGCTCCGAGTCCGTTATGCGTCAGCTGTAACACAATGCAACACACAGCTTCAAACGTGTTGAAACCTACTGGGCTGCTCTTCCCTAACCGAGGGGATACAGCTTTCCAAAATGACATTCTGTTCATCATTAATGCTCGGGCTGTGTGACTATCCTCGTAAAATAAGTGTGTGAGCTTTCAAAGCCCAACCTCCAGAAAAATAAATAATAATAATTAAAAAAACAACGGCCCAGTCTGTCGATGCATTATGGTGCCTCCCTCTGAAATACTGTCACACCATGGCTGCATGGCTTTGTTTTTTTTATTGGATGGAAAGTCGATTTCCTGTATAAACCTTTGTAAATACTCACAGCATAAAAAGCAAAACGGAGTTTCTGAGTTTGACATGTATTTCGGGTACGGTGAGAAAAGTCCCTAAAATACTCTGTGATATTTTAAGATCTGATAAGATCGGTGACTGTACCCAACATGTTAACTGGCAAACACATAGATTTCATCTCACACAGAGAAGTAATTATTAGTCACCACTACACCAACATACTGTGTAAAATTACATTTAGCCGTGTTAAAATATGTCACAAGTCCAAAAATGAATTGATAACAACTTGTAAATCTTTGTTTAAAGAGAGAGAGAGAGAGAGAGAGAGAGAGAGAGAGAGAGAGAGAGAGAGAGAGAGAGAGAGAGAGAGAGAGAGAGAGAGAGAGAGAGAGAGAGAGAGAGAGAGAGAGAGAGAGCTTACTCTTCATGTTGTGTTAGATAGATACTGGACTACTACTCTTTAAAAGTTAAATTATATTGGCACGGCATTATAGAACAGATAAAAGTCTGACAAAAATGTAAGCTATTTAAGAAGGAACGGTTGGTAATAACCATGAGTTATGATCAAACACAAACCACAAAATATCCCACAAAATAGGGATTAAACAGAAATAACAGAAGCTGACATTTCAACTGCTTTCATCTTTTACTATTCAACTGACAATTGAACTGCTCTTAGTGGTTACACATCAAGTGACACTTCAGCTGTATTAATCTATTTCTCTTTAAATCAACAAACAACAATTATACAATTTCAAGCATACCTAAAAAAAAAGTTATCCGTTTATTCGAACCGCTTTCGGTGCTTGCTCTTCACTCGGTACTTCAACTGACATGTTCTTCTGGTTTCTACGCATGCATCAATTCTTCATCGGGATTTCACTTCAACTGACATTTTAAAGGTATTTTCAGCACTTTCACGTTAAATGATACTTCACTCTGTTTCAGTATTTCAACTATTTTAACTCACTCTACAACTGACATATCAACTATTTTCAAGGATACACTTCCACTGACATTTCAAATCCTTTCAAAAAGGATGATGGAATTATGTAACAGATCCTAACAAGCAAAACAATGCTTTAACCAGAGCTGTCTAAAATCACAGAAAAACAATGAAATAAGATCAATCATCAATGTATTACAATGTCAATGTGTTAAGAAAGAAACGAACTATTAGCAAGACATTTCATAACATTTTATCTGGTGAGACCAACCTCCTCCAAAACCATCTCACAACCCTCAGGGAAGTTCCAACTGAAGGCTTAGAACTACTGTAATTAGCCGATGATTGTAGGCAGTGAAAATAAAAACCCCAAAAATCTGCCAAAAGAACAATGTCTCTTTTAAGTGCTGCAAGTGCGAGGAGGCCAGTGTCTGTGACAGATTACCGGGAGAAGTATAGTTTACACCGAACAATAACAGCTACATCACTGAGCTCATAACAACCCTATTTTCTTCTGAGTTGGGCCAGTCTGCTCAGTATTATTCATTCAAGTTGGCATGTCCCTTCCCCTGAGGAAGGTTGAATCATCCTCACGGTCACTTAGCAACAACCAAATATTGTTTAGTTAACGATCCAAAAATGTAAACATTCTCTCTCCCTCGCTCACGTATATGAAACTCGCGCTTATAGTGCATAAAGTCGGTGATGAAGCGTCACTAATCTTGGTGGTGCTTGATATGGACGTACAGTGACAGTGTGTGCTCTTGCAATTTTGGTTTACCTCATGCCCTGATGAAATCTGAGATAATGATCTCAAGAATAGCAAATATTGTCATTCTCCCTGCAGTGGGAGCCCAATTTAATTCTGACCTTATCCCAGAATGGAAGCATATCATACACATGGATGGATTTACACAATTGAGGGTATTAGATGATGTCTTCTGATATTTATACCCATCGCCCACAGTGAGTGTCTGTTTATGAAACGTCTTCTTAGAGGTTATAAAGCAAACTTCTCCGCCGTGATCCTTGAGTGGAGCAGCTCATCAGCAATAAATCCGCTGCCCTCAACCTTTGAAACAAACACAGGAATGACACAACATAAATAACAATGACTCTCTCTGCAATGGTTGCTAATCACGTCTAAATAGCAACTGTTTCTAGGACCTGCTGCGTGGCTGTGTGGGAGCCAGGGCCCTTTAGCGCTGCCTGGCTGTCCCACAGGGGGTTGAGGTTTAGTCTCTGTTGGCAGCTGCCTCCATGCTTCGGGAATGGACTGCTCTGGACTATATCTGCAATAATAATACTTGATATTAATGGATGTAATGTAAAGCAGGTCAGGAATTACAGGACACAGTTATCTGGCTTTCATTCAATGAGGAACTAAGACATTGTTTGTCTTTTATTAAAGAGGATTGTCAAACGTCAGTTAGTGTTTTTCCCTTCGTCTCCTCCGGCACAGTTGCTAATACTGCTCATGCTAACTCCTCAGCTTCCCCACATTATTCTACACAAGCTGTTGCGTGAAAATATATCATACATTTTGCATTGTATCCCCATGGAGAAACATATTAAAGCTTTTTGATGCTATCATGTGGAAATTAATTAGCATGCAGTGGAATTTCCTCCTTTAATCAACACTGTTAAGTAGCTCAGACTCATATCATTACAGCTGCTTTACATACGATGGACCAGTATGTTGAATAGTTGCACTTGTAAAGATTGAGTGAAAATAAACCCGTCATATCAGCCTAAGTGACACTGACTGAAACGATAAACTGTGGGCTTATTTGGCTAAATTATATTATGGTGTCGAACCGGATATACATGCTGTTATGCAAACAGAAAGTGATGAACAGGATGTGACAAAAGTGACAAACCGACATCGACTCGGAGCAAAATAGAAGACTATCCCCTTCAAAGAGCATATTTGAACTGAGACAGGTTCCAATCCTGTATCCCATATGTCTCTTCACATGACCAAAGTACAGACTCAAACTTCATCTGCTGGCAGTGGTGAAATTAATATAAGTACATTTACTCAAGTACTGTACTTAAGTACAATTTTTACTTCATTGTACTTACTTGAATATTTCCATTTTATGCTTTTTGCTTCTACTCCACTCAAATTCAGAGGAAAATACTACAATTGTTTACCGACAACTTTCATTTGAATAGTTACTTTTGACATTAAAAAACATATGATATGCCAGTAATGTATGAAGCAGTATTATACCACTTGACTGTGAGATGTGGTTGAGAGCTCAAGTTGGGATTTGCATGGTCAATCATGATAATAACTTTCACAATCAATCAACATTGTTACTATTTGTATCTCATTTTACTGGTGTGTGAATGGGAACAATGGAAAGTCCCTAACAGATCATAATTAAGAAGGAGCAATGTTTAACGTTATGAATTGTGAAACACTTTCCTGTGAAAGGAATGCATCCCCAAAACATGAGCTCAGAAAAGTAGCTCTGTTTTGAGATCTGTGACAATTCCGTTGTCAGATATTCCGATGTCGTGAAGTAAAATAATTTTCTCAACCCACAACGAAACCGCTAATTCTTCAGTTTTCCTGAAAAATTAAAAATCATAGAATTACTTGTCTTCTTACTGAAACAATTAATCCTGATATGTGTTATTCTGCTACCTTCAGTCAACAGCATTAACTACTTTAGAAAATCTTGTACACTATTAACAAAAATCCTCCTGAGACCACATCACGTGAGCCAACAATCTTTGTTCTCATCTTTTCCCTTCCTTTATCTCAGTCTCCTTGGAAAAACTAATGATGTCCTTTCATGCTCATCTCCTCCTTGTCCTCCACAACTGACAAAGCCTACAATGCAGGAAAGCTGATGAGTATGCAAATGTCTGGAGACAGAGCGAGAGACAGAGAGAGAGAGAAATGAAAGCAGAGAGGCAGTAGTGAAGAGTGATATGTGTCATTTGGTGATGTCATCCATCCAAGCATCCAGGGTGCAGCGGCGGTGGTAACGGCCTGAGTCAGAGGATGACATCAATGCAACAAGCTGTCAGACAGGTTGTGAAAGGGCTTAGTCTCATGCTCCCATTGTCCTCTGGTTTAATGCTGTTATTCAGCCTGCTACCGGCCTTACCATTTGTTAATCTGACCTAACACACTGTTAAACACAGGACAAAGACACACAAACAGCCAATTTAAAGTCCAGCACAGAAGAAAAAAAAGGCCAGCGGCGAAATGTCAGCCTGTAATACACCATCACAGCTTTTTGAACACAAAAGAAGAAGCACACAGTTTTGAGTTAGGTCAGGCAATGAAAATTTACTAGCAGAGCGATGAAGCAAAGCTTGAATTGATTAGCTCGGTGGTCAGCATCTATATCATGTCGACTCGTGTTTAATTTGAAGTGTATAAAAACAAATTAGAAGAAGAAGTCTGGTGGTATTGTATATTTTTATTCTTAACGAATCCCATGAAAAAAACCCAACCAACAATGAACTGATTCTTCTAACAATGATTGTCTGTGTGGCCAAAGCCGGATAGACTTCCATTGTTTTCCAAAAACGATTAAACTCACACATCAATGAGCCACTCTGTTGCACTGGGTGACATGTTCCTTCACTACAACGAACATGGGCACTGTAGTTTATTGTGAGTAGATCTCCTGACACCGTCCTGCTGCCATACACAAACTGTGTATTGATCCACGATTGAAAATAGTCCCCTACAAAGTCACCATTTACTGCGCTTTGATTAACATCAGCTGGACTCTACTGTGAGCAGCTGTTGCTAAAGAAAACTTTAAAACATAAGTATATATTTGTGAGCTGTTTCTCAAGATTTACTTGGGGCTGTTGCAAACAAGGCAAGGAATTCAGAAAGTATTAAATTATGTTTTGGTCTTTTACTTTGAATTATTAACAATAAAAAAGATAAGGACATGAATATCATCAGTTCTTTGAGCTAAATGCTCATGTCAGCCATAGTTGTTAGTTAAGTGTTACAGCATGCTAACATTTGCTAATCATCACTAAACACAATGTACAGCTGAGGCTGATGGAAATGTCATTTGTTTTGCAAACCAAAGTAGTCGATGATGACTCCACATGAAAAAATGAGTGGATCAACAATGTCATTACAATTCATCCTGAGGGAAACATGAATCTCCGTCACCAATTTCATGACAATCCATCCAATAGTTTCTCACCAAAGTCATTTAGACGTGTCCTCGAGAGACCACGAACATCTGTACAACTCCATGGCAGTCCATCCAGTAGTTGTTGAGATGTTTCAGTTTGGACCAAAGCGGCGGACTGACGGACCAACATTGCCATGCGATCCCTATACAGCTGTACGGCTTGTGTGAAAAATGGGTCCAAATACCTGGGGCCAGATCAGCTTGCATCCATTATTACTACAGATGACTTATAAAGTGTTAAAAGCTTTGTTTCCACTAATGTATTTAATAACCTGTCACCCTTTAGGCAATATCCGAACGACGAGTTTTATGTCAAAGTTACACAATATTGAAAAGTTCAACCAGCTAACTCAGCTAACAGACATTGAGGGGTTAGAGGAAGTGTTGATTGAGAGAAGGATGAGTAAAGGTGGAAATGTAGAAACAGACAGACAGAAACTCTCCCACATTCAGTCAGAATGCACCATGGTGGCTTTGTTTTATTTTCCAACCACACAATCCCCACACCATAGAGACCTGGTGCGCTGACAAACCAGGCTTCTTTGGGGTCAGGTCAAGCTTGTTGCTCATTCATTGCTCACTGTGCTCACACAGAATTACAGATAAGTACAACATGAGTCAGTGGGCGCATGAGTCAGCGCGGTGTACGTAGCGAACAGGTTGATTTCAGGAAAACCGTTTCAAAGAATCGTTCTCCCTATCTGAAACTCTACAGGTATAATACCAGAGGATTGCACTAAGTGTGAAACTCATTTGCAGACCGCCTTGTTTTAATAAGTGAGTGTGTGGATGTGTTGGTGGATGATATCACCTCTCAAATTGTATAAATAACCATTATGCTTTATTTAAATAGGGGAACAGAGTACGAACTGAAAATCTAAGATTACATGTTTACTGAAAACTATTCATTATCCTCCTCTGTATAGTCAGAACACTCTTTCGGGACAAGAAAAGGGCATACATTTACAGATGACGTCATGTGAAAAGAGGCCCACGTGTTGAGTAAAATCAAGTTTCATCTTTCAGAGACTCAACACTCTTAAATCGGAGATGAACGCCTTACATCAGATACATGTATGTTGCACTTGACTGGAGTGCCCCCTGCAGGAAAGGGCTATAATGACCCAACTACGAAAATACTTTATTTATGTGGCACTTTTCAAAACCGGGGTAGTTCACAGTTACAAATAAAAGAAATGAAGAACATAACAATAGAAAAGAAGAAACTGCAAAAACAAAAATGTAATAAATATATTAATCAAAGCTTCGCAAGATTGTTCAAAGAATACCAATGTACCAAAAAAAGACCAATGTATTTGACGAGTTGGGAGTGAGACCAGGGCGGGTTCGACACTATCAGTGACACCGTCCACATTTGACCCATTCTTGATTTAAAAAAAAATAAGATTACAGCAGCTTTAATATGGGATTTAAAACACTCCACGGAGGTTGTTAATGGCAGTTTGATGACCTGAGCAAAAGCTCACCACAAATATTAAACTCAAGCAGAAATGTTGATTGCCTTTGTTAAAATGTTTATGTTATAGATGCAAGATTTAATTACAAGTCAAACCACCCAAAATACTGTCGAGCAAACCAACAAAGAAAAGGGTATCATCTGTAGATTGTGTCACTGCTGTCTTGCCTTTCTCAGTAATTGATGCCTGCACTGGAATTCTGTCTTGCTCCTTTCTTCAGATTTCAGATCATTCAGGGTTTTTTTTGCCCACTTGTGCTCCAGTTGGCTGGTCTCCACAGAGCTTGAAGGAAAGTCACAACATTCAGATTGTCACTTATCACACTCAGGCACGCAAGAAATTAAACCTCCATAGCCTTAGGTGAATGCTCAGTTGGTCAAGGCATTTTGCATTTCGGAGTCATTACATTGCTGTTCTGCACTGCCTGTCCTCAGCTCGGTTGGGGGGGGGGGGGGGGGCAATGTTTGTCTGTGCAACTGTGTGCATGAGCAACATTTCAGGTCCTAAGTATATGTGATTGACCAGTCCCCAGTGACAATGTGAGATCAGACGTAAACATACGTAGGAGATGAGCTGTTTATTCCGTGGCTGTTTATTCCGTTTTTCCTTTCATTCTGTTTTTCCTTTTTCTTTTTACCTCTCCCTGAAGTTCCCCGAGACTTGACTGACTCCCCTCAAGCAATTTGTGTCGCAGCATCTGCCAGTGTGATGAGTGTGTTGAAGGCCTTTTATTATCAAGCTGTTCAAAGGGGGCCATCATAGGCTTGGAATACACCCATTACACGCTGGCTATTTTGCACCAAAGCAAATTTAATTATGACAAGACTTAAAGCTGACTTCTGTAGGATTTTCATTCATGAGTTTTATTCTCATATAGTTTGATCTTCAGTTGCATTTTTTAAGATTATTTGAACTTCATGTTCTCCTGTTTTATCTCTTTCCTGCTTGTAGCATGCAGCACTGGCGAACACATCAGTGTGTTAAGTTCAAATTGCATGGTTGAATTATCACACTTTCTCCCTCCTTCCCCTCCTCGCTCAAACCACAACAGACTTCAAATGTCTCGCAGAGTTACTGAGATGTTACACTGTCACTGTGCAAGTCTGGATTTTAGGTTACAAATCCTCAGAGACCAGCAGACCAACCAAGCGAGACCCTGAGTCACCAACTGCAGTGTGTGTGTGTGTGTGTGTGTGTGTGTGTATGTGTGCGTGTGTGTGTGCGTATGTGTGCGTGTGTGTGTGTGCGTGTGTGTGTTGTCAGAGGAAGGAGTGAGACTGTAAGAGAAGGGAAAACTCAATTAATGTCAGCCTCACACAACAAAGCAACAGCCAGGACCCCTCTATACGCCAGGCATCAAATTAAAACATCTCTCCTTACATCATTTGTTGTTTTTTATCCGTAGCAAATGGAATCAGTCTGTTTCCAGGGAGGAATTGAAATCTAAAAAAAAAAAACAGGTCCTTTTTGAAATATTTGGTGAGAAAAGACGAGAATCAAATAATTCTAAATGAATACCTCTAGTGATGGAAGAGGTGAGGAGCTGCAAACTACAATTGCCAAACATGCTCCTTTGAGGGACCTTTGAATGGGTTGGAATACAATAGGACCCGAGACAGGAGAGTCTCTACTATTAATCACAAAAATGTGTGCTTAAACGTCACAACAAGCCCCCAACAGAGCCACTCCACGACAGAGAAACGACCGCCTCAACTGTGAGCATCTGTGTTGGTGATTTTTTTTTAAATGAAAAGCTCCAGAAAAATGCATGCTTTAAAAAAAGGTCACAACAAGGACACAATCCAGAGCAGTGACCAGCTCCTAACTCCATCCTCTTCACTGCTCCCTGAGTTCTGAATTTTCAAACGACATGTGTTATGTATTCCCAGATCCCTTCTGCAGCTGCTCCTGTGGTCGGGCAAGTGCTTTGGTTTATGTAATGACTGCAAAGCAACACACACACACACACACATCCACATACAGTACGGCTCACTGAGTTGCTGCATGGCCAACATTGTGGCAAGCCGAAACAGAATCATTACAAACACTTTCACTTATTAAATTGGCCTGCTGCTGGATGCAAGACTTTATTTCATGGTTGGGTCTTTAAAAGGAGGGTGAGCACAGCATTTGAAGGCCAGGATAGCGTCATTACAAACATACAAAATTCTCCTTTTTTTATTGAAATACATGACATCAAAATATACACGCCTCTCAAGATTGACAGTGTTGCATAATACTGCGTGTGTGTGTATGTGTGTAAAATACAAGTTGACCACAAGTAAATTATGATCTCTCACATTCAGGGAAAAATGAGTCATACTGACGCTATTCGCAGCAACCACCTGTCTTTGGTCTGTTCCACTTACTTAAACATTATGCACATAATGTTGCTGAAAGCTCTGTGTTGATTATTCTGGCTGACAACAGACTTGACAAAGAGAATCTCCCTCAGGCTGACTGTGTCGTGACCCTAAATCCCCTCCGAACAGCAGTTACAGGGCAGAATGAGACTCTGCTTCCATTAAATCGTCGACAGAAACCAGCACCGAACAAACATGAACACTGGCATTCAGAGCCACACTCTGCCTAAATTAGGTGGTCGTACCCTTCAGATACTCGGTGCAAAAAGATACTGAACAAGAGCTCCACATAGTGGGCAATGTAGCCTGTGTCTTTACAATGAAAAACTAAAACGCAGGGCACAATTAACTAAGGCTTAAAAAAAGAAATGAATCAAATAGAGAGGTTCATTTTTGTATCATGTGTGTGTGTCAGTGAAGCTAAACAATATTTTATCACTCAAAATAAATCTTGCCAAAATAAACATGTAAAAAAAAAACATGTAAAGACTTTTTCTCTTCGCGAGGAGGCCTCTTTTGTTTCTCCATTCTGGTAGCATCTCAGCTCTGTGCTCGGTTGAGAATGAAAGACATTTGATGTCGTCTTCCAGTTCTTCTCAAGCTGTGTATTTCAGCATCAGATCTGTAAGAAGAAAGACATTGACACATAAAGATCGACATTATATGTACAAATTTAAGATGCCTCATTAACGAATCAATATTTTACCAAAGCATTACAGTTTTCTCTTCATTCAATTAATACACCAACTTCTTTAGAGATCATGAACCATGTGTCATCGTTAAATATTTGCTGAGAGAATCTTGTCATTTTAAATTGTTCCGGGGAGAAATGCACCAATCTGCCTTTTTTCAGTCCTGATACTGGTACCTGGGCTTTGGGTGTCGGCTGATACTGATTACTGATCCAATACCAGTGTTTGACCCACACAGTGAAGCTGTGTGCCTCACTGTGTGGAAGTGACCGGGATCATCCTTTGACGGGTAAGGCAACATCAGGTGTCATCGTGTGACTTTGCCATTTTAAAAAGGGGTAGTTTGGATTCGCCAAAGTCACACAATGACACAAATACAGCTTACACTTGTTTTTAAGTGGGCCTTTCTTGCAGGTAATTTCATTTTGTTGCCAGCCTGATCCACAGCAGCACATTGGTGACTGCCTCCTACTGTAGGTAATACACCGACAATGGATAAGTACCTCATACAAGCCCACTTCAAAAGATCTTTAGTATCCCTTTAAACTGTGAAATCTTGGAATGCAGGGTTTCCCGCGAGAAGTTCGGAAGTTCAGAAGTGATTTTTTTTGCACAAGCACAACTTCTTACCGGGACAAAGGATTTTTGTCAGTGATGCCTTCACTTCCTTGAGCTCCGGGTTCTCCTGAGAGTCTTTACTGGCGTGGAAGCTTGTGAAGTGCAGCGCAGGCCACCAGTCTTTTCTTGGAGCCATCTTTCCAGCGACAGAGTCCCTCCAGTCTCCTCTGTTGCGATTACACAAATATACAGTACGACTGGGATCAGCAACAACAACTGTCTCATAAGAAAAACCTGCAGTCTATCAAAAACAGAGCTTCCAATTTTCCAAACTTTCAATACGCAACTGTAACTGTAGTTTCTGAATAATGGCCTTTAGAAGCTTCCACACATCCAGGTTGCTCCTCCAGCAGGCGAAGTCCAGCATGTCCAGAACGACTCCTAAAGCTTTCTGGGTGTTGGTTTTTTTCTCTGAAAAACAAAAACACATAAAAAATGGATACTATGGAACAAAGGAAATGATACAAGGAGACATGGCTCTGACATAATAGGACATATATTTTCCAAGACCCAACAACACATATTCTTATATCACAATACGCCTCTTGATGTTTCCAGTCAGACATCACTCGGTCAAAAATAACTCAAATTAACGTTTTCTTTCTCATGAATTTGATTCATTTTAATTATGTGTATAGTTAATTATCTGGCATCACTTTTAATTTAACAGCGAATTTGCTTTTACCTGACTGAAGCAGGAGAGAGGTGTACTCCAACATCAACTCGTGGCTTGGGACTGATACATGGAGGACCTACGGCATTAGGAAGCCAAGTTTTATAGATGCATTAGACACAGAGTATTATATATTATATATAGTATTATATTTATATATGTGCCCAACTGTACATCTTATAACCGTAAGGCACAACTTCTAGCTCAACAAAATTGAAATGGTAATTTGAACGCAGTTTCACAGGGATCATATCTCTCTTTATAATACAGTATATCAGTATAGATGCAGTGCTTTTGTACACGGTTATACCTTCAAGACTTTCACCAGTTCACTCTCTGAAGCATTTTGCCGCTTTAAGTACTGGTACAGATAGACATGCGCGTTGGGATTGGGTGGAAAAGTGTTGTCATATGCGTAGTCGTTCAGGACCTTTAAAGCCTCCTCATGATCCTCATAGAACTCCAGCATCTGCCAAAGAGAAACAACCACATTACAAGAAGTAGAGACATTTAGCAAACCTGACAGGAACATTTGAAAACATGAAAGACAAGAAGTTTCGTTCTAAAACCAAGAGCATGAAACGGACTCATGGCATTGGTCTAGTCTAGGGAAGTGAATCTTTTACATTTTTTAAATGTACTTAAATGATTTATCGATTATCAAAATGATTGACTTAATTCTGTTATGATAGCAAACATAGTTTCTTGAATTAAATCAGGCAGTTGGGAATGAGTTCTTACCTCAACGTAACGCAGTATGAAGGGATCCCAGACGCCAGGTTTTTTCAAAATATCCTTTAGATTCACAGAGGCGTGTCTGAAGTAGCTGTTCATGTCTTGGTTTTCACCACAGTTGGGGTACTCTGAAACAGTAGGGTCAGTTCACACAAACAATTAAAGAGATTCGTCAAACATCGAGTTACACCAGAGAGTATGTTGTGTCAAGATTGCACACTCAAATAGGTTTCTGGCAACTTGATCGCCTCTTTACCCGAGTAGTTACTAGGTCTGACTAGTAGGTGGCAGTGTGACATCACACAAGAGCTTGCGTCAGGCCCACGAAACTCACAAGTAAGTAATGGATGCTTTTCGGTGTTGCGCTGTGTATCACCTTACCAGTGGTGTTGATGGAGGAAAACATTTTGTCACACCAGATCATATAATCCAGTAAGCTCCTGTAGGCGTGGATCAGTTTAATCCTCTGATGCTGAGCTGCTGACTCCTTCCCGTGCCTCCAACTTTCAGCGGCAGACAGCTGATGCTTTGCATCCTCGATGTGACCATTATGCAGCAGGTGGAATGAATGTTCCAGAGAGATCTAGAGACGCAAAGGAACAGGTCTCAGATGTCTTTCACTCTTGTAAAGAAGTGTGTGCAGTCAGGTCTAGTCGCTAACGTACCATCAGGAAATGTTTAACTCCCGAGTGTTTCATCCGTTCATAGATGTTGTTGTAGTCTTCCATCTTTGAGTTGGGGTGATGGTGTAGGACCTCAGCGCTCAGTCTCCAAATAAGCTGGAGTTAAAATTGCAAAAAGAGAGTTAATATCAAGGATGAGGAAACTTGCGTAGCTTTTGAGCAAACTGTTTACATAGCTAGTTAAAACAATTATTTACAAATATACTTTTTTTTATACTAATTTTTGCTAATTTCTTTTTTTCCTGGATGACTGTGAAAGAGAATTAAGTTGTGTTTTTAGAAACAGGGCTTTTGTGGAAACTTGTGAAAAGGTTCAAAGTACTGTCTGTTCATGCTGTGCCGTCGGTGGATTTATGTGTAGCAATCAGTGTTCTTGGCTTGTCTGCATGAAACAAAAACATACTCACGCAGACAAAAGCAAACATACCTCCTTGTACTGCAGAGCTGTGCCATTGGTTGTGTCTTCTAACATTTGTGGGTAACATGCCATGTATTCTGCGGCCTCTTGCCACCTATGGTGCAGCAGGGCTTCTCTGATCAGCTCCAGACAGACTCTGGTACTCTTGTGAAAACCAGTTTCCCTCGATGTCTCTTTGGATGAAATAAAGTTGTTATTTTCACGATGAATGCATTTGTCCAAAACATTATTATCTATTATATGTTCTACAGCTCGACTGATACTGGATTTTTGAGGCTGATTTCAATATTCAAGAGTGTAAAAAAACAAAAACATTATCCAATAGTCTTCTTCTTCTTTTTGTTTTTTACATAAACCCCTAACAGAAACAACATTTTCCATAATAATCCTATGATTTATCTTTCTAAAATTCTGGTTTAATTGTACTAAGTTAAACTGATTCTTTATGTATCTTTTGTAATAGATTTTAAGTTATTCATCAGCAAACACATTCACTGATGACAATATGTCTGAAATTGGCCGATATATCAGCCCGGACGATTTATCAGTTTAGCTCTCTTAGATTATATATTGGAAACAGAACAACTCACCTGGATGCATGATATTAACCAGGGGAAGCTTTGATTTCTTCCCTTTTGAAGAGTTGCCGTCTGAGGAATCGTTGTCATCCTCTAAGACCTCAAGAGGCCCGAGCTCTCTTTCCAAGTCATCCATAATGATCACAGCACTCAGGCTCCGGTTGGACAGCTGTCCTTTATCACTTGATCTGATGCTCACTGTGACGGCCACCTACAGGGAGAAAAAATAATAAATAAACTTACTTACAAGACATGAAGATTGCTAGGCATGATAAGCCATGTCTGAACAATTAGTTTAAATAGTAATTCATATCGTGATTGTTTTTGTTCAGAAAACTGTGAAAAGTCCAAGTTGAATTATTCTTAATTAAGGTGTAATGTTAGACACATGAACCCACACCAGTGCTAGTATTGAGTTGTGATATTTTAGACTTCCGTTAACTTTACTATGAGTCGTATGAATGGTGTGACTGTCGAAGAGAAGTGTTACTGTAATTTGAGGCTAACTCACAAGCTAGCTTTCTCACAATCGCTTTGAATAAACGTCACCACCTATAAATCTATTATTGTATTATTTATGTGACAAAAATCACTGTTATTCTCTCGTGAAACAAAGTTGGATGAGTCCCTACCTGCTGAGCAGTACGGTATCGATACTCGGATGGAAGGTAGACAACGTGCCGATGCTAAATTAACAGCTAAGCCTGCACCGGTGAGCTAACATTCAAATCTGACGTACAAATACTCATTCGGTCTCTGCTGTTGTTGATAAATCAATAAGATGCGGTGTCTTCTATTGTAGATTAATGTGACTTCCACATGTTGTTAACTAGTCACCACTTTGCTCGTTGGGCAGTAGCTCAGGAAGTAGACAGAAAAGCTGCGCGCCTATTGGCTGATGTGACCGGAAAAGGCGGAGCTTAGAGCTTCTTTTTTTTTGTCCCCCTACACTGAGGTGAAGGGATGTGACAGAAAATATTCTTGTTTCAGAAACTGGGCTTCTGTATGCTATTTCAGTTTTACACGATTTGTTCCACCTTGATATTTATAATATATATATATATATATATATATATATATATATATATGTCTTATTAATATGTCTCTGAGTGTCATGCTTTTTGTTTTGTGATTT
Source organism: Melanostigma gelatinosum (assembly GCF_949748355.1). Taxonomy (NCBI): domain Eukaryota; kingdom Metazoa; phylum Chordata; class Actinopteri; order Perciformes; family Zoarcidae; genus Melanostigma; species Melanostigma gelatinosum. The sequence goes on along the minus strand of NC_136652.1, from coordinate 11,777,378 downwards.
GTATGTGTAATGGTAAATTCCCACTATCTATCTATCTATCTATCTATCCATCCATCCATCCATCTTGAAGTGGTGTGAGCAAACATTAAATGGATTACATGTTGAATGGATCAAAGGTTTTGTTAATGACATGATTATCTCATATAGTTATTTTCAAAACTCAAAATGTTCAAATAGGATCCATTCTTTTGAAACAGAATTGTTGGCAATATGTATTCTCTACATTATGGATCGGCATCACATATTGATTTTCCTTTTCAATATTAGGTAACAGTTTTGTTATGATTTTAAGCCCATTTACCACCCTCAACAAACTGCATTTTCTGTGATTTACTGTCGCTACAGTGCACCTTTAATCCTCTGGGTGAATATCCCTGGGTTTCAGTCTCCTAGTTACATAGTTTGGTGCATTTTGCAGATGTATTGGATGACTCCAGGAGAAACTGCACACTGACTGACGAGGCTGAGTCCTTGTGCAGTTTTACCACTGCACCAGGGTGGGATCGTTTCTCACAGTCACACGGAGCAGCCAAATCCAAACCTTATATCCTGTAAATCTATCCGAGCCTACACCCAGCCGGATCTGATCTGCTGACGTGTCGGCTCCTCCAGCTCCCAGTGCTCATGCTCCAGCAGCAGAGTCGAGCCAGTCAACTAAAGCTGCCAGCATGGCAGCAAAACACTTCTACCGACAGGGCTTTTTATTACTTTTATTTAATTTTATTTCAACCGCAGCCTTGGAAAAAAGGTTCTCCGACCTTAAAAGATGCGCCGATGAGGAGTGCAGCCGTAAGTTTGCTGTCTTGTTGTGACCACTAGCTCACTAAGGATGCAATCTTCCCTCATCCAGATGCCACAGCTAGCCATAAACTGCGCCTTATCTCTGGACCTGTTGCCAGTCGATATTTGCGACCTGGATAACCTCCCGTGGTAGCTCCGATGCTGCGTATGTGTGTGCTGCTCACTGACATCACCTCCCGCTCATGTTAGCATGAGGTATTAGCTATTATTAGTAGTAGTATTCGTTCAGACGTGGTGTGGTGGCCGGTTTCCTGATAGCTCCGGCCTTTCCTGCTGGCTAATGTTAGCAGCTAATTAGCCACCGGCTTTTAGCCAAAACTCTGCTAATGTTGGTGACGTTGGACAAACGACAGTAAACATTAGCTGACGAAGTACAGCTAGCGTTAAGCGTGTTGTTAAGCCACGTTGGCTGTGGTTGTTCCTCTTTGTCGCTAATGCTACTCAGCACCGACTAACGTCACTAGTCTGCGTGTCTTAACCAGTCAATTTAAAGTAACGTGTGTCCAGCATGAGGAGACTGTTGTTACAGCTGTTGTTGTTGTTGTTCACCTGAAGAAATCACCTATTTGTTGACCGCAACCCAAAACGCTGGTGCAACGTTAGGTTGATAAGAAATGGTTAGATTGACGTATCATGAGGAGAAGGTAGTTTGGAGTCTTAAAACAGTAAATATTAGACACATTAACACATTAAACAGAGAAAAGCCACAAGAAGATGAATTAAATGTTTTAAATCAACACATCTAAAAATCATGATATTATGGTTTCAATAATACACTGCATCAATGCAGTGCTTTCTCGCCTCACAGGTTCCTGTGTATCCGGGTTTACCTGGACCAGGTGTTGCCTCCTGTCGTGGTTGTGTCATACATTGAATGTGCTTTAATTACATTGCATGTGTTGTAATTCACTATCCTGTTCTACACATGACATCATTGCACTTCTGTCCATCCTGGGAGAGGGATCCCTCCTCTATTGCTCTCCCACAGGTTTCTTCCTCTTTCCTCCCCGTTAAAGGGTTTTTTTGGGGAGTTTTTCATGTTCTGATGTGAGGGTCCCGGGACAAGAGGATGTCAAATGTGTACATATTGTAAAGCCCTCTGAGGCAAATTTGTAATTTGTGATTTTGGGCTCTACGAAAATAAATTGAATTGAATAATGCTTCACTCTTTGCCATCTCGTTTTAGTTTAATCAGTTGCAGTCGTTTGTTGTGATGCATGTTTTGGTCATGGAAATATTGTAGAGCTGAAACAATGAGTGGATTGACCGAAAATAACCTGGCAATCATTTTTTTAAAACAGGCAATCGGTTCAGTCATTTTTTTAATAAAAAAGAAGAGCCAAAACTCAGTTGGTTCCAGCTTTTCAAATGTGAATACATGCTGATTTTGTTCATCAATAATCACATCAAACCAAATATATCTTTGGGTTTTGTACTGTTGGATGGACAAAACAAGACATTTGAAATATGCATTTTTTTTGGCTATTTTCTGACATGAACCAAAGGCTTGTATCGAGAAAATAACAGACTGATTAAAAGCCCTAATCTTTGAATATAGTATGCAAGCATTTTGAATTTTAGAAAGAGCAATAATAACATATTGATGAAGCTTATCTTTTTGAAACATTTCTAATGCTTCCACTTTTTCTTTCACAGTGCTTCTGTGTCGGGGAAAAGCTATCAAAGATTTCTCAGGACCAGACTGTCGGTTCCTGAAAGTCAAAAAATCTGAAACTATCTATGTATACTACAAATTGTCAGGCAGAAGGACCGACATGTGGGCCGGAAGTGTACGTATACTCTGGTTAATATTTAATCAGAAATGGATAACATCTAGCTTACGCTATGTTGTTAGAACCTTCAACATGTTCTCTTGTAATTGAAATAGGTGGGAAGTCACTTTGGCTACTTCCCAAACGACCTTCTTGCAGTTAACCACCTTTATACCGACAAAGAAATTGAAGTTCCAGCGGAGGTATGAAAATATGTTGCTCACTACGTGAATCAATTCGACTTCTAAAAATGTTGCAGGATGTTTTTTTGATCTTGTCGTCTTTTTAAACTTATTTTCAGGAAACAGATTTTGTCTGTTTTGACACTGGATTTGACAAGTTTGACAATTACGACGTAGATTTACTGTTAGGCTCTTCACTGGAGGAGAATGATGGCGAAAATAATTTAACATCTGACCAAATTCAAGTGGCGGAGGATGAGCAGAAAGAAACACAGCCATCAGCAGAAGAGGCGACTGACAGTGAAGAACAAACTGATAGCTATGAGAACCTTGATGAAGTCCCAGATAGTGCCTCTTTACATGAACTTGACGAAGCAACTGAATCATCTCCTGCAGAAGTAGTACTGTCTGAGACAGCAGCTACACCCGGTGCTACTGAAAGAGCTACAGAACACACAGTCGTGTCCATTCTTGAAAATGTGTCAGAAAGGAGTGAAACCAAAGAAACGCCCTCAACATCTCAAGTAGGAGCTGTGCCCAAAGGAGACTTTGCTTCAGAAAACAAACCAGTCTCGGTTTCTGAAGGAGTGCAAATCCCCGAGTTCAAAACAACCCTTGGAACAACTTTCGATGCCGTCGTCACCGGAGACGAAATCACCAAGAATGTCTCCCCGTATGAAGAGGAAGAAGAGGAAGAAGGCGAATATGTGGAAAATCTGCCCGAAGAAGACATGGATGTTCAAGCAGAAACTCCATTGCTGTCTTTTTCTGAAGAAACCAGGAACACTCCAGCATCAGATTCCCTCAAAAAGCAGGAAAGTCCTCCGACTACACATGATAATAAGGCAGAGGCAGAGAAGAAGACGGTGTGGGGGTCCATCGGAGATGCTGTTTTTTCAGTTGTGACTGGGGGAGAGAGGACAGCACAAGATTTGAGTTCAGAGGAGGAAGACGATGACGAGGACGAAGAACATGCTCCAACAACCCCTCAGAAGGAAGAAAAGGCCGCCGAAGAAGAAAAACAAATACCAGTAGAATCATCTGAAGAGCCTGAGAACTCAGAGCCAGCCTTGTTAGATGATGACGACAATGATGAGGGTTATGTAGAAGAGATCGGACCTGAGGACGCCTCGGAGGAAACTCTAACACCAACTGATGAGCCGATACACCATCGAACAGAAGCAACTGCAATATCAGTGGATCCGGTGTCACAAGATGATACTGCTGACGTTCATGAGGCTCAAAACTCTGATATTCAAACAACAGATGAACCCATTGAGAGTGAGGAAGAAGAAGAAGAGGACAACGAGGAGGAGGAGGATGAGCAGGAGGACGAGGAGGAAGTGTCCAAAGATTCGGAGGTTAATAATGATGGTAAGAGTAGCGTTGTAATGGAGCAGAGTGAGGATTTGGACAATGAATTGGACGAAAACAAAACTGTGCCGAATCTAGAATTAGCTGGTACCCTAACTGAAACACAGCCAGACCCGTTCACTGAGCAGATACAGGATTCAGATGTTAAAGATGATGAAAAGACAGTAGATGACCGCCTACCTAATCACATACATGACCACTTAATTACCAATTTAGAGAGTAATAACAGTCGACCAGAATTATCTGTGGAGGGACCGGAGAGTCACGAGGAACGTCTTGCAGATGAGTGGAAAGATGAAGAAGAGAAAGAGGTGCAGGAACCGAAAGAGGAGGAGAAAGAAGAATTACTTGAAGATGAAAATGCACTTTCTCTCTCACAATCTGACAACAAAGACTCTGAAGCCTCCCCTGAAACGGCTCCGCCCACTGTGTCCACTCCAGAGCCCGAATACAGCGACAGCGTGATGAGACTGACTCTGCTCCGAGGCCGTTTCTCAGAGGACACCATGGAGAAGCTCCAAAAGCTTCTGGGTCTCAGGAATCTCTTCAAAGTGGAGGCCATGTACTCTGACTTGGACGTCGAGTTGCAGGCTTCCCATCGCGCACGCACGGATACCACGCAAGACATTGAAAATGCACTCGATCGCATCCTGGAGGCCTCTGAAAACGCCATCCTGGACGAGATCGAGACGATGCTGGATAGCCGGAGCTCAAAACTCAGTTCTGACCAACCTGCAGACTCAAGCGGTTTGGATGAGGAGACTGAAATAATGGATGACTTCCAGGAGTTCGGATTCAGCCTACGACAGAAGTATTCCACAGCCAGTGACAGCACGCCTTTGGCCGCAGAAAAAGCATCAGATATTGACCACGGTAGGTTTTGTTTTTAATGTTTAATTTTAGTTTAGATAAAGGTTTACGGTCTGTGATTGTACACTTAACACTGCACACAACAGTGAATTGCGGCCACTGCTAAAAACAAAAAAAAATACATGTTTTATTCTTGGCCATACAGCGTCACCATTTTTTAGATTTGGAAATCTTGCCCTACTTGCATCGTTTGTCAACCATGTTGCATAAGTGGACTCCACGGCCACTTCCTTTGTGTGTAATTCTCGAGATGAAAACGTTCTTTTCTTTTGTTTTGCAGATGTGATGTGTGGCTTAGAGCCCAAATACAGATTTAAAATAGTTGCTGTACCGGTCTTAGCTCTGCTCACCTTACGTTTAAATGTGTTCTCTGCTATTAAAGAGAGTCACACTGACCTCCTACTGAACAAACACCTTGTTCTTGACAAAGCCACATAGACCGCACCTGCTGTCACCAGATCAAATATGTTTGATGGAAACCAGAGTTCAACAAAATAACATCTCCTACCTGGACTACCATCCAGAAACCTTTTTAGACAGACCTGGAAAATGACCTCCTTGACTGATCCCTAACTGTTCATCTGTTTTTGTTGTAGATGAACACAAATTGCAAGTAAAAGAAGACACGCCCCACATTGTTGAAGAAGACGAGGTTGTCGGCGTCCCTGAGGCTGAGAGCGATGACAACCTCGTAGTAACAATTCAGGAGGAAAGACCAGCGGAGACTAAAGAAGACCAGGTGGCTTTGGACGAGGCACACGGTGGACCGGATGTCGGTGCGGAGGAGGATGGCGGACACTTTAATAAAGACAAAGACAATCAGCCTAGCTTCAGTGCATCAGATGAGAGGCAGGAAGTCCCTCAAGCCACCCTGGAAAAACCCGTAGACATGGGCCTTGGTGTCGAGGTTGAGCCCTCGCCCTCAGGTTGGTATTTCGCATCCATAACTATAGTTTCTTAAACTTTGAAACAATAGTTGCTCACTTGGCTTCCATTCTGAAGGTGATTCCTTAAATTTAAAGAATACTTTTACTCTGTTTGTCAAGCCCTCAACATACATTTGACATTTATATTAAAAAATCCTCACTATTGGGGGCAAAATGAAACCCTGATTTTAGCACTTTGGACTTGGGTTATCATAGAATTGAGCACAATTAGGCTCAAAATGTCATTCTTGGGGTCAGCAAATCCGTCCCCTCATCAGTCCAAGTCAGTCTTTCCTCGATTCACCTGGTTTTTGGAGGAATTGTTTGATAATCGCATGATATTTTGACTACTTTGACTGCATTACATTTTTTGTACTTTGTCCGTAACACACATAACCTGACTAACAGGTTCATTTTGGTCCACCAGGTTCTTTGGACTCCGTGGGACCAGTGTCTGAAATTCATGAAGAAGAAATGGGATTATTTTCAACTGGGATGGTTTACATGGGCTGCATCCTTTTGTTGATCAGGAGTAAAATTGCAGAGTGGACCACTGAGGCAAGTCTAAGAATTCTAGCTACTCCATTCACTAGTTCAGCATTTATCTTGATAGAAAAGGAACTTCCGCAATAATTACGAAAGATCTTGGCAGAGTCTGTTCTGCCTTCTTCCTTGGTACTTCCTGTTCAGGCCCAGAACACACAGCAGTCGGTAGGTCTGCAAAGATATTGCCGATTGGAAAATAGTCCCCATTCATAAATGTAAAAAAAGGTTTCGGGACCCTGAACTGAACTGACAAAAACATGATCACAATCTCAGTACTTCTCATACATGTAAAGGTATAATGACAATTTTCAAAAATGTTTTAATTTGGTCTAATGATCACAATTTTACCAATATTATTTTTCATATCGGTAAAAATGAATGAAACAAAAGTATAAGGTCTCACTTAACCGGCCTATGATATGTATATTGCTGTTAAAGCATTTTGACTTGCATCCTCCTGCGCTCACACATTTAGACAGCACGAGCTGTCAATGATTAACAGGGTGAATGCTGGGACCTGTGTATCAGGGGGGAAAAGTCAAATTTCCGATTGTGCGTGAACGTCCCACGGGCCTCCCCCTGTCATGTTGTGTGTCGTAGGCTGAAGTTCAGCCAGAGCTTAACTAACTGGACACTAGCACAACCCGGCGGGCCTTGTTTTGGCAAAAAATCATCATAAAAAAACAGCATTATGATGAACTCTGGGCTGTCAAATTAATTTAGGTTCTCACTTGCTTTTTGTAGCCTAATATGAATCCATATTTCAACCTCCAGCTCAGCTGACGTTTCCTGCTCGTCGGTGTATTTTTGATAGTGAATGGGACACGACGACTCGTCTGTTATTACTTAGCAGACTGTTGTTGCCAAGTCCTACTTATCACCTGTCTCGACTATCTATCGTTGTCAGTTTTTGTAACGACGTATTTTGTTATTTATCAGGGCTTTAACGGCTAACCTCGGTAGCTTAATTGTGCGGTTTGCTTTGAGGATAACAGCGACGTGCTAGCAAAGCGAACATCTGTCAAACTAGCACAACGTTACTCGTGCTAGTTCCGTTTGTATTTCAAAGACTAACGTTATATATAGCATGGAGGGTGATGCTTTAACCAGACCTGTAATGGAACCGGAGCATGTTTACATGTTGTTTCTCAAGGAGCTGCATCACGTGAGTGAACATTTGAGTCTCTTATGTGAAGCATTCATTATGCTGACGTGTTAATGAGCATTAGATTAGTGCTGATGCACATTGACTTGAACATTTCCCCTGAGCTTACGCACCAAACCTGATGCAGTTGATGATGCCTCTTAGTTATCTATAACTTTCATATGGCTCTTTCATATCTTTGTGTGTGTGTGTGGATTAGAGTTTGAGTGAAACATAGTATGGTTGCAGTCCTGCTTTTGTGCATTGCTACATACTGAAAAAAAGTGTAATGGAAGTGAGTGAAATGAAGCTGATTGAAGAGAGCACGTTAATCCTGTCAGCAGATGTGGTGTGTAGATGAATGTGTAATCCCTCTGTTTCATTGGAGTGTGTGTTTGTTCCTCTGTGAACTGCCACATGCTCAGTTCAAAGGTTTCTCTGTGTTTGGAGCAATAGGCAAGAGTTCCTCTTAGTATGACTCAACGTTAATGAAGTAGTAAAGTTATGGTCTATTGTGACTACTGATACAATTCATAAGTACGACAGCCAAACAACTATTGTATGATAATTGAAGGATCAGGTGAAGGAAGCCGTTATAATACACTCAATGTTACCCCGTTTAATACTTCTTTATTAGTCCAGCAATGCTTTGTTTATTGTTGTGTGCTTGTGCTCTAGATCTTGATGAGCTCTCCTCTCAGTGCGGTGTGAATAGAGTAACATATCACACGTGTATTTAGTTCATTATGTTAATGAATACACAGTATCTCAGTCTAGGGGTGCATGTAAATAGTGCAAGTGAGGCTGAAGCTACTGTAGGCCCGCTGGAGTGTCTCGCTGGGCTTTGGCAAATATTGACGAGTCATCTGTCTCTATTTTTAGTCTCATCATCATATTATTCACATCGTAAGAAGAGTAACAAGAGTATCCCCCCCCCCCCCCCCCTCATTTATTAAGCCTCGAGACATGGAAGATTTATTTCATCATTCCTGATTGGGTCCCCGATCATTCCTTACTAATTCTGGATTTGTTTGTGTGCCGTCAGGTGATTTCATTGCTGCCAGAAGAGTGGAAGCCGGGGGAAACCTTGTTTGGATGTCCGTGGCAAGTTGTGGTCATCACTGCTTTGGTTGGAGTGGTGACCTTCACCCTCTTCCTCTGGAGGACCGTGTTGGCAGTAAGTGTGCTGCTCTCATCTCTGCTCAAAGGAGGTGCTAGGGTCTGTCAACAACAACAACAAATATTGTAATTGTATGAGCTTCGATGTCATTAGGTTTTGACTCTGAAGATGCACACATCATTGAAATGTCGGCTCTCCTACCCATGGTTTGAGATCGACATAATACATTCTTATCTGTATCACTGTTTATCATTTGTACACGGTTCCTGATATGACAAAGCTATATTATGTACATGGTGATCATACCGTGACAGTTATTCCAAACTGATCTTTACTTATTGGCTTTCTAAACATTTTCAGGTTAAGAGGAGCGAATATCTCGGTAAGTTTTAATATATTGTGATACATTACAAAATGCAGAAGTGTAAAATGTAACTGACTGTGTACTCTCTGTTGGACTCAGTGGATGAAAAAAGGCTGGCAGAGAAAATCCTGGCATTAAAACAAGAGAAGAATGACTCTCTCGCCAAAATGTCTGAACTCCAAAAACAGGTGAGCTACAAGTAACATGTGGTCAAATATCTATAAACTACTTGTGAACAAAATATACGTTGTTTTGTTTCTGGAACTTTCTAAAATGTTGTTTTTTTTCTTATTTTTTGAAGACTGAACAACTGAAAGAAAATCAAAAACAGTCAAAGGAAACAGTTAGTTGTACAATAAAAAGGATGCAAGACTTGGAGGTAAGCACTACGGATACTAAGTCTTTGTATTAACTCTTACTGCATAGAGTGTTGGGTCTAAATGGCTTCTTATTGTCTAAAGACTGTCTGAAGTTTCTCTCATTATCTATTTGCAGAGTAAAGTTTTGGAGGCAGAAACCCGGAATGAGCACGCAGCTGAGGAAAAAAACAAATGTGCAAAACTACTCCAAGACGAGAGGGCAAACTCACTGCAAAATGGCACCAGGGTAACTGTTTAATATATTTACCTTCCTGCTCCGTCTTTAGCTCTCGTCTCAGACTCGTGACGCTGAACGGTTTTCTCTAACAGATCGAGAAGTTGGAGAAGTCAAACGAGAAGCTCCAGCTCAGCAGGAAGAAGATCCAGGAGGCTCTCTCTAAGGTACGAGTCCTTGCGTAATCTTTCGCACACATTGCGAGATTAAATGAAGCTTCTGGTTTCGGCTTCTCTTTTCAACCGCATGCATTCGCTTCCAGACCGCTGTTCTCCTGGACGAGGCCAAGATTCGCGAAGATGCCCGAAAAGTTCAGCACAAATGTCTCGAGAAAGATTACTCTGCACGAAAAGAAGAAAATAAAACGGTAAGACATGTTTTAATTTTTTTCCATCATCATTTTATGTGCATACTGTTTCCTGACTCGCCAATTTTTACAGCTCAAGGCTACCATTAAGAGCTGGGAGGACAAACACAAGGAGCTGAACGAGCAGATTAAAGTCTACCAAAAGTCCCAGAAAGAGCTGGAGGACTCGGTGGTGCTCAAAGATCACAACGTGGAGGTCAGGATACTGCTGTCTCGGTACATAGAAGTCCTTAACTTGCATAAAATGATGAACTAACCCTCAAACTAACATGTCTCCTGACAGGTGCTGTCTGAACTTCTGGCTGACCTCGACGCTTGTGATCTGCAAAAGAGTGACACCAAAGTGTTAGCCAATGGTGAAGTAGCTCCTGGTTAGTCCCACTCTGTTACTAACTTAATGAAAGCAGTAATACGCAAATGTGTTCAGTCGATTTTAAACCACCACATTGTTTGTTGTCTGTGATGTGTCACACTAAGTGGTTGATGGTCTCTCAGTGTCTTTTTCAGACAAGACCGCCGTGAAGAACAGGATCAAACAGATGATGGATGTTTCTCGGGTAAGATCTCGAAATAACTGTTAAATACATCGTAGTCACGAATGAATGACGCATGTTAATACTAATAACGCAAAGTGTTGACCTGCTTTAAAATGTTCCCATCATTTGTTTCCAGGTCCAGACCACTCTCACTGTGGTCGAGGAAGAGCGCGATCGCTTCATGACCAAACTACTGAATGAAGAAAAGACGAGAAAGTCACTGGAAGGTATGTCGGCCATCTTTCTTTTGATCAAAGTGGTTTTTTTTGGGCCCTTTTTTCCTGCCTCTCTCTAAACCCACCATTGTGTTTGGCTACAGAGCAACACCAGGAGCTGGAGCATGCAATCACAGCCCTAAAAAGCGACAAGAGCCATGTTGAAAACCAGTTCAAGATCCTCCAGCAGAAAAACGAAATCATGGTTGAGATGTATCAGCAAAAGGAAAACGCTTTGCAGCAGTAAGTGAAGCCGTAACACGTCTTTTTTTATTTGTAACTGCTGTTACACACTAGAACAGCTGTTCCCAAACTTTTTAGGCCGCGCACCCCCTTCTACATCCCGACCGGGTTCACGCACCCCCAATCCCCCACACCTTAAAAAAAAAAATAAGCAACAGAGCCTATTTATAGCGCATAGAAATCGGACCAATGAGAGAACAGTTTGCTCGCGCGCGGCGTTTGTTTACAATATTTAGTCCGCTGTTAAATGTTGCAGTGTGAACACAAACCGAACAAAGGAGCAACTGCAACATTGTATCATATTAATCCCTGAATCAGAACAAAGCAAACGAACTGAAGGTGTGAAAACGCCCTGAAACACTGCAACAAAGTTTCAATACCTTTCAGTTACACAAGGCGTCACTTTTAAAGAGCAATGAGGATGGCGAGGACACACGCACAGGCTCAGAGGCAGATTATCACATTTCATTTACAATCAACCACACATAGAATGAGACTGCAGTTTTTTTGGGCTGTTTTGTAACTCCTCCAATTTCGATATAAGGCTTTGACTTGCACTGGCATGCTTGGTGTTCAGGTGGCGACGTAAATAAGAGGGTTTCAGACTGTTAGCCAGAACCTCACTGCACACCACGCACTGTGGCTTTGGGCAATCTGCATTGCCAATCCAAGTGAAGCCCAGACACAGATCATTCTCATCATATTTCCTCTTTTTTTCCCAGTCTGATGCTCTCTCTCGTTTCCTTTTTTACCTTGACTCCGCGATGGGCCTATGTGCTCCCGATTTGTCTGTGCTATCCCTTCCTCCTTCCTCCATCTCATCTTCCTCTGACTCCCGTTCGATTTCTTCTCCCGGTCTCTCCCCAATGCATCTCTCCGTTCCTCTCGCCTCCGATTCCTCTCTCTGTCCCTCTCCTCTTTTATGACTGATAGCTTCAGATGTCCCACCTGACAATTTCCCCGATTTCAGCCAGTTTATCATATTTGCATCGGAGAGATGTGGAGGGAACCCGGTGTTGCCGTTATTTGAAGACAGTTTCTGTGGCTTCGCAGGAGATTAACGAAGGAAGAGCTGGAGCGACGCAGCAAAGAGAGTCAGCTGTCCGAGGTGGGAGGAAAAGCTGTAGAGGCCGAGGAGCAGGTTAGAGTCTTCAGGCAACGCATTAACGACATCGAGGACGAGATGAAGAAGACGGAGCAAGTCTATAAAGACCAGGTAGCTACTCATTCCTAAATGAGCAAGTACACGGAGACATCGGACTGAACCCCTGACTAAATATCTGGTTTCTGTCTGTTTTTAGATCAAAGAACAGGAAAACAAAACTCACTCAAACTGGGTATGCAGCACAAAGTGGCACACTTTATTTCACACTTGCCAATATGCTGTAGATATTTAAGATTGACAATAAGCTCAGATTCTAGTCGCACACTAATTCTCCGTTACGTTTCCAGGTAAATGCTCGTAATGCAGAGCGAGCTCTGAATCAAGAGAAGCTTGAGTCATCGAAGCTCCGCGAAAAGTAAGTGTTGATAGAATTCGTAAAAAATAGTTTAAAATAATTCGATTTGTCATCATTTTTAATCAACATGCACTTCCTCAAATGTGAGGATTTGCTATTTTTCTCTGTTTAATTTCACTGTAAACTGAATATTGTTTGGTTTTTGACTGTTTTGTTGGACAAAAGGTGCAACTTGATGACGTCACCTACCTTGAGCTCTGGGAACCATTTCACAATTTTCTGAAAACAAACTCATCACTCAATAATATAAATACTAATTCCCCGTGTTCTTTTACCCAGACTGGCTGTACTCACCTCCCAGCTCAATGAGCGCCGCGCTCCTCTCTTCAGACCGAACTCTGGACAACCTGCCGGCCCTCGCCAAGGTAAACGCGCTACCTTTCCTGCTGTTTTCTTCCAACTGGGTCACTCCTCGTCCTGCAGAGCTTTGAGAAGAGGATGATTTCAATGTGCTCGACAGTCTTCTGACAGCCCGGAATGAGGCCTTCGTCTCTGCGTAGATTGGAGTGTGTTGTCCCCCCGTTTCTTTTCCTTTTGGTAAATGGATGGTTTTGATCGTAACAGGTGATTCTTATGGGCCCTCTCCTGTGAGTGGGGGTGCACCGTCCCCTCCAATAATGATAGAGGGTCCCAGGCGCCCTCCGTCTGCCCCACTGGGGCGAAGAATTGACCTGTACGGTGAGTCCCGGTGGATTACTTCACCTTCTTTAACCGTCGCCACAGTCGGACATCATCCCTCCGCTACAGCCTTCTGTCTTTAAATCTTTTGTTCTCTTCCACACTTGACTTCATTTTTCTTTTCAGATCTGTCACCTTCTTGAGTTCTTCTTTTTTTTCCCCGTGTGTCATCCTGGTATCTCTGTCTTCAGCTCCATTTTTACTGCTCTACTTTTGTTTCTTTTTGTTGAATCATTTATAAATTTGAAGACCCTCAACACATATTTGACTGCATGTTAAAATCTTAAAGATACAGAAGGATCAATTGCTTATTGAGTCATGAATTACAGGTAAAAACCATGTTTTCGGGGGCTTTAAAGTCATCCATAATGCTTTTTTCCTCTGACTGTAGTATTCACAGAGAACAGATGGCCATCCTTTGTTTGCTTCTTCCAACCGTCTTCCCTGGTAAAGTGCTACAGGCAAGAGTCCTGAGGAATTTCGGTAGTCAATCCATCTTCTTCTCTTCTCCCCTTCAGGTCCACGGCCTCCATCAGACCCACACGGCCGTTACCCTGAAAGCAAACACATCTCTGGGATGGGTATGTCCTCTGCCATCTCTGCGTTTCAACGAGTTCACCTTTTGCGTTCAGCCTCGTTACAGCACTGTTTCTCCTCTTTCAGACATGATGGGCCCCCGAAGCTCGTCCCCTGCCAACATGGATGGATCTGTAAGTCTTTTTCTCAGCCGATCATTTCTTACACGTTACCTTTCCCTCATTCCATCTGCAGGGCTGGAGAGCTCCTACCGACATGTCCGTTGTGTATGTCCTTGCTCTAAAACAGACACAGGCAGTAGATCCACAGGTTAAAGCAGAGACACAGGCTGAGGCCTCCACAGGCAGTCCAGAGCCAGTGAGTATAGAGGCTGGCCAGTCACGGCGCGTGAAGGCGTCCGCAAGCTCGCCGCCCTCTTCCCTGAAGCTGGATTTGCATTTTGGGAAGAGATTTGTAGCATTTTGCTTCACTGGGGCTGACTTAACTGTTTTGGGCTGAGTGTGTGGTTTCACCTGAAGCAAAGCTTCTTTTCATCGTGTCTAAACTTCAGCTAAAATGTGTCTTGGAAAATATTTTGGGTCCTTGAAAGTTGCAAGTGTGTGAGTCAGGGGTCGAGTGTTTGTGAAAGTGGTTTGTAATCATGGTGTGAGGTTACTGGCCATGTGATTTGAGCCTCGGCTAAAGGATCTTTTGGTTTGTGGATCTTTTCACTGCATGACTAAAATTTGATTCCATATCTACTCACTTCCAGTAACGACTGAAATTGAAGCGACCGCACACTGCTCTTTCTCACCATCGTGTCTTTTTCAGGGACCTGGATCCTTCCTTGCGTCTCCGATCAGGGACTCACCGGGTCCTATGGTCCAAGGACCTCCACATGGCCCCCACGACCAGATCCTCCCTCCTGGACCCCACGGCCGCCTGCCGCCTCCTGGACCTTACAGAGCTCTAAGACCTGGCCTCTACCACCTTCCACCGGGTCCTCTTCCTCCTAATGTAGCTCCTCATCATGGGCCTCCACTACCAGCCAATGGGCACCCAGGTATGCCACTGCCTGGACCAATGGGAGGAGAGTTTGGACCTCGCCCTGCCAACGGACATGCATTCAACCCCAGGCCGGCCCCTGCACATGTCATCGATTCTCGGGGTCCACTACCGCCACACTTCCATCCAACTCATCACTTCGGGCCGATGCCTCTGCAACATGGTACATTCTGCCCTCTGTTATTTCATTATTAGTTTTTGTCGTCATATCAGTATACACCAGGTCTGGAGCCCAAGGTTTTTCGGGTCATTGAGTAGTAGGGCTGTCAACAAATATTGTAAATTTGAATATGTTTCCCTTTTTTTTATCGTTCTGTCCAGGTGTCCGTGTACCTATGGGACCACGTCCACCTGTCCCTCTTGGCATGCGCTACCCGGGACCCCGAGACCACAACAGCCCACCAATGAACCTGCCTCCAGGGGCCCCGCCCCATCCCGCACACGGTCACGCTCCACCCGACGCCCTCCATAACTCGCACAGCGGCCCCAGACAGGACCTGCATGCGAAGCAGGAGGCCCCTCAGGACTCAGCGAGGGTCCAGCCTTAAAGATGCCACCAGCTGTGGCTGAGGACTTGAACTTAGCCTGAACACATCACATCATCACATCATCACGCCAGATCCAGTCTGAACAAAGGTCATGATTATTTTCATATTTCAGTTATAAAATAAAAAATTGCAAGGATGTTTATAAAAAGAAAGTCCTTAAATTAAAGCATCAATAATTGTGTCTGAAATCAATGTGTGAAGAGGGTTGCCACTTTTTTAAACTGCTTATTGTGCAATAATTCATTATGTAGTTTCATTTTTGTTGATCTTTTAAAAAAGTATATATATCAATGATTTTTAAGGGGCAATTTTTTTAAATGTCATTTCCTGTGGAAATTATTTTTAAAAAGGAGTTTAGCGTCTAGCGTTTCAGGAACTCCATCATTTCCCAAAGCTGTTGCTTTCGAGTCGACTGTAAAGCAGATGTGTAATTTGATGGCCAGATGTATAACTTATTTTACTATGTTGGTAGAACTTGTAATAATAAAGAACGTAAAAGCTGTCGATGTTATGTTACTAACTGGTTACAGTGGATGTATTTTACACTGCGCCTAAATCATTTTCAACATGTCTTTACAGCGTTTGCTTTATTTGGAAAGAAATAAGGCATACATCTGGACTGTTGTCAGTTGACATGTGAACTTATCCAAAAACTGCATGTAGCATATTTAGCTACGTCTGTGGAGCATTTCATCAACGACTCAAGACGTTTGTCCGGCTGTTCTGTCCATTTCTTTTGCTTTTTAACTAAACCTTTTGGAGAGCATGAAAAACAAGTCTTAGTCCTTTGAAGAGGATTGCCCCAAAGCCTTTGAGTGAATACTTAGTTAATCTGACCCACACAGCAGCAATATAACATGTTCGTAACATTCAGGGGCCTAATATTTGCATAAATGACACATCCTAAAAATGCAGTCTGTTCAACTGCTTCATTTGTAGTTTAATAAAAATGAAAAGCATTGTAAATGTTTGATACACTTCCCCTCAGTCTGTCAAGAAAACACTCCACGGGTCTCAGGGCTGACCACATCATGGTGCTGCATACATACAAGTTACTGTATATTACAAAAACATCGAAACTCAAATATTACATTGTACATGTTTAGTGAAGATGAACATCTGTAAAGTCCGATTGGAGACAAAAGGTACATGCAACTTTATTTATTTAAAGGCCTTTATAACAGGGTGACGTGACTTTCAAAATAAAAGTAGTGGCTTTAAGAGGAAATTCTTTGACTGACAATACAGATGCATCCTATAGACATAGGTCTGATCTGCAATGTAACACTAGAGTTTAAAAACAAACACTTCTGGCAGGGGATGAACATCCAACCTGAACACTGGATCTCTGCTTGTTAAAGAAATGGACTGCGACAGATGTGCACATCAAGTCGAGAATCATGCAAATCATGCTGCACCCACAAAAAACATGAAACCGTGTGTAAACAAACTAAATCAAATGCATACTGAAGCGTGAACACTGAAATGTGGCAACTGTCACATAATTTTATAGAAATCATACTTGTGATTCTAAACAAAGCCAGCATAACTTTTAAAAATGATTATTCTTAAACTGGTCGGAGCATTAATGCATATTTAACCTAGAATTTCACCATGTAACATGATAAATGCCCCCTGCTGAATCTGTCTGTGACTGAACAACAAGCCATAAGTGTGCCATGAGGACAATTTGACTACTTTAGTAATTCATATATGTATGAAATAATTTATAGTTTCCATTTATGATTTAAGCTCTGATTGGATAGACTCACATAACAGCTGGCCAATCAGAGAGCCAGTTCCTTAAATTAAAGCTGCTCTCATCAATACTTTTATTCACAATCAATGACTAATGTGAAAGTTCAGTTCATATTTAAAGAAGCACACAATGGAAACAGTGACATTAGTAAATGGATTAACCTGAAGTTGAATTTAATAATAAATAAAGCTGAATTATTTATTAGGGAATTTAATCTTTTTGTCACAATTTCTACCTAGATAGATGTAATGCCAGGTTTATTAACCAGTTTGTAATAGCTTTTAAATTAATCTATTTAATTGATAATTCAACCATGAAGGTCTTAATTAATTACGGCACACAAACCGTTCTGGACTCGGACGCTTGTTTGTTATTTAGGGGAGAGGCTTTATAAACTGCCATGACTTCACCAACATGGCCACATCGTTTAACGTCGTTTAATGTTTCAGGGACCAAACAGCACAAACATTAAATAGTGATTTTAATTTAGCACCTGCAATAACTCACGTTGTGTCCCATGTTTTTCCCAAAAATCAGTGAGCTCAGGAAGACTGGCGATGAGGTGGTTTAACTGTTTAACAACCCTTCTGTCCTATGAAACCTCCAACCAGTCAAACAAACTAAACTAAAGGGTTCTTGAGTTTTTGGAGAAGGGTTTCCTACAACAGAGGTTACATGCACTTGTCAAGAATACAAAAGTCTGAGCTGCTGTGACTGATCTTTGACTCCCTTTACTTCCTTCATACACTCATCGAGAAAACAGAAGACTACAACCTTGTTTTGGTATTGCTGGAGCTGATGAGGTGGAGCGACACGTCGCGTTGGATGTAAGAGAGAGATTCAAAAAGGAGGCGGTTCAAAGTCCGGGCTGTGCTGCCACTTAGCTGTCCTTGTGTATTGTCTGATGAAGATGGAGATAGAGTTGTTTCTTTGTTAGAAGCTGCAGCTTCTTCCTCTTGAAGTCCGTGGGCTTCTTGTACCTGAAATTCAAGAAGGTCCAGTATTTATACACGTCATTGTTTCGAGACGCAAAGGAATTCCTTTTTAAATCGTTTAACGCGCCGGTGGACTCACAGTTCGATGACGATGGGGCCGGGTTTGATCTCGTCCATTTCCATGAAGGCAAAGCATTTAGTGCTGGTGAACCCCTTTTTAGGTTTGTAGTGCTTGAATTCAAAGAAGATGGCTGCTCCTGGAAGAATGTACAGCATGAACACGAAGGTTAACACTCAATAATGACCTCAAAACTTAAAGGATCGGCCTTATTCTATATTTTGTGTTACCGCCTGTCCTCTCGTCCCGATCCAGACCCCAGTATGTTACAGTTAGACCCGAGCTCGATTTCTTGGTTAAATGGCATTTGATCGAGTGCAATATTTAAATCGTGTTCCTGTTCTTTAATTCGACGAGACTGCGTGTGAAAAACAGGGATTCACCGTGAACCAATTGCAACACAGCGCCATCTCCTGGAAAGTCTGGTCCGCTTCATTTCTGTGGCTCAATATTGTTTTTGTTCAGTTTTTCTTAAATTAGATCGTTTTATTCGTTTACAAAAAAATGTCACACCAATTTTTTATTTTATTTCAGGACCCCCTTAAAAACGAGATCGCACATCTCAAGGGGTTATTACTTATTTCCAATAATATACATGTACACTGACAGTAATGTCGGTGGGATTTTCATTGGTTTGGGATTTTTCATGGGATTTGTTGACTGAAAGCAAACCATGGAATACAGTACATCCAGAATATTATCCTTTGAGCTGTTACATTTATAGTACTTGACTTTCTATAAGCGGTCAGTATTACCTTTTGGTAATTTCTCCACGTGTCTCTGGATCTCTACCTCCACACTGAAGTGGATGTAGGTATCTTCCTTCCTGGAGGCCACAGGTGTGTCCTGCACAGGGTTCACATCTACGCCGTTCAAATCTGCAGGCGGAGGAAAAACAGAATGCGCTCGTGGGTTTTTCTTTTGGCAGAACGGACATTTTATACTCGAGGTGATGCACTTAGTGCAGCCTCTTCACAGAAACGTGGCCGATCCAAAGCTCTCGAGTAGGCGAGTGGATCGTTACCTTTGATACTGATGGTCATGTACGGGTCG
This sequence comes from Melanostigma gelatinosum, assembly GCF_949748355.1. Taxonomy (NCBI): domain Eukaryota; kingdom Metazoa; phylum Chordata; class Actinopteri; order Perciformes; family Zoarcidae; genus Melanostigma; species Melanostigma gelatinosum. The sequence continues at coordinate 11,758,132 of NC_136652.1, read as the reverse complement.
ATGCACTGCCCGGCATCCTTCAACCCGATCTTTTCTATCTTTAGTGTGAGTAGTGTCAGCCCAGGCTCTGAGGGTAAGCGTGGCAACAAGGTACCTGTGGAGGACACAGGTTACGGACATTAACGATTGACCGTTTGACAGAGCTGTCTGTTGTCTCTCTGGGAAGCTAAAGCATGATAAAAGGAGTTTTCTGACTGTATCTTAAAGCCACATACATTGATTTTTTTGGCCACTTACGACACAAAATTGACATAAATCACCTAAAAAAAGTAATGTTTATAAACAGTTGCCTATTCACACAATTGTTTCTGGCCACCCGATGAACGCGTCCAACATACGCTCTCCTTTGAGCTCAGTTTAGGTCTCAGACACCTCCTGAGGGAGACATCAGTCTCTTTAGCTGCTCAATGTTCCAAGACGTTCACCAGCTAGTCGCTAACTACACGTAGCATGAAGAGGAGCTTTGGAGCTTTTTCTTCTCGCTTAAATCAGCTGCGACCGGAAACGAGGTTGATGAGCGATGAGAAGAGTAAAGCTGTAGTGGAACTGCAGCGTTTGTCACTATAGAAGAGACACATAGTCATTTTATAGAAAACGGATTAGAGCTAGTGGAACAGAGGCTGACTTCATAAAGTGGAAGGGACTTAAGCTCTCCGTTGAAAAAGAGAAAACATCTCCATGTGCATACCTTCATAAATAACAATATAACTCTGTACGATACGCTTCTGAAAGGCCGTGATAAAAACACGTCCGTCGTGCAGGAGAGAACTCATTCAGATGCTGGTGGATAAAAGCTCGTACCTTGCGAAGCTGCAAATGAAGCAGGCAGGAATGAGCGATGAAGCCATGCACAGCACCGACAGAGAGAAACAAAAAGACACACAGTCAAACAGCCCGCCAAAACAGGACAACGGGACGCAACTAATCAAACATCCCCTGAGCAGCAGGTGCGTTTTATTCACGGTTACAGGTCGCACAGTACCGGGGGCTCTCGGGGGGAAAGCTTCTGTGGAACCGGCTCCTGCTGCAGCGTCCTCCTCCTCCTCCTCCTCCTCCTCCAGCTCCAGGCTCTCCTCTTCACCTGGAGCGAGGATTTTCCTGATGGAGACGAACGGCAGGTTTAATCAACATCTCACACAACGTCGATAAATCACGCAGGATATTGCGTAAAATACAAACTTAAAAAACAGAAAACAACGTGGGATGTTTACCGTAAGGGCACTGGCTGCACATCAAAAGGAAATTCTTTGTTGTAGGTCAAGATATTTTGAATTACTGTTGACAAAAAGGAGGAAGATGAGAATACGAAGCCACAACGAGTTGGAAACGAGTTAGAGCTCAACTCCCAGTCGCTTCACTTACTGGTTTCCAGTTTCTTCAGCTCCTCTAACTTGAAGTCCTCCTTTGACTGTGTGCACTGCAGAACAGAAGACACGTTTGATATCATCGTTAGAAAAGTGAATTCATGCTTTTTGCTTTGACCTTTGGCTTTAATGGCCGTGGGAAGTCTGTTTCTGATATTTTTATTGATTTGATTGTAATTTTCCCCTCTCAGTAAAGCACTTTGGTCAACATTAGTTGTTTTTAAGATGTGCACTATAAATAAATTGACTTGACTCTTTCTAAGATTCCACATATTTCACATTTTTTTTAAATGACACGAACCTGCAAACTGGCACTTCTCATCTCCAGGCATGTTGCAACCTTTCCTAAAGTTTTCTAAAAGAAGAGAAAACATAAATCGTGTCAGTTGATGCAGAATCCCTGTCTTTATTCCCAGAGATAACAGAGAGATGTACCGATTACCTTTTGCTCCTCTGTGAAGTCGAACGCATTTGTTGACTGCACCTCTTTCTGCAGTTGTCTCGCTAAACTAAACGACAACACAAAAGTGGGTTAATGCTTTGCAGTAAAACTTGGAAGATTATTGTGACGTAAAGGTGGCTAAATGATGTCTGTTTGCGCCCCCTTCTGGTTAAACAAAAAGGCGTCAGGGTCTACATTTTATATTATTAGTGCAATATCTGCTAAAACATTAGCTGACGCAGCAGATCACATCTTTAAAAATGTGCGAAGACAAGATATGGTCTTGAAAGCAGGAAACATTCCTCACTAAACGCATGAAAACCCACAACAAGAAGAGGGTGTGGCTGACTATTTCTCAATGCTCGGAGGGGAATATTGGCCCCCTTTTCTAGCGCTGCATGACACATAATAAAACACACTGCACGAGGCTCTGGGTTTCATTTTCCATGACAGAAAAAAAAAAAGAATCCCCCTCAACTCAAACTGCTGGTGAATGAATCAGAGATGCAACATCCAGACACCAAACAAGCGACCCTGCTGCCTCTGCAACCACCGCCACATTACGTCATGGACGCGGTTTGTTTACTGCTGTGAGGAGCTGACTTGACAGCTCGGAGGCTAGAACTTCTCGTGAAGCACCATGCAGCCTACTATCTGTTGTCTCCTTTGCATGTTGCAAGAATAAGCATGCCGCCCGGGATGAACCACGCTGCGTGGAGAGGCACGATACACATGTTGAATGCAACTTACATGTGGTACTCATCTACAGCCTCCACGAATTGTCCCCACGAGTCAAAGTCTGTGCCTTTCTTGAAACTGGCGTGCCATTTCTGAATAGTCTTGTTGACTTCAGACATGTTGGCGGGGCGGATGCTCTCAGGGCAGCATAGCCGGGGACGAGGTTCATCTACGAGGCTTCTGCTGCAGCGGCGTCGTCAGCCCCGGTTCTCTGCTGTACCAGAGCCGCACAAACACACCAGTGATACCCGGACCAAGCCCTTTCTTGCCTGCTCACATCCGATATAGCATCCGCAAGAGAAAGGAAGTCCCGCCCGGAGCTCGGGTGCGCACGTTTCGGGACGCGGGGTCTCCCGAGCGGACGGTAACAGGACGTCTGTGTCGTAAACATGTTGTTGGCATAGACTTTAAATAAGAAGAAAAACCCTGCTGCAGATAAAAAAAATTAAAAAATGGTTGTTTAATTCAAAGTCGCAATCATTATTTTTAATCATCGTGTAAGTTAGCTAGTTTATATGGAAGCCCATTTCCGCCACTTTGAGGAAAAAGTAAAGATTCTGTAAGTCATTATAATGAGATACTATCTCAAATTAATGACTTAGTATCACAGCATTATGAAATTAGAAGTATAAAATAATTTCACACACAAATTCAGATTCTTATTCTGAATATGCACTTATTGCAATAGGTTTGTTGGATAGTGTAATTTGCCTTTTTCTAGTCCTGAAAAAGGCAAGCTCAATCACTTCATGTTATATTTTGAAAAAATGTTCATATTTAATGATCGGTTCAGCGTCAACCTCATCTAACGCCTTTATTCTGAAAACAAACAGCGGTTTCCGGTTTCTTCCTGTCAATCTCCACCTTGACACCGTAGTACAACGTTTAGCTATGTAGGAACAACACGTTAGCGATGAGTTTCAGGTCGTATTAGCCGCTGACAGAATGAGATAAGATGGAGACTGTAACGACGGATTTGTCTGCGGCCGAGGAGGACGACTGTTCAGACTCAGAGGTTTTGTGTTTGAGGAGAGTCGGAAGGAACTCAGACTGGCTTCGCTTGTTCGCAAACACTGAGGTGCAGTTTGCTAATGCTAGCCAGCTAGCTCCATTTGCTCTAAGTTATATTGAGTTACCCTAAAACTTGCTCAAGTTTTCAATTCACCAAATAAAATATATTCCTTATTAATTGTTCTTTTTTTTTTTTGGTCAACAAGTCGTTATCGAAGTGTACCTAATCTTATGTTTTATGTTTTAAGCTGCATAGTATAAAGGAGCTAACTGGCTGATTGACATGTTTGCTTGTTTCTGATCCAGATCACCATAGGACGTGGTCTGGATGTGACCCACCAGCTGCTGTCTCCGAGTTGTCCTCTGATGATCTCCAGGCTGCACTGTACCATCAGACAGAAGGAAGATGGACAGTGGACAGTGACAGACAGAAAGGTAAGATTGCATTCTCTATATTATGAAGATTTAGCTCAATATAAATAACGTTACAAATGTTACCGATCACATTATATCGTGTAAAATATACAACAGAGACTAGAAAATTATAAAAAGGACCTTTCTTTTGTGCATGTTGAGCTTGTGAAGCTGTAGACTAGTCCTTAAAATCCCTGACACTGTCAATTAAAACACTCTTAGGTGACTGTAATAAAGTGGTATTATGTTCTTGATATTATATTTCATTGCAGCTGATGAAGAAAGTATTGCTTGTTTTTCCCTCAGAGTCTCAACGGGGTGTGGGTGAATGGAAACCGTATTCCCGTTGAAGTGTCCCATCAGTTGAGGCTCGGGGACTGCATACAACTCGGGGTTCCCGTAATTGGAACAGAAGCAGAGTTTGACTACATCTTCGTCCAGCGGCCCTTCAAAGACATTAAACACTACTTGGCGAAGGGACATAAAGAAAGCGCTAAAGCGGCCCTCGTCTCCAAGAAGCCGAAGAGGAAGTTGGCCGTGGAAGAAGTTGAGCCGTCCACCTCGAAGCCCAAGCTCTACCGCTGCTCTTCTGCAGACAAGTCCTTTGCAAAGCCCTGCCCTCAGCAGCAGAGGCTCAGTCACTCTCAGTTAGATGAAACTGGGCCCAGCAGACCAGTCCAGGAAGTAGACCGGCGCTCAGGTGGCTCCAACACTCCCTGTGACCTGGACAACTTGCAGATGTGAGTTTATGCCTCGCGTATGTACATTATCATTACATTTGACATCTTTTGTGTTCCGAAAGATTAATCAATTGCTGTATTTAAAAAAAAAAAAAAAAAAGCAAAACAAAAGGTTAGAAAAATAAAAGCTCCTTCTGCAGGTACAGCCGGAACATCCTGAGGTTGAGGGAGCAGGTGGACGACACCCAGAGGCAGGTAGCCTCTCTGGGGGGAGAGCCGCGGCAGGCCGACCCTCTCAGAGAGGAGCATGTCAGGGAGCTGCAGGGCCAGCTGGAGACGCTCAGGGCCAAGATGCAGCGGATGGAGACGTTGGAGAAGTCCTTCAGTAAAACCAAGAGGCAGCTCGAGGTGAGAGGTGTCTCAGTAACTCCTTTCATACATGGGATGTGAAACGATATAGTTGTTTACTTCTAAAAAGATTTGCGAGGTATGCATCATATTTGTCTGTTAATATATAAGCCAACACTGTCTTTTTTTCGTGTATATGTTTTACTAAATACTCTCTTTAATGCATCCTTAATGTATTTAGGCGCAGAAAACACAGCAGCAAGAGGAGCTTTTGAAAAAGCAGCTGGAAGAGGCCTTGCAAGAGGTATGATGGTTCTAACCAGACACAATATTTATTATGCAAAAATGTTATGTAGCTATAAACATGTTAAAATATATATTTTTTTTAATTTTTCAACATCCAAAGCAAAAGAAAGTAATCGACGAACTTGCCCTTTCTCGGGAAGGCTTTGAAGAGATTCTCTTGGCCAAAAACAAAGAGCTGGAGTTGACAAAGGTGTGACGACGTTCATAGTCATCCGAGCAGCATATTTGTATTGTTTGGCATGGCATCAGCAGAGCTTTATTCATTTATTTAAAACATTTTTGCAGGAGGAGAAAGAGAAGGAGAGGGCCCAAAAGGAGGAAGTAGTTACACAAGTGACTGAAGTTTTGGAGAACGAGCTTCAGTGCATCATCTGCTCCGAGCTCTTCATTGAGGTAGGATCAAGAGTTAATCAAGCACGGTGTTGAAAATGAGCAGAACAGATACGTCAGAAGATAAACATGGACGCCTCCACAGTAACATTGTTTTGATCTATACTGATATTGTCTACAGGCAGTCATCCTGAACTGCGCTCATAGCTTCTGCAGACACTGCATCCAGCAGTGGCGCGAGAAGAAAGACGAGTGTCCCATCTGCCGACGGGCCATCCAATCTCAGACTCGCTGTCTGGCTTTGGACAACTGCATCGACAGCATGGTGGAGAACTTGAGCCTGGACATGAAGTCGAGGCGGCAGACCCTCATCACCGAGAGGAAAGGTGAGAGGTGCGTCATCAACAGCGGCATTAGTATCCAACAGCTAAAGATGGAGTGCAGGACTTCTGTATCTCCTCGGCCTGAGCTCGCAGCATCTGCTCACGGTGATCACGTTTGTCCTCGCCGTCGATCGCTGTCTTTTTTAAAAATCTGTACGGGAAGTTTCTTATTTATATGGAGCATCCATTCCAGAAACTCTTCTGGGTCGCGTCCTAGGATTTGCTGCTGCTCCGTGCTGCCTCCTTTAGCTCTGGGCGGGTGGTGTAAAAATAATCGCTTCCATTGAGAGATGCCACAAGTTTGGTGTTCTGCAAAATACAGAGAGCTCTGCCTGGCAGCGGTAAACTCTTTTAAAGAGAAACATGAACAGGTCAATAAAAAGCAAAATATTAAAAGACGGGAGCAAGTCAGACATAATAAGAACCAGTTTACTGTATTTTTTAAATATTAAAAAAATATGTAAAATACAAACCACTCAAAGACTACGATGTTGGGGCTTTTGTACAGTGAGAACAGGATTTATTAAACGGGGAGAGGTTCAATAATATACCATCATGGCCTCTAACATTCAGTTTCCCAGATCGCATATTGAGTATAACATTTGACTGATCATGTTTATGTCCTCTATGTTATTGTCTTGTGCAATTATTGTGTCTGAGGGAAGTATATCAAGTGAAATTGGACAAAATATGTACCAGTTGGAAGTATTCGATACTTGATACAACATATGCTTCTATTTTGAAAAAAATGTTGGGTTTTGTTGTACTAAAACACTGGAAAATTACCTAAATTTGACAACTTTTTACCATATGAATTAAATTAAAATTAAATATGTTATCTTTCTGACCCTGCCCTAGTCCCAAACCTGCAGCAGTAATCCGGACATTGTGTTCCTAGGATTTGTTACAGAACACGCATCAGACTACAGTATGTGCCAGTGGTGTAGCGGACTCAACATCAGGATCACACTCGTGATAGCACATAGCATTAATATCTGACTGACACTGTACTTACTATCAATGGTGTGCTGTGCCACATTCATCACGTCAAATGACTGGAGAGCCTTGACATGCCTGGGTGAGCTCAGTGACTAATGTTCCGCTCGCCTCGAGCAGTAAACACGGTGGAGTCCTTGAGCGAAGTGCTCCACCCTCGGCCGGTGCGGTGAAGCTGCTCGGAGGCTCGACAACAAACGTGGTTTACAAAGAGTTTAAAGAGTAATTACACTCGCGGCTTCCGTTCGTCTCGGCTTAATAGATGATTTTAGATAATATGCTTGTTGGTGGAGTGGGAAATTGGGCGGTCCACAGAGAGAATTTCAAACACAAGGTGGCAGTGCAATGAGGCTGATTCATGTTGTTTTTTTCTGTTTTATGATATTATTTTAGAAACATGTAAAAAGGGACGGTTGAAATAAAATGTAATGCAACATAAAAAGCAGTATTCAGCATTGAAATTCTGCTACTATGCATATTAGGTGGATGGGCCTCATATTGAGCTTGCTTTCCCTCGATAAACAAAGGTGAAAGAATATGACGACTGTGCACTTTGCAAATTTGATCAAGGTTATTGAACAGAAACAGCGGATAAATTGAAGGTAATTAGGTAAACGTCATTTCCATGCCACCTTTCACAGCCATAGACACAACAAGTTCAATAACATACAATACAAACAACAAACCCAATGCTGGTCTATACGGGGAGGTTTTTAAAATGTGCCACTGGTTCAGCTGATAAGCTACTGAGGGGAATATTTGTTTTATTTTGTAGGAACTAAAACAATAAGAGCATGACCCATGTTCCCCCGAGCCTTGAGCGTGGACTGTGGTCTGATTGATCTCAGTCATGCTGGTCGTTCCTGACTCTCTCAAAACATTTCGTCATTTGAAAATTTGATTTCGTGTTTGTTTTGGTAAATGACAAAGGCTTTGAGCGTTGGAGGATATCACATATGTTCTCCCCCTAGATTCATAAAGTCCACGATAAAGGTGATTTTCTATATTTTAAATGTGTAATCATCCGCACTGGCAAATAGTCCCCATCAAATACACAGTTTTACGCCTGTGTGAGTAATGTTTGCTGAAGAGTGTCCAGCCGTTTTGAGAAGTGAAACGACAGTTTTGTGACCCTTCGGTGGCATCACACGTGGTTTGGGCAGAGAGCCACAGAGAGGAACTGACGCATTGTTGGTTTTAATCTCTTCACGGAGTTTGTTGACGATCTAGAACAGAGCTTATTTACAGTCGCCACGTAAAGGACTTGAAAGTGGCGCTTTGAAATGTTTGCGGAGAGAATCTCTCACTGTTTTTCTTTGCTCTTCTTTCCTTCCAACAGCGGACTCTGCCCAGGTGATGGTGATCTACGATGACGACAGCAGCAGCGACAGCGACAGCAGCATGGTGTCCATCGACAGTATCCTGAGCTCTGTGGTCTCTGTGGAAACAGACCGTAGCATCCACTTGGACTCCAGTTCGCCCTACTGTGCTGACTCTGATGAAAGTGCTGATGAGTCTGAGGATTAGGCCCTTTTCTCCGGAGAGAATTGGGACTTCTTTTGGTGTTGATGTTTCCATACCCCTGCGCTGTTCTCAGATAGACACGTTTGATCTCATCATGAGTCCGTTAACGAGATTTTCGTTTTTGTAAAGTCATCAGATGTCTTTTTGTCTTTATTTTCAACAAGAGGAATAAAGTTTTTTCCTATGCACTTTTACAGTCACCTGTTGACTTTGTCCAAGCATTGATTCAAACCTGAAAAGCCCCATTTTATACAAATAGTACAAATGTTTGGTGACGCCTGACTTGGGAAGTTGTGGCTGTTGAGAGTTTGGCTTTTTATCAGAGAGACAGACAACTGCTAGACAACAAACCTGTGCTGGGAATGAAAGGACCAAACCAGTGTTTTTGTTTTGAGCCGTGTGAGACTGTCCCGCTCAGTGGGTCGGTCCAGACTGAATATCCGAAGAAGGGCCAAAGAAATCGACTAACACTCATACGATTTTGTCGACGAATCGATTAGTTGATTGAGCAAATCTGTAAAACTGAGTTCCTCCTCAAATAATCACACAAAAGCGCCACATTAAAACTGTGTTAACCAGAGATGTGCTCATAAGCTTCTTGGATAATACGTCATTCAGCTTGAAAAAAGCTGATCACTCGCTACTCTGTTAGCACATGACAGTAATGCGGCTAAAGCGTTTATGAGGAAGTCAGACAAAGTATCTGCAAACTACTCATAGCTTTGTCGGACATTGTCTACTCAGCTTTTTCAGATTGCCGTTGTTTTTTTAAAGGTGAAAACGTTACAGTATACTCTGAAAACTACCACTTCAGGAATACATGAGTTATGGTAAATTACCAAAAACATGCAAACTATTGGTGCGGTCCTTTTAATCCATTATTTTTGTGGTTCAAGAAGTGGATTTCCCTTAATCTCTTAATCTAGGAACAACCGGCCAAGTCTTCTTTTTAAATTAGACCAACATAGAAAAATGATTAGTAATGTGACAATACTGTAATTCCATAAAGGTGGCCAAACGTTCTGATCCACCAAAGAGGTTTACGTTTCGTTCATCGTTGTTATTTAACGTTTCCTTCAGCGGTACTGAGCGACGCTTTCTGCCCATCTGGGAGTTGCCTCGCCTGGCACAGGAGCTGTAGTGCTTTGCTGAAAGGCTCCTGGGACCGAACATTAATCCCTCCCTTTGGCAACGCTCCAGTTTACCTCGCATCACGCTGGTCCTCCTGACACACACACACACACACACACACACACACAAGCAACTGAATGCTTTCATCTCGCAAGATAACGTGATAAATGTTCAGTAAGTTCACTTGATGTTGACGACAGAGTTGTAAGCTTGTTTATCTTTTTTTTTGGGAAATATAAGTTATGATCATCAACGTCAACATTACACATTTAGATCTCCATGTCGACGATCACTACTGGAGTGGGTGTCGCGTGTTCAAAAATGGATTTTACATCTTTTGGAAAGAAACTTCATCTTGTAAAAATCCTTCTGTCTTTTGGTACCTACACACATGCTGCGTTTCCTAGCAACTAATGCAACATCTCCTTGGGCTCAGAAAGCAAATGGAAGTGTGATGACACCGGCCTCAGCAGCAAGGTGAAGCACTCCGTCCTCCCACTGTAGATACATGTTGCTGCTGTTCTCTGTAAATACTCTCTGCTTTTGCTGCTGTGAGGCCGCAACAGCCAGAGGACTATGAGCTTGAATGAATAAATAATCAATATTCGATACTCGATATGAAATACCCTGCACTTAAGATGTGTCAGACAATATCCTGCTGCACTATCAGGTTATTTTATGATTAGCAACATCGAAACCTTTTCATTTCCTAATAATGGCGGAGAAGAATTATGTAATTTGGTACTATATAAGAAGAGAGTCAAAGTTCTGACAAAGCAAGAGTTTAGTTCGTCGTGTTTCTCTCTTTCTATCAGGAGATATTACAAGATGTCACAGTAGGAATACAATGAATAATGGCTGAATTCCATTTAGCTTTGTTTTTGTGGTCCTTGTATGTCCTTCATACTGGCTCACTGACACGCTGTCATGGCTCTATGGTTTATACTGTTTTTTAGTAACCTGTGTTTTTCCCGCCATGACAAGTCAAAATGTCTGCTGTCAAAAAGGCGTGTTCATTGGAGAGCTCTACTTAACCTCACCTGGCTACGGTGTACTTTACTATTGGAATTAACTGCAGCTGATTAACTGCAGTTAATTCCTGTAACAGACTTTAAAGTTATAACTATTGATGTTTTATGTTTTTTTCACACTGACTCTACCCAGAGTGCACTGGAACAGCAGCTCACAGTGGGAGTTTCCCTCTTGCGCTGTGGATGGCTAGTGTCACGCCAGTCCATTAAAGCCAGAGCAGGAGAGAAGCGTGTGTCTGTCAGGCTGTATTACATGAGGACGACAGTGATGGACTGCCTCGGGGCTACAATCGGAGTCTCTCCGTCTAACCCTCCATCCCGACTCTTGGAGCAACCTTTTGATGTCAGTAACATCCATCCAGCCATCTCTCTCTCTCTCTCTCTCTCTCTCTCTCTCTCTCTCTCTCTCTCTCTCTCTCTCTCTCCTCCACATGGGGAAACACAATCAGTTGTTGCTGCATCTTCTACCTGCCTCCATGCATGTGTGGTCATGTGAAAATGCTACACAATTACGCAATTGATGAAAGTAGTTTGAGCTTACAAGGGATTGGTTGATAGACAGAAAAATAAATCAGCGGCTCGTGTTTCAGTCATGTTTTCAAGCAAACGTACCAAAAAGTCACTGGTTCACGCAACTTAAATGTGCAGAATTGATGCTTTTCTTTGCCATCTTATAGTAAACTTAATATATTTGGAGTTTTTTAAAATGGGAATACAAATCTAGAATATGATCTGAAGATTAATTGACAATAAAAAATGGTGTTGTTTACAGCCCTAACTAAATATTACATCATTATAATCCATCATAAGTACATCATCCTACATCCAGACAATGCTCTTTAAGAAATATTTTTTGGGGCATCTTCCACTGATGCACTTACAAATCTATGTTTGGTAGCTAAATAGATAATATGTATTTTAATATACATGCATATCCTAATGACCAGTCTTGACTTGTGTGTTCTATGTAGTTCCACTGAATTTGAATTTATCTCATAATTTACATGCATAAAATAACAGATTTGGTTGGGGATAGGAAACCCATATTTACTGTACATTTCCCTTCATTTCTGTGTTATTTAATAACAGTCAGGACTCTCTTACAGTGCTATTTACTGATTCTTACTCTCCTACATTGTAGCTGTGCACCTGCTTTGTGTTGTTGTTGGTAAAAAAAAAGATGGATTCACTCCAATATGCTCTTATCCAAAAGGCCCATGGTCCATATCCGAGGTCCATCTGCCAGCTTTGTAGAGTCCAAATGTTCCTCACAGCATGATCGGGATAAACACTGCAGCATCTCCAGCACACTGCCTCGTGCAACACTGATACCCCTAAAAAGCACACGTACTCAGTCCTCATCAATGTTCTCATTTATGTCCAAACGTTGGAATATTACTGTAAGTGAATACTTATTAGGCAGTCTAATCATAATGTTGTGGTCTTCCCCAGGTAGCTCTGTTTTATTCCTGCTTTTAATAATCAACAGATACCAATGCCTAGTTTGGGATTCCTGATGAATATAATTAATTGGTATTTGGAAAACATTTTTTTTCGGGGAAGTTACGCAGTTTATATCCTCACAAAGGTTTTCTACAAAATATATAATAATTATTGAATGATATGATTATTACTTTCACATAGATAGCACCAGTGGTGTATAGTAACGAAGTAGAAATACTTCGTTACTGTACTTAAGTAGTTTTTTTGGGTATCTGTACTTTACTTTACTACTTATATTTCTGTTTACTTTTTACTTTTACTTCACTACATTTTGCAAAGAAAACTGATACTTTTACTCCGATACATTTCCCCTGAAACCTTCGTTACTCGCTACAAAATCAAATCTATCTTCAGAAACAAAATGAATCACGAGAGCAGCGTCGGGGACTGTGGTGGAACACAGACTGCAAGCCAGCAGGTTTGGTGAATCAGTGGTCCTAGCAGCAAGTTAAATCATTGGTTAATCACGTTAATGCGCAATTGCAAACAAGTGCTCTCAAAGCCACGGTGTTATAAGCTAGCGAGCGACTACATGAGTATAATTCCACTCTACGATGACTGATTTCATGATGGAAGCAGAAATGGAAGCACCTGCTACTCCCGCAACAAACGACGGTGGTGACGAAGACCAACACCCGTGGATCGCTAGCGAGTTAGTGAGCTGAGGAAGTGTTGACAGTTGTGCAGCACTAGTTGGCTAACGTTAGCTATAGCTGTATACACGGATTGACAGGAGCCGCGAGAGCGCAGCATTCGGGGAATTCTTCGCAGCTGTGTGCGAGCTGTCTGTGACGCTGAACACACCTCTACCTGCCTCAGCGGCCTGTGAAAGGATATTTAGCATCGCAGGACGAGTCTTCAGCCCAAGAAGAGCGAGACTGAATTCTCGCAATTTTGAAAACCAACCTCTTTTGAAGATGAACAGGACATGTTTCAGTTTCAAGTAATGACTGTGTTGCTGCTTTAGTATTGATCATGTTTTGATATTTGAGTCATGTTGTGGATGATCAGATGGAGTTATGATGGTAGCAGTCGCCCAATTGCAGATTCAGCTTGAGCAAAACCTTTGTCTATTGTGTTTAAATCAGGCCCATAGGAGTTTACAAGGCAGGCGTCCTTTCTCTAAACACTGACCTGATGCATCAAGTGGATATGTTTTGCTGAACATAATATTATGCATTGGTCCTCTACATCCTCTAGTCTAATGAGCATACTTATAAACGCACTGTTACAACTCCTTCATAGTGTCATATTGCTTTACGGAGAATTATGATGATAAGTTCATAGTAGATGCAAAAGTATACTTATGTACAATATATTATGTTGAACATTGTTGCTCCTGGATGGATCACAGCCAACCCAATTATGTTCAACACAGCTCCATGTCCTTGGTCATGGTGCCACAGCACTTAAAAGAATAAACTTCATCATTCTCACAATTCTGACCCTTTGCTTTTTTATTAACAGCATTTACTTGTACTTTTACTTTCAATGAACAGGTTATGATGTTCATTTAATGTTCAGGTTATGAGGTACATTTAATGTCAGAAAATTACTTTTGATACTTAAGTACTTTTGTACTTAAGTACAATAAATATCAGATACTTTAAGACTTTTACTCAAGTAGTATTCTAAGAGGTGACTTTTTACTTTTACTTGAGTAGTTTTCCAGTAAGGTATCTTTACTTTTACTCAAGTATGGCTTTTGAGTACTTTATACACCACTGGATAGCACGATACATTCACTATGGAGTGGTCTCGTGTGACGTCACAGTTTAGCTGTCGGCCATGTTGGAGTACACACAAAGCCACTGGCATGCACGGCTGAGTCGCATAACCTATCGGTGGTGAACTTTTGTGCTGTCTTTGGTTGTGGCAGCAGAGCTGATAGAGACAAGAAATCATTCTTTCGTTTGCCAGCGGTCATTACACATCAAGGAAATGACACGAAGGAGCTATCCAAGCGACGTCGCGAGAAATGGCTGTCACGCATCTCTCGAGATATAAAGGAATGGAATTTGGCGTACACTAGAGTATGTGCGGATCACTTTATAAGTGGTCAGTGATTTTATTTACAAATTCGTTTGTGAACAGTATTTAATAAAGGAAATATAAATTAAACTTGGACATGAGAAGGTTACCGAAGCTTCATCGGCCCGTGACAGCAGTCGGTACCAGAGACGTGTCGAGCGTGTACAACAGGCGAAACACAGAGATGCAGCCTCAGCATTGCTTGATATGAGTTTAACGTCAGATCATATATATATATATATATATATATATATATATATATCCCTATACTCATCGTATAGGGATCCAAGTTACCAATAACCTTCAATTTGGCCAGGTAGCGAACCTTTGATGCACTATCCAGTGATTCAAAGTATTGTATTTTCGCCGCACTTCCTTGTTTACTCGCCGCCATGTAGGATCTGTATGTACTCCAACATGGCCGACCGACCTCGTAACTAAGGAGATCGTGACGTCGGTGAGACCACTCCATTGTATTTTCGCCGCACTTCCTTGTTTACTCGCCGCCATGTAGGATCTGTATGTACTCCAACATGGCCGACCGACCTCGTAACTAAGGAGATCGTGACGTCGGTGAGACCACTCCATTGTTGTGTCTGTGGGTCAACCCTTGAGGTGCGTTCCCTGAATGTCGGAAATTCCGGTTATATATACAGAGATAGTGTTGAATCAAAATTTCGACAAGGGAACTCGCTATTTCCCAACGTTGTGTTATCAATAGTTCCGTTCATTGGTGTCCTCTAAACACTGTAAATGCCAAAGGCTTTTAGCTAGTTATAGCATGTTTAGCGAGGTAAACCGCTCTTTACCGTAAGATAACTTCAAGGCTGCGTGCGCAATATTTCCGAGGTTCAAAAGTAGACTGAGAGCGTTCTGTGACCATGGAGACGGTTGAAGCCCAGACCGGCGCACTACAGGTCGACGGGCTTACGTTGAGTTGTGCTTATGTAACTAACGTTAAGTGTTGTAAAACAACAAAAATACCAATTTATTTCAGGTTCGTCAACGATTCACGATAGCACTTGTAGTAAACTAGTCGCAGTTTAGCTGACTTTTGTGTGAAGTCAGAGTCTCAACGGGGTGTGGGTGAATGGAAACCGTATTCCCGTTGAAGTGTCCCATCAGTTGAGGCTCGGGGACTGCATACAACTCGGGGTTCCCGTAATTGGAACATAAGCAGAGTTTGACTACATCTTCGTCCAGCGGCCCTTCAAAGACATTAAACACTACTTGGCTAAGGGACATAAAGAAAGCGCTAAAGCGGCCCTCGTCTCCAAGAAGCTTAAGAGGAAGTTGGCCATGGAAGAAGTTGAGCCGTCCACCTCGAAGCCCAAGCTCTACCGCTGCTCTTCTGCAGACAAGTCCTTTGCAAAGCCCTGCCCTCAGCAGCAGAGGCTCAGTCACTCTCAGTTAGATGAAACTGGGCCCAGCAGACCAGTCCAGGAAGTAGACCGGCGCTCAGGTGGCTCCAACACTCCCTGTGACCTGGACAACTTGCAGATGTGAGTTTATGCCTCGCGTATGTACATTATCATTACATTTGACATCTTTTGTGTTCCGAAAGATTAATCAATTGCTGTATTTAAAAAAAAAAGAAAAAAAGCAAAACAAAAGGTTAGAAAAATAAAAGCTCCTTCTGCAGGTACAGCCGGAACATCCTGAGGTTGAGGGAGCAGGTGGACGACACCCAGAGGCAGGTAGCCTCTCTGGGGGGAGAGCCGCGGCAGGCCGACCCTCTCAGAGAGGAGCATGTCAGGGAGCTGCAGGGCCAGCTGGAGACGCTCAGGGCCAAGATGCAGCGGATGGAGACGTTGGAGAAGTCCTTCAGTAAAACCAAGAGGCAGCTCGAGGTGAGAGGTGTCTCAGTAACTCCTTTCATACATGGGATGTGAAACGATATAGTTGTTTACTTCTAAAAAGATTTGCGAGGTATGCATCATATTTGTCTGTTAATATATAAGCCAACACTGTCTTTTTTTCGTGTATATGTTTTACTAAATACTCTCTTTAATGCATCCTTAATGTATTTAGGCGCAGAAAACACAGCAGCAAGAGGAGCTTTTGAAAAAGCAGCTGGAAGAGGCCTTGCAAGAGGTATGATGGTTCTAACCAGACACAATATTTATTATGCAAAAATATTATGTAGCTATAAACATGTTAAAATATATATTTTTTTTAATTTTTCAACATCCAAAGCGAAAGAAAGTAATCGACGAACTTGCCCTTTCTCGGGAAGGCTTTGAAGAGATTCTCTTGGCCAAAAACAAAGAGCTGGAGTTGACAAAGGTGTGACGACGTTCATAGTCATCCGAGCAGCATATTTGTATTGTTTGGCATGGCATCAGCAGAGCTTTATTCATTTATTTAAAACATTTTTGCAGGAGGAGAAAGAGAAGGAGAGGGCCCAAAAGGAGGAAGTAGTTACACAAGTGACTGAAGTTTTGGAGAACGAGCTTCAGTGCATCATCTGCTCCGAGCTCTTCATTGAGGTAGGATCAAGAGTTAATCAAGCACGGTGTTGAAAATGAGCAGAACAGATACGTCAGAAGATAAACATGGACGCCTCCACAGTAACATTGTTTTGATCTATACTGATATTGTCTACAGGCAGTCATCCTGAACTGCGCTCATAGCTTCTGCAGACACTGCATCCAGCAGTGGCGCGAGAAGAAAGACGAGTGTCCCATCTGCCGACGGGCCATCCAATCTCAGACTCGCTGTCTGGCTTTGGACAACTGCATCGACAGCATGGTGGAGACCTTGAGCCTGGACATGAAGTCGAGGCGGCAGACCCTCATCACCGAGAGGAAAGGTGAGAGGTGCGTCATCAACAGCGGCATTAGTATCCAACAGCTAAAGATGGAGTGCGGGACTTCTGTATCTCCTCGGCCTGAGCTCGCAGCATCTGCTCACGGTGATCACGTTTGTCCTCGCCGTCGATCGCTGTCTTTTTTAAAAATCTGTACGGGAAGTTTCTTATTTATATGGAGCATCCATTCCAGAAACTCTTCTGGGTCGCGTCCTAGGATTTGCTGCCTCCTTTAGCTCTGGGCGGGTGGTGTAAAAATAATCGCTTCCATTGAGAGATGCCACAAGTTTGGTGTTCTGCAAAATACAGAGAGCTCTGCCTGGCGGCGGTAAACTCTTTTAAAGAGAAACATGAACAGGTCAATAAAAAGCAAAATATTAAAAGACGGGAGCAAGTCAGACATAATAAGAACCAGTTTACTGTATTTTTTTAAATATTAAAAAAATATGTAAAATACAAACAACTCAAAGACTACGATGTTGGGGCTTTTGTACAGTGAGAACAGGATTTATTAAACGGGGAGAGGTTCAATAATATACCATCATGGCCTCTAACATTCAGTTTCCCAGATCGCATATTGAGTATAACATTTGACTGATCATGTTTATGTCCTCTATGTTATTGTCTTGTGCAATTATTGTGTCTGAGGGAAGTATATCAAGTGAAATTGGACAAAATATGTACCAGTTGGAAGTATTAGATACTTGATACAACATATGCTTCTATTTTGAAAAAAATGTTGGGTTTTGTTGTACTAAAACACTGGAAAATTGCCTAAATTTGACAACTTTTTACCATATGAATTAAATTAAAATGAAATATGTTATCTTTCTGACCCTGCCCTAGTCCCAAACCTGCAGCAGTAATCCGGACATTGTGTTCCTAGGATTTGTTACAGAACACGCATCAGACTACAGTATGTGCCAGTGGTGTAGCGGACTCAACATCAGGATCACACTCGTGATAGCACATATCATTAATATCTGACTGACACTGTACTTACTATCAATGGTGTGCTGTGCCACATTCATCACGTCAAATGACTGGAGAGCCTTGACATGCCTGGGTGAGCTCAGTGACTAATGTTCCGCTCGCCTCGAGCAGTAAACACGGTGGAGTCCTTGAGCGAAGTGCTCCACCCTCGGCCGGTGCGGTGAAGCTGCTCGGAGGCTCGACAACAAACGTGGTTTACAAAGAGTTTAAAGAGTAATTACACTCGCGGCTTCCGTTCGTCTCGGCTTAATAGATGATTTTAGATAATATGCTTGTTGGTGGAGTGGGAAATTGGGCGGTCCACAGAGAGAATTTCAAACACAAGGTGGCAGTGCAATGAGGCTGATTCATGTTGTTTTTTTCTGTTTTATGATATTATTTTAGAAACGTGTAAAAAGGGACGGTTGAAATAAAATGTAATGCAACATAAAAAGCAGTATTCAGCATTGAAATTCTGCTACTATGCATATTAGGTGGATGGGCCTCATATTGAGCTTGCTTTCCCTCGATAAACAAAGGTGAAAGAATATGACGACTGTGCACTTTGCAAATTTGATCAAGGTTATTGAACAGAAACAGCGGATAAATTGAAGGTAATTAGGTAAACGTCATTTCCATGCCACCTTTCACAGCCATAGACACAACAAGTTCAATAACATACAATACAAACAACAAACCCAATGCTGGTCTATACGGGGAGGTTTTTAAAATGTGCCACTGGTTCAGCTGATAAGCTACTGAGGGGAATATTTGTTTTATTTTGTAGGAACTAAAACAATAAGAGCATGACCCATGTTCCCCCGAGCCTTGAGCGTGGACTGTGGTCTGATTGATCTCAGTCATGCTGGTCGTTCCTGACTCTCAAAACATTTCGTCATTTGAAAATTTGATTTCGTGTTTGTTTTGGTAAATGACAAAGGCTTTGAGCGTTGGAGGATATCACATATGTTCTCCCCCTAGATTCATAAAGTCCACGATAAAGGTGATTTTCTATATTTTAAATGTGTAATCATCCGCACTGGCAAATCGTCCCCATCAAATACACAGTTTTACGCCTGTGTGAGTAATGTTTGCTGAAGAGTGTCCAGCCGTTTTGAGAAGTGAAACGACAGTTTTGTGACCCTTCGGTGGCATCACATGTGGTTTGGGCAGAGAGCCACAGAGAGGAACTGACGCATTGTTGGTTTTAATCTCTTCACGGAGTTTGTTGACGATCTAGAACAGAGCTTATTTACAGTCGCCACGTAAAGGACTTGAAAGTGGCGCTTTGAAATGTTTGCGGAGAGAATCTCTCACTGTTTTTCTTTGCTCTTCTTTCCTTCCAACAGCGGACTCTGCCCAGGTGATGGTGATCTACGATGACGACAGCAGCAGCGACAGCGACAGCAGCATGGTGTCCATCGACAGTATCCTGAGCTCTGTGGTCTCTGTGGAAAGCATCCACAGTAGCATCCACTTGGACTCCAGTTAGCCCTACTGTGCTGACTCTGATGAAAGTGCTGATGAGTCTGAGGATTAGGCCCTTTTCACGTTTTTGTAAAGTCATCAGATGTCTTTTTGTCTTTATTTTCAACAAGAGGAATAAAGTTTTTTCCTATGCACTTTTACAGTCACCTGTTGACTTTGTCCAAGCATTGATTCAAACCTGAAAAGCCCCATTTTATACAAATAGTACAAATGTTTGGTGACGCCTGACTTGGGAAGTTGTGGCTGTTGAGAGTTTGGCTTTTTATCAGAGAGACAGACAACTGCTAGACAACAAACCTGTGCTGGGAGTGAAAGGACCAAACCAGTGTTTTTGTTTTGAGCCGTGTGAGACTGTCCCGCTCTGTGGGTCGGTCCAGACTGAATATCCGAAGGAGGGCCAAAGAAATCGACTAACACTCATACGATTTTGTCGACGAATCGATTAGTTGATTGAGCAAATCTGTAAAACTGAGTTCCTCCTCAAATAATCACACAAAAGCGCCACATTAAAACTGTGTTGACCAGAGATGTGCTCATAAGCTTCTTGGATAATACGTCATTCAGCTTGAAACGGGCCATCCAATCTCAGACTCGCTGTCTGGCTTTGGACAACTGCATCGACAGCATGGTGGAGACCTTGAGCCTGGACATGAAGTCGAGGCGGCAGACCCTCATCACCGAGAGGAAAGGTGAGAGGTGCGTCATCAACAGCGGCATTAGTATCCAACAGCTAAAGATGGAGTGCGGGACTTCTGTATCTCCTCGGCCTGAGCTCGCAGCATCTGCTCACGGTGATCACGTTTGTCCTCGCCGTCGATCGCTGTCTTTTTTAAAAATCTGTACGGGAAGTTTCTTATTTATATGGAGCATCCATTCCAGAAACTCTTCTGGGTCGCGTCCTAGGATTTGCTGCCTCCTTTAGCTCTGGGCGGGTGGTGTAAAAATAATCGCTTCCATTGAGAGATGCCACAAGTTTGGTGTTCTGCAAAATACAGAGAGCTCTGCCTGGCGGCGGTAAACTCTTTTAAAGAGAAACATGAACAGGTCAATAAAAAGCAAAATATTAAAAGACGGGAGCAAGTCAGACATAATAAGAACCAGTTTACTGTATTTTTTTAAATATTAAAAAAATATGTAAAATACAAACAACTCAAAGACTACGATGTTGGGGCTTTTGTACAGTGAGAACAGGATTTATTAAACGGGGAGAGGTTCAATAATATACCATCATGGCCTCTAACATTCAGTTTCCCAGATCGCATATTGAGTATAACATTTGACTGATCATGTTTATGTCCTCTATGTTATTGTCTTGTGCAATTATTGTGTCTGAGGGAAGTATATCAAGTGAAATTGGACAAAATATGTACCAGTTGGAAGTATTAGATACTTGATACAACATATGCTTCTATTTTGAAAAAAATGTTGGGTTTTGTTGTACTAAAACACTGGAAAATTGCCTAAATTTGACAACTTTTTACCATATGAATTAAATTAAAATGAAATATGTTATCTTTCTGACCCTGCCCTAGTCCCAAACCTGCAGCAGTAATCCGGACATTGTGTTCCTAGGATTTGTTACAGAACACGCATCAGACTACAGTATGTGCCAGTGGTGTAGCGGACTCAACATCAGGATCACACTCGTGATAGCACATATCATTAATATCTGACTGACACTGTACTTACTATCAATGGTGTGCTGTGCCACATTCATCACGTCAAATGACTGGAGAGCCTTGACATGCCTGGGTGAGCTCAGTGACTAATGTTCCGCTCGCCTCGAGCAGTAAACACGGTGGAGTCCTTGAGCGAAGTGCTCCACCCTCGGCCGGTGCGGTGAAGCTGCTCGGAGGCTCGACAACAAACGTGGTTTACAAAGAGTTTAAAGAGTAATTACACTCGCGGCTTCCGTTCGTCTCGGCTTAATAGATGATTTTAGATAATATGCTTGTTGGTGGAGTGGGAAATTGGGCGGTCCACAGAGAGAATTTCAAACACAAGGTGGCAGTGCAATGAGGCTGATTCATGTTGTTTTTTTCTGTTTTATGATATTATTTTAGAAACGTGTAAAAAGGGACGGTTGAAATAAAATGTAATGCAACATAAAAAGCAGTATTCAGCATTGAAATTCTGCTACTATGCATATTAGGTGGATGGGCCTCATATTGAGCTTGCTTTCCCTCGATAAACAAAGGTGAAAGAATATGACGACTGTGCACTTTGCAAATTTGATCAAGGTTATTGAACAGAAACAGCGGATAAATTGAAGGTAATTAGGTAAACGTCATTTCCATGCCACCTTTCACAGCCATAGACACAACAAGTTCAATAACATACAATACAAACAACAAACCCAATGCTGGTCTATACGGGGAGGTTTTTAAAATGTGCCACTGGTTCAGCTGATAAGCTACTGAGGGGAATATTTGTTTTATTTTGTAGGAACTAAAACAATAAGAGCATGACCCATGTTCCCCCGAGCCTTGAGCGTGGACTGTGGTCTGATTGATCTCAGTCATGCTGGTCGTTCCTGACTCTCAAAACATTTCGTCATTTGAAAATTTGATTTCGTGTTTGTTTTGGTAAATGACAAAGGCTTTGAGCGTTGGAGGATATCACATATGTTCTCCCCCTAGATTCATAAAGTCCACGATAAAGGTGATTTTCTATATTTTAAATGTGTAATCATCCGCACTGGCAAATCGTCCCCATCAAATACACAGTTTTACGCCTGTGTGAGTAATGTTTGCTGAAGAGTGTCCAGCCGTTTTGAGAAGTGAAACGACAGTTTTGTGACCCTTCGGTGGCATCACATGTGGTTTGGGCAGAGAGCCACAGAGAGGAACTGACGCATTGTTGGTTTTAATCTCTTCACGGAGTTTGTTGACGATCTAGAACAGAGCTTATTTACAGTCGCCACGTAAAGGACTTGAAAGTGGCGCTTTGAAATGTTTGCGGAGAGAATCTCTCACTGTTTTTCTTTGCTCTTCTTTCCTTCCAACAGCGGACTCTGCCCAGGTGATGGTGATCTACGATGACGACAGCAGCAGGAGCAGCGACAGCAGCATGGTGTCCATCGACAGTATCCTGAGCTCTGTGGTCTCTGTGGAAACAGACCGTAGCATCCACTTGGACTCCAGTTAGCCCTACTGTGCTGACTCTGATGAAAGTGCTGATGAGTCTGAGGATTAGGCCCTTTTCTCCGGAGAGAATTGGGACTTCTTTTGGTGTTGATGTTTCCATACCCCTGCGCTGTTCTCAGATAGACACGTTTGATCTCATTATGAGTCCGTTAACCAGATTTTCGTTTTTGTAAAGTCATCAGATGTCTTTTTGTCTTTATTTTCAACAAGAGGAATAAAGTTTTTTCCTATGCACTTTTACAGTCACATGTTGACTTTGTCCAAGCATTGATTCAAACCTGAAAAGCCCCATTTTATACAAATAGTACAAATGTTTGGTGACGCCTGACTTGGGAAGTTGTGGCTGTTGAGAGTTTGGCTTTTTATCAGAGAGACAGACAACTGCTAGACAACAAACCTGTGCTGGGAGTGAAAGGACCAAACCAGTGTTTTTGTTTTGAGCCGTGTGAGACTGTCCCGCTCAGTGGGTCGGTCCAGACTGAATATCCGAAGGAGGGCCAAAGAAATGGACTAACACTCATACGATTTTGTCGACGAATCGATTAGTTGATTGAGCAAATCTGTAAAACTGAGTTCCTCCTCAAATAATCACACAAAAGCGCCACATTAAAACTGTGTTGACCAGAGATGTGCTCATAAGCTTCTTGGATAATACGTCATTCAGCTTGAAAAAAGCTGATCACTCGCTACTCTGTTAGCACATGACAGTAATGCGGCTAAAGCGTTTATGAGGAAGTCAGACAAAGTATCTGCAAACTACTCATAGCTTTGTCGGACATTGTCTACTCAGCTTTTTCAGATTGCCGTTGTTTTTTTAAAGGTGAAAACGTTACAGTATACTCTGAAAACTACCACTTCAGGAATACATGAGTTATGGTAAATTACCAAAAACATGCAAACTATTGGTGCGGTCCTTTTAATCCATTATTTTTGTGGTTCAAGAAGTGGATTTCCCTTAATCTCTTAATCTAGGAACAACCGGCCAAGTCTTCTTTTTAAATTAGACCAACATAGACAAATGATTAGTAATGTGACAATACTGTAATTCCATAAAGGTGGCCAAACGTTCTGATCCACCAAAGAGGTTTACGTTTCGTTCATCGTTGTTATTTAACGTTTCCTTCAGTGGTACTGAGCGACGCTTTCTGCCCATCTGGGAGTTGCCTCGCCTGGCACAGGAGCTGTAGTGCTTTGCTGAAAGGCTCCTGGGACCGAACATTAATCCCTCCCTTTGGCAACGCTCCAGTTTACCTCACATCACGCTGGTCCTCCTGACACACACACACACACAAGCAACTGAATGCTTTCATCTCGCAAGATAACGTGATAAATGTTCAGTAAGTTCACTTTATGTTGACGACAGAGTTGTAAGCTTGTTTATATTTTTTTGGGGAAATATAAGTTATGATCATCAACGTCAACATTACACATTTAGATCTCCATGTCGACGATCACTACTGGAGTGGGTGTCGCGTGTTCAAAAATAGATTTTACATCTTTTGGAAAGAAACTTCATCTTGTAAAAATCCTTCTGTCTTTTGGTACCTACACACATGCTGCGTTTCCTAGCAACTAATGCAACATCTCCTTGGGCTCAGAAAGCAAATGGAAGTGTGATGACACCGGCCTCAGCAGCAAGGTGAAGCACTCCGTCCTCCCACTATAGATACATGTTGCTGCTGTTCTCTGTAAATGCTCTCTGCTTTTGCTGCTGTGAGGCCGCAACAGCCAGAGGACTGAGCTTGAATTAATAAATAATCAATATTCGATACTCTATATGAAATACCCTGCACTTAAGATGCGTGAGACAATATCCTGCTGCACTATCAGGTTATTTTATGATTAGCAACATCCAAATCTTTTCATTTCCTAATAATGGCGGAGAAGAATTATGTAATTTGGTGCTATATAAGAAGAGAGTCAAAGTTCTGACAAAGCAAGAGTTTAGTTCGTCGTGTTTCTCTCTTTCTATCAGGAGATATTACAAGATGTCACAGTAGGAATATAATGAATAATGGCTGAATTCCATTTAGCTTTGTTTTTGTGGTCCTTGTATGTCCTTCATACTGGCTCACTGTCACGCTGTCATGGCTCTATGGTTTATACTGTTTTGTAGTAACCTGTGTTTTTCCCGCCATGACAAGTCAAAATGTCTGCTGTCAAAAAGGCGTGTTCATTGGAGAGCTCTACTTAACCTCACCTGGCTACGGTGTACTTTACTATTGGAATTAACTGCAGCTGATTAACTGCAGTTAATTCCTGTAACAGACTTTAAAGTTATAACTATTGATGTTTTATGTTTTTTTCACCCTGACTCTACCCAGAGTGCACTGGAACAGCAGCTCACAGGGGGAGTTTCCCTCTTGCGCTGTGGATGGCTAGTGTCACGCCAGTCCATTAAAGCCAGAGCAGGAGAGAAGCGTTTGTCTGTCAGGCTGTATTACATGAGGACGACAGTGATGGACTGCCTCGGGGCTACAATCGGAGTCTCTCCGTCTAACCCTCCATCCCGACTCTTGGAGCAACCTTTTGATGTCAGTAACATCCATCCAGCCATCTCTCTCTCTCTCTCTCTCTCTCTCTCTCTCTCTCTCTCTCTCTCTCTCTCTCTCTCTCTCTCTCTCTCTCTCTCTGCCCTCCACATGGGGAAACACAATCAGTTATTGCTGCATCTTCTACCTGCCTCCATGCATGTGTGGTCATGTGAAAATGCTACACAATTATGCAATTGATGAAAGTAGTTTGAGCTTACAAGGGATTGGTTGATAGACAGAAAAATAAATCAGCTGCTCGTGTTTCAGTCATGTTTTCAAGCAAACGTACCAAAAAGTCACTGGTTCACGCAACTTAAATGTGCAGAATTGATGCTTTTCTTTGCCATCTTATAGTAAACTTAATATCTTTGGAGTTTTTTAAAATGGGAATACAAATCTAGAATATGATCTGAAGATTAATTGACAATAAAAAATGGTGTTGTTTACAGCCCTAACTAAATATTACATCATTATAATCCATCATAAGTACATCATCCTACATCCAGACAATGCTCTTTAACAAATATTTTTTGGGGCATCTTCCACTGATGCACTTACACATCTATGTTTGGTAGCTAAATAGATAATATGTATTTTAATATACATGCATATCCTAATGACCAGTCTTGACTTGTGTGTTCTATGTAGTTCCACTGAATTTGAATTTATCTCATAATTTACATGCATAAAATAACAACAGATTTGGTTGGGGATAGGAAACCCATATTTACTGTACATTTCCCTTCATTTCTGTGTTATTTAATAACAGTCAGGACTCTCTTACAGTGCTATTTACTGATTCTTACTCTCCTACATTGTAGCTGTGCACCTGCTTTGTGTTGTTGTTGGTAAAAAAAAGATGGATTCACTCCAATATGCTCTTATCCAAAAGGCCCATGGTCCATATCCGAGGTCCATCTGCCAGCTTTGTAGAGTCCAAATGTTCCTCACAGCATGATCGGGATAAACACTGCAGCATCTCCAGCACACTGCCTCGTGCAACACTGATACCCCTAAAATGCACACGTACTCAGTCCTCATCAATGTTCTCATTTATGTCCAAACGTTGGAATATTACTGTAAGTGAATACTTATTAGGCAGTCTAATCATAATGTTGTGGTCTTCCCCAGGTAGCTCTGTTTTATTCCTGCTTTTAATAATCAACAGATACCAATGCCTTATTTGGGATTGCTGATGAATATAATTAATTGGTATTTGGAAAACATTTTTTCTCATTGTGTTTATAGTGCCTGCGGGGAAGTTACGCAGTTTATATCCTCACAAAGGTTTTCTACAAAATATATAATAATTATTGAATGATATGATTATTACTTTCACATAGATAGCACGATACATTCACTATTGTTGTGTCTGTGGGTCAACCCTTGAGGTGCGTTCCCTGAATGTCGGAAATTCCGGTTATATATACAGAGATAGTGTTGAATCAAAATTTCGACAAGGGAACTCGCTATTTCCCAACGTTGTGTTATCAAAAGTTCCGTTCATTGGTGTCCTCTAAACACTGTAAATGCCAAAAGCTTTTAGCTAGTTAGAGCATGTTTAGCGAGGTAAGCCGCTCTTTGCCGTAAGATAACTTCAAGGCTGCGTGCGCAATATTTCCGAGGTTCACAAAGTAGACTGAGAGCGTTCTGTGACCAAGGAGACGGTTGAAGCCCAGACCGGCGCACTACAGGTCGACGGGCTTACATTGAGTTGTGCTTATGTAACTAACGTTAAGTGTTGTAAAACAACAAAAATACCAATTTATTTCAGGTTTGTCAACGATTCACGATAGCACTTGTAGTAAACTAGTCGCAGTTTAGCTGACTTTTGTGTGAAGGGACTGCTATCTGCTATCTACGATTGTTAGGATGTGCCACTTTTAATGTGTAATGTAAAGTTCATTCTTTTTAACCAGAGGGCAGATTACAAAAACCCTGCAACAATGTCCAGGTCCACTCCCCCTGCAGCCACAGCTGAAGACTCCAGAAGGTTGAGGAGGATCATTGCTGAAGATCCAGACTGGCACCTGAATCTAGTGCCTTGTTTATCAAACCTCTGTCTGAAAAGCATTGTGAGAAACATTGAGGGTATGCTCTTGTTTTTAGTACCATTATTATACAGACTTTTATACCCTTACTTGTAATATAAATGAAACTTTATGCCAACTTTCTTTGCAGAAAAGCCCATATTTGAAGACCTTTCGCCCATCCACAAAGACTTTGTGCAGGAGACGCTGTCTACTTCCCAGCCTCTGCACGTGACAGCCAACCTGATCAGCGATGGCGTCTATTGGAAGCGGTGCTGCGAGCAGCGGTGGGACATTTGTGACCTCGCTCATTATGGCCACAGCTGGAAACGAATGTTCCTTGAGAGGCACATGGAGAACATTATTGAGCTTTTTATCCCAGATGTGACCGAGCCGAAGACGGTTCTAGAGATGATACCTCTTTGTAAGAACTATGTCAAGAGGCTGGACATCTCCCAACTCCTGCCACCTATCAAGGAGCCCCAGGAGGAGGAGAAGGAGGAGGATGGTTCAAAGTTCACATGTGACACTGAGTACAACAGACCGTCTATGGACCACTTTGACTTTAACATCCTGCTCAACAAACTGACACAACTGGAAGAGCTCCATTTAGTGTACAGGGTGAAACAATGTGGAATGAACTTTGAATGGAAGATGTTTGAGATGACTGACAGAGATTGTGAGTCCCTCGCCAAGGCCCTTGAGTCCTGTAAGACTTTGAAGGTGAATATTGATTGCTCCTCACTGGTTTATGGCTTGATGCCTTTTGTGGAGCCTGACTATATGGACTATGTTTGTGTGTTGTAATTCAGCACGTCTGACTTTCTTGCCAGGTACAAAGCATCATTGACAGACATTTTACAGTCCCTAATGTCATGAAACAGGAAAATTGTTGTTGGCACTACCCAAGCATTCGATTCATGCTCTATTTATATTACATCAAAGAAAAGACAGCACAGCCTCTGGCTGCAACCTAAATAAGTCACTCTTTGACACAAACGTTTTGTCACATTAGTTTACTACTGCACGAGAACATGGAATATATCTGCTACTGATTTCTGTGCATGATATCGGAACGGTTCAAGAGATTATTGGGGCTGCATCTACTCAGTGTTTAATCTGTTGAGAAAAAATAGAAAAATGCCCACCATAACGTCCCAGGTGACTCTTCTCACTGCTTTAGTGTCCCATCAACAGTCCAAAACCCAAAAGATATTTAGATATTTAATCTTGCTAATCTTCATAATATTTTGTTTCTACAGCTTCTGAAGCTCCACCAAAGCCACATTGAGGATAAAAAGTGCCGGCTGCTGGTGAAATACCTTTTGGACCACCCGTCCCTGAGGGAGCTCGACTTCTCTCACAACCTGATCGGAGACAAAGGAGCCAGAGCCATCGGCAAGCTGCTCACCAGGAGTAAACTGGAGACGCTGAACATGTGTGACAACAATATTAGAGGCCCGGGAGCTAAAGCCATAGCTTATGCCTTGTCCGTGAACTCCACCCTTTTGTCACTCAACCTGCGTCTCAACTGTTTGAGAGATGAGGGGGGTCAGGCTATTGGCAAGGCCTTGCTGAACAACAACACCCTGCTTCACCTGCACCTGGGAGCCAATCAGGTAACAGGGCCTACTGCCATCGCACTGTCCAAGGTTCTAGTTCAGAACAACACCCTGAAGAGCATCAATCTCTCCTGCAACAACCTGGGCGTGGTAAGGAAATTGCTATTTCTAGATCCTTACTAACAGTGGGGCACTCAATATAATGTTTTACCTGAGGGTGGTGCCAGAGAAAAGGCCATATTGTTCCTGATATCACAAGGGTTCTAACTGTAAAGTGGCAATTCTAGGACATTGGTGACGCAGCTTATCAAGCTTAATTTTGCACTAATGTCGCATAAACATGTATTTTTGTCATTAGACTTCAAACTCTGGAGATCATGTATGTGTGTGCCAAATGTCATGACATTGCACTGAAATGATTACTCTGTTGAAGGATTAGTTGTTCATTTGAAAATTGATCATTTAAGTCATTTTTAAGGCAAAATAACAAAACCTAACCGATTCTATCTTCTAAAATATTGTTTGAAAATGTTATTATGATAAAATGAATGTTTCGGTTGGGTTTTGGACTGTTGATCGGACAAAACAAGCTGTTTAGATATGTCAATTTGGGCTCTCTATTTCCACAACTTTAGAACATTTTACAGACCAGATTAATTGAGAAAGTAACCGTCAGATTACTCAACAATGTAAAAAGTCCTACATCCAATAGTTGTCAAGATACAGAGAATTGTCTATTTTTCCTAAGTGGAGGCAAAATAAATATACGAACAAAACATTGCAAGTTGTCCTTTAAAATGTGTTTCTTTGATCATAATGTGCACAGCAAGAGGTTCATTTGAAACACTGGATTTCCTTCCCAAAGCATGCTAGTGCCTGCAGAGATAGTACCATGAAGTAACAGACAGAACAGCTTGAAAGGATAAGGCTTTTCAATTATTCATAGACATGTGTGGAAAACACACAACGATGGAAAGCTACCGTAAGTAAGTGTTGTTTCCCCGTGAGAGGCAGATCAGATTATCCCCTTCTCATGCTCCCTCCTATTCAGGATTTCACCGTACAGTATATGTCTGACTGGAATACACTGCGGAGGATCAAAAATCACCCGCATAGCAGAAATGCACTGTGCAATATCATCAATATCTGTGACCTTGGTGTACACTAAAATAGAAATGCCTTTTTCAGACATAACAATGAAGCAGAGATAACACTCACAATAGGCAGTTTAGAGAGTGTGGGCTAGAGTTGCCGATGGGTGATTCTTTTTTCAAGGTTATCAAGACTGTCTTCAGACCTCTTCAGAACAGCATCATGTGATGTGTTCAACATGGACATACATCACTTCCAAATGTGTTGTTTTTCCAATCTCTCTCCCTGTGTGTGTGTGTGCAGGATGGAGGTATAGCTCTCGGGGAGGCGATGTCTCACAACACCAGCGTGACAGAATGTGATGTCCGTCTGACGGAGGTTGACGAGCAGAGCGCTTCCTCCATCAACCAGGTGGTTTGGACCAACCAGAGTTCAGAGCAAAAGAGACACGCTCGACAGAGCGAAACCAAGTCAACATCAACAACTTCTTTTTGAAGTACGAACCCATCTTTAAATATATGGCCACAGAGCATGGCCACCACTGCTTTTGTTAAAAGAACACAGCATATAGTCCTATTGTTCATAGTAAGTGTTGCTGTAAGAGGAAAGATGTATCTACCCTTACGACATTAAGTTGTCAGCTTTTATGTGTATGTTTCTGATGTCCACAGATAATTGGTACAATAAAAATGATATGATTTCACACAAGCATGTCTCTGTCATCATGTTGCAGCTCATATATGAACTGTAACTTTAAACAACGCAAGTAAAAAAAGTACAAGCACAGAAACAAAGACCTCTCCAGTTACGTGAACAACACAAAGAAGCATTTGACACATATTTCAGTGAGCAATTCCGTTTATTGAGGAGCCTTTCTTTTTCATTTTGAGACACCGATTTGGTTTGAACTCCTTAAACATCAAGGCAACGTTGTGGTGGAGTTGGAATACATACAGATTTGTGTTGTTGTTTTTAAAACCTATATCTACAGATTAATAATGTAATTGTAACACCTTTGCCAGGTAGCAAAAAACACATCTTTACTTGCAAAATCTAGTTGCTTTCTATCATCATATGAAGAGAGGCAAAGCTATTCTGTAAGTTGATGTTGGACCAGCACATAAATCAATCTACATACGAAAGAACACCGATATTCTTCAGATCAGTAATCATTATCAATACTCACACAACCGTTCTGTGTGTGTGCACCCGATCCTAAATCAGTCAAACCCTTCTGACATTTTCAGGTGAATAAAGGTGTACCAAATATGATTTAAATTTTTTTTAAATGGGTTTAAGGGCAAAATACATCATTCAAAAGAGTATATAAGAAGCAGCAAAAAGATTCTGTTGGATGTGTTGCCTGAAACCTTTTACAAAGGTATTGTATTGCCATTTGTGACTTAACAAACCCAGCATTTAACATCTGCACATCAAAAATACCCCTGCTTCAGTTACCTAAGTGTGCACGACACATTCAGCTTAGATCCACACCAACAGTCATTCTGACCTCTCGCCTCTATTTTATTTACAGTACAAATCCTTTCTGCCCTACAGTCTTGAAAATCCACAAAATCATTTCAATACAAAAAGACAAACCCCAGAGCATTGTCGAGTGAAAGAACACATATCAAAACTACCGAATCTACTAAATACACATGATAAAGGGCCGAGTGCTTTGCACAACAAAAGCTTTTATGCTCGTCTATGGAGGAAAGAAGTCTCGTTATGAACCTTCCATACAGATTTGTAACTGTTTTGAATGTCACTGTTGTTATGTAAACATTGCACCGGTAAACACATTTTCTATTCTTACACATGACTATGTATGGATCACAGTGATGCTATCCGAGGGGCTTGTAGGCTGACCATGAATGAGAGAATGTGATGATGACTTCAGTATAAAACAGTGACTTAAATCCCAAGTCATACTCTAAATATAGTTCACATCGCTTGTGGAGTTTGCATGCTCTTCCTTGTGGTTTTCCTTATGCTTACACTTTACCCCACAGTACATGGACATTCCATAATTCTCTGACTTCTGACCAATGCATTCTGGGATATGATCCAGCCTTTATGGAGAATATTAATGAATGATTAATGGTGTTCATTTCAATCCCTGTGTGTAATTTGGTTTCCCGCTAAAATGCTATTCATGTTGCTCAAAAAGGGTGCGTAGTACACCATCTATGAACCATTAAAGGGAGAGTTTGACAATTTTGGAAAATACGCTTATTTTTATTTCTTTTTTACGAGGGTTAGAAGAGAAGCTGAATACCACTGTCATCTCTCTGATGAGGCTAATACAGCCAACGAGCTGCGTAAAATAACAACTTGTCGTTTCAGTTTTTCTTCAGGTAACACAAACTACTTCACCCTGTTTCCAGTCTTTATGCTAAGCTGAGCTAACCCGCTGCTGGTGGGAGCGTCATATTAAATGTACAGACATCAAAGTGGTATTTATCTCCTCATAAAACTCTCTTCAAGAAGGCAAAGAAGTGTATTTCCCCAAATGTATGTCTCTATATACAAACTATTTCTTCAACAATCAAAGAGAGCGTTCTAAATACACAAGTGCCACGAATACCAGGACCTGGAGTCGGTTTGGCCCAGCTGGTCATAAGTTCAAACATCTCCATAAATATTTACTAAGTGGAGATTTACACATTGCTAAACTATAATGGGTTGCACCACACAAACTACTTCTTATGTTGAGAGAAGTTGTTGCTGAACTAACACTGTACATGATCTATTTATATTGAAAAGGTAATATGGTCAACATGTATGAGCTGACACTTTGCTATCATAACAATGATGCATGAATAATTTGTTATTATATTTCACAAACATATAATATACCTCAATACCTTTCAATAATCCTCAATTTATACAACTTTATGTCAGTCACTAAATGACGAAGTAACTCGCTCAGACATTTCTGAAGTTCTAATGGTGCAACCCGATA
Source organism: Melanostigma gelatinosum (assembly GCF_949748355.1). Taxonomy (NCBI): domain Eukaryota; kingdom Metazoa; phylum Chordata; class Actinopteri; order Perciformes; family Zoarcidae; genus Melanostigma; species Melanostigma gelatinosum. The sequence continues at coordinate 11,725,302 of NC_136652.1, read as the reverse complement.
CTAGCTAGTAGTTACGAAGAACTTAAGAAGGACTTAAAGATGGATTTATGAATAGCTGGTGGGACCAAAATCCAGGAGAGGCGGAGATATCTAACATGGTACTCCGTTGTCTCGCACCTGCTTCTCCACCTTTGTTATCTGGAATGGGAGCATGAGCAATGTAACGTCAGTGCGGTTCGTCATCCTGTGTTCACAAACCTGTCATTTAAAAACCGGTTATTCCGCAGCTGATCCTTGCTGAAGCCTTTTGAAAAGCAAAATAAACCTGAAGTTTCGAGAAAGGGGTAATGACCGGGTTTTGGGATGTTGTTGCAAAGCTGCATCTTTGCCCTGAATGCTATCCTGAGTTGGAGGGGCTTGCATAGATGACCCATGAGTTGTAAAAACTGTTCACAGAATGTTTCAATGCTTAATCTGTGTTTTGAATCATGCCTCGCTCCCTTTGACTGTGTTCCGAGTGTTCTCTAGTGTTGCTACAAAGATAGACTGCAACTCCAAACTTAACATGGAATGTAATGAGTAGTGGCTAATCAGTCACCATTTAACAGTACAGGCTCATTATTGTGAAGGACGGAGTTGAAACAGGAAGTAACGCGCAATGTTCGCCCACGGACAAGGTTCTGATGTTTAATATTCTTGGACGTTGTAATGGTTTTAATGAACGTGATGGTGGAGAATGATCTGTCCATTCCAGTTCATCTTTCACAGAAACGACTCTATTTTCACGGTTAAAATGAGCTAAATTGTTACTACCGGTGCTTCTATATCATATTAGTTTGAAGAGTTTTCATTTCTGTTTCCATTCTACATTAATTGTTGTGCATGGCCTGACAGTAAATTAAAATGAACCGTGACTGAGATACTGCACGCACTCATTTGAGAGGAAGCCTTTTTTTTGTTTTTGTTCTTTAAAGTAATCCTGTCATATTGTTAAATCGGACACTATCAGTCGTGAGTCCAGGCCTCTTCCTATTTCTAGCGTCTTTGATGGCCAGCTCTCTCTGGCTGTCTCTGTGATATGCATCAGCAGCAGCAGCAGCAGCAGCAGCAGCACACGAGAGCTGTGTTATATCATGAGGAGAATCATCTGAAAACATTTAGGGCCCGATTCTTAAAACCTGATTTTATTTTGTATTTTAAACCACAGTAATAAAAGGTTTCTCCTATGCCTCGTATACCGTGTGTTATTATGAGTGTAAGACTTGTTTTAATAGGAAGATGTTGAGATGACTTTACTTACGATAGCTCATGCTCGTCAGTAACAGTTGATCGCCAGGCACTTAAATAAGGAGGTAGGCTGAATAGAAATATTGCCGAATATTAAACTTAATACAGCTTTCAGTTGAATCTAGCTGAGTTGACAATGATTCATGAATATCATGGTGAGGTCTATTACTTTGCAGTTGGCCATGCTAGAAAATGTGCAGTTTATAGTAATTAGCAGTTTGAAGAAGTGTTGTTGATTCAGTTTTAAGTTCTTGTGTCCTTTAGCTCTCCTGTGCTGAATTATTCATCGACTGTGTCGCTATATTTAGAAAGCCAGTAAGTACAATGTCATCGCAGACAAGCCGATTTCTGCTAACTTCACATTTCAGCATCTGCATCAGAGGATTATTTTTATACGATGGAAATGTGTTCCTTTTGAAATAGATTCCCATGAGCATTGACTTTGAAAGAACTGATTTAAATCAGCCAGTATCAAAAGGTTACACATGCAGATGTTTATGTTTTAGATTTGCGCCAAAGTTAACGTCACTTTGTAAGAGCCATAAGACATGTATTTTGTTTCAGCAAACATATTTAGTCTTGTTATACAGTATATGCTTTGTCAAGGAGGCTGATATCCCTGCATTTCCTCTCACAATTCACCGAATTCCCACGACTCACATGATGTGTGAGTCAATGATCTTCTCAATATTTCTTAATTTCTCATTCGGACGTCCATTAATTGTTGTATCACTTTCATTTCTTGGCAATTTCTTGGTAATTTCAAAACCCATATTAGGCTCCAAATATGACAAAGTGGTACTCATGTCCTTTTCTCTGACTAAGATCTACAAATATGGCATTTACAGTAGGATGTGACTCCCCTTGGAATTCCTTGGTTGTTTGACTCTTATCCTTATGGTAGGACAGTACGTAACTTTTTGGCAATTTGGTCCTTTAAAGCCGCATTGTATTTAAACAACAGTCTCTCATCGACAGCATCAACGTTTGCCCCTGACTTGTTGACTGTACTGAAAGGACTTTCCCTGTTTCTAGTTACTGTATCTTCAGATGAAATCCTTGTTTGTGGTAACTTGCAGGGGACTAAGTTACCTCTATTGTAAAAGGGAGAAGCAGAAGTCAATGTTATCCCATCCCTGGTGTGCAGAGTTTCCTCACTCTGTTCCTGTATCATTAGAGCCCATGCTCAGATAAGTCTGGCAGCTGCGGGTCATAGAGAAGTCTCCGCACAGGAGCCGTTTCTGTGCAGGGAGCGGTGGTCGTGGTTGAGGCAGCCTTCGTTGCGATGCACAATGAGCACTGGGAAGCACAGAGCGTCCTGGTAGGCTGGAGGGTTCTCCTCACTTGTCTGCTGACCTGACAGACAGTGCGTGCTCTCTGTGGGGCAGGGCCGCTCGTTCAAGCTCCCGTTGCTCCTCCACAGGCAGCTCCGCCTGGATCCGTACAACCGACTCAGCGAGAAGCGGCTGGCGCTGAAGGGGATGCGGGGGCTCCCCGTGTTGCAGATGCTGAGGGCACTGCGAGAGAAGATGGAGGAGCTGCTGATGGCATGGTGGCAGCGTTCACAGTTCTGCCTGTAGCCTCCACATACGGAGTAGTTGTTACAGCTTCCTGAGAGCTGAGCCAGATCCATGAGAACAGCCTCCGAGTAGCTGGGCACCAGCTGCTGGTTGGAGCGGATGTGCCACTCCAACTCCGTGCTGTCGATCGTGTTGACTCGTGGGATGTGTCTGCAATGTGGTCGCTCCTCAGACGGGCTTACTGGCACATAGTCAAAGCCAAACAGCTTCTCTACGTGGTAGTGTACACAGGCGGTGTGGTACTCTGTCAGCACCCGCAGAGGCCAGGAGAGGGTGAAAGCAGCTGCCACCCAGAAAGAGGAGTTGGCTGCGTACCAGGGAAGGTGATTCGGATCAGAAAAGGCAATCATATACTCCTTAAAGTCTACATTCTTCAGGTGCATCCCCTCGCGTGCCTCCATGTAGTCATCCAGGCCCTCGTTCTCTGTGAAGAACCTGGCCCGCTGGGTCAGGTAAGAGTTTTCTGACTCCACATTGGCAAAGCTAAAGCACTTAGTGAACCTCAGCCTGATGATGGGGAAGTCCTCCATACCCAACAGGTGCTTTGCGATGTCCTTAACCCCACAGTTCCCGTAATCAAACTCCGCCTCAGCCACATGGGTGTTGACTCGCTCATGGTAGACCTGCGTGGTGGTGTAGGCATCTCCATTACGGTAGCGTGTCACCTGCCGCGTCCTCCTGATATAATGGTAGCTAATGGCCTTCCACCAGATGCAGGGCGTAGCCTGCTGCATGCGCTGGATGCGCTCCACCACACTGTCAACATCCACCTTGTACTGTAGCTCATTCCTGGTGTAGCAGTGCCAACACTCCACCAGGTAGACCACGTAGAGCATGACCAGGAAGGCCAAAGGGATGTAGATGTAGCCGTTGGAGCAGGGACTGTCGTGGTACATCATAGACTTCCCCTTGTAAGCGCTGTCGAAGGAGAGGCGTGTGACCTTGGTCACCTGGCACCAGGCCATCACCCCGACGCAGCCATACATCAGCAGGGACAGCAGCAGGCATTTCCAGTGAGTTTCCTGACACAAGGATTTAGTCAAGGACTGCTTCTGGGGCCGCTGCTGCAAAAAGATGAGAAGACGGCAATACGTTCATGGAAGAATACTGTCAATACATTCTGTTTGTATTCCTTCCTAGAAGTAAATGGCACATCTGTGTGTATTGCCACAACAGTTGCTCAGAGTATAACTCAAAAACACTCAAAGCAATTAGGCAATTCGGTAACATAGAGGCTTTTATTGGCTGTAATTACACACTTCAATATAAAATTGAGAGTGACCTAAATATCTGTTTGGTATAAAGTTAGAAAAAGTTTTTTAAAAGTAGTGGCTCGTGCGTATGAAATATTTAAGGAAATATTCTGCGTCGTAAGTGCTTTGGCATAGTTTATGCATGAGCCGCGAGCCGATTGCTTACGCCTTGGTCTGTGCTTTTTATCATCAAAAAAGAGTCACCCGCCCACTCTTATAATCAAATTCAAGAACAAATTGCTGATTAATGCAAAAGCACCATGTTGAGAATATATACGTTGATGTCAGTAGCACGTTGAGCTTCTGTTTGCCTGGTATGTGGGTGAGCATGTGGCCACAGTGTGTGTGTGTTTATAGAAATGATATTTGAGAATAGGAAAGAAGCAAAAAAGCAGAAATATTATGAGAGGTAGATACCACGTTTAATGTCAAGCCGGCCAGAAAAAAAGCAGTCGTTTGACTCTGGCAGCATAAAGCTGGTGCCATCCTTTATCACCGCGGGGCACATTAAGCCCCAGTGCCTGCATCAAGAGCTAGTCACGCCTTTTGGGAACCCTTGCTCACACAAACCTGGCAGAGATGCCCCAGCAAGAATGAATTTTAACAAAATGAATTCAAAGAATTTGCATTACAGACATTGCACTTGGGCAGAGCCGACTGTATACACACACTGATTCAGTTGAAAAAAACACGGTTATCTTCTCGATCTCTTACATAGGTCAGCCTCTGCATACGTGTGACCACAACAACCAGCATCACTGCATTGACGTATTGAATTCGATATGTCAGCTCTGGGCTCTTCGAGCTACAGACGAGCATAAATAATAGATGCTTTTCCTCCATGATTATCTCCCCCACCTTGGCCACATGGTCCCCAAGTCCCTTGCCAACCTAAGACTCCACCCCACAGGGAGAAAGGGATTAACATTGAAAGTCCCCATTGAGATTCATGGGCTGCAGAAGGAGAATTAACTCAGTAGCATTCTGTACACGCTGAACAACTATAATCAATACAACATGACATACTTTGTGGCTCGTGTTACACTTTACAGCCTCTGTTTAAGCACCAGGAACAACGACGAACAGTTGTGTAGAAGGAAACAGTTTTCATGGAAACCAAATCGACACATAATATATATCTGGAAGTATTTGATTAAAGACATGCCAATGAATGAAAAAATATCAATTATAATCTTGAAACTGCAGTCATGTAAAGTAGTAGATATGTAAATGAAGGTGTAGCTCACAAAGTTCAATTACACGCCAGTTTCACCCTTAACATAAAGTATAATACCAGAGATAGAGGCTTCAAGAACAGTGAGTTGGACGCTAACTGGACTGATAGTAACTTTAGCATTACGTTTCAATTAAAAATTCCCTGCTTGAGATCATAACAGAGCTGTTCATTAGGCCTATGGATGGCAGAAAGGGAAGGAAGTGACTCACCACATGAACACAGTGGTGTTGACATTGTTGATACATTAGACACAGACATTCCTGTTGCTTCCTTGAATAGCAAGAAAGACCTCTTATTGGAAATGCCTCACACATTTGTCATGCAGGCACACCCACAGCAGATGAGAGAGAAATCCCCCCCTTCACTGTGTTTTTGATTTCCGACAGGTTCACTTGGCAGGAGGCGCTATCATTAAATTTGACATTTGGCGGCAATTGAGCGTATTGTCCACTCCCTTTACACAAGAATGCAGACAATTTAAACCCAGACTACAAAATGTCAAACTAAACATAAAGAGAATAGGAAAGAAATGCTGTATTATTTTCATACCAGCCTGCCTGTTTGTGTCCTAATACCTTTGAGGTTTACTAATAGTGGTTTACTCGAGTTATGTCCGTAAACTTTTAGGTTGTCTTTGTCTAATACACTTTACATTATATATTAAAATCCATAAAACAGTCTGTTATGAAACCTAATCAATATTTTAGAAAACAAATGGTTCAGTCAGAACCTTCAAGAGTGGAGAAGCTTCACAATTCACGAGACCACTGTGGCGCCTTTAACTAAGTGCCTCTCTCACTCATGGACACTTTCTCTTGACAGAATAAGACCAGCGGGGTTATATAAAAACCCTCTTGTGTAATGGACATGTAACTTATCCAACATGTGCGTTTGAAGGGGAAGTCTACACAGTCACAACAGAAAATACTACTTTCTTTGCTCAGGTAATAGATCCCCAATGATTTAAATTTCTATTTCCACATTCAAGAAACATTTGAATGTGCGTGCCTCTGTTGTAATGGAGTCAATACAATCTGATGTTGACAGCAACAGAATATCCTTATTAAGATATTTCACTTTAGTCCTCGCAGATAATTAAACTCACTGTCTGGAGCAAGACGTCTTTGTCTTTGAAGTAACAAACCCACAAAGATGTTGTTCATGTTAGGAGTTTTCTTATGGAAAAATAGCAGTGTGGAAACATTTGAAGAAAATGGCCATTCTTATATTCTCTCATTATTGTAACAGTGACAGTGATATCAGACAGTTTCAGTTATCTGAAGACCCCTTTGGAGCCTTTCCAGGACGCACAAGGGGTCCCCAAACCACATTTTGGAAACTTGTCTGAGGGGGAAACCATGCACCTTCACACTCTCGGGTGCGCGCTTGGACGCACATGTTCATCTATTAACCTACTGCATATTAGGAAATTAATACAACTGTATTAATGCAACTAATCTCCAAGCGTCCCGTGCACGTTGGCCCCATTTAAACCCGGATCTCTAAAAGCTGATGATTACAGTTAGATAATTGGGATTCCACTGTTTCTTACCCCCATGCATTTGGATAAGAAAACTGGCCTTCACATTGCAAACAATGAGTCCTCACCTCCTCTCGGGGACTGTCCTGCACCTCTTCGGGGACGGTGGTGGTGCTGCTTTCACTGGCCGTTGCAGCCGATGCTGGGGACATGATGACAACGGTAAAACAAAAACCAGGTCATGGATCTCCTGGTGGGATGGAGGGTTTCCAAATCAGGGTGATACATAAAGAAACCGCGAAACCCCTCTGTGCATCATCCATAAGAAACTCGTCCGGCCGGGAACCCAAGTAGAAACGCTCAAAACATGCACCATCCCAGCATCTTCCAGGTGGGCAGACGTCGCCGGGGTATCGGTTACTGGAATCCGGTCATTGTGCCTCCGAAGACGTGCAAAATCGGCTGAGACTCCTCCCGCGAAGAATGCTGCGAGGGATGCAATGTTAGGAAATGGCAAAGGCGGCAGTCAGCTCCTCTCCCTGTAGGCAGTGCCCATAGCAGCCAGTGAAGCTGTGAAGCGAGACAAAGACGAAAGGCAGCGGCACGTGTGAGCTGCCAGCCCGACGCCACAATGTCAATAACCCACACAAGTAGAATCACAACACACACAGAGGCGGTGCTGCAGAGAGGGGCCCACCCCCCTGCATGCCATTAGCTGCAAGACCATCTCTGTATGGACCAATTGTGATAATAATAACAAGTATATCCACTTTAAAAATGAAGGCTTTAATACTGTAAGAAATACATTTAGAAAAGAAGTTGCTTATTGCAGAAAGATACAGCTAAATATTGGCTTGTGCTTGGTATTTTATATTAAAACGATATTTAACACCCACAGTAAACTCACTATTGAGCAACAAACACATACAGGAAAAACATAATGTATGGAATACAATAGGGCTGCAGCAATTTTGTAATGTTCATTAAGATTAATTATGAATACATAATAGTAAGAAAATAAAAATGTAGAGTGTGATAGAGCCTGACGTCCCTTTCAAGCCAATGTTTAAAGATTTAAAGTATAAATATTTTTGTAGTGATATTTTTGTTAACTGTGGGTGATTGAATCTTTCGTCTTTGTCATTCATAAGGTCATATTTATTCTGTTTAATCACATAAACACTGGTTAATCGAGCTATATCCAGTGACACAGTAACATTTTATTTCATGCTTCCAGAATTCTTAATGCTATCCTCTTTGAGATCGCAACCTGTCAACACACTGATTATGATTTTTAGATTGAGGACTTTGTTTTTTTAATGTGAAATAGAAGAAGGAAGAAGAATGGATGTACGGTAATATTCTGCATTCCTGCCATTTCTGTTTCACCTTTGTAAACACAGGAACCCTTTACCTTACAATCCTGGCACGCAAGTCCTTGTTTATCAAAGCCCACAGTATCAACATTGGACTGGACTCCTCGCATAAAATGGAATGCGTAAACATTACTGTGGATAACATGAAAACAGATGGTGGTTCTTGGCGGCAGTAAAGGGCAGTATTGTTTTATAGACTATATTATGATGAATCTGGCCCTCAGCAGTAGTAAGCCATCTAATGGCCAAACCACAAAAAGCATTTTCAAGACGGTAAAGGAAAAAATAAATGATACTATTCCTGATGTTTTGGGAGTTCAAAAATGTAAACTCTGCTTACATATATTATCTATTCTTGTAGGGCTCTACCCAAGACATAGAATATGAGGCAAATAGGAACTTTTCGTACCTTTTTAACAGAGATAAATAAAAATAAAATATGTTTTATGTTTCTGTAAGATTTATGTAAACTGGCTTGTTCAGGTTGATCCTTTGAATAATAACGTGTGGTTTCATGCTGCAACCAGTGACAAGCCTAAAGATTAGGACTTCTAGTATGTCAATACTCATATGCAACTCACCAAGAATGATCCTTACCTTTAACCTGTTAATATGTTTGGCATTGTGTATATTTTGGATTTGTACCTTATTGATATTTTATATTTGCAGTTTATTTGTACTCTTTCATATTTTATACTTCAACTGCTGTACAACAATTTCCCTTGAGATAAATAAAGTCAACGTATATTTTGCTCAATGATTATTTGTGATTTAAAGTAGAACATGTTTTACTTGTATAGTTTATTAAACGCAGAGCTAGACAAACTGAAGTTGTGGTATTTTTTTGAATACAGTCTTATTTTGAAAATCTCATCACTTCCGCTTTTACTTTGACAGTTGAATCTTGACGCTCTTCCAGTTCAAGTTATGTGTGGCGCGAGAGTGTATGCATGTGTACGTGTGCTCACGCGCACTGGGGATTCCCCCGCTTGACAAAAACAGCTTCGCCTTTCATTGCTCTGCCTGGAGCTCACGCTGTTACCGGATATCTCGACGACGGACGGCCGCTTCTCTAGTTTTAGCTTGATTTGAACCCTTTTCACGAAGTTTGGAATTACCATACCATAGTTTGAAACTTTATAAAACATCTATAATCGATTGGGGGTGAAGGCCTGTTGCTGTGAGGTAATGCATTGTCGGTTAGTGGCATGAAACGAAGCGGCTCATTCCTCTGGTTTTACAAAGGAGCGGTGGTTTCCTCAGGTGTCAGTAGGCTGTCCGCGGAGTCCGGTCACATCACGGAGAACACCCGATAGTAGCCTTTAAATCCTCGCGGAAGGAGGGAGGGGAAAGCCCAGCGACGCCACCACTACCATGGCGAGCGACGACTGTAGGAAAGATGACTTGCTGGAGGATAACCGCACGGACTCGGGCATTGACTCGTACCGCTCCATACTGAAGTCGGAGGAGCGCCGCGAGCCGAGCGCCGACTTCAGCGGGCCGAGGGACAAGTGTCCCGCCGGAGAGGAGCGCCTGGACTCAGCCTACAGCTCCTCGTCCATCACGGTGGAGAGTCTGTCGGAGATAGTAGGAGGCTGCACGCTCTCCAGCGCCCAGGAGGAGCGAGCACAGAGCTCTGAACTCACTGAACAGGAGGAGAACTTGCTCACAACTATCACTGAAGATGGAGACACGTATGTTTTTGTTCACTTTTCTCAATTTCTTATGCACGAGCACAGCTTTTCTGAGCGTGCTCAACGCCCCACTGTTGCACACTGTTTTTTTTATGTAATGTAGTCGTCTGCAGTAGTCTATCCCAAAATGACCAAAGTTGGAAAAAGATTTACCCCAGAATTCACCATGTCTCGTGAATGTATTTTAAATTTCTACTTCAGGTGCTTTATTTTAACACTAGTAGCACTTGTGGTTTGGGCTGCAACTAATTATTATTTAAATAATCGATTTTTCTGTTTAATCAATAAAATGTCAGAAAATACCAAAAAAGAAATACCCTCATAAGTTCCAAAAGTCCAAGAGGACGCTTTCAAATTGTTTGATCTGACTAACAGCCCAAAACACTTAGATATTAATTTTTGCAATTATCTAAAACAAAAAATCCTCACATTTGAGAAGCATTGCTGCTTTAAAATGACCCTAAATTATCAAAACTGTTGCTGGTTCATTTTATGTTGTTCCAGCTCTAATGGCTGCTAAAATATATATTTATATATTTTTTTTATTCCAGTGGAGATGATTTAAAATACCCATAAATGGAAGTCAATGGCATCTGTAAATGACATAGAGTTTGTAGGCCCAGTTCTTCGTGCGATACTGGTTCTGTAGGGGGATTTCAGAGCACTGTGATACTGCACTTTTTGTACTGAACTTTGTCCTTGTCATGAATGTGGACGGACTCCTGTGAGGCGTTTCTCAGTGAGAAAACAGAAGTGAAACAAAAAGGCCTGGACTTCCCCATGCAGCACAGACAAAGCACATGCTGTGAGGCGGCTTTTGATCCAAGAAACTTGTTTATCAGGACAGGACAGCGTGTGCATGATCCCACCATCTTTACTTCTGCCACACCACACATCTATGTCGGTTGGTGACCTGTCACAATGGCTCTTTGCCGCCATTCATTCCTCAGTGTGCGTCAATGAAACTGCTGCTTTTTTGCAGACAATCCAAACACCCTGACCTATCACACACAGCCTGATCGGCTCATGTCATCCCATGTTGCCAAGTCATCAGTCTTTTTGACGTGAAAGTGGGCCTGCTCACGACTCCTGCAGCCTCTTACTGTAATCCAGTGATTGACGTCGTCCTCGCTATTGTAGAAGTGTTGTTGTGTCTCTGACCTCTTTTCATTTCCGCTCGCTGGTTGTTGGGGCCACATGGTTTCATTCTCGCACCCTAACTATAGATACCTGGGAGGGGGGGAAAAGACACCTGAAACACACCACACTGTGCTGCTTACAATGAGAGAGAATCATGCAAACAGGACCTCCCCCCCCCCCCCCCCCCCCCCTGTGGGGTTTCTTTTTTCTGGTCTTATTCATTCAAGTCTTACTCAAACCAGGAAGTCCCTTTCACACAAAGAGGTTTGCTCACAGGGCTGAATAGTTGGTTGGCAGATCTATTATTCTGCAGACATTTAAAACAGGCAGTGGTGACTTTAAACAGATTATGGTACTTTCCTGTGTGAGACACGTTATCAGTACACGTATACCAACATTAAGATCATCAATTGATGGATTCATTTCTATTCAACACAGATATTTGAATCGGAAAACTGCTCAGTTTTCTCTCAGTTCAGCTTTTTCCAGTTTTTATGTGAAATTGGTCTAAAGTTACTTGTAGCCTACATGTTTTTGTTGTGTGTGTGTGTGTGTGTGTGTGTGTGTGTGTGTGTGTGTGTGTGTGTGTGTGTGTGTGTGTGTGTGTGTGTGTGTGTGTGTGTGTGTGTGTGTGTGTGTGTGTGTGTGTGTGTGTGTGTGTGTGTATTTAAAAATAAGTAAATGATATGTACTACACACACTGGTTCAGTTATATTTAGGGCTGCAACTAATGATCAATCCTGTTCTTCATTAATTGCTGAGCTGTTTAGTCTATAGAACACCAGATAATACTGAAGGTGGCCATAGTCCAATTCAATCAAAGTTCAAACCGTCCAAAACTCAAAGTTCTTCAGTTTGCTTTAATTTACAAAAGCAGAAAAGGCAAACATTTGTGAAATTAACACCAGCTAATTGAAAAAAAGATGCAAAATCTTGTCAATAATAAAAATAGTTGGTTGTGGTATACTTCCACCATTGCAAGAAATCTGTAAAATAATCTTTATTCTGAGGCTTTGGCTCCATATCACGCTCGTCTCATATCGTGACTTACCCTTTGATTCCAACCCCTGATATAATGTTTTGTGTCCCAATGAAATACATTTGAACACATTTTGAATGAAGTCGTTGACTTTATTCCACTTATATAATAAAACAAGGATCATAATCATCATTGCAGCAAGACTGATCAATAAGATAAAGAAAGAGCGCTCTCTGAACTGATAAACATTTCAACTCATTGCTGAGAGCGCAGTAACTGCAGAAACATAGATTTTACAGCACCCTGTCTGCTTGAATACAATAACATCCTCATGCTGCTGTGTGACTCGAAGTCCGTTTCAGCGTTTGCTATACAGCCCGACGTTTAAGGCGACTTGATGCTAAAATGGGATTTGAATCCGTTCTAATCGTTTTACAGATGCGGCTCTTTGTATTGTTCCAGTTTAGTCTAAATCAAGCACTAATGCTCGCTGCCATTTCCTGCTTTTTCAACACATTTGTTTGCTACAACTTTCCACTCAGTGTTTGAGGTTATATCGTGTCCTTGTTTTGTTTTTTCAACTAAAATCTACAAGGATGCACCTTCTAACGGGTGGTTTTAACATCTCTATGCTATTTAAAAAAGAAAATTCTTGTATTGCTCAATACCCCAACCGCTAAGTCTCGCCATTTAGCCCACTAGGTGTTACAGTTCGAGGTCGTCTCTTGAGATGAATACTGAGGAAAATTGTGAGGCAACATTTTCTGTGTCTTGTTGAAATGCACTGTTTTTTCTTTCCACTGTTACTACTGCTTTTGTGGGTGAAGATTGCTCAATGTACGACAGCTTAAGTTTGCTAGTTTCCTTGCAATTGTGATGGATAAAGATGTTTATATTTTCTGTGCTCCGCTCCCATAGAATCCTGCACTTAGCAATCATCCATGAAGACCGATTCATTGCTCAACAGTTGATACAGCTATTCCCCAAAGAAGTCCTGGACATCCAAAACAACTTGTACCAGGTAAGAGCAACACGACTCTTTCCGCTGCATAAGCACACAGCAGCTTCTTCTGGAATTTCTTTGGGATCCAGAGTGACTTCCTCACAGTCTTGTGCCTTGATTGTGGAAACAGTGGCATTATTTATATCTCCGTAGTTCCAGAGAGCTGTTGTTCCTCTTTATTTGCAGTCCGTCCTCTCTCTCAAGGACGTCACTGTGGGTGGTTCCACTTTTAACTCACAAGGGACTTTGAATGGAAACTCCCCTCCTCTACCTCCTGTAGAAATGGCACCACAGGGAGCTGTGGAGTTTATCCTGGTGTGGATGTGGGTGGAGAAAATTGTACCAGTCCTTCAAGATGTCAGACCAGACGGAGTCTTTGCTCGTGTAGAAACCAAAAATAAAGACTGAGCAGAACTGTCAAAAGGAAACATCTGAAGTTAAGACTCAGCACTTAATGCAGTGACTCAGTTAGCCATTTTGGTTGCCTAATTTCCTCTCGGTAGTCATTTTAAGACCTCACAAGATGAATTCTTCTTAACCCCGTCAGGTTTTTTAAAAAGAAAAGCCAATGATGATGCATAAAATAGGCAGAGTTAAAGGACAATAACTATAAAGAAACCTCTGCAACTCTCTGCTATTGACATTGTAGAATAAGGATTTGACATTTTTCGATAAAACTTTGTGGAAGAAATGTCAGAAAATCGTGAAAAGTGTCTTCAAATCCTTTATTTTGTCCAACTTCTTCTATCATCTATATCTTCAATCAATCATGTTATTGACTCAACATTCTGGCATGCATTGGTTTTGATAAATAAATGGTATTTAATTCAACCAGAGACCTGCAGTTTTGACAGCGTTGCTCATCCTTTTTGTCTGTTGTGATCCTCAGAGCCCTTTGCACCTGGCCACCTACCTGAACCTGACAGACGTGGTGAAGGGCCTGGTGGAGAAAGGGGCCAGTTTGGCGCTGCAGGACCAGGAGGGGAACACGGCGCTGCATGTGGCCTGCCAGCATGGGCAGACGGAGTGCGCCACCGAAATGACCAGAGAGATTTCCCACAGCAAGCTGGCACCGGTCCTCGAGACCCAGAACTGGAGAGGTGAGGAACAAGACGTAACTGCTGCAGCGCCTTAATCAGCCAATTATTTGTCCGTGGGTATCTGAATTTGAATTTCCCCGATTATGCAACTCGATTTTGTGTGTCCAAATATATCATAACCTTTTGGTGCGTTTAGACCGAGACTTGTCTTTAATGTTGTCAGAAATAATTAACTTTGTTGCCATTGTTAAACCAACATAGCATGGAAGGAAACAGCATCATTTAAATAAATCTGTCAAATTCGGTTTTGCTAACTCTCTCGCTTCAGCACTTCGGGGCAAATCAAATGTGGATGTGTGGTATTTTCTGGCCCCACAGCGTTGTTTATAAATAGCAACAGTTGCAAGGGTAGCACAGATGTGGTGTGTTTGCAAAGAACAATTTGTAGTTGATCTGCAGCATGTCTTCATGGTTTCAGTTTGATTTTTATTGTTTGGAAAAAAACTTACTTTTTACAAAACATATTTCTGTCTCTTATGACCTCAAAATGAACCCCATGTTCCATATTTGAAACAAGGTGTGTCCTTGCAGGTCTTGCCTGTCTTCACTTGGCTGCACTGAACAGGCAACATCAGATCATGAAGCTCCTGGGGAAAAAGGAAGCAGACTTGAATATCCAGGTTAGTCTGTGAAATGACTGAACTACATCACTAGACTGCTCCTGTTTCTATGTAATTTGGTGTGAAATTATCTTCTAAACCAGCTTCAGATTGTCCCAGTAAGCTTCTACCTGCAGCCAGCTGACCCTGACCTGCCACTTATAAGATTTAAGCTATGTGTCGTCTCTGTCAGCATATATATTGAAGAACAAAAAAAGTTTTTAAAAGTTTGTTCAATCAGTTTCTCCAGTAGTGTCCTTCACATGATGCAGCAGTGTTCCAGTATTTATAATCACACTGTGTTCCTGGCCTTATGTTGTGTTCTCGTCTATAAATCTGCTGCACCCGTGCAATGCTGATAGTGATATGAGCTGTGCTCAGGGCTTCCCGTTAATTCATGGAGACATAATTAGATTGGAGATATGATTCGGCTGGCCAGCCACTCTTAACTTTCTATTGATGGAAGGGAAGAGTCCCGAAACTACCACAGACATTCCTCTCAGTTTAAATCACCGGCCAAAGATATCGCTGTGCCTTACATTCGGCTTATTTATTTTATTGTAATAATTCTTAAATATGTCCATACTTTCAGAAAAATACAAAAAAAAAAAATGTATTGACTTACTTTCTGGTATTGTCCCATTTGTGTAACTCTGGAATTCCTCATTACTATTTTCTCCATCCACGCCTCTCGCAGGAAGGTACCAGCGGGAAAACAGCGCTTCATCTCGCCGCCGAGCTGCATGACATCACATCAGTGAAGCTGCTGCTCAGCAGGGGAGCCAATGTGGATGCCGCCATGTTTAACGGCTGCACGCCCCTGCACCTCGCAGTGGGGAGACAGGACGCCGCCATCGCCCACCTCCTCTGCCAGTCTGGCGCTGACACGATGCTGCGAAACATGGAGGACGAAACGGCGCTGGATCTGGCTGACGGCAATGATGACGTAAGCTAT
This sequence comes from Melanostigma gelatinosum, assembly GCF_949748355.1. NCBI lineage: Eukaryota > Metazoa > Chordata > Actinopteri > Perciformes > Zoarcidae > Melanostigma > Melanostigma gelatinosum. The sequence continues at coordinate 11,709,679 of NC_136652.1, read as the reverse complement.
TGTGATTGACGGTTACAGGAATATAGTTGTCAGTCGTCTTTAAAGATTCAGGGATTCAGTAGAAGGAGATGATTTTGGGACTGAGCGCACTCGACGGGGTCGACAAGTCGATGGAATAAAACGTTGTTTTGGTCTTTTCATGGGATTTGGTGACGACAATAAAATGTGTAGAATAACACCAGCCCTATCCTTTTAAGTGTGCACTCTTCATAATGTATTGTGTGCTACTGTATATGGATAAGACTTCAACAGCATTTATTCTCATCTTTACTTCCATGACTTCAACTGCAATACTTGCATTCATACTGGGTGTCAGGTATTTAGGTTTTCCTGTCATTTGGTGCGGACTGCAACGGACTGGAAGTGAAATGTGACTTTTTGTGTCTTTGTCTTTCAGATTCTGGCTCTATTTCCTTTTGATGACATCCAGATCTCCGGGAGGTCGGTTGTCAGTGTGAAGTTTTGAGCTGGATCATCGGCTTAACAACAGTCTTCTGGAGCTTTACTGCGGCTGAAACTTTTTGATTTATAAAAAAAAGAAAGAAAAAAACAGCTGCATTTGGGTTGGACGTCTTCATTAAATAGTGCCTCTTTTTGTAGTACATTCTGATTTGTATTTATCCATTATCTAGACAAATATGTGCACATGTAAATCTTACTTCCCTCTGACAAAGAGAGTGATTCTGCTTAATTGAACACTGATTTAAAAAAGTCTGTGTTCCTGAGTCATTGGTTACATGTTTCTGCTTGTTTCCGCATGCGTCTGGAGGGGTTGAAACGAAAGCCACCTCAATGCGAGTGGCAAACTGTCTCTCTACATGTTCAATGTCCATCGAAAATCCTACCTCTTAATCACATTAACCTAGTTTTAATGGCTAGAAATTGAACATTGAAATTTCTTTGTGTCACAGTTTCTCAAACTTCATCAGTGCTACGATGCATTTAATTTCACTGCTTTTCATTGTTGCTATAGAAAGTCCTTTAGTGGAACAAAATTAATGTTCCATTTACTAAATGTAAAACGAACTGTGTGTCCCAAAGAGACGAAGACGAACTAATCACATCCTGCTATTTATTAGAAAGCTGGTTGCCCAAATAAAAATGTAATATATGACACAAAATGCAGCTTCATCCTTTTGATTTTTTTGCTACTTCATGTTGTGAAGCAGTTTTCTCTATTTATCTCATCTAGTCCTTAATCTGCAGTAGCTGTTCATTTACTTTGGTGTGTAATTACTCTGCCCTGTTTAGTTAATATAAGCAGTTTGTTTATTTTGTAATAAAATAGAAAAAAAAACTCACATTGCTCGCATGCTGTACTTTTTTCTGGGTAGAGGGAATTTTGGGGACATTTGAAGCTGTGTTTAGGAGCATCAGTATATTTGTGGTATCTGTACACACACCCAAACTCATTGTCCAACGTGTGCTCTGCAGTGGTAGCGGCAGGTTTATCAGAAACCTTCATAAAAGATATTTCAGAGGCGCAAACAAAGACCATATCCAGTAAATCACGAGAGTGATAGAGTACAGAGCGCACTTTATGACAAAGTTCTGTTCTTCGCTTCCTGTCAGCTGCTTTTGTTAGGTGTATCTTTTGTTGTCCTGTAAGTGGCTTCTTCCTCATGGCTCCTATAACACAATGACTGTGGAGCAGCGGGAAATTCCACTCAGCTGTAACTCTTTTATAAGCACATACCAACAGCATAGCAGGTTGAATAATAAGCTCATAATAGGTCCTAAGAAAAACCCAACGAATTACACTTAACTTTATCTGAGGCATTCATCTACCTCTCCTCTGGCCAGGTAAACGGTGGCAGATTCATGTGCAGAAACACAGGTTATTATGGTAACCGCTTCTACAGAGACAAACCTCTGTGGTAAACAGCGAGAACAGAGTTGTGAAACTGTACCTACTTCCCCATTGAGCCTATGGCCCGAAGCTACTTGTGCTATTAATACACTGTACTGTAGGTTATGCTGGTGTTGCCATGGGCTTTGTTAAAAACAAAGGTGGAGATGTTTGATATCATGAAGTAATACTGCATATTATCCTTATTTAAATGAGCAAGGTGTTTCTTTCAATATTGCATCATTAAAACTAATATCTGATGTCTGTGAGCATTAGTTACTCCAACACTGGTGGCATTAGTTGAGTCATTTCTGTTGCATTTCCCTATGTCATTACCAATAAAATCTTTTTTCTTCAGCAAAAATAAAACCTCAAAACATTTAACAATTTTTTTATTTTACATCAGCAGATCAAATGCTGCTTTTAGTAATGTTGGAAATAACAAAAAGAAGGTGAAATATATGTCAACAGTTAGTTGCGAAAATAAATAAATAAAGTAAAGTTGTAAATGTGTATAATATAGTGTTGCTTTAACATGCAGGCCTAGCTGACGCATAGTTCCAACAACTTCTGATAGGCTAAGTAATTCTGATCAAAAGGGCAAGACAAATGATATATGTATTACATAAAAGGAGTGGTGGGAGAAGATCCTTCACTTGAGGAAATAAAGTGGAAATATAATATAAAATTCACTCCATTACAAGTAAAACTCCTGCATTGGCCTGTTCCACAGCAGACATTGTGACATGTGATATGTTTACTTTGATGGAACAGAGTCATCATGAACAGTATCAGCTCTACCTGTGCTTTCACTGCTATGTCTGCTGTGAAAAAAAAACATTTAAATTGTTACTTATGTACATTATATTGGCAGCTGAGTAGCCAAAGTAATGATACTCATTATGCAGAATATTTTATTCTGCTGTATTCTTACGTGTATTGTGTCACTTATTATTTATCTTGCCTTAATGTGTGCATTTTAATGTTTTAAAGTTTATTTTAACTACTTAACTTATTGTTGGGTAGTTTCTGCCACAAACTAAACTACTTCAAAATGCACGGAGTGGACCTGTTGTGTTGGTCCTTCAGGCACAAAGCCAAAAAAGTTGCTATTTTTACTGCCAGTGTTCCTGGAGTTTGGAACTTTGCTTTGTTGTTTTACTTTATACTAGTTTCTTTATTTCCATTACTGCTTGAAAGCTTGTGACTTTCAGCTTGTGACTTTCAGCAACTGAGGAGCACAGGGAGGCAGCAGCGCCAGGTTAAACGCTGAGCCTTTGACTGAACCTAAACATACATAATGTTCCACCTTGTGTTTACCTGTCTTACCTATCTCCCTCTACCTAACGAGTATTTATTTCTCTGATTTGTAATGTGTTTGTGCTGTATTTCTTTTTTGATTCATTAATGCTTCATGTACAGCATGTTTACTTTGCCTTTGTGTATGAAATGTGCGCTACAGTTAAAACTATTTTGTCTTGCAGTTACTCCTCCACACCGGCAGGGGTCAGGGTCGCCGGGCGGGCGCCGTTCTCCCTCCTCCGGCGTTGAGCAGAGAGGAAGAGGCTTTTTCTTTTTTTCCTGCCCAAGTGAACCAACCGGAACCAACACATCGGCCATTGAGGAGGATAAGTTGAAGACAGCAGAGCTAAAGGCGGCTGGTCCGAAAGAAGAACATCCTTTATTTTCAATATCTCGTTACCAGCCGGGTTCGTGCGGCTTCATGCTCTGTCACAGCGGAGCCGTTTGATTCTGTCGCCGGGCTGTCGGGCCACAGAGAGTGGGGGGAAGATGCCATCTTTTTCATGGAGGTAACGCTGGAGATCAATAGTAACGTTAGCTAACTGGAAAATATGAGTTTTAGGTGTGGATATGCTCGGCTGACTGTTGACTTATATACTTGTCAGCGTGGCAATCACGTCGGTTAACTGTTCATTTCAGTTATGCGTTATTACTTTGACGATCAATGTGTTTTTGAAGTCTGCAAACAACCTGCTAGCTAAAAAAAATCTGTGACACGAATAGTAGCTGTCCTAAGTTAGCTTTATGTTCCTACTGCATGTGTTTAATATGATACTGTATTCCTTTGATGAGCGTTAATAGAAACGGTCTCCCAGAGAGTCCCATATCTTGATGGCCGTGAAACTAAAGTGGAGAGCACTTCTACCTCTCACTTAAATGGAGTCACCCTATTTGTTAACACTCATCAAAATATGATAATGGGATTAAAACACTGCAGTGGCAATACGGCTGAAAGTACTGTACAAGCAAGATAATCTGATGAGTCCCATCATTTGTTGCAACACTGGTTTGGCTTGTTTCCCTTCCCACTGATGTGTTTGCTATGAATAGATTTATTGATCCACACCCATCAGCAGCTATGTATATTATAACATATAGATATGTGGGACTGGTAAACGAGGGGATGCTGTTGTCATATTATCAGCTGTCACAAAGCGTTACTGTTGCAAGACACAAGCACTCCCACTCCTCAGGTACATTTTTGGCAGCTGTCTCTGTGTGCGTTTGGTGTGACAGCCTGTGGGTTGGCAGTGCAGTGCATTCCTCCATGTAATAAGTTGCTTGTTCAGGGCCCAGGTCTCTCTGCAGTGGACCGCTGGCCGGCCGGGTCCCACACAAAGAGGCTCTGTTTGAGCCGGGCTCACAGGCCCCCCTGGGAGGAGGCCCCGCCTCACTTTGAATACCGATACACAGTCAGTGCCACGACAGCAAGGAGCACACCTTTTTCATAGAGAACTGGGGTTTTATCATGTGGGTGTGGGTAATGATGAAGCCAATCTAATATTTCCCAGCTAATTCAACAGGTTGTGGTTGTTTTTACGCGATGGCCTGCCTTCACATACGGTCATGAAGAAAGGATAGTGATGGTGGTATTACAGACTTTGCTGGAGAACGCCAAGCCCCCGGGAATGGGGTTTGAGAACGGTTACTGCTGGTTATGTTGCAGATTCAGATTTGACTCGCAAAATACAACAAATAATAGTAGTATGCATTATTAATCATAAAACTGTCCAGCATCATAGAAATGAAATATCCACGTTGAACAGACATTATGTATATTTAGGTACATTGTGCACTTGATGTAAAAATGTAAATGCAGTTTTATTGTTGAGTATTAATAGTTTTACTGTAATAATTTTACTTGAATAAGAAAGTTTTGAGTACTGTTATTAAAGGCTGTCTTACGATGTCACTTTATTAAGTTTTAATATTTTAATAATGCTAGAAGGTAACCGTTTAGATTCCCAATATGTGGCCAGTTTATCCAAATAATGCCTGTTTGGAAGTTTGCTGTAATTTTTTTTGGAAATGTGAGAGCCGCTACGTCCCGGTCGGCATACTTCAATGAACCTATGGTGACAATTGTCTGCTGGTAAAATCATACTTAGTCTTTCTGAGGAAGAACTGCTAGACACACACACACACACACACACATACATACACACTTTGCTTTATAGTTAGATTGTAAAATGTCTTTCTTAGAGCAGCACCTTCAGGTTTGTCTGCTTCAAGACCTCCGTTTTGAAGCAATTCAGATGAGATTAAGAAAGTCGTAAACAGACATAAAAAGTACAATCCTTACCACTTGATATTCATCACGAGCATTGATATGATGGGTAGTAATGTATTGATCATCTTAACTGTATTTTACGGAGAGAATAAGTCTGAGTTAGTGATTCTCTGTGTACGATGTGATCTGATATACCTTATTGTTTCACCCTGCAGGGTTTGCCCTGCATTCGTGCTGCTTCTCATCCCTTCCCTCGTGGCTGCTGAGGAGTCGTCACTACTGGACGGCTGGCACGATGTTTGGATCTTGCGCTTCCTTGTCAACGTTCTGGGATACTCCACCATCATCATCCCCGGCTACTTCCTCATAAGCTACTTCAAGCGCACCAATTACTTAGAAACAGGTTTGGGCGTGTGATACAGACGTCTAATTTGGCGATGCATTCCAGTTAAAGAACACAAACTTGTTCCTTCATAACCACCTCGATGTCAATAATTTTTTGGAATGTTGTCTTTCAGGTAATGGGTTTTGTTTCCCTCTCATAAAGACCTGTGTGTTTGGCAGTGAGGCCAAAACAGGTCTGTTGGATGACGTGTCACTTGCAACCAGGAACGAGGGTGAATCTGGCTCGTCGGTCAGACAGGTCATCAAATTAATCTTCTGTGCTGCCGGACTTCAGGTGGGGATCCTTCAACCGCTGCATGTGGTGTTATCCCATTAATCCCATGCACTGTTTTACTCTGTTTGTGCAGCTGTGGGAGAGTTGTTTCATTTTACGGTTTGCTCTGCTCTCAGCTTGACTCGCTATTTTAAAAGATGCTTAGTTTGTATAAAGGGAGGTGCTGGGACACTGGTGCAGGACCGTAACTTCGCCATCTACCAAACGGAGCGCTACGTCAAAGCATGGGCCCCATCTTAAAGTTGCACTTATCAATATTTGTATATTAACAAAGGACCAAATGACCGCATCTAATGTGACGGGGTTCACTTGCTGAGACAAACCCACGAAGAGTTATCACCCAACTCTGCAGGCGCCCTCAGCTCTACAGAGCATTTTGGTGTACATAAAGTTAAGCCGTGAACTTCATGGATCAATAAGGAGCCAAACAAATCCACACTCCTTATGTGCAAAAGGCACTGTAAAGTTCTGCCATTAAAGGATTTTTATTCGCCATTCAGAGAAAAGAAACTGCATCAAAAAACTATTTTTGATGTAAAGATAGAGTGGATCAATGTCTACATGAGCAGAGAATGACATTACTCTCCCTCTGCGTGTCGTAATCGGAGCCTCTTTGTGCTTTGTTTACATAGCCAGACAGGCCCCCGCGTGCCTTTTGCTTCATGTTTGTGCACGTGAGCGTGCCCCCTCTGGTTAGCTCACAGTCGCCGTTTAGTTTAGTGCCAACACTCCGGTTTTCTCTCAGGTAAACGCTGTTATCTCCGTCAGCACTCTTGCTTTAGTTAGCGCTGCTAACCGCTAGCCATGTTGAGGCAGTAGTCATGCCCTCTCAATTGTTTAGCACCTTTTACGTTTTAAGTTCACCAAATCAAATGGATATATTTTAAAGCAAGAATCAACTTCAATGCTCAACGTTTCCCGTACACGCACACTCTTGAAACGCTTACGTCAGTTTTCTTATTCTTAGGGATCATACCTGACATGGGGAGTCCTGCAAGAGAGGGTGATGACGCGTTCCTACGGAGCCACGACTCCAGAAGACGAGGGCGAGAAATTCAAGGACTCTCAGTTCTTGGTCTTCATGAACCGTATCCTGGCCCTGACCGTGTCGGGCCTGTGGTGCCTCCTGTTCAAGCAGCCTCGCCACGGAGCACCCATGTACAAGTACTCCTTCGCCTCGCTCTCCAACATCATGAGCAGCTGGTGCCAGTACGAGGCCCTCAAGTACATCAGCTTCCCCACTCAAGTCCTGGCCAAGGCCTCCAAGGTCATCCCCGTCATGCTCATGAGTAAGCTCGTCTCCCACAAGAGCTACGAGTACTGGGAGTACTTCACCGCCGTGCTGATCTCAATGGGCGTCAGCATGTTCCTGCTGTCCAGCACGCCCAGCAAGCACCTGTCCACCGTCACCACCTTCAGCGGGGTCGTCATCCTCATCGGCTACATCGTCTTCGACAGCTTCACCTCCAACTGGCAGGACAACCTGTTCAAGTACAAAATGTCGGCGGTGCAGATGATGTTCGGGGTGAACCTGTTCTCCTGCCTCTTCACCGTCGGCTCGCTGCTTGAGCAGGGGGCGTTTTTCGACTCTGTGGCTTTCATGACGCGCCACTCCGAGTTCGCCTTTCACGCCGTGTTGCTGTCCGTGTGCTCGGCGTGCGGCCAGCTCTTCATCTTCTACACCATCAACCAGTTTGGTGCCGCAGTCTTCACCATCATTATGACCCTGCGGCAAGCTATCGCCATCCTCCTCTCGTGTTTCCTGTACGGTCACGCCGTTACCATAGTGGGTGGATTTGGCGTCGCGGTAGTTTTCTTGGCACTTTTCTTACGGGTGTACGCACGTAGTCGCATGAAGTTGGGTCGGCGGTCAACACTGCCGCCCCCGCAGAAGGTGTAGCGCGCTGAAGTCGCGCCAAACTGGGAACTGAGACCACGTTTTCTGTGGAGCTCTTTGTCTATTGTGTGTGTATCGGGTTGGTTTGTTTGTTTTTTACTGTTCTTTTCCATTCGTTTTTTTTATTTTTCTTAGCAATGGTACAGAAAGGGATTTTTGAAGTTTTGACACTTACACCAAGATGCCCCCAAGGGGTCCATGTGATTTGTCGCCTCAGCAGTCACAGAAGTTTTTGAGTGCCTGTAAGATTGTCTTATACACGAGTCCCAGACCATAGACGTTGCAAACTGCCTCTTCACCAATTTCACACTTAAAACAGTCGAATATTTTTTCCTAAACAAACCGTACGTGGCTTGTGCAGCCAAAATTCAAAAATTCTGAAAAAATGTTGATGTTCGGCTAAGCCTTCATTTTCAAACATGAATGACTCAAAGGGACTAGTGTGTTGGATTTAGGGGGATCTACTGCCAGAAATGGAGCATGATATTCAATATTATGTTTCCAATATGTGTAAAAGAATCGTTGTTTTTCCCGTTGGCTTACAATGAGCCATTCATATCAACATAGGGAGCGGGTCCTCATTCACAGAGCCCGCCGTGTGTTTCTACCGTAGCCAAGAACGTACCAAACACTGGCTCTGGAGACGGCCTTTCGTGGCAGCTTGAATTATAACTTCACTAGATTACACTAAACCCTGCACACGGGTCCTTTTTTAAACTTTATCCCAAGTATTTAAACAAGAGTTCAGTAACGCTGAAACTTTCTACTTGTTGAGTTACAACAGCCAGACGCTTCTCTCAGTCCTCCGTGTTGGAGAGCAGGGGTCTTTATGTGGGATTTATACCTTGTAAAGCTGTAAACATAGCCTGAAAACACACATTACTGTTTAAGTTGAGCTATAGAGCTATATTAACATGTTACAGAGGCCACCGTCTGTAATAGAGGGTGGTAAACCAACAGTTTGTGTAATAAAGAGCGCACTTCTTATGAATTGTATCATTTTACCCCGACATCAGTGAACCAAATGCCGCTTGTGGGTACTTTTTGCACGGTGTTATTTTATGGAAAACCTTTTTTGTTGTTGTCCTGTCAACACAGATTCTACTTAATATTTTAACTTTGGGCTAAAAAGTCTTGTAAATATATCTCTTAGTCATTGTTTATTTCCAACTTGTCTGTCGTGTACTTTTGTAAAAGGACTGCTTCGTGGGTTTTCACCGTCACATGTGAATGTTTGGAAGAACACTGAGTGGATGATGATGATGATGATGAGGATGATTATGAAGATGATTATGAAGATGAGGATCATTGCCGTCATAAGGAGGTGAAGATGATGTTGGCCCATGGGGAGTTTGCGGAACAGAATGCATACAAGGGAAGTGCAATTTTACTGGTACCTTGTTTTTATCATTCTATTTCCTCTGGTAACTGAATTAATAATAAAACATATTAAATTAACTTAAAACTATGAAGTTGAAGAGGTGTGATTTTACTGTTTCGCAGTGCTCGTGCTACAGGATTTGCCTCATGGCCGGTGCTGTGTGCTTTGCAGGTAACACAATGAACATTTGTCATGTAGCACCATTCACACACAAACTGCACCTAAACGTGCTTTAGGTTTACGTATAATGAATGTCCACAAAATAAATGAACGAGCAGACAGTTTTAACAATTTAACTTTAAAATACATCCACGTTGAAGCGAGTAAAATACCAGTTTAAAAATGATTTCAAAGATTTTGCAGAAGTATATATGATTTGAAAAAAACAAAACAAGAGTAAAAGTCTTCATCCATGCTAGTAGCATAGTAGCTAGTAGCTCTGACTGTAACAAATGTCAACAAAACCGAAAACTGTTGGGACAGGTAAACCAAAGCAGTGGACGAATTGAACATTCTACCTGATGGTCACCCGACATGAAAAGTCCCGGGATCACTGGTCAGTCATTGGGATTTCAATATGTACAAAATGTTATGGCAGGTCTGAAAGACTGATGATGCTAATGTGCAAAGCTAATGTGGCTAAACATGGCGGCACAGTAGAAGTAACACATTTTAGCTGTAATTGTTGAACTGACTTGTGGAGTTCGGTGCATTGCAGCAGTCGAGCCTACTTGTAGTAAAAGCATGCACAAACGTCTTTGCACGTCTGCTCTGCTTGGCAATATTAAGGATGTTCTAGTTATGTTCCTTAAATTAGTCGATCATAAATACCCTGATGTCTTGCCCGAGGTGTCATGTGCTGAGAAGGTGTCGTACATTCTATGCACAGTTTATTTCTTTGCTTTGTTTTTGGCCAAATAACTAGAATCTCAGTTGGAGGAGTAGAGGGGGGGCTCCGGTCTATGAGATAAACATCTATATAGCGTTGGGTGTCATCTGCAAATGGGTTGACGTCAATGTAGGTTTTCCTCTCTGCCATCTCTCAACATGTATTCCTCTTTCTCTCGAGTCTTATCAAGAAAAAAAACAGCATGTTATTTTCGAAACAAACTTGTCCGAGCGTCTCTTTGCATTCTACACTAATTCATAAACCAGACCACTTTTATGATTCACTGAACATCAAACTGAAGACAGTATTTGACTGTGTAGAGCGAGAAAACATTTCCCCTTTAGTTTATCAATCTCGCAGCTACTCAATGGGGGAATTTCCCTGCACCTCTCATTTCTCAACCCCATCTGGTTTGGAGTTGTGTGCGTCACAATGTCAGCGTCTCCAGTCCTCTTTTTCAATAACGCAAATGAAAAACGAGATGCGGGGGGGGGGGGGGAGGACACAGGCACGGAGACCTCTGGTTTCAGCCCTCCAAAAACAGTCACTCTGGGCTCTCGATCTGACTGAAGGGATGAGTGTTTTTATTGTAACTTTTATTAGCCGGTGTTGGTATTTGACTGGTTTAGCCCGGCATGACTCGGGAGCTCCCAAAAACAATCTTTGTATTCTGTTCATACCTCATAGAGCAGGTGGACGTGGTTGGTTGGTACACGTATTAGCTTTCTTGCTGAGAGACAGATGGGAAAAGTTATAACAGGTAGGCCACATGTTTGGGCACTAAATATGAGCCTACTACTAGCTAACGTAGCTTAGCACAAAGACTGGAGACAGGGGAAACAGTAAGCCTTGTTCAGTCCAAAGTTCACCAATTCCACTCGGGGTTTCTGGGGGTTATGTGCCAGACTACCTGGCCAGTTGATTCCCCCCTGTGTTAAGTCTTTGTGCTAAGCTAAGTTAGCCGGCTGCTAATGGTAGCTTCAGGGCACAGTCACACATGCACAAATGCAGCCAAGTGGGGTCAACCACACACACCGCTATGGTCGAGGCTGGGACTTCGCCGGTCAAACTTTCGATGATGTGAATGTTTTATTCGTCCCCTTTGCTCGCATGCGATGGAAGTTAACTGGAGGCAAGTACCTGCATTAAGGCCTGGCCACAAATGCGCAAAACCAACATTGGCAGGTTGACCAAACTTGGCACAAGTATGTGTGACTGACCCAAATCATGATCTTCTCCTTTTAAATTGGTTTTGGGGATCTAAAGAAGCAGCGTTGGGACCACAAGGCTGCCCGTCTAACCTTTAAGCCACCACAGCTCACTCCTTTACTCTACATGTGGAACACAGACTCCGTTACATCTAGTCATAAAGGTTGTCGTTTCCGTGGGTTGCTGCATGTTATACTTCATTACAAAATGTTTTTTAATTCTCTTCATCTTGCTTCCCTCCTACTTCATGTGGGTGTTAATCCTGTTCCTTTACAGTGCTGTTAAATATGAGAAGTAACACTATGCCTCATGTGCGCAACAAAGTTGTTTCAGATCATGAGTAGTAATTATGTTTTTTTGTTCCTGATACCTTGCATTGTAAATGTCATGGAAACTTATTTCCGCCTCGTATGCACACAGGCCTGGTGCGCTTGCAGTACACATTGCAATACCACGCTTCATCTTATCTCATGGTATCTGCAGATCTTCAGTGGTATAAAAACCCGCAACCTCAGTTATTATCCCGGTGGCAGTAACACACTGAGATTATAGACATAGAGACATGTCTGTGTGACTGAACAATATGCAGTCTTCCAGCTGACACATTTAAAGCAGCTTTCTTGGCATTTCACAGAACAAGACAATACAGAGAGAAGAGATGACAGAATACAAAGGTCATAAGAACTGTGACACTGCAAGCAAATGTGACACACCTGAACCACCAGGAACCTCCCCCTTAACTAACGCACTCAGCATTTGTGGGTTGAGAACAGCTTTACACACAGGAGTCAAATGTTTCCACAGGAAGTCCTTTGTTGAAACAAAAGCAGGTCCGACCAAATTCACCTTTCACATTCATGAGGGAAACCTGCACTGACTCGTGATGAACTCAACCAGGATGTTTCCACCGGCTGAACCAGATGGAGAGCTCACTACAGACCCGGAGCAGCTCTTTCAAGTCACCAGACATCAGCATCAACATTGCTACATAACTACAAATATTATACAAGTATCATTCTTAAAAGACATCTTTTTCTGGCCATTTTTCAGTACATTTCTTGTCAACTTTGTTTTTTAAGGTCAAGAATGAACTTAGAAAGTCTATGTAGAATAGTAGTGAGACGTATCTGGAGATACAATGTTAACACACGCACACAATAATAAAACATTCATTTTTACAGCTAACTGAGCTACTGGTGCACACACTGCTGAGTACATCGCCGCCACTAAGTGCCGCTGCTACGCGGGCAGACAGCTTGGTGATTTAAATGTTGTTTTGGAAAGATTCTATGAAATGTCTTACGTCGCTGCTTGCTTTTGAGTTTGAATGAAGGTGTGTTTTTAAGTGTGGTTTGTATTCAGTTAATCACACGATACAGCAGTAGTCATTGCAAACACACCTGGCGGAGATCTGCACTCGACTGAGGGTCATTATGTGGTGAGTACTCACACATCATTTGTCAAATCCTCTAACATTATGCAAATGATTTGCAGATGCAGCAAATTAAGGAGGCGGTCAAGTTAAGAAGGCGTTACAAAGAAAAACCAAAAACGTTTTCAGCATGTTTCTGAATGACACGGCTGAAGTTCCCACTATCACTTTGACTAGAGCGAGTGTGAGCTGTGTGCTCAGGAGGGACACACACCCACACGTCACCGTTTCTACTGATGAGCAGAAAGGATGCTGCTGCCGCCCCCTCAAACTTGTGTGAAACACGACTTCCAGGAAAACTACTAATTTCACATTTCCCCCAGAGTTCAAGTGATGCCTCACACTTTCAGGAAACTCACGCATGGCAGTATTTTACAATGCGTGACATATTGCTCATTGCTTTACCCACATGTTGCTGGCATCATGTCATTGTTTTGCATTGTGGTTGAAACAGATTTTTGAATGAACGGACATCTGATAACTATCTGTCGCCATAGAAACACATACAAAAATGTTTGTGTGCGACATTCTACAACATGTTTACATGACACCAAATTTCTGATGTCAAACATAATTTAACCTTATTTCAGTTCAAGCTGCCCATCAAGCCAATGGGGACACAATGCAGTTTAAAGCATGGTTAACCTTTGGGTAAGAGGTTTTAAAGAAGATTTACAGACGTTAGGTCAGGGTTAGAGACTATGGTCATGTCAGACTTCACTTAACCACCGCAGGACCTACTGGTTGGCACCAGACTTAAATGATCAATTAAGGGTATTTTGAGGAGCTTTTCCCACCCAGCTAAGAATATATTTTAGTCCTTTGAGGCATATTGTCACATAAACCGAAGACTTTCAGGTGTGACCATGGACGTGTTGCATTTGATAATTTTAAACCGTAGTTAGTTTGTCGTTAGTTTGTCGACTACACTTTGCATCGCATACCAGCTGTACAGAGTATTTACTAAAACCCTAGTCTGTAGCTGGCCAATACATAACTTTTCTAGTGTTTATATAATCTAGTTGAAATTAAGACTTACCCCAAAACTGTAAATTCTATACTACTTGTAATTATGGAGCATTACTGCCACCTTGTAGTCACCTGGAGGAACAGCCTAAACTAGTGTCAACTCAGAACATTGACTTTCCAAATGTTATTAAAAAGGAAAAACCTACAAGGTTGTAGATTTAAAATGGTGCAAGAGAAGAAATAATTTGTCATAGACGGTATAAATTTAAACGAGACAAAAACATAAGGTATTACAGCTTTAATTTTTTTGCAAAACAAGACTTTGAATACAGACAAGCCTGGACTCGGGCAAAGGAATCATACAGTCGTCTCTCCATGCAGCGTGCAGAGTTGCACATAAGCAGAACCTCCCAAACCCTCCACCAGAACCGATCATGGAATGTACCATTCCCATGTTGCCACTCACCGCCTCAACATTTAAAACTCAGTGCAACAGGGTACTTGTTAAAACATGTGTTGTCACCATGAACTTAAACAGCAAAAACCAAAACTGCTTTTCTTAAAGGTCTTGCAGAGTACTGCTCTGGACGAGAGAGCAACACTGGTCCACCACACAACATGAATGACTATTTTTTTTTGCAGTTACTGCCGTTTTTAGAGGATGAACAATTGAAAAGTGAGGCTAAAGTGTTAGAAATCTTGGGTGGGGGAGTGTTGGTTTAATCAACTTCTTCCATGCGTGAAGCATCATCATCTTCACCGTCTCCTTCTAGGGGAGGAATCTTATCTGGGATGGACGCAGCGGTTACCTCCTCTGGAATGACATCATCGTCATCGATACCTACAGGTACAAGAATCGGTATTTGTTAGAGATCAATACAAGTAAAGTAACGAGCGCGTCACAAAACTACCAACGGTGACCGGTTGCGTCTCCTTACCCAGTCCGAGTTTGATCATTCTGTAGATGCGGTTGGAGTGAGTCTGTGGGTCGTCCAGGGAGAACCCTGAGGACAGCAGGGCGGTTTCGAACAGCAGGATGACGAGGTCCTTCACAGCCTTGTCGTTCTTGTCGGCATCTGCCTTCTGCCTGAGAGTCTCCACGATGGGGTGGTCCGGGTTTATCTCCAGGTGTTTCTTGGCCATCATGTAGCCCATGGTGGAGTTATCCCTGAGTGCCTGGGCCTTCATGATCCTCTCCATGTTGGCTGTCCAGCCGTAAGTGCTGGTCACAATACAGCAGGGTGAAGACACCAGTCTGTTTGACACGGTTACCTGATAAGAGAGCCACGCAGAGGACATTAGGACTCAACACATGCATAGCTGATCCAATCTAAAATGAGTTAATAAACGCATGCAGAGCAGTCATGTTAGAAATAAATGCTCAACACACCAGCATGGCCAATTCCACATCTTAAACGTCAACATTTGTATACAAACACATTGTAGTTTCACGTCCGTTAAACCAAAGGGCAAATAATTAAACAGGCATCTGTTAGATCACACAGAGTTGCACTAAAAAAGGGTGACTTTACATCTCCACAATCATGGAGAAGTCACTGGTCAAAAACACATTTGTAAGTGAAAAACTCATTCGGGACACACAAAAGACTTGAGGGGCCTCCTTGCAGATTTATAAAACTCACCAGAATAAAAGCTAGTCCCAGTTAGGGCACCTGTTTCCAAACAAAACAGTGTCAACTGGAGTTCATAACGACCTCAATCCTACCGCATGAAGGGAAATTTAGGTCAAAATGAATATCAACTCATTGGGATTACTGACCTTCTCCACTTTCTTGTCAAGGATCTCCTTCATGAGCTTGCAGAGGTTCTCAAACTTAGCCTTATCCTCCTCCATCTTCTTCTTCTCCTCCTCATCCTCTGGCAGCTCAAGACCCTCCTTAGTAACAGACACCAGGCTCTTGCCATCAAACTCCTTCAACTGCTGGACACAGTACTCGTCGATTGGCTCCGTCATGTACAGAACCTCAAAGCCACGCTTGCGGACGCGCTCAACGAAGGCGGAGTTGGCCACCTGATCCTTGCTCTCACCTGAAGAAGTAAAGTACGTGTCAGCGTTATCCTCACAGATTTAACATTGGCTTATAAATAAAGTAAATAAGTTAAACGAAAGGCTCACTTATGTTTCCGTGTGCCACAAAGCTTCTAAACAAGTTAAATGGCATCAGAAAAAGAAACCTGCTTTTTCAGAGCCCAACGCACCAGTGATGTAGTAGATGGCCTTCTGGTTCTCCTTCATGCGGGTCAGGTACTCTGTGAGGGAGGTGGTCTCGTCTCCAGACTGGGAACTGTGGTAACGCAGCATTTCAGACAGCTTCTTGCGGTTTTGAGAGTCTTCATGGATGCCCAGCTACAGATTTAACAAATATGATTACATGCTCATACAAAAACAATCCCACACAGTATCCGATATCAAAACACAAGATTAATTGGTCACACTGCTGTTGCATTGTCTTGCAAATACAAACTCCAATCAGGATACGAGGTACTAATCAAGTAATTTATCTACAGCGCTAAGTGACTAGTCTAGTGCACATAAGCAGAGTACCAAGTATAGTATACACAAGAGCCTTGCACACTAGACCAACTGCATGAGATGTACTAGACTGAACCTGTATAAAGTAAAGCCAATAACAAGCTCTGACTAGACTGCCTCAGAAAGCTGGAGGGTACAGTTAAGATTAAAGAATAAAAGTTAACCCTTATATGAGTCCATAGAGCTGCACGAAGACATAAGGAGTGCATTATGAAAGAGCAACTTTCATTTAACGTGTGTATTTACAATACCTTGATGTTCTTGGAGAAGCCTTCATATAACTTCTTGTAGTTCTCCCGGTCTTCAGCCAGCTCAGCAAACAGCTCCAGACACTTCTTGACGATGTTCTTGCGAATGACCTTTAGGATCTTGCTCTGCTGCAGCATTTCTCTGGAGATGTTCAGGGGGAGGTCCTCTGAGTCGACCACACCGCGAACAAAGTCTGGAGATCAACACAACACATGGCTTATTGAAACCATCTTAACAGTCAATCTTTGTGTCCATCTTAGCAAAACTGCTTTATTGGGGTACATGTATAATCATGCAGCGACGTAGAACAGAACTTACTCAGGTACTCTGGGATGAGCTCTTCACAGTTGTCCATGATAAAAACTCTCCTGACGTACAGCTTGATGTTATTCTTCTTTTTCTTGTTCTCAAAGAGGTCAAAAGGTGCACGGCGGGGAATAAAGAGCAGGGCACGGAACTCCAGCTGGCCCTCCACTGAGAAGTGCTGCAAAGAAGAAAATAACTGATTAGTTTGACTTTATTTCAGCATATGAACCATTCAACAGCAGTTTTATTTATTGCAAAGTTTACCTTCACAGCCAGGTGATCCTCCCAGTCGTTGGTCAGACTCTTGTAGAACTCTCCATACTCTTCGTTTGTGATGTCGTCGGGGTTCCTGGTCCAGATGGGCTTTGTCTTGTTCAGCTCCTCCTCGTCGATGTACTTCTCCTTGATCTTCTTCTTCTTCTTCTTGTCTTTGTCCTTTGTGTCTTCCTCATCGTCGGATCCTACATCCTCGATCTTTGGCTTGTCCTCGCCCTCCTCTTTCTCCTCCTTCTCTGGCTTTTCCTCCTCTGCCTCGTCGTCACTGATCTCCTTTTCGCGCTCTTTCTCAACCTGCGAATTACGAAAGCTCAACTTAACTGATACAAACCGTTTTAACGAGCTAAAACCAAAATGTCAAAAAGCAGTACTTACAAACAGGGTGATGGGGTAGCCGATGAACTGCGAGTGCTTCTTGACAATTTCCTTGATCCTCTTTTCCTCAATGTACTCCGTCTGGTCATCCTTCAAGTGCAGGGTGATCCTTGTTCCACGACCAATGGACGCGCCTGTGAATAGGATAGTACAGCTATGAGAACAGGAGCTAGTAGATATCCAAGTGGTACTGTGCAGTCACACTGCAAATAGACCTTCTGCCATTACTTAATGCCGAACGTCAACCTAAGAAACTCCGCAACGGCAAATAAAATCAAACTATTCCAAGATATTGAACATCTTCAATAAAATAAGTTTGCATAGGGTCCAACTATCAGCTGAATGACGCAAACAAGGTGTCGGGTACATTACATGCATGTCATAACCCTTTGCAAACGGCATAGTCAGAATTAGTTGGTGCAAATAGTCAAATGTTGCAACTGTAGAAGGACACGTACCGGTGTCGACCTTGACGGTGAAAGAACCTCCAGCAGAGGACTCCCAGATGTACTGCTCATCATCATTGTGTTTGGTGATGACAACCACCCTCTCGGCAGTCAGGTAGGCAGAGTAGAAACCCACACCAAACTGACCAATCATGGAGATGTCAGCTCCAGCCTAGAGGGAACAAAATTGTTGCTATTTAACACCGACCAAATATACGGTTACATCAGAGTATTCTTGTCATGTGATATTTGATAGAGTTTCCACATGCAGCCATCTAAATCATGTTCCTAGTCGTACCTGAAGGGCCTCCATGAAGGCCTTGGTGCCAGACTTGGCGATGGTACCCAGGTTGTTAATCAGGTCGGCTTTGGTCATGCCGATTCCAGTGTCGGTGAGGGTCAGGGTGCGCTCTTCTTTGTTGGGGATGATTTCAATTTTCAGATCCTTGCCACTGTCCATCTTGGTTGGATCAGTCAAGCTTTCATAGCGGATTTTATCCAAAGCCTGAAAAAACACATTGACAAAAATACAGCAATACTTTAGATATAATTTTCAAGCATTATCACAGTAAAAAAAATCAATACCTCTACATTAATAATGAAATACCCTGTCAAAACACAGGCATCTGAAAGTTAAAAACAAATCAATATGTAAAAACAATGCCACGCTCCGGCAGACTTACATCAGAGGCATTGGAGATCAACTCCCTAAGGAAGATCTCTTTGTTGGAGTAGAAGGTGTTTATGATCAGGGACATCAGCTGAGCGATCTCTGCCTGGAAGGCAAAGGTCTCAGCCTCCTCCTCTTGGTGCATTTCTTCAGGCATCTGCACAAAAGGAAATAGAGTAATGTTTAGCAAATCATCATTGGTTTAAATGGTACAAATTGCAATTTGGAAAAAAGGGATGATCAAAACACAACAACTCAGCAGAAGCCAACCACAGACCTTCAAAAAAGCACTAAAATGGCCATGTTTAATTGTGAGATTCAATCTGCGTCAAAGTGACAACTATTTTGGCTTCATTGGAGGAATACTAATCATGATTAGATCATGTCAACATGCCGGTTTGGGGAAAATTGGACCACTGCCATAGTGTTGCTACAAATCGGTGGAAGCGGCCATTAACCAATATGGCGTCGAGTGACAGACAATGGACTCCGCAAACACGTGCTGTGGGGCGGCTACAGTCAAAAATAAGGATAACATTAGGAAATGCGGCGCCGTACGTTCACTTCTAATAAAAAAAGTCACGAAGTTTAACGTTAAAAGCCACGTGGGGACGACAATAAACGTGAGGTTACGATAAAGGGACCTTATCTAGTCAGCCGTAAAAAATACACAACAATGACTAATTTTAGCCATTTTAAAGTTACAACATAAATCTAAGGCCATATGTTAAAAGCCCATATCAGTTTTATATTAATTAGGCAACTGGCCATCAACAGATAAACGTTTGAAACCGATCTCAAACCAGAGAAATTACCGTAATACTTTAGGTAAAATGTTGGTGACGATATTCGGCTGTGAAGTGAGCCGGTTCTATGATCTGGTCCAGTATCGGATTTATGTTCTTACGGTTCTCTAAATTAGCTAAATAATCCGCGATGTCATCTTCACCACACCTGCATTAGTGCAACCTAAACCCGGCCTAACAGTGCGGCGCAGAGACGCATTTATATAATGGGCATCTCAAATCGTCAAGCAGTACATGAAATGTCTACATAGTTACGATAAAACATTACGAAATATGTGACCGGACAGCAGTCAACGTTCATTTGTTAGCTGTAACGTTAGCCCACGAGACAGTTATCAAGCTAAGGTTACCGTCGTGACTCAGGAGCTCGCATCGTGGTTTACAAGCAGCCTAACTTAGTTGAGTAATGGGTTAGCAAAAACACGCATTAAAAAGAGCACAATGTGTCCCATGTGTAAGCAAGTTACTCGTGTCCATACCTTCTTTATTCCGTTGACTTATCTTGAATAAATGCCACCAATATGTAGTCCCTTCTGCTCTCTGACGCAGGGAAATGGAAAGGAACTTCCTTTTAACAGACCGGAATCTTTATACTCAATCGTTTCAGTGTGCGGCCGTATCCCTCCGCGGTGCACCATCTACCACTGGAACTACTCTATGGGTAGAAGACAGACAAGACCGACTGTTTGATTATGATAATTCAAAGGAGCTATTTACATGAATGTATACAGAGCGAGTGGATATTATTGATTTCATCTGAAAATTGTATAATCTTGAAACACAATGTAATGTAAGGTACACCTTGTATCATTGAAAATACTGCAATATAACGAAGAAAGTCAGTTCCTGTGCCTAGCGCAACATTACTGCCACCTTGTGGCGGTTTATGCCAAAATGACAGAACAAACGTTAGATGGATACTGTATTGACCAACATTTTAGTGACGACTAGTCTTTATCGCTGTCGCCACATACTATCAAGGCAAAAAATACCTGCACCAACCTAATACACATGTTCAATCAAAATCACGAGTACATCGTTTATTTCATTGCAAAGAGTGAGGGTCTTTTCAATCTGATGGAGGAATATTTTAAACCAAGAGGGTGTGCTTCGTTTCTTCTAGCACTTTCCACGAAAAAAAAAAACCCGCCTAAAGTGACGTCACGGCTTGTCAGACGCAGCCCATCGCGGCCCAGCTGCTGTCACGAGCTATACCGACAACACAAACACCATAGTAACCAACCGCTTTAACGTTCTTTAGAGTGATAATATACACATAAATACATTATAGCGCTACCTGGTCTGATGATGTGATGATCCCTGCGTTCATTTAAAAATATTTTATATATTATAAAGCGTCGAGCAAGGCCGGTGCAATTCTAATTTTAAAGGTAAACTATGTCAATGAAGGCCTCAGGCCTATGATCAATAAGCAATAAGTAATATGCATCCTTGTACTCAGATGACACACTTGGTATTTAGGAACTCCTGATGCCTCATCTGATCCTAAAAATGGAAAGTTGAAAAGTGAAACAGAAAGCTTGAAATAATAAAATAATGTAATACAATTGTATTATTTTATAATCAAATAAAATAATTAATAATTGTTTTTATTAATAGCACAATATTAAGATATTGTGGTTATTATTATTATCATCACCATTATTCTTACTAACAATAATGACAACATCAACGATAACAATACTGTAATTAATAATGCACATTAATTGTGGTGTTTTTATTTTTATAGGTAGTAATACTAATATTTTCTAGCCCCGTCCAGCTGCCACGGCCCGATGTACAAAACAAGTGCGCTGGTAGTCTGGTACGTAGTGCGCTTGCGTCAATGTTTTTGAGGGCCCGTGACTAGCTAGCGTGCTAATCCAACATTCGGGACGTTACATAGATTTTCATAATTAATAACCTTGTGAAAGCTGTTTTTATCCCTTCCTACGCCACCTAATTTGGGGTATGTATATATGTACATGTTCAATTTTATTCCGAACACATATTGAGCCCGCTAAAGTGAGTTTTACTTGTTAGGTAACACCAGCTCTGCCTAATGTTAGCTTAGCTTAGTGGTGCCGGGTACGGTAACGTGCTTGATGCTAGTTTCAGCTTAACTGTTGTTTGTTTTGGTAACTTTAAATAAGGGTTGAGTTATTTAGTAAAAACGAAACATGTTGCGCTTAAACAAAGTCATAATAAACAAACGTTGGGGCTTAATGATATTAAGTTAGCGAACGTTAAATTGCTCTACTGAGAAAAGCTTTCTTCAAGTAGCGCTACAGTTGGATATCAAAAGTCCTAAATCGACGTTTGTATGCTCATCTAATGTTACCGACACATCTCAGTGGTTTCTCCAACGAAAAGAAGAAAACACGGGTGTTATGTTTGAACCGTGTTTTTAATCTCGGCTTTATATTGTTTGGATGACTTCATTCAAGTGTGAGTTTTAACACATCGTGTACATATGTAACATTGTTACATATGTACCTATTAGATGTTAGACATCTAATAGGCATCGCTGTTCCTTCAGGTTGGTCCGAATCGCACCCAGAATGTCCTTCCCCCCTCACATGAACCGGGCGCTGTTGCCTCCTCCTGGGATGCCCCCTCAGT
Source organism: Melanostigma gelatinosum (assembly GCF_949748355.1). Classification (NCBI taxonomy): domain Eukaryota; kingdom Metazoa; phylum Chordata; class Actinopteri; order Perciformes; family Zoarcidae; genus Melanostigma; species Melanostigma gelatinosum. The sequence continues at coordinate 11,687,538 of NC_136652.1, read as the reverse complement.
TTGCTGGCTTCCCCTCAGGTAAGCAACCACGTGTGCCACCCTACATGTAGCCTACCGCTTTGTCTATTGCAGTGTACTAGTTTTAGAAGGGACACTAGCAGCCTTCAGCCTCTGAGATTGAAGTTGATGTTCATTTACTTTGTCTGTCGTAGGAACTCAAATGATCCCGCTTCACGTCGGCATCATGACCCCCACGTCAGTAATGATGCCTTCTGTGCAAGTGATCAGTAAGCCTCCGATCCACAGAAAGGAAATACTGAGAGTCAAAGAGAACAACGAGAACAGCGGCCCCACTACCACAGTGTTTGTGGGGAACATTTCGGAGAAAGCTTCAGACATGCTGATCAGACAGCTGCTCGCGGTAAGAAACGGGAATAGATTTACAAATATGTCATGTACTCAGGTCACACAGTTATGAAATATGTATGTCAAATAAAAAATAAGTCATTGTGTGTGGGCAACCTGCTGAAACTGGATCATGTGCTGTGGCTTTTTCTTTTTAATTATACCTGAGTTGTGAACTCTTCCTCCCGCTGTGCTCATGTTCTAGAAATGTGGAATTGTTCTGAGCTGGAAGAGAGTCCAAGGAGCCTCTGGCAAGCTTCAAGGTAATTCCCAATACATACAAGTCTCATTACATCAAGGTATACTTTAATCTATGGCTAATTTGGGTGATCTGTAAATTTTCACCTCAATCCAACCAGAAATTAAACAATATTTTGTATTCGTCATCCCATCAAACCATTCATGACCAAAGATGAATTTGTTGTCATGTCTATTTCAATGTCTGTTGCAGCCTTTGGGTTTTGTGAGTACAAGGAGCCAGAGTCCACGTTGCGAGCACTGCGGCTGCTTCATGACCTGGTGATTGGAGAAAAAAGCCTGTTAGTGAAGGTGGATGCCAAGACTAAAGCTCAGCTGGACGAGTGGAAGGCCAAGAAAAATACTGCGAATGGGGTATAATTCTGTTCTTGTTATGAGATTCCAATTAATGGTTAAAACTGAACTGGGATGTTTTATTTTTTATTTTTTATTGTACCTCCAGAATAAGAAGCCTGAAGATGGAGATGATGATGAGGTTCTCGACGAGGAGACAAAAAAGAAGGATCAGATTATTAAAGGTGCCATCGATGGACTGATGAGGGAATATGCTGCAGAACTCAACGCGCCTTCTCAGGACGAGGACTCCCAGAGACGGAAGAGGAAACGGGAGAAAAAAGAAGAGGTATACCAACGTTTGTCTGACTTGCACTCTTCTTGTTTTGGAACTTAAAAATTGAAAAGTATTAATGTTTATCTTTTCTTTAGGACGACATTAACACTATTGATATGGAGGACGACAAGAGAGACCTGATCTCCAGAGAAATTAGTAAATTTCGAGACACCCACAAGGTAAAGTGGCTCCTTTGATCTTGTAGTTGACATTACAGGTTTTGGACAGCAGCTGCTCACATAGTTCACTCCTACAGCTTGCACATTTAGTCGACACATTTACAAAGCTTTTTTTTGATCTCAGTAACATGCATACTACGCTACAAATTGGCATTCCTTAAAATTTCCACCACCAAACATCTTAACGTGCCCCATATTATATGAAATGTTTCATGTTAAATGTTCAGACAGCACAAGTAGGCAGATTTGACACCTGTGACCAGCGTAGTGAAACTACCGGTGTGACTATTCTAGATCCATTCTTCATTCATCACACAAAAATGCATGGAGACGATGTAAAGTTACTTAAAAAGCTAATCTATTCATTAAACCCCACCATTATGATAGTGATCATATGGTGACTAAAGCAAGATGAATCTCAGAGCTTTGGAAAAAGTTGCGAGGATAGGATGTAAGTATCAGCCTTTATTTACTATATACTTATATTGGGCGTCCCCCCTCTTGAGGACTTGCATAGGGGCAACTGAACTGCACTTGTGTCGGTCAGGCCTCACGACGATCTGTATTCAGCCAAACATTTGACGATACAAAAAGTTCCTCCCGCACCTTTTTGTCACATCACCGGCGGTGCCCCGGAAGCTTGAGTCGGTGAACCTGTGCGAGTCCTCTGTAAATCATGGTTTGTCTTAATGGTGTTCATGTTGAAGCACAAGGACTCGTGTCAATAACCACTGCAGTGACTTTGGCTGTAGCTTTTATTGTGCTCGTGTGGGGGGGGCGCCCTCTCCACAGCAGCACACTGATCTGAAGACTGACGAGGTATGTGCTCTCTGAATGTGTGCGTGACTTCGTCTGACTCGCTCTGCCTTATTTTTCCTTCTTCTTTTAAGATAGATCAGTGAGTTCATGTTCATATTTGATAACTCTACAGGATGTACTGTAAACAGTCCATGGTTTTTGTTATCTAAGAAAATAAGCTGACATTTTACCCCCAAAAAAACCACTCCTGCAACCAGGTTTAGAAGATTAAACCAAAAACATAAAAATGTGTTTTTCTTTTTTCCTTTTCCAATTTATCGCTTTTAAGAATTAGAATACATTCTGCAAAAACAGCTGCTTTAAAACCACGACAGACAACAAAGAATAAGATCTGCACTGTCTGCTCGACTTCATTTATTAAGCCAGCCCTGGTAAACACTCGACGGAGGTAAGTAAAACATCTCACATGCTTGAGTCGAGGCACATAAGTAATAACACTTGACCGTGGCTAATAAAGTTCTGAATAGATTGCTACGGTCTCCCATCTTCTTTTTCGTGTCGTACATTTCCTTCTCTTGAGATGCATTACACCCGAGGCTTCTAGATGAGTCTGTGTTTCTTGCAGAAGACCAGCTGACTGGCTGTATACGACTGTGATGCAGTCAAGCAATTTGAGTTCATGCTTACCGTTGCACTGTCCCTACTTTACTTTGTAGAACTGTTGAATTAGTGCCCGAAAAGTAATGGAAATCCTCCAAGCTTTGCATTTTGTTTCTTTTGTATTAAATACTCTCATTCTGTGTTCGATTTCTTTTACTTTTATACACAAATTACCCTCAAAGCCTTGTGTGTAATGCCCAGAAAGGCAGAATTGGGATGCGTGTATGTCTGTGTTTGTTTGAAGTGAGTTGTGAGGAGCTGCTGAAGACTTCTGCAGGGGTAAGACCGCTTCTACAATATTAATTTATCTGTACAGAAATAACTGCTGTTCATTTCTTGATTACCATGTGACCCTTTTTTTGAAGTAAAGGCTGTTAGTTCTGATGATGATGATGCTTGAGCAAGACAGAATCCCATAACGTTTTCCCCTTGTATACCGTGTGACCTGCTTTCCTCCCAGGCCTAACTTAAAAGGCTTGTAGGGGCAACGAACGGCCGAATCCATAGTTCAACACCTGTAAGTCACAAACAACTAGTTCACCGAACGGCCGACGCCTGTCTTCTGTTTTTGTTTCCCTTGTTCTGAGAGGACGACTCCTACGGAGAGAAAAAGCATCGTCTTCTGCTGCTGCTTTTTCTGGTTATGAACGTGTTCCACTGATCGCTTTGACCGTTGAAGTGGTTTCCAGTTAAATTCTTGATAAACGGTAGTTTGAACCAGCACAGTGCGCTGCCTTTGATCCGTCCAGATTCTCTTACATGCTTCGCACTGATTTGTAGTATCGGGCATGTTCCTGTATGAAGCCTTTCAAAATCTGGAAACCACTTGATTTGTGCACAGTAGGGAAATTGAGAGCAAAGACTCACCGGATCTTGTGTGGCATCGGGTGAACCTGTATGTGTTTTGCTCTGCAGAAACTAGAAGAAGAGAAGGACAAGCGGGAGAAGGAGCGGCTGGAGTTTGAGCGGGACCGGAGGGATCGGGAAAAAGAGCGAGAGCGCGAGAGGGAGCGGCGGGACCGCGAGAGGGAGAAGGAGCGAGAGAAGGAAAGGGAGCGGGAAAGAGACAAAGACAAAGACAAAGATCGCGACCGCAGGACCAGAGAAAGAGACTGGGAGAGAGAGCCGGACCGAAGCCGGGACAGGGAGCCGGACCGAAGCCGCGACAGGGAGCCGGACCGAAGCCGCGACAGGGAGCCGGACCGAAGCCGCGACAGGGAGCCGGACCGAATCCGGGACAGGGAGCCGGACCGAATCCGGGACAGGGAGCCGGACCGAATCCGGGACAGGGAGCCGGACCGAATCCGGGACAGGAGCCCCGAACGCAGCCGATCCAGGTGAAAAAGACTGGAAGATCAGCTGATTAACAGAAAACAATAAATAGTCACCAACCGTTGTTCATTACATCTGTACAATACCAACTTTACGGCAAGCCAGACGCTTAGCACTTGTGGGTTCAGTAAAAACTTTGCACAGCTGCTCTTAGTCACACGGGTGTTTTCACACTGATGGATTTAACCTCTTCTCAGGACCATGTGGGTAAAGTGTACAGAGACCATGCTTGATTGACATCTTCCCGTCTCTTCTCCAACTTAAACTCAACACTTATGTGTATTGGTTCCGATTCAAGATTCGAGTTCAATATGTTCTTAACCTTTTTTCTGTTTCTGAAGGGAGGTCAGTCGAGACCGAGACAGAGACAAGAAACGAGACCAAGAAGATGAAGAGGAAGCGTACGAACGCAGGAAGCTGGAAAGGAAACTCCGAGACAAGGAAGCAGCCTATCAGGAGGTAGGGAAGGTTGACCTGGGTCAGAAATCACTGCTCCTCGATCCTAAGTTTCTAAATGTCCATGTATACCCAAGATAATTTGAAATGTACATTAAATGCAGTTATGTCCAAATGAGACAACCCTGAAATATTTAGGCATCACCTTTTTAAGGGTCTCTTTTATCACAGGGGCAAATACATTAAAAGAACAAAGTGTGAATTACTCTTTTTGCTTCATGTGACTGAACATGGTCGTGGCTCACCTGATACTGTTGTGATGACAGCGTCTAAAAAACTGGGAGCTACGGGAGAGGAAGAAGGCCCGGGATTACGGCAAAGAGGCCGAGCGGGAAGACGAGCGCAGACGGGAAATGGTGAGAGCACGTTGAACGAGCAGTGGAGGTTCATAGAGGCGTCCGAGTTTTGTTTGAATGTAATTTACGCCAGAATGTTACCTGTGTTTACCTTTTAAACCTCGCAAATTTCATTAATCACGATTAATTCCATTTCAGAATAAAGTTGCAACATTAAGTTACGACTACTTTTTCGTGGCTGTCATGATTCTATGGGGTATTAGTGTCGATGTCTGCTAGATGGCATTTAAAAAATATCTATATCTGTTTTTGTGTTGCCAAGATGGACCCTTTCATTTGTTTTTTGTGTTCATATGATTTCAGGTGACAAGATAAATAAGCTCAAATAGAAGTTGTGAGGAGAAATATGTATTCTCCTTGAGAAATAGTGCGGTCCTGTGTTCCTTTAGGTGAAAGAGGGCAAACGGTTGAAAGAGTTTCTTGAAGACTACGATGATGACAGAGATGACCCCAAGTACTACAGGTGAGCAGCATGCAAACTGACTTGTAGTTGCAGATGCAATACTGCAGCTACGGCTGTTGTTCTGAAGACTGTTATTCCGGATGTGACCCCTAGGGGCAGTGCGCTGCAGAAGCGTCTCAGAGACCGAGAGAAGGAGATGGAGGCAGACGAGCGTGACAGGAAGCGGGAGAAGGAGGAGCTGGAGGAGATCAGACAGAGGCTGTTAGACGAGGGACATCCAAACCCAGACGCAGAGCTACGCAGGGTATGCTTGTCCTTAATAATGTGTGTGTGTGTGTGTGTGTGTTTGCCTGCTAATCTGTAGTGAGTCCGCGTGCTGTCTGTTGTCTTTGTGAAGGTCACTTTATCATCAGAGTCTCTCTGCACATCTGGGGTGCCCAGCTTTCGTTGTATGTTGACCTTATTTTCTCTAAAACACCGATTGGGTGTTAATCTTCTGCCTATCTGCCTCTTATTGGTCCAGATGAAGGAGGAAGAGGAGGAGCGTCTGAGACAACCTCCTATCGTCCAAGAGCCGGAGATCGAGGAGGAACGGGAACGCCACAGGGGTTCAAAAGACCACCGAGACCGGAGACAGGAACCGGAAAGACCAGAACCTCGACCACGGCCCGCCCACTCGGACGACGAGGTCGAGGAGGGGGAAGAAGACGATTATGACAACGATGAAGACAACCCAGACACAAAACCCTGCTTGAAGCCCACAATGCGGCCAATCACAGCAGCGCCATCGGTGTCGTCGGCCAGCGGCGACGCGTCCCCCAACACACCCGGGGATGAGTCGCCCTGCGGCATCATCATCCCCCACGAGAACTCCCCCCCCGAGGCCCTCCCGCAGGAGGAAAACAGGCCAAAGATTGGCCTCAGTCTCAAACTGGGTAAGTCTAACAGAAGTGTCCTCGCTGTGACATGGACCGCCATGGAGCGCTCACAGAGAGAGCTAAAGTTAGGCAATAGAAAACACACGTAGCAATTGGGTTTATAAATGAATTAACTGTAAGAAAAATAGCTTCTGTCTAGATTTTGTTACAATGTCCAACAACAGAAACTGGAGAAATCCTCTCGATTCAGAGAATTAGTACATATCTTTGGACTGATGGTAGCCTACAAGGACCAGAATGCACAGCTTGCAAACATCCTTATCCATCATTTTCACAACCGCACACCACCGGTGTGTTCTCATTCCACACATAAGTGGCTGCACATGAAAGGTACATTTAGTTAGTCACAGTAAACTGTATTCATGAAGCTCCTCGTGCTCTCCAGGTGCCTCAGGAAGCCCCAGTCAACCCAGCGTGGGCAAGAGGAAGAAGTTGCCCGTGGACAGCGTCTTCGACAAGTTCGACGACGAAGAGACCGACGAGCAGCCTCGCAAGCGGAAGCTGGTGCCCCTGGACTACGACGAGGACAAGAGCCTCGGGGTGGACGGGGCCGGGCTCTCCAGCATAAAGGGGGACGACACGGAGGAGAAACGTAAACACATCAAGACCCTGATAGAGAAAATCCCCACAGCAAAGCCCGAGCTGTTCTTATACCCGCTGGACTGGTCTATGGTCGACACGGTGAGGCGAGAAGCAACAGATGGAGTATTTCATTGAACTTTGTGTTTTCACGAGATGTTAACGCCTTCATCTCTTGTCCCGTTTAGACGTTAATGGAGCGACGTGTTCGGCCCTGGATCAATAAGAAGATCATCGAGTACATCGGAGAGGAAGAGGCCACGTTGGTGGACTTCGTCTGCTCCAAGGTATTGATCATGTGATGTCTGTGTGCCGGTGACGTTATTCACACTTTGAGAGGAAGTGAAGCGTGGTACGATCCTGATGTTTTGTCTTTCCCAGGTGATGGCTCACAGCATGCCACAGAGTATCCTGGATGATGTTGCCATGGTGAGTAATGTAACGGATGATTAAGCCTCTCTCACTCTCTCTCTCACACACACACACACACACACACACACAGTTCCCACTGATCCTTAAAAACATCTTTGGCATTGAATTCATTCATACTAAAAAAAGGCGGCCTTTAATTAGCATTAAATGTCTTAAATCAATCTTTCAAAATTAAAAATCCATTATCGTGATATTTACTGTTGTATTACTTGTTTTTATTTTTGGGCATTTTAATGCTGTAATTAGAAAGTGAAGAGATGACTGAATGAGGGAAAGAGCTGTAACAAAGGTCCCGCCTGTCTTCTTCATGTGTTTCCTCTTGTCCTCTTCTTCAGGTTCTTGATGAAGAAGCTGAAGTCTTCATAGTGAAGATGTGGAGGTTGCTCATCTATGAAACCGAAGCGAAGAAGATCGGTCTGGCGAAATAAGGGAGACCACTGAATGAAGATCAACAGTTTTCTTTTCATACATTGTGTAAAATAGTGTAGCGCAAATCGTCACCCCCCCCCCCCCCCCCCCCAAAAAGCGACGTGTCCATACTAGCACCGACCGTAACTGCAGATTCTGCTCATTCTCACATCTGCACCAGTCGTTCAGGTTTATTTCCCCCCCGCTCTGTTTGCAGGTGCTGACTGTGTCTGTGTGCTTTCGTGTAAATACAGTACGTAATTATTTGACTATGACGAAATAATTCTCAACAAAACTGCCGACTGTCGCCCAGGACCATTGTTGCGTTGCCAGTTGAGGTCTCTTGGTCCGATCATTTTATTTGTATCCATGTCAACACACTTTTTGGGAAGAGTCATCTGAAGGATTGTTACGCGCAATCGGTCTCTGCGGTGTGTGTTTTTTTTTTTTTTTAATGAGACTTTAGAGTTTGCATAACTACAACAAGGATGTGATCTTTTTTACAAGATTATTTATTTAGTGTTTTGGACACAACTCCAATTGAAGAGTTCATTGATTCAGATTTAATCCGCTTCATTTTCCCCTCATCACATTCCTGATTGATTTGTTAAGTAGACCGCTTCAAAAAAGCTAATTATGATTTGACATGCGGCCACTGACGAGACCCACAGAATATGTATTGGATGGAGACACCCCTGCAGCTGTAAAAGCACACACTATTGGAAAATGACTTAAGAACGGGAAAAAATTATGTGACGATGCTCTCCCATTAGTTTTTGTATTGTGAACATTTGAATAAAATTGATTTTTTATAACCGTTTGTGTAACCGTCTCACTACCCACGAGTTTCTTTCACAAATCACTGCTCTGTAGTTTGAGTTTGTTAGTCTTGGTGGGATGATGGGACATTACACCATATTTTTATGTAATTTCGATGCCATACAATACCATGTCTTATGACATTTTATTACATACTATACTATTCCATTTAATACAATTGTTCATACTTTCTTATGACTTATACAATTACTTTGTCATTATACTATAAATACTTCTGGCATACTAACTTGTTTTTAATGATAATATGACAAACTGACATGTTAACATTTTAGGTTCTCTCAATTTAAAATTTCAGCCTGCTTCCTGTCAACTTTTACATGTCTGTTGCGTAACAGAAAACATTAGTTTAATTATATTCTTTAGTTTGTCCTTTTAAATTTACCCAACAAAGACTTAGGGATAGCCAGTCCCAATCACATTTTTTGGAGTTCTGTAGTCGGAGCACCTTATTGTTTAGTGCTGAAATGCATGTTAATTACAAAAGGAACACAATCCTTCAACTAAAAGTAAGGCCGGGTGCCAATTCATTCAATCTTCTCACAGCAGCTGACAAAGACGCATTAAGATCAAAACTTCCAGAACTTTATTGATGCCATGTGAGCTAAAGAGCAGGTCTTGCCAGTAAAAACCCTCTAACTGGAAGAAAAAAAAGCACACAATGTCACGATTGACCGGTGTTGATACTGACGAGCCTTTAAATCGATCACATCCAGCGATGAAGAGCCATGGATACTGAAGACACTGGGCTCTTAAGCAAGAGCGAAGTAAAGGCCACTGCTCGGAAACAGCGTTCATTTATTCAAATTGATGTCATTAAAAAAAAGAAACTATATTGTTGTTTAATTTGTAATTTAACTTTCCTTCAATATCTGCATAGGAAGACAGCTTTTTGTGTTACCATCTTCTGAAATAAACCTTGCTAGAGAACAAACCGGGACGTTTGCCAATGAACTATAAACGCCAGTTAATGTTTGCAATGTGAAAGTTAACATCTGTTGTGACTGTGGCCATGTCTGTCCACATTTCCCCTTTGAAGTTTTTCAGCCTTCATGCCACGGTGGCCTCTAGTCCTCCGCCTTGACCTCCATCTCCTCTGCGTCGTCGTCTCCGTCCACCTCTGCGTTCTCTCGCTCCAGCCTCTCCAGCTGCCGGGCGAGCTCCGTCTCGTCCGTGTCCGTCACCACCTTAGGCTGAAAAACAATAAGAAAAAGTAGTTACTGAATTTTTGTGGTAGTGTTTGGCTACTCTTGATGGGGGGGGTAAAGTAACATTCTGAGGAATGTAATAAAGTTGTAATTTATGAGAAAAAGCAAACAATTGATCATTTCACAAGTAAAAGGAAATAACATGAGAATGAAGTTCTAATATTGCAAGAAAGACATTCATTTTGTATTCATAAAAATATTGTTTTCAAACAGCAGTACTAATACTCTGTTAGTTATTAAATTACCAAAAGTTTAAAAATACAAAATCAAGACATGTTTTTCACTGGACAAGAAAGGTATAAAAAACTGTTATCTGTAAAGTAACGAGTAATACATTTGCCTCTGAGATGTAGTGGAGTAGAAGTATAAAGTAGCATAAAATGAATACACAAGTAAAATACAAATACCTCAAATGAGTACCTAAGTACGTTACTTGAGTACAGGACAAGCATTGCTCACTGGACACCCGAGCCCAACTACAAACTTTATTAACATTTTAGAAAACGTTAAACCGATTATAACAAAAGAAACACACAAAGGACACGGGATGGCTTTGGCACAGAGAGAGGGAAGTCGCTCACCTCCATCTGGATGTTAAAGACGCCTCTCTTCTCCTCAATCTTCTCCTTGATAGCAGCCATGGCCTGGTTGAGGACAGACAGGCCCTCCGTGCGCTCCAGAGTGGTCGTTGTCATCACGTAGCGAGGGGGAGCGATCAGGTTGATCTGCCAAGAAGAAGAAGACCATGTTAGTCTAATTAACGCTGCGCCACATGGCATTTGCACGGTCAAAGTTTCACCATTCGGCATCAGTGTACTAATATGTGGCTGAGAGCGGTTGAAGCGGTGATAATACCTTGATGGGCATGGTCTCTGTGGAGCAGCCAAGCCCGGCCCTCAGAGCTGCCTTCACGGCATCGATGCCCTCATAGCCGTAACACGCCACTTCAATGTCTGCAGGCGGGAGAACAATGAAGATGAACACACTGTGTGGTTCTAGGTCACACATTCACCATGTTACTTCCTTTTCTAAGTGGAACCGAGCGTCATGATACAGCTGGAACAAACTTCAGTATGTGAGAGCGTATTACTGCCTGTAGCGGCATATCGGTATCACAGTATACAACGGTACAAAAATGGACTGTTATCATACGGAGTACATTTGCTTATCTACGATATAAAAAAGTGACGCGCGTGTGTGTGAGAGTTTAAAGTACAGACAGGAGGACTCTATCTGGGCTTTTGTGCTCCTTCAGTATATGTAAATTGTTAAAGATAAAGTTTTTTAAAAAGCTCACATCTTAACATGCTACAGTACAGTTAATTATCATTGTTAAAATCAGTATATAAAGCCGTGTTCTCACCAAACAGGGTTATTGTAATTGATGATGATAATAATAGTTAAACTGTTATTTTTCTGAGAAGGATATCGTACTGTGAAAACCTCATATTGTTACCTGCTCTGATTTTGACAGCCTGTGGAGTGAGTCGCCTGTTGATGTTGTCAATGAGCACATTCCTCTCTTCCTCATTTAAGTCCAGCCCGTCCAGAATGGCCGGATCTCTAGTGCAGGCAACATGAACACAATGTGATTTGACCTCGTCAGATTAAGTATCGCTCGCATGCAGGCACGACATGTTTAGCGGCTAGTAGCCTCACACCAACGTGCTTGGAACAACCACTTACGATACAGCCTGTTTGAAGACATCGTACGCTCCGTATCCTGGCCTCTTGTATTTCTCATCGAACACCCAGGCGGTGCGCTCGTACAAGCTCTCTAGCTGCTCGTCCTTACTGTAGTCCAGCACCTCTGCAACGTGTCGCAGGATGCTGTACACCTGCAAACATCATCAGAAAGTTCATCAGAGATCAACGAAAATAAAAACTTTACTGTCGTCTTTAACGTTGTCATGTATGTACAGTTCACTTTTTGACAAAGCTGAACACATATGATGTTGGCAATCGTCTCAGTAATTCATTTAAAAAAGTTACAACCCTGAGGCTAACTTTGACTTACAGTTTTGGATTTGGTGAATTTATCTTCACACTTGATGGCCTCCTCAGGTGAAACTCTTCTTTTTGATAAATCAATGTATCCTAAAGACAAAGCAGAGAAGAGATGCATCATGGGAACTTTCACGACTGTCTGCTGCTCGAGGCATGAAAAAAACAGAAAAAAAGGAGTAACGGAATAAAATGACAATGACAGACATTTGGAGCTTCATTTGAACCTAAATAGAAGCTTCACATGTTTTGTTGAGCAGGCACATGGAGAAAGAAGACGCGTGGTATCAGATCCACGGAAAAGAGACGCAAACTGGTTCGTATTTAAGGATTTAAAATTCACTTGTGCTGATTAACGGGGCTCAGCAGGCGGACGTGAAGCAGGGCGCATATTCTAGACAGAGAATATTTTTATTTCTGATCGTAAGTTAGTTACAAACGCCTTCACATTCGAGTAGGGAATAACAATAGTCCATTATCCCTTCAAACGTTGACATACAATCTGATCGCCAATCAGCACAAAGCTCAGAATAGAGTCCAGAAGGAGAAGTTTAGATCAGCGTGGACAAGGTTAACTGATTTAACTCATTCATTACTCATCATTCACTAAAACTTTATGGTTTAGGCTTCACAAGTCACCTGCTGTTCTCAGGCTGCTCTATTATTACAAATCATATACTTATATTGTTTTGCAGTCGATAAGATTAATTAATCTCAAAACAACATTTAGACAAATAATCCTTATTGTCCCGAAGGAGACTTGTTTTCACAGCTTGTATTTTATTCCACACAGAATAATATAAATATGCACAACACATGAAAACATACACCGGGAGCAAAGCTTAGCCTCTCCACACAAACACGATAACGTTGTCAGTACCGGTTACAAACCGGCTCGGTAGTGAAAGGCATGCCAACGTGCTGACGAATACGGTGTTCTGCTGTTTTTAGCTGAGCTAGACGAGACAATAATCGGTTAAAAACAGATCGGTGATGTTGTTTCGCCCTCATTGTTCTCTGTGAAGTTTGCTGGAAGTGCTGTAACGTAGCCCCGGTGCGTTTTATTTGGTGTGAGCACCACGCCTGACTCAGTTAAAAAAAAATTGCAACAAAAGTACTACTCTAGTGGTCGAAGGTAAAGAAGAGTTTTGCAGAAGAGAGGGAACAGTTGGCATCTCGTCTTCCGGTTTCTCTTGTCACTATATAAATTGAAGTTAAAGCTGTGGTTGGTACATTACCATCATTGGTCAATTTACCTGCCACTTTTGGCGCTGGCAGCCAAGCCCTACACGAGGGACTATATCCAACACGAAAGAGTAGTTAATACCCTCCCTGAACTCACCCTTCTCTTTGTCTACTCGGATGACGACCACGCACTCATTGCGGCCGATGCGGATGAGCTTGTTGATGGAGCGAATACGTCGACGCGACAGCTCGCTCAGGAGGATCATGCCCTCGATGCTGTTGTATTCCAAGAGGCTGACGTATGCGCCCATCTCTGCGATGGACCGCACGTTCACCATCACAACATCCTCCACCTCTGGGAACCGGTGCTGGTAAAATCGACAGCTGAGCCCCGGCATCGCTGAGAGAATAGAAACAAAAAGGAGAGACTGGTAAAACATTTGAAGCGGACATTGTGGCCGCAAATTTTTACCAATTGTAGATATCCTGAAACACATCATTCAGCCTGTAAAAACAGTAGTTTATTGGAGGGAGGTTTTTAACAGAAAGCATCTGTTAGAAACTCCTATCATGTTGAATTAAAGGAATTGCAGACCTCAACTAGAAACTGAAAGTCAGGATATCTCCTGCTGATTCGGCTTTGACAGGACGTTGGACCCAACGACATATAGGAGCAATGCTGAATCACTGAGCACAACTACAAATATATTTAATGATGAGGGCCATTGCCTGCGATGGGGTAGATATTCTAAAGGGGCCACAACAAGGCACGAAAGGTTGGAAACCACTGAGGCCTTAGAAAGCAAATAATGCATCAACAACGACACATCAATAACTGACATGGATGCACAACGTTGAATAAAAGAGCCTGCAGCCTGAAGGCATTAACTGGATGTCAAAGGTCTTGAATCCACTGCTACATCATCAATGCAGATCAAGGTTAGGTTAAATCATTTCTAACATTAATAATGCACTCTAAACAGCTCCAAGTCTAATTTACTCTCAAAGATATAACTTGGGTAAGGTAGACAAAATAATACAAACACGAATATGTACTGAACAGTCAAAGCCATTTAAATGGCAAAGTATTCATTTGGTTTTTGGGTGTTTTTTGGGTGTTTTTTTCACTACTATCACTGATTTAAGACTGAGAAATAATCCCAACATAACTACAGGGAGATGAAGGCCTGTTAAATGAACTGGCAGCAGTATGAACGGGCACTTATATTACACATTTTTCGTCTATGAATGGGATGATGCAATAAAGACCAACGAGAAGCCCTTCAGTTAGCTAACATTACCACAAATAACAGATAACCCATTTTATAAATGACCGCAGCAAATTAACAGCGACTGAAACTAGCAACAATCACGGAGTTAAATACCAGAACACGAGAATTCAAGTTACAGTTACTTTAACACCCGTTAGCTTCACAGCTAACAACCCGGTTCACAACTCACATGCGGCACATGTACTGCTGTCGAGGCTAGCAGTTAGCTAGCACCTCAGTGTGCTCGCGACACCCCGGTACAAACTCATCTTAATAAAAGAAAACCTCACCTGTGTCATACGGTTACACAACGATACACGTGAATGCTCTGTACTGTACGTGTTTAAATGTCAGATTATGTTTCCTCCGGGTTTTTTAGATGAACGATTCGGGCCCGCTAGCTCACATTCATGGGTGTTGCTAATTTTCTCGACCCGGAAAAGATCGTCAGGGCTTATCAACACGCGCATGCGCAGAACGCGCTCGGTTCAGTCATATGATCCGAGGCCAGCTGATCACCACGGAAAGAGAGAGAGAGCCGTAGGACAAGATCACGACCATCGCCTCGACCAAGGCTTCTAATCTTGCACGAAAAACAACGGCTTTCCTGGGCTATGTGTATAGTTTAATACAATATAATAAAAGCTGACGTTTCAGTGTTTATTTTCGGAAAGGTCAGTCAACAGAAGTCCGCCATCATCAACCAAAGGACGCGAAGATGTCTGGAAAAGAACGGCTCGACGTTTTCCCCTCCAGAATGTAAGCAGCTAGCTTGCTAGCTAGTTGCTAACCCACTGTAGCCTCATAGCCAGATATTATTGTCCTGTTTTTTTGATTTGTTGCGTCACAGTCTCTGAGATGAATGCACATCTTCTGCGAAATTAAATGAATCTCACTCGCGCCAGGTTACTGTTTAAAAGAGGAAGAGTGTTTGTCATGTGATGTTTCTAACATCATCCCAGTGTGAGCTGTCAGTCTGAGATGGTGTCTGAATCGACTGACCCACAGACAGCATAAGTCTTGACTGTAACATTGTGTGACCTGCTGATCAGCAGAGTTTCCTGTTTGTCTGATGGGGTTAATCAGGACCACTGATGCAGACTAGGGATCCTGCATGCTAGTGGGTTATCAAATAAAACACCAAAAAATAGCCAGACAGCTAAAATAACAGGCAGTGTTTTATTTACCCATGCGTGTCAATGCATGTACATAACCCCTGTGTACTATTTAAATCCTGTATACTTGCAGTGTAATTGGGGAGATTCAAATACAGCATTCTAAATGTTTGTGTTTTTGTTTTGGCTTGCAGGGTTCAGACCATCATGAAGGCTCGGCTCAAAGGGGCGCAGACCGGCCGCAACCTGCTCAAAAAGAAGTCCGATGCCCTCTGCATGCGCTTCCGTCAGATCCTCCGCAAAATCATCGAAGTAGGTTGAGAATGATTGATAACCGACTTTGTTCTCCTTGCATCCGTTTCTTTAAGTGCCCTTAACAGTTTCTCTGAATGAGGACTTATTATCTCTTACCCCCAGACAAAGACTAAGATGGGAGAGGTGATGAGAGAGGCGGCCTTCTCTTTGGCTGAAGCCAAATTTGCAGCTGGAGACTTCAGGTAAAAATCGCAGGACTATCCTGTGATGTGGCGTTTAGTTACGGTAACTCAAATCTGTAATTCTGTCCACAGCGCAACTATTATCCAGAATGTCAACAAAGCCCAAGTGAAAGTCCGTGCCAAGAAAGACAATGTGGCAGGTTTGTCCAAACATATCTTCTTTTTAATCTTTACTGTTGGTAAAACACGTTTTTATATGCTTCATTTTACATACAAGTTACATGTTTTTCTTTCTTTTAGGTGTCACCCTTCCAGTTTTTGAGCACTACCAAGAAGGCGGCGACAGTAAGTCATGTTTGGATAAAATTTGTTTTTGTGACGAGTAAATGAGAGCGTTCTCACCCTCCCAGTGTGTTTCAGGTTACGAGCTGACTGGTTTGGCCAGAGGAGGAGAGCAGCTCTCCAGGTTGAAGAGGAACTATGCCAGAGCTGTTGAGCTGCTGGTAGAGTTGGCATCCTTACAGGTAGGGGGCGCTGTTAATAAACAAGCTGTTAATTCAGCTTAGTTTATTACTTCTCAGGTGAAATGGACAATGGTGGAATGAAGATTAAACTACCAAACAGCATCACGTTATTAAAATGACCTTCACCTCAAGCAACAAAAATGAAATGCATCAATAATAATGACAGTATGTTACCCTTTCAGAGTGCCACATTATTATACTGTTTCAAGGGACCTGCAATTTATGTTTTTTTTAAATCGGTAAAGCAGATTTCTTTTATAAGACTTAGTATTTTTTGAACATTTGATTCAGTTGTTAGAAATACTAGTCAAAATGACTGCAGAATTCTGTATAAATATTTAAAAAGTTAGTGTGATTGAGATCTTCCGACATGTTTCCCACTTTCTGTCTGTAGACATCTTTTGTCACTCTGGATGAAGCCATAAAGATTACCAACCGCCGTGTGAACGCCATTGAGCACGGTAAATTCACACTCAACATGCAACTGTTGCCTTTTTCCTCAAATAATTAAGGACAGTTCAGTCAAAGCTCATCTTCATCCCACTTTGCAGTGATTATTCCCCGGATCGAGCGCACCCTCACCTACATCATCACAGAACTGGATGAGAGAGAACGAGAGGAGTTCTACAGGTGAAAACCTTTTCTAGCAGTCCAAGAAATCTTTTTTTTTTACCTTTTTTTTTTAAATTTTAAACAACTTATTCTTTCTAACCTATTTTTGTTATAACACTATCTCCTCTTGACAGGTTGAAGAAAATCCAAGAGAAGAAGAAGCAGCTCAGGGAAAGGACAGAATTAGAGATTGCCACCCGCCTGGCTAAACTGGGTCCCATCGCAGAGCCCACCAACATGCTGACGGAGGAGACGGATGAAGACATGCTGTTCGAGTGAAGCGCTCTCAAGGCAGACAAGTCCCCGACTTCATATAATATCCTATTTATTCTGCGCCTCTAAGGCCGAGTCTATGTCTCCTCATGCAAGTGATGAACGTTGTTTTCCGTGTACTTGTCTGTGATGATTTGTTCTATTGCTTCAGTGCTCAAAGGTACCGTGTGTTTCCAGATTTCGTCACTGTACAGAACCAAGGTGTCGTCTCACTGGGCTGTTCACCCTCAAGGGAGTCGGTTCACGATATTAGGTTTACGCACGGGTTTGCGAGTGAAATTAAAGGAGGATTCTGTGGGATTAACTGATTACCGGTAACTTATTTCGAGCTCCTCACAACATTCAAAGCCATTGCATGCTGTGACGCTTACGGTTGTTGTCGATTTCAAAGTGTGTGTGTTTGTGTTACCTCATTTGAGGATGTTTACCATTGAACCACAAACCCCTAAAGTGGCCCTGCTGTAAAACTTGCAAGTCAACAAAGCCCCAAACTTCATTCAAATAAATATGTCATCAGTATCCAACCATTGTAGAGATTTCTTGACACGATGAGAACAGTTTTCCCATCTCGCCGGCTTTTGCATTAATGTAGAAGCTTTTCAGTTCCACATGTGAAGTAAAGGACGACCGGGTAAGACTGCAGGATCAAATTTCTTTCAACATGTGCGAGGAAACATTTTGTGCCAGTGTTTAGTTAACCCAGCTAGATGAGGAATGGCAGCCATCTTGCATCAGAATGCTACATTTAACACATTAGTTACGGTCGGACTTTGCAAAGTTTGAATTAGTACACAGTGTTGTAACACCAATATTACCAACGTTCACATATGTATCTGATTTTATTAACACTTTTCCAGAATTGTGCTTACGATTCAATAAGTTCTCTGCAAAGAAGCAATACCATATTTGTTGGAGTCTGGTTTAGACAATACTGGTGGAAACTATTACAGGAGTACTTTGCAGCATGATGTACTGATAGTAATGATTACCAGCTAGAGACAATACCTTAGACGTGAGGTGTGTTATCACACCGAAAAATGAGACATGAAACTACAAAAAAATAATGCTGACACTGGTGTTGAGGAAGCACCTCGGAACTGTGCAGGTTACAGCAGTTATTTTCCATCTGTGTTACTGAATGGAAGACGTTACACTGCAGTCACTTTGAGCACGAGGGCTTCTCTTCTGTTTCGTACCTAAACAGCTTTTGTTTTTTTCTGCTTTATCAGGAAGCCATTTCAAAATGGTGACAATAACACTCCAAGTCAAGTGGGCCAGTTGTATATCGGCCACACAAAAAAATCAATAAAATATTTTATCCTTTTGGCTAGAAAATATATATACATTTACAATTATAAATAACTATCGCAACTAGGATAGAAACATTGCTATGTGTTTGATAAATGACTGCATAAAACTGAGAAACAATCAACAAACAGGAAAAAAGACACACACACCAACATAATGGAATGTGAGGAAGAGTCCATCCCTGCAGCATGTGGTAACGATCACCTCTTCTATAAACGAGGAGAATGTGCAAGTGAAAATCCAAAGACAATCAGCACTGTCCATCCTTCATCCGTCAATCACCGGGAACATCCATTTCTGTTTGACTCCTTCGACCCAGTCACAACCCAGTGACCTCTAGCACAGCCAAGAGGTGGGCACCCACTGTGGCTCAGTGTCCAGCTTGTCTATCAGCCTGCGCAGCTCGTGGAAAGCCTGGTCTGGATCCATGTTCACAATGGTTGCATCGAAGAAGTGGCCGAAGTTTTGCTCCATCTCGCGGGCCTTTTCAATAACCTCCTTCAGCTCTTCAGGCTGTGCAAAGACAACAAGACGTTTTAGACGTACTGGACGTAAACATGAAAGGCTTGTACGGTCATTATTACTTTATTAACTGAATGATTTGAATACTTTGATGTTGTGAGAGCTGTGTATCGGTTTCATGCGATGCAATACTTTTATTTCCAATGTGTTTGTGTATTTAGAGGACCAGGAGTAAACAACCTTTTTTTACTATTAGCGCCACGATAATATCATTTTTAAGATAACTTCTTTCTTTGCTTTGCCTAAAAGTGGCTAAAGAACCTTTT
The DNA here is from genome assembly GCF_949748355.1 of Melanostigma gelatinosum. Classification (NCBI taxonomy): domain Eukaryota; kingdom Metazoa; phylum Chordata; class Actinopteri; order Perciformes; family Zoarcidae; genus Melanostigma; species Melanostigma gelatinosum. The sequence goes on along the minus strand of NC_136652.1, from coordinate 11,668,261 downwards.
TCTTTTCTGGGACTAATCTTAAATGCTTCATTTCGATGAAATACGTTGCATCTGTTTTGCAAAATAACTGCCTGCAAGATGTACAAACTATGAAACTTACGGTGTGTGTATTAACTTTTATGACGGAAATACCATTTAGCAACACTGTGCAGCGGGTACCTTTGGTGTTTTCCCGTCTGAAGCCAGCAGGGAGCGTAGTCGTTCCTGAGAAGGAGGAGCGATGAAGATGACATAGGGCTTGAGGTTGGAGGACCTTAACACCTGCAGTGACTGACAAGAGGAAGAACAGGGACGTGCAAATGTATGAAATGGATGGAAAGACCAAACCATGCACTATTATGGCGTCTTCTTTACGTAAAAACAATTCAATTGATGTTCTGAATTTGATCGAGGCAGAGGGATGAAATGTGCTTTGTAGTTAACATGTATAGCTCAGAAACAATGTTGGGAATTGTCCAGACAGTAACAAGTACTCAAGTCTCCTACCCTGGTGTGGAGGCAGAGCATACAGATGCGTCCAGAGTTGATGACATGTCGAGCTGAGTCGGTGCTGGTGCCGTACAAGTTCTTCTCATATTCCCCCGACTCGATGAACTTCCCTGCCGTTAAGTCGGTCTCAAAGCCAGGCCGACTCACAAAATGGTACTCGCGCCCATTCCGCTCATGTGTCCTCGAGGTTCTGGTTGTGTCTGAGCCGTGGAGAAGGATAGATCATTTTTGATTTATTGCCAAAATCCTCGAGCTGCTTTGTAACAATTGGCGCAGTTAAAACTAAATAGTATTGAGTTAACTTATAGTCTAACTTTATAAGTTGCCAGTGAAATGTTTTGACATGAGACATTTGTGAATTCCGTGCAGTTACAGGGGATGAAAGGTGATATGTCAAATCACAAAACGCTTGTTTTGTTCCTCATCTGAAGTCATGGACTGTTGATGAATCCCCCACGCTTAGACAGGACGTCGACTTACGCGGAACAGCGACGGCAAACTTTTCCGGTTCGATGGACAGAAGCCTTCGACGCAGCTCATCGTGACCGCTGTTTGTGGGACCAATCAGACCAATGGGGCGTTTACGATTGGCAGGCTGGTGATAAAGGGACATCTCCTCGTAGGTCAGGATGTCGTCGTCTGAAGAGACACAGTTGGGGAGGGATAATGAAACCCCCTTGACTAACATACACAATCCTCTCCAGTTCTTAGGATGCTGTTCTGTAACTATCTGTGAGACGTGACCTCTCTTTGGAGGCCGGTGAGAGGTAATAATACCACGCTATTACGTTATCATCCCTGTGTTTGTGTGTCCTGCTTCATATTCAACCTTGAATCGAGTATATATGCGTTTCCTATGTGTTAGCTAACAACATCACACGTCCCCCTTCGAGCCATTTAGGCACCTGTCGGTGACTCCTATGATCCCGTCTGTAAAGACAGGACTAATCGAAGCTGTGACATACGAGTCTGGACAAGCTGCTGCGAGAGCGACGAGACGTGTCAACTCCGGCTAACGTGTAGGGTTAACACTGAGGTTAACAATGTGTGGACACTTGGAGCGCTGCCCGGGACAGGAGGTCGTCTTTCACTTGTGGTAAATGAGAAGCGACAATGGGAGTTTTGTGGGTTTAAGGGTGCAGCTTCTCAACAGTGGTTGGCGAGGAAGAGGGAGCACGTTCTCAAACCAGCAACCCACTTCTACAAATGTTCTGAAAGAAACAGAGTGAGAAAAAAAGAAAGAAAAAGTAGAGTCCTACCGATGTTCCTGCTCAAGGTGGTCGTGCTCTTCTTCTTCTGTCTCTTGTTTTTCTTTGCGTACCAAAGCCTCCCTGGAGTCAAAACAATTTGTTTTAAAATAGGTTTTATCAGTTGACTTTGTTGCCACCTTCTAGACACCACAAACTCTATTTTCATGCGAGTCAGGGTGGAAACTAAACGATATCTTGTATTTCCTCACCACATCGTGCGTGTTTACACATTTCACGCTTACCTTGGTGCTCTGGACTCCTGTCTGTTATAGTTTTCTTCAAGGTCTCTCTCTGTTGCTGGAAGCTTTTCCCTGAAAAAGTGAAAAGCAAGGTCACGCAGATCAGCTCTCCAACTCAGAGTAAATATAGACACACAAACCCAGTTTCCATTTTAAAAGCCCGTATGAGTTAAAAAAAAAATGTACAGATTTGAACATTTTGGTTGGTGTTCATTAATATGTCTCTATAGGTAGCTTATGGAAAACATGCACGAGACAACTACACTCAGGAATGGAAAATTGCAAAAAATACCACCAAGCTTCTCTCGTCCTAGAACTGCTTTTCATAATCCTCCTCGTGTTTCCAGACGTGTTGAGGAAGAGGCACAAACAGGCCCCGCTTTCCATTTCCACTACTGAACCTGATTTTATTCCAGCCACAACAGACATGGGTCAGAGAGTAAACGCAAATAATTCTTCGGTGTTTGTTTTAATCTGCTTGATGCGCTGTGGGTGGCGTTTGCTGCCAGGATAGTAGTTCCAGGTTTGATATCACTCATAGTACTAGTTTAATGTGGCTGTACAGTATCCAAAACTATTACTAGGGATGGATGAGAAGTCCTGTGTAGTTTATGAATGATTGATACGCTGGTATCAAGTATCATCGTTTGTTTTATCTTAAGACAGAAGAGTTTTTAGTTCAACGTAATCTTCACAGGTTTAAGAGTTATGATCATGCAGATGTGTATCCTTCATGTACGACAGACTGTTAACTCTGTAATTGTTGTTTCCTGCTGAGAGTTCAGCCTGTTTTAAGTGTCACTACAGAATGATAGTACATGCACACAATGCTGTTTGTGTGTTACAAGGCTGACTGTAGGGATTTAATTAACAAAAGAAAGCTTTAATACAGTCTACAAAAAATTGTGTGTGACATATTCCAGTGAGATTATAGTTATATATTTTTATAGTCACCTAAATGTGTGCACTGGTTGGACAATTTCTAATCAACAAATGTATTCTGCATTATTATCTATTAGCACATTTTTCCTTTACCAACTAAGTGCCCTTGTTCTGAAAACAGACTTGGTCCCCCAACGTTTAGTGTTGTTACGTTTTAGTGAGTTGAAGACACTTATTTGCATGTAACTCCAACTTTGTTGCTCCCTTTCTTACATCTTTTAGCCACATCCACTGTACAGAATGTCATATACAGCTGTATGTATTGTAAGTAGACATACCATATGCGTTTTAGTTTTGTAACAGTACAATGTGTTGTAGTTTAGTGGAGTCATTAAACAAAACATATGAACACATAATCAAACAACTTACCATACCAGTAGAGGATTTTTTTGTATTGGTAGCAATTTGTCCTTGCAGTTATCTGCCCTTGTAAAACAATAAACTATGTTTTTATATATCTAAATACACACTGAATATTGGTATTCAGCCCTGGTCTGATCCCTACCTGGAATGAGTCCAGCCAGAGGCTGGTTGTCTTCATCTCCATCCCTGTAGGCCTGCCACCAGTTGGGGTCGTCCTGGCTGATGACATGGAGGATGTCTCCCTTCTGGAAGGACAGGCCCAGCTCCCGACACGGCACGAAGGGGTCATCAGAGGGGTCGTAGTCAAAGTAAGCTCGTACGTGCATCTAAGGGACCAGATTTACAACGTCAAGGTTGCCGTTGCGTTGCATGCAAACATGCGTTCTTACACACGCACCATTAGAGACTCACCACAGTCTGTCTGTGTGGGGCAGGTTTAATCTGAGAGCTCGGGATGAGGAGGAAGGTCAGAGTGCCTTGCATTTGTTGCTGATGGAAAAGATGAGAAGCAATGAAGGGATCACATTACCATTAAATTTGATTTTATTACTGTATGTATTTACCTCAAAATCTGAGCACTGTTTTACTGCTATTTTTATTTTTTTTCAGAATAAAAGCATTTAGTGTTTTTGTCAAAACACAAACACTATCAACAACAACCACCTAATGCAATTTCTAAGGCTATAAATGTTTGTCAAACTTACTAACATTAATCGAGAGGTGGATATGCATTGTGGCTGACGCCTAATGTCACCAGCTATGGAGGAACAGATGGTCTAAGTACCGGACTGCTTGATGAATACATTCAGATGCCTTTAATAGTATTAAATGGATATCATTTTAGATTTATAGACATTTGAAGCACCCGTGCGTACTCGGCTGTAACAGACTAAATTTCTACCGGATAACTTCTGGTCCTCACCAGTAAGTCATGGACTTCATTGACATGTTTCCCACGAATAGATGTCCCGTTGATTTCCAGGATCTCATCTCCCTCAGTGAGAAGGCCGCTCTTCTCTGCTGCGCCACCTTTCACCACACGACTCACCAACACGCTGTCCATGTCATTACGTACTGTTGCACCCTGATGGCCACAAACACACACACACACACACAATCCACAATATTCTCTAAAATAACAGTGAACAGAGAAACACACGTCTAAAAGCAGAAGGAGAGGCAACAGTCCGAATACAAAGAAATATGTCACATACAGTGAACAGCATTGTGTCTTTTTCAATTTATTTAAAATTTCCCTCTGGAGCTCACATTGACAGGCATTTTGCTGCCCTGTTGGTTTGTGGGTACACTGACACCGATGTGAGCGTGTAAACAACTCGTAAACATTTTCATTGTACTGTAGTTACATACAGTACCAACTAAGGTTTTTGGATGTGAAACAACGATCCTTGTTTCGGCTGTGAAGCTGTGAGAAAATACACAAAGACATACTGTATGTACACGGCAATAACAGAGGGTAGTATTGGACGGCGTCTCACCAGCGGAGTGTCACGGGCCTTCTCCAGCCGCACCAGTTTAACTGTCTCTCCAATGTACTGAGTCAAACTTTCTTCTGCTATTTCCTGCCCTGCCACACTGCCATGAGCCTGCATCAGTGCCTGCCACAGTAAAGAAACATAGAGACAAACAGTACAGACAGACAAAGGTTTTACAGACACGTGACGGACAGAAACACGGACAGAAAAATAAAAGGAGGAGGCCGCATGAGTTCAAGAGAATGAATGCATGAAAGGCTTCTGATTGTGTGTCTGTATAGATTTTGTCCTTTATAGCAACTATGGTTGGTATGGAAATAAAGTAATCAACATGACAAACATTTATTGAATGGTTTGACAGTGTAAACGGATGAAGAAGATACCAAAGATACTTTAACATGCACCTGCTACCAGAAGCCTGCCTATATAATTTTTTTTTTTTTAACAAGACCAGTCCGCAAACCCACCAGATATAATACAGAGATTGATCCTCTACTTCATTTAAAGTGACAAGCGCTCTGAGCCCCACAATTAATAACCGTCGGTCCAAATTAGTGTCCCTATCCTGCAGGAGAGGGGACCTAGGAGAGCAGAGGCCGGCCTAAGCTTTGACCTACACACAATCCGTCTTAATCTCCACCTCCATTTAACAGTCAGGATCCACCACCATCAATCATCAAACACCGTTGGCGAAGAAACCGTGTCCTGCACTCTTAGAAATACAGGTGCTAACTAGAACCATATAGGGTTCTTTGGCTTATCCCCAAATGGTTCTGGGTAGAACCTCAGCCTTTAATAAGGAACTCTTATTTCTAAGGATGAAATCAATGAAATGGAGCCGATACTCCTTACACATGTACCCGTCCATTCGTTTTGGGTATGCGGTTGTTTTACCTGTACACTACAGTGCGAGCCTCTGCTCCCCGCAGAGAACAACATAATCTGTTCCACTTCCTGTGCCACAAGGCAGGCTCACTTCACATCATATTGCCCCCGCTGGCTACATGGATCCAGCTCAGCGGAGGGCTTAACAGGGCAATGAGAGAAATTGGTCGTCCAAAGTCATGTCGGCCAAAAATCCGACCCCTGGCGTTCCCCTGTGAGAACCCTCAACCATAAAATCACAGCAGCGTCATCCACCTGAGGGCTTTCCTCACCTCGCTGCCTCTCTCATGGATGGTAATGTCTGATAACGTGGCGACATGTGTTTCTACAGAAGAATCACTGAAGCTTAAACTGACAAATGTAGAGCAACTTCCAAAGCAATGTCATTTGAATATCTGTTTGATTATTTTCATGTTTCACTGAAGAGATGCACAGGAAGCCAAAGTGTGTACGGCTTTTCATAATGCGACTCCTTACACAGCTGCGGAAGCGGCCTGCTCGTCCCTGCGATGTCTAATAGTTTCTGTAAAGATGGAGGAAGCGGCTCACCTAAGAGGAACCTCGTCATTGTTATTACCTGGTACTATACCAGGTAATAACATCATTTTAACCAGTTACAGTTTGTAACTGTATTTAAGAGAAGCATCCACCTTGTCAGTAGGCTTATCGCAATTATTTCATAATCATAATTCATTATTGGGTTTACATGGGTCCTTTCAGGTAAAGCTTAGTGCTGACATTTACATAATGGCCTTCCTTGAGTCAGCCACTAGATCAATATTCTGAGCAAATCACAGACGAGTTAACCTTAAAAAAAAAATCGAATAAAAGATAAAACTAATTTGTCATCAAAGATATCATGATGGAGCGATCTGTCATCTGATCTGCCTTTTAACTCAGTATGTATAATGATCGCAAAGAAAAACTGTCCTTTGACCTTTGAACTGGTTTGCAGCAAAGTGTTATTCTTTCCCTTTATAAAAGACTATTACATACTAAATCTTGACGTCTGACATCACAGTTGAAGGTGCAAGAGAAACAATTACCCTATTGGACTGGAAGTATAACAATAATTATATTTCCAGTATTCACATTATCTGGGTATTACTAGTTAGTTAGTCTATAAGGCGCTGTCATTGGTTATTGATGTAAGTCACAACTGAGATCCGACATCTGACCTGGAGATGAGGATTGGTGAGCAGAGCGTTGAGCTCCAAACCCTCCTGATGTTGGCTGGACTGGAGGATCTTCTGGACCTGAACAGAAACACAGAACTGCAGTGAGCTAAATGACACGAAGAGAGATAATCAGGACGACCGAGTAAAGTCAAGAACACAGTAAAAGAGTTCAGTACCAATTTAGACCCTTAAAAAAAACCTCTAATCTCTTAATTTAACTCTTCTCTAATCTCTTAACTTTGTAAAGTTTAAAGTCTAAAGTCACCAGAACCCGAGTATTTTTTCTTAAACATTAAGACAACTAATTAAAACTTCTGTAACAACCGGACATTCACACTCAGTACACGCGCTGCTTACAACACTCTGAATGTCTTCAGGGAGAGACTGTCCTTGCTTTTGAATTTCTGACGTGGTAAGACAAGACATTGTACAAACGAGTTATTTTGTTTTTCGAATGACGTGGCCCTAAGCTATGTGACTCAAGTCCTCACTTAAATGAATGCCACTGAGAGGATGCATTCTTTGGACTTTAGTGGATCAATGATCCATTCAACAGCACAAACGTCAGACACACAAAACATACGGAAAGACCTCATGAGTGATTTACATGCATTGTTTTCTAATTGTATAACAGGTTCTTCAATTGGTGAAAACTGTATCTCCACATCTTACTGTACCCCTTGATTTTTTCATGAGACTGTGTTTAGCATCTCGCTGAAATTAGCTCTTTCCAAAAGGGTTCATTTTCTGATGCTTACACCCGACAATATTGTTCATTATGTTTTAGATTGAGAAGAGAAGATGTCATAGTTGCGAAGCACAGGTTGACCCGATACCTATTGTTGTAATCCTATAGTATAACAGAACTAACTGTCTAATAATACAGTACAGCATGTTCAGGATTACAACGGCAACATAAACCTATACTGTTCCTTCCTTCCTGTTCCATGGCTCTATTTTAATCATTTGTCTCTTGTGTTGTCATTTCGTGGGACGTTGCTGACACTCCGTCTTTCTGCCTCTTCCTCTCCTGTTTGCAGCCTAGTTCATCCATTACACTAATCAAACCCTCACTATCAAGACTGGAATACAGATTCTGTAGCCGTAATGCTTGGTGTCCTCTGAATGAACTCTCGCAGCCTGTTTCGTCAAAACAAGGTTGACTCTTACACATCTTGCCATCAAAAAAAAAGAAAAGAAAAATCACACTGCACCAGTCTGCCTGCGCTGAAAAGCCTGTATTACATTCTTTCATGCTACACCTATCAAACGTTGACATGAATCCCAATGAAGTGCTTACTCTGGGTGTAGCCTGTCATTGTTGTATAGAGCTTCTACCTAATTCACAGCAAAGCATATCACCATTTCTGTCGGGGACCGAGCTCTGTGTGACCGCGGCTGCATTTGAACAGTCAACGTGCAGAGGCTGGGCTCCACAGGGACACCAGTCAATGACTGGCACTGTGCTTCAGTGGGAACAACCGGCTTGTGTTTTGTCAACGAGGAAGTCAAGTGTGTCACATTCCCACCGACTGAATACTGGGGGGGGGGGCTCAGGAGTCAGCACTGTCATAGTTAATGCCTTCTTCCCTTTCCTTCCTCTTTTCTCCCTAATTCTCCAATATAATTTTTTCTTTCTTCTGCCTCTTTTCTATTTCTATTTCCCCGGGATCCAACAAATGCCTCATTTTTGTTTTCACTCACCTTGTTAACCACAAGACAATTTACATTTTACAAGTATTCAGACATGGCTGTCTTCTGGGCAGCCTTTTTTTAATTAATCATCACCAGAAGCAAAGATTTTTCATGCTTCATTGAGTTTGTACAGATACCCACAGAAAATAGGCTTAACGTGGTCCAAAACACAAATTGCCAAATACAATCTCAGCGTGTTTATGCCTGAATGCACACACTGACACCTCTTACTACTCCACTACTGCTAGTCTCATGAGCTACAGAATAGATTTTGTGGCATGCTTAAAACATTTCTAAAATCTAAAGTGAGTTATTCATTACTCTGGGGTACAAGTTTGTCTATTTCCCCCCCGATTCAGTTTCTCCTGGAGCTGTTAAACTATAAGACGCAGCAGTGTAAACTACGCTAACAGGAACCGATAGTTTCCAGTTGTTTCAGAATGACCATTATGGGTACCTTCTGGCAGAGATCTTCTGCTTGTGCCGTGAGGGGTGAGGTGGGAATGACACTCGTCATCTGCTGGGATACGGCAATGTAGATGGCGTAGGCATTCTTGAAGTCCTCCTTGGCAAGGAGCTGCATTATCAGCTCCACATCCTGCTGGCTCTGCGCATCAGTCAGGCAGTGATGCGCCCACTTCAGAGCCTGCAACAACTCCGCCAGTTCTGAGCAAGAGGTAGACACAGTGAGGGAACAGTACAGAGAAACACAGGGGCGTGTCTTCCATCTCATAATTCAGGAATAGTCTAAATGCTCAGAGTTGTGTGTACTTTTGCAAATTAGGTTTGAAGTTGTTCTTTCTAAGAGAAAGTAGCTTCATATGATATGCAGACGTCCATATTTAAGAATTTAATGAAGAGCGGACTCTGGGAGGCGCGAACATATTTAGTCTATTGAGTCTCTTGAGTCACCCAGATTCTACCTCACTGCTTTCTGAGGCGTAGAGGTGTATTGCCTGCCTGTCCACACCTTTCCAACAGGTGTGTCAAACATCTAATGCAAAACAGGTGCATTCAAGACATCATTGTCTTTATAAGAAGCAGATCTGATGTATGTCATTTGCTGTATATAGCCTATCAAAGATGTCAGAACCTTCTGCATGAAAATCAACTCTCACTTCTGTTCTCACGAGACAACAACGTTGTTTCCATGTGGGGGAAAATAATGTGTGAATCTGCCCTTTGATTCAAATCCGCTCCGTAATGTAATGGGTTCTTCCACCGTTTCATGAAAATCGGTCCAATGGTTTTTCCTTAATCCTGCTGACAAACAAACCAAACCGAACACATAACCGCCGTGGAAGAGGTGATGAAGTAAATTCAACTATTTACGTAAAAGTAAATATTTTTTTTTTTTATATTTTATTTGAGTACACAATCAATCAATTTCTTCACGCACATTGATGCGTGAAGTCAAATAGTCAAACAGTCAAATATTTTGTGGCCACATGTAATACCCTTTTGTATTATCAGTATAATTAATCATGAATGTTATTTTCCTGTGACAACAGGACCAAGTCCCTAACCGGTAGAAACAGACCCTGAATCACATAACCCTCCTCCGCTACGGCCCTCTGCTCTGTGCCCTCAATAGTCATTCTTTTACTCCCTCGTGTTCTCTGAAGTCTAGATTGCTGCCCTCCTTTGTGGCCTTCTTTCCTCCTTCCATCCTTTTAGACCACAGTAAAGACCCTCTAACCCGTACTGCCCTCCTCCCCTCTCAACTCACCAGCTACAGGATCCTGGAGGAATGCGTCTTTGGTGACCTTCTCCTTTCCCTCAAAGGTGGGATTGTCAATGCCCACCTTGGGGTTCTGTGACAGCTTCTTGAGCCTCAGTGAAGCATTGGGGTCGATGTCATGCTTCCCCCTGCTGTCCTCCTCTCTCCTCTTCTTCAGCTCCTCCTGGTAGTGCTGAATCCTCTCCATGTGGGCACTGGAGTGTGGCGATTTGACAAGGCTACTTTCGTCCCCTGGACAGTCCACTGCCCTCTCCCTGTGGCTCTTGGCCTGACCAGAGGCCTCTTGCACATAACCGTTCATATGGGACATGATCGCCCCTGCTGCGGCAGCATACAGCTCAAACCACCCCAGTGTTCACTGAGATCTGCTGGAGTAATATGAGACACTGCTCAAAACAGAGGCCACAGCATGCCAGCGGAGGACGTCCTTTATGTTCTCTCTGTGATCGGTCATCCTGGAATACAAACGGAGAGTTAAAATGTATTTCCTTTGTTATCTTAAGCATTTTTCATTAACTTTGCTTTATATATATATATATAAGTGTTTACATGGTGGACAAAGTCAGGTATTTTCTTTTTAAGGATGGCAAACATTTTTGTACAATTTGTTTTATTGGAGAAAGTTAAAAAAAATCCCTTCTTGGCTGTCTCTTTTCTCACATTATTAATCATCAACAGAAGTTGAAAGGTGTCATTCAGGGTTTGAAATGAGCCAAATGTTGGTAAAATATGCAAGTGGCAGCCAGATTTGCTTCGCTCACTAGCTGGTAGATTGTGGAATCCACCAGCCACAGCGAAAGGTGGGAAAATTAATTTCCAACCCCGATATCATTGACAAAAAAGATGCGCACCAGTTTGACTGTTGCTCTGACAGAGTGATTGAGAGCTTAATTGACAATACTGAAAATATAACGGAGGACTCTGGAGCCTTAGCTGCCATCACATTCTCTTTTCTGTTGTACTTTAGAGGCCTTGAAGGGTGAATCTGGGTTCATTTTAATTTTCAAAATATGTTCATGGTTTGCAAAGAAAGCAATCATTATCATAATAGATGACTGTATCCATTATAATACATGTATATAGCTTTTCTTTAAATGTTACTATTTTAAATGGCTTTCTTATTTTTGATGATAGACGTCGTTATTGAGGTATGAAGTTACCTACATCGTGACAGAATATTTTGGCCATATTGCCCAGTCCTAATGTATAGGGGACAACTTTACTCCTACCTCCTCTCATCTATCGCACCACAAATCTAACTCCTAACATGGAAAGCTCTCTGGCCTCAGCCACCTGAAATCCCATCAGTTCAACCATCTGTAGCCGATAATAAAAATACTGCATTTAAATGTGATGCCTAACACACAACTACTAGGCTACTACCTGATCTCTCTATATATTTAAATATTATTTGTGTATTAATCTGGATTCGCAAATTCTGTAGTATAATTGAGAGATATTCACTTGAAGTCTATGTTATTTCAGTGTGTGTGAGAAAAAAAACATAATCTATCTTCTAGAACAGAAAACCGTTGAGTGAGGAGTGAAAGTGTTCCCTGGAGGCCACAAATAAGGCTATTTATAAAGCCTGGCTTTATTTTTCACATGACATCAGCTTTAGTTGAAATACCATGCAGGGGCTTAGGCAGTGCTCTCTCTCTAAACCTGCTGTGACGTAAACACATTGTCGGCTTGACACAAACATTTGCATATTTCCTGGAATCAGAATTGAGAAATTTAACTTACACGTTTGACCTTATTACTACCGGTACTTAGGCCTAACATTTAAACACATCATTCTGTGTGGATGAAGGAAAAACCTCAAGCATCATGAGGATAAACATGGCTTTGTCACTAAGAGCCACCTTTGGCATATAGTGAGTCATACACACATGACACCTGCTACCTCATGGCATCCCTCCCCCTCTTCTACCTACTTCCCACAGCTAATTACATTTGGCAGGTCTATCCCCCGGCTCCTGGACCAAGCTCCTGAACCCCTCCCCTGCGGAAGCATTTAGCTACGTTTAGAGTGGCGGTGCACGGCTGACAAACAGCAAAGACTGCCAGCGGGCCATCTGTTCCTGTGGGCTTAATTAAGCCTGGGATCTCATGCCCTGTAGTCTAGCTCGGTGGTCACAACAGCACTGGGAGGGATGCTGGGAAGGGAGAGACAGAAGGGACTTGTGTAGACGAATGAGAACGAATGGAAGCGCGCACACCCACCGAGACATAAACAAACCACGCAATACCAACAGTTTGGTGTCAGTAAGATATGTGGAGAAAGTTTACAAGATTACAGGGATGGTGACAAATTAAATAAGAGCTAATCATGTTATGTGATTTTTAATTAGATAATGACATTCAAGCTCATATCTGCAAGCTCACTAATTGAAAAGTAGACACTGGATGCCCAAAAATATAAAATACTGAATTTATGAGTAATGGTGCTGGAATTTCCTCCCCTGTGTTTCTCATTATGTTGTTTATTCCGTACAGATGACATCAATTGCATGCCTGTCCCTCCTAGGAGAGAGATCCCTCCTCAGTTGCCCTCCTCATCCAATGCCGGGGTCCAAGGACAGAGGGTGTCCTATGTTGTACAGATTGTGAAGCCCCCCCCTGAGGTGATATTCCTTTGATAACAGTGCTGCAACTTTACTTGTGTGCAAAACAATGCATGTTGAAAACAACTCCAGTGGTACGTATTCGCTCAAGGCTCGAGGAGATATGGTTGAAAGATCTGGAATATGCTGTTAATTATGACAGGGGCATGTCCTACGCAGGCATACGTAATACAAGCAGTCTTGTAAAGGCTATTTACAAACTGGGATGCATTTCTCAATTTATGTCCTAATGTAATTTCCTTCAAAGTAAGATTTTGATTTATTGTCCCAGTGGGAGATTTCACAGAAACATACAAATATACACAGTTATAGATAAAGACAGCACAAATAAACCCTTCATGCTAATGAGTTGAACTATCCTTACGTATAAATGACAATCAATGACAGCTCCTACGCTATAGGAGTAGTTATTTGTTAAGCTAAGTTACTTGACCTAATTATCATAAAAGTAAGGTGTATCACAAAAAGTAACGTCAGTGACAGATAGTTAACGTAAACTGAGCTTCGGTTGGTTTACCCTCCAACACCAGATCTCTAATTAGCTAGCTCACGTGCATAAACTTTGAGAGTGAAAATAGAAATCATTCTTTAGTTGTTTTATAAACTAACGTCAGCCGGCTTGGTTTGAGGCAACTTTAAATGAAGGCATCATTAGTGAGCCGGATTTCACGGAGTCACAAGGGGAATTACAGTCTTTATGTGTGGAAACAGATATCCGTTTAGTGCAACTTTACGAAAGAGCAACGATGTAGCACATTCATACAACATCAGCAACAGCAGACATACGTTTAGAAACACGCTGCCGTTCATCCTACTGTGTATAATTGAACTTGTATTAACAACAGAAGCCAATTTAGCTTAGCAGCCTGGTACCGCTAACTGCGTAGCTTAACGGTTAGGTTAGCTGTCCCGTAACAGACTGCGTTTACTCACCACTTTAAATACAGACGGCTGAGTGGGTTCAGAGAAGAAGAAGTGGTTATTACTCCATAATCCAAACTTCTGGTAAAGTGTGTGTTTATTGACGGTCAGGCGAAACGCGAGGTCGCGTTCAGCCGCTGCAGTGACTTTTGTCCAGGCACAGTCGGGACCCCGTGCTCGGGACACTTGTGGCCATTGCTGTGGAACTGAGCCTGGTGTTTTGAATCGTATCCCTGGCAACACTGCGGCTCCACAGCGCCCCCCCACTGCCAGACACGTGGTGACCACATGATGATCATGGTGATGATGACCACATCTCCCACAGCTAGTGGGCCTAAACTTCACAGATGAACAATAAAAGAAACAATACCATAATATAAAAACAACTGTACTTACTTAAGTAGAACTACCTAAATATTAGCATTAATATAAAGTACTAAAAGTAGTACACACATCATTCAGAATGGCCCATGTCAGAATATTATTCATTATTGGACTACAGTTATCAGAATCAGCTTTATTGGCAATGTATGCGTACGCATACAAGGCATTTGACTCCGGTTTTCACTTTGCTCACAACGTACATACATATAACATACAAATAAACAAGAAAACATAAAAAATAAAACACGGACAACAAAAAAAGGTAGAACAGATGTAAGTATAAACATTTAACGACTATGTACAATATAAATATTAATACATATCCAAAAGTATATATATATTGTATATATATGAACATAAACCTATATAACAACATTGACAAATGAATTGAGGTTATCGATGCATTAATGTGAAAGCATCACTTTAATGTTGCAGCTGGTGAAGGTAGTGGTTATTTTGATTACTTTATAGACTGTCAGGTAGTTTAGTCTACAATAATACAGCATGTTTATATCTATTTGATTATTATTATCAATAATAACCTGAATCTAAAAAGAAACCAGTAACTTTGGCTGTCAATAAATCCAGTGGAGTTAAAAGTGTGATGTTTCCCTCCGAACTATGAAGTAGCTTAACATGGAATTACTCAAGTAAAGTACCTCAAAATAGTATTAATGTACAATACTGGAGTAAATGTACGTATTTGCTTTCTGACAATTGTGATAACTAGTGGTGAAAGTAAAGTAAAAGTAGTAATTTTCCTTAAGTAAACGTAAAAGCTATACTTTCTTAGGCAAAAGTACAGAAATCAAGAAAATACTTAAACTAAAAGTAAAAGACCACTCATTATGAATAGCCTTTGTAATAATTACCGATGCATTATATGAAAACATCATTTTAAACAGTGCAAACTATGAAGATAAACATCGTTCAAACCCACAACACTTCACTAAGATCACAAACATACCAAATATGTCAAGCTTAAAATGCACACAATAATAAAAAGAAAGATTTCCATGTGATGGAATGGTCAGCTATACAGCCACAAAAAAACATTTGGGTTTGAATATTTAATTTAGTGAAAATATCATAAACCTTTAAAGAAGAACTGGCCAAATGAGATGGGACAATTCCTGCCTTCTCATGCATGCAGACCCGAAATGATCACTAATTATCCTGCCATCCATTTCATTTTGTATCCCAATGGCCTCAGCAAGTTGAAGTATTTCTTGGAGAATTAGAAACTCAAAGAGCAACTCAGATGAAATGCTTAGCAAACCTGTTGTTACAATGTCTCTGTATCCTCTAATAAATAAAATACACGTATTGCAATTGAGGGTAGAGAGTATTTGCCGTTATTCTGTACAGTCATCTCCACACTGATCCCTTTACATCCAACCCATTCACAAAGACGAATTTAAATAAGTTCTCGTCACAGCATTATTAATCATCACCAACTAATAGGATCTACTGTCATTTCACCTGGCAGAGCAGAACAGAAACTGTCTAATCTCATGCAGCCTCAGAAATATCTACACCAAAGCCTGGAGCGGCCTTTTTCCTGCTGTATTTTCTATTAGGTTAATCCTTTCTGACACCTCTGCGCTTAACCTCCTTTCCTCATTAGGCTTTCTCCTGCCAGTACCCGCTTCTTAAATACTTACCTTCCTAGAAAGAAAGAAATCCCCTTTGCTTTGCAGTGCTTCATTCAAATGCAGCTTTGTTTCTTTGTTCATCGAAGCAGTGGTGAATGAAGTGAAAATATACTCAAAATATTAAGTCTAAGTACTTGTTCTGCGGTATATAGAAGTACTTAAAACTAGCCGTAACTAATATGTGCAGGTATCCTCTATCTATGGGTCGGGTCCCCAAGGGTCACGATAATAATTTGGGGGGTCGTGAGACAATTAATGAGATAGAAAACAATGAAAAACTATTTAAATACAAATTTATATTCATTCACACAAATCAGTTTTGTGAAATATTGGATGATTTGACATCTTTGGGCCATGAACGGTTATTCAAAATAATAATCTCAAAGATTTCCATTTGAAAAAATGTCTGTAAATCACTATCTTTTGCCAAATGAGGTAACACAATGGTAATTGAGGCTATGGCCCACTGCTGTAAGATCTTGTTCTTGCAGTAATATGAACTGGGTGACATTCCAGAATTTGTATCTCTGCAAGTACCGCTTATAGCCATAGGTGCCGTCAAAGAAGACGAAACAGAGCTCTTTGAGACTAATAACTTTAAATGAAACCATGTGAGGAGTTTAGAGGGGAAGGTGGAGAGGCCAACAACTGATAGACAGAACATTCTGACAAGGGGCCCAACCGAGACACTGCTTTAGTTTGGACGAGGTTGTAAAAAGGATGGAAATCATTGGATTCATATTCAAACATTGTATTTTAGAAGCTTTTCATGTGAAACGTGAATCTGAAAAATAACTATAGTTACAAAATACATGCAGTGGAGAAAGGAATACATACAACATTTGTATAAAACATGGATAAAATAGAAATATTCAAGTCAAGTACTTCGAAAGTGTACTTAATACAGTGCTTGAGTCACTTACTTTTGAGGGATTTTTTTCTCAGTATATCTCAGAAAACCTTCATATTAATGCAGTTAACACACATTCACACCTGTAAACTGTATCCACATGGACCTCGACAATGATTTCTATGGAAAGTAAGATGTTGCTCATTCATTCATAATTCATGCACTTCTCTAAACTTTAGGCTACATCTACCAAACTCTTAGTACCAAAGAAGAAAATCACTGTTTTTTCTTTAGATATATTTTATTAAAAAAGGAAACCCAACAAGAACTTTTTTTTTTTACATAATGATCAAGGATTTTTATTATCTTAGTCTCTTTCATCAGTTTCATATCATTACAGAAAATGTTATAGTACAGCGTTGTTCAATGTCTCCTCATTGCTTAATAATTTCCTTAGGAGTGCTGGTCACATATATCTGTACAATATGGTTCTTATTTTTTTCTGTACATTTTTTGTGAAGTTGGTTAAAAAGGCTGTCAGCACTTAAAGAAGCTGCTTCTTTTATTCATTTTTTTATTCTTAAATAGTTGATCAAATAAAAGATTATTTTTCCCAGGTGAAGCTCGCCCCTTGGGGGTTTGGGGGGGTTTGGGGCAAAGTTTACACCCGGTCACCGTGAATATAAGGAAGCTTCAAGGTCTGGGCAGACTGGGTTGTGCCCCCCCCACCTCCCCATCCCAACATCACCTCTTCCCTGCCCAGGCATTTGGCACTGCGCACATAAACAAGACTCACAAGATAAACAACAAGCAAAGCTCTTTGTGAAGCCATTATGATGCATACTCATGAGAGAAAAACAGAAGTGTCACCTTGATGGGCGCTCAAAAGAGGAAGTGGTCTTGATGTGCCCCCTCTTCCTTTTAGCTGAGCACCATGGGAAATCTGGAGTCTTCCTCAATGTTTTCTTCATTTTCAAAAAACTGATTATTTTTTTCCACTAAAGATGAGAAAATAATAATTTTCTTTTTTTGTCCTGGCAGGCACCTACAGCTGTCTATTAAAATGCTACTGCTATAGATAAGGTCTAGCATTGAACACACAAAGCAATTGCAATGAAAGGAACGAAGTTGCCTTAATATAATAATGATAATAAGAAGAATAATGATAATAATAATAAGAATAATCATAATAATATATTACAGAATAAATCTCTTTTTATAATTAGATTTTTTTCATTAAAAGTTATATTTTCTTTGTTTGAAATACTATAATCTTTTTAAATTAATTTTTTTCATATGTATCTAGGTTGTGATCAAGATGTTGACTATACCTCAACGTTATCCAAATCAATAAAAACTAGCTGTGCCGTTGCATATTACAGAATAGTCAATGATATGTGGACATGCACCGTGAACCACCCATTCCAACCCTCGCTATATGACGCCGACGCTCCGTCCCCCCCGTGATGACATCATAGCCGGCCGATGACCATGACGTCAACCACCTCGCCCTTGTGCAGCTCCACGTATTGCTCTGTTTTCGGAGGTAGCATCAGGAGCCCGTTAGCACTGCGCATGCTCATCAGCCTGCTGCTCACCTGGTTCCCTGCAGCAGAGCGAGGACAACATATTTTGTATAAGAATTCAACCCATGAAGGAAATTGGGAGTTTGCATTTTACAGTTTCATACCGTCATTTATTAAACTGGTTAACACATTCTCTTAAGTTTGCCATTTGTTATCATACTTTTCATTGTCAAACTGGCTAATATTTAAATACTACAGTGGCCAGTTGCTCTCATCAGTGAACGCAAATGCAGAGAAGTGTGGTCGTGGTGTGGAATAATGTATACACTTCCAGTGTGTCTATAGAGAGCAACAGATGTAATCAATCTACCCCTATGAAGGCCTACTGAGGTTACAACTGCCACTATGCACTGAGTGCACAATATTCTTTTGGGGGCTATTTTGCCTTTATTAGACAGTGAGGAGAGAGATAGTCTGGAAAGGAGAGAGAGGAGACAACATGGAGCAAAATGCTGATGCGGTAGGTCTGGTCCACGTGGTGCCCTCTCGAACAGATATCAACTTTAAAATATCCCAAAAATGAACCAAAATATTTGCATAGAAAAAATGTGAGGGACATGTGTATATGAAGTAATTGCAATTCAGTGAGTCAGAATGTTTATTTTGAGTATTTTATGAACTCATAATTGTGAAAAACGGCATGCCTAAAAATCCATAAATCTGTTTTGTTTTTTAAATCCTTGGATTACTTGCTAGACAGGGAACGGTAAATTAAATAAATGATGCTGTCAACCAGTGAAGAAATGAGAGTCTGATTGGGATGTGTGGCTGTCAGACAGAATCCTTCACAGTACTGTACCGGCTTTGGTGCTGGTACCTGTGCTCTGTGCCCACGGCAGAGGCTCCTGGTGATGCCATGTCAGAATGCAGCGGTGGTATTCAGGGCGAGGGTCTAGCTTCACATCACAAGACAACTAGAGAAATAACATACAACGTAAATTATAATGATGTATGTCAACAAGTTTTCTCCATCACCGTGGGTATTTGTCTGTAATTCATAAATATTTACTGTAGAGAGTAATTTCATATAGTGCAGAAACATATACTAAATTGGCAGATTATTTCTGAGAACCCTGGAACTCATTGTGTCGTCGGATGTTGCAAACCTCACTATTATGGCAGCGACAAAGACTAAAGTAACAGTAGGTTTCATGATGGATTGCAGACTGTCTTTGGACTCATGACCCACATGACAGGCCTCTTCCCTGCACCTTGGAAGTGGGTGAATGTGTGCCAAAACATTCCCACAAAGATTTTAGACGCATTACATGTTTGTTTAGCATGTGGTAAAGGTTTGATTTTCTGCCAGAATTAGAGAAGTCCTTGATATCTTACTTTTTATTCCAGCACTTGAACGCAGC
The DNA here is from genome assembly GCF_949748355.1 of Melanostigma gelatinosum. Classification (NCBI taxonomy): domain Eukaryota; kingdom Metazoa; phylum Chordata; class Actinopteri; order Perciformes; family Zoarcidae; genus Melanostigma; species Melanostigma gelatinosum. The sequence goes on along the minus strand of NC_136652.1, from coordinate 11,648,599 downwards.
ACAGTAACTGTGGCTAAAAAAATGGAAAAAATCCCAGATCTGGACTATCAACTAAATAATTAACATGGGTAAAAGGCTATCTGCCCACCCAAATTCTGTCAAACACCTTTTTTTTTGCATTTTTAAACCATACTCAACGTTTTTTCCAGTTTGACCTGGGTCTGATGCCATCTGCTGAGGGTCATTATCCGGCTACACCTGTGCTTCCAGGCCATCGGTCCCACCACTAAGTGGCAGTAATGCATTCAAGTTGATTTCTAACTGCTCTATAACAACACGTTACGTAACATAGCTCTCTGGATAGCACCCGTGGTGGCAAGTGACCAGACCTCTCACTTGATGATGCTAGTTGGAGGCACAATCTGCGGCTGTTGACATCATTACGATTTTTCTTGCTCTACAATTATGAATATTCATGACCAGGGAGCAGGCCTTCAGGTCAGTGTCGGCCCGTGATTGCTTCCTCTGCCAAGTAAAAGCAGAACTTAATGGTCATGAATATGTATCAAACGGATGAATAAAATAGTATTAAGTCATGAGTTAAGATGCAATGGACTGCAACGATACACCCTGGAACTTAAGTGCAATTGTAATGTGTCTTCTCTGTTTCAGTCTGTTGCATCTACACTCAAATGTTCACATATGGGAAGAGAAAGGATCTTTTTGCATACAGAGACTGGTCTTTCTACCTTTTTTGACCTCAGTGGAGACCTTGTGTCTGGTCATTAAACAGAAAAAAAAACCCACTTCTTGTAACCACCAGGGCCTCAACAGATGATGAACTTTGACTTTGTGTGTCTTGGCCAGAGAGTCAGGCTTTCCTGGTCGCCCTGTGCATCCTACCCTCGCTTTGATGATGGTGGGCCTAGGGTCCAAAATGCCCTGCATCTTCCTCAAGGCAGGGATGACAAAAAGATTACAGGTGACAACAGCGGACACGGGGTTTCCTAGGACAGACGGACGGACAGAGAGAGGACAGCGAAAGGAGAAAAGAGAGAGAAATATATGAGAAACACCTCCTCGGAAACAGCGGAGTGAATCACTCTTTCTCTCAACTTCACACACTACCTGGGAGGGCAAAGATTAGTTTGCGAGCACCGTCCATGTCCAAGGTGGCAAATGTTGTTGGGAGACTAAACAAAAAGAAAAAACAACATTTTAGTACATTTTGCCGTTTTATGCAACACTGCTGTAAATGTACATCTGGTATTTAATCTGAGCGCTTGATAAACTGTGAAAAGTTGCGTGAGAACAAAGTTGTCACTTTCTTACCCTGGTTTCATGAAAACACGACCAAAATGGATCTGAGCATGAAGATCAATATCCAGCACCTGCTTAAGGTAGTCCTAAGAAATACATTGAAATTAAAAAACATTCAAAAAACACAAAAGAGCAAAAAATAAAAACATCTGGCCTTCACCAAATAGTAAAGTTTTAAAATACTTTTGCATTTGTGTGGGTACTGGAGATCACCTGGAATATAAAATAAAATAAAAACCAAACAATCAAATAAGTAAGAAGTTATAAGTATCTGAGTTTTGGTACTTTTATCATCATTTACTCTCAAATAAATATGGTCGTTCCCCCCGTCCACCACAAGGTGTCAGTAAAAGACAATGCCATGATTGGATGCGCTTCATGTTCTGCAATGATACCTTCTCTCCCATGGACACTCCTCCTGAGGTGATGATGACATCAGCTCGGCTGATGCCTTCATTCAGAGCGTTGAGAAGGTCATCGGGGCTGTGGGGCACAGAGAAACACACACACACACACGCACACACACACACACACGCACACACGTGTTAACCACCAACTCACAGAAGAGGAAATAATGGAGGGAAAAGGACAACAGAGAGTTAGTTTTGGAGGTAGTATCGGAAGATGATGAACATTATTATGAACTCTGTCAGGAGCTTATGTAACTGGTCATTCGCATGTGTGTGAGTGTGTGAGTCCATCTCTGTGTCTGTCCACTGCTCATCTCGCATACTGTTGGACCCATCAGCTGAATATTTTTAGTTCTTATTTACGACTGTATGCTCAGGGACCTCTTGTGGTCGCAGTGATTCAAACTTTTTGATAAGGTATTTTTAATTGACGGTTTTATGCCCGTGATTGACTGCTGACTCCTCACTACTCTCAACTGGCCGCTCAGCAGCTGCTCAGGGGGGGGGGGGGGGGGAGGAGAAGATACAGCAGGGGAAAACTGCATGCACAGCACTTTAAAAAAAATCAAACTCAGTGAATTAAGTGTTTATTTTGACCAAACCAGAGTTGATGCTTGTTGGAACAAGACGGTTTTGCTGAGTTTTATTTAGTTTCTGTTGAGTTTAATGTAGCACTTTGAAAATGACAAAACTGAACAAAGCGCTGACTACAACTAATACAGCTAACAGAGCTAACAGCTAATGGAACTAAACACACAGCAGGACTGACTATTTCTGTTCAGAAGCGTTACACAGGGATCTGCAGGTTAGCTGCACGGAGCCGATGCACACAGCTGGATAGATTCAAATGAAAGCTTATCTTCGTGTGAGGGGAAAAAATTCTTCTGAATTGCTTGGGGTCTAGTCGAGGGGTTAAACTGTGGTTTTCTAGCATTGGAGGTGTGACAAATGCATTATCAACATGATGGCTTACTTGTCTCCCACGATGCCCAGATTGATGGTGGGGTAGCCATGCTCCTGGATGGTGGCCAGCAGGGTGGAGCGATTGCTGTCCCTGATCTTCCCAGGATGGAGGTCATCTTCTGGGTTCAGCAGCTACCACGGCACACAGGGAGAAGTGATCAGAAACACTTGTTAATCATTCAACAGCTGTACTTTTTCAACTTGGTGTAAGGAAAATATCTGCCTTTAAGATTGTTCAGAAAATATTCTGAGCATGTTTTTGGGTGGCAGTAAGTCTGGTGGGTATAACGATAATTATTCAGCTTGACAGGGAGGTTGGAGGCAATCATCTTTTGATTACTCTCATATTATTACTATGCTTAGCCTGCTCTTGGTATCAAATGGGTTGGTTGTGAAAAATAGGACAATACACTGATTGCCGGAAATTTAATTTCCAAAATACACAATATTTTACAGTGACTGAGAGAGGTAAAGAAGACACTGGCTGACATTTAAAGTGATCATTTGGTGTTGCATGTGCTTTTAGATAGCGCTGAAATGATTAATCGATTAGTCGATTAACAGAAAATTAACTGCCATACATTTTGAGAATGTTCATTGTTCGTTCATTGTTCAAATTATTTATCGAGCAATAAATGCCATTCAAACTCTGGTTCTGCCGTTTTGAATGGATTTTGAACCATTGGTAAAATAAAACAAGCAATTTGAAGACATCAACTTGGGCCCTGGGAACCTGTGATGCGCATGTTTCATTATTTTGTCACATGTTATCGAATAAATGACTAATCGATTAATTGAACAAAACAATCAAAAGATAAATATGGATGAATGAAAAATGAAAAATAATCATCATTTGCAGCCTTACTTTCAGACAAAACTAAGAACTTGCCAAGTCAATTGTTCAACTGGTTCAATGGGTATTGGCATTATGTTCGTCTTCTATTTACATTCATAAATTTTGACCTCCCTTCTTTTCATAATGAAGAACTACAAATTGGAACTTTCTGTTTCTGAGGAAACGTCAACAAGCACTGCTAATTACTGCAATTATAAAAGGAAAGCAACACCACAAATGAACATGCATCTAATTCAGCAGGTTCACAGTGGGTTTATGGGCAGACATACTGCATACTTTCAGTTGTAAAAGCCAGCTCTGCACAGATATTCCTATTTTTCTTCATCTGCAGCATTAGCACAGAGAATGTACTCAAAATCTAGATGGTCAAATTAACAGTGTGTAAAGATGAGAAGACAAATCCTCTATTTCATCAGTCTAGCTCAAAGAGGGGAGACGAGGACAATATACCACTTAATAGATTTGGAATGTGGCCATGGGGTAGGTGACTCTCGGCTGATTTACACGATTCAGATATATCTGCATAGCACCGAGAACAAGGTGTTATGGGTATCTAGAGTCTGCTGAGGATCTCCATGAAGGTTACACACCCCATGAAATTTAAACAGCACATCAGTCACACAGAAAATGCACAAATATGATCCCAGCGTTTAAGAGAACCCACCTGGTCACAGATAAACACAGTCTTCACAACTGAAAGCACACATGAAACGGCTGAGTGCGCATTCAGCTCTGAATGTTGTTCTGGTGTCCGCAGTCAAAGCAAACAATGTTGATTGTGCATAAATATGAACGAGGTGCGCTGTCAGAGAAGACGGCACGTTGTCGTTACCTTTAGCAGCTGAGGCCGAACCTTACAAATACAGATACAGTGTGGGTTGAGTGCACGAGGAGTATCATTTCCAAAATGGGAAAAAATAAAAATGTCGACATGCAAGTTTTTCTTAATCCCTTACCTCGTTTCCTGTCGACATGACGGCCACCACAGGGAATTTCTGAACTTCCACCTCTGTGACTCCCACAGTGGCCAGGAGACCAATCTCAGACGGGCCCATGTGGGTGCCCTTTGCAAGCACGCACTCCCCACGCTTAATGTCATGACCGATGGGCCTAGGGCGGGACAGCAAAGACGATAGTTCAGAGGACGAGGAAGAGAAAAGTGAAGACTTCTGAAACACGCACTTTGCAATTTAAATGAGCATATATATCCTGCTGTCACAAGAACTGCCATAACCAGTAATGAGGTAAACAAAATATCAAGAATGATCAAAATGACGGATCCAGCAGCATAACCAAATAAACCAACTGTACTTTCAATAATTCTTTCAGTCTCTTCAGTTTTCATTTAAAATACCCTTTTCACACTGACACCTTTATCAGTTTGTTACTGCTTAAAGAGGTGGGCCTACAAACAAAAAGGTGGGTGGGTGACATCCTCCACCAGATCTCCAGTATTTGATCAATAAAATTGTGTTCCTGGTTTTGGCTTCTTAATAGCAACCAACACATCACACACTAACCTGATGTCCTGCCCCGGGCGAGCCTGTACTAGGATTCGTACCTCCAGCTCCTCGGTGCCCTAAAAGATAAACCAGCTGTCAGATGCATCAAATGGAACAGATTCAGATTTCATTGGTCTATACTCGACCAAAATGCATTGTGTATGCCGCTCATCTCTGGGCTCAACTTACTCTTTCAAACAATCAGAATCTGTGTTCATTTGCTATGGTGTTGGCATGGACGAATCCCTTTATAAAGGTAAATGTGAGTCAAAACTAAATTACGGTTGAGTTGAGTTGAGCACAGCCCTGATTCTGACAACTTCCTGCCTCTTCATCGGGTAAAAGACCAGAAGTTAGGCTTACGTCTTCAGACTCGCGGAGCAGCTCGGTGTCTTCCACCTGGACTACAGCGTCAGCCCCGCATGGAATAGGGGCACCCGTCGTCACCCTCATCACCTGGCCAGGCATCACTGTGTGGGTGGGCTGCACGGAGACACAGACAGAGTTTACCCTTTAACTTCAGTCGTATATTTTGTCCTATCAAAGTTTAAAAAAATACGCAATGCCTTTGAGTGGGTGTTTGCGTGACAGTGACTGCATTACTGTGTGTGTGTGTGTGTGAGGGTCTTTTTGTTAGCTAAAAAAAAGCATGTGTGTCTAAAGTGTCAACGTGGGCGCGAACCTGCTCTCCAGCTTGGGACTCTCCAATGATGAAGCGGTCGCCTGGGCCGTCAGCCGCTAAAATAAAAGAAAGATTTAACAGCATCACACGTGTGTGCAGCTGAAAGTGTGTGTGCGTGTAGGAGTGTGTCATTTAGTTGAGTCATTTTATTTCAGTGGGCTACAGATTGAACATATGATTAGAGAAGGAAGACATTTGATGTTCTTTGATGAAACATCTAAAAACAGACACACACAGTATTGTTAATGCTTGCAGGGCTCACAGATTTAATTACAGTCAAACCCTCCTCTTATGCACTTTTTCCAAATAATGCCCTCCACTCTGAGGCGTGAAGAGAGACCATCCCTTTCAGTATTGTTTCAGCCAATGGGAAAGTAGAATATGTGCTCCTCATATCTGCTCTTTTACAAACAAACAGGACCAAGAAGGAAGTTCATCACAAGACAAATAAAAACCCAATTCAAACTTTAAAACACCCTTTGACATTGCAAAGTGTCCTTGGTGAGTGAAAAACGTTGTGACTTAAATTTCATGGTTTAACATATCTTAATAAAAGGATTAAACGCTTCCCCACTTCTTTTTTTTCGACATGAACAAATAACACTGGATGACAAGCATTTGTTGTTACGCACTGGCTCTGGAGAAAGCAATCGGTTATTGGCTGCTTCCACACCCACAGTCACTAAAATCTCTCAAATCTGCACACGAACGCCTCGGCAGACGCCAGGCCCTCAGGACAGCCGCGTAAAATCCAGAGAGACCTGTGGCGTTCTGCTCCTCCTCCTCCATCAGCAGGAGCCAACAGCAGGTGTCACATGCAAGAGCTTTTGAGCTGCCACACTGCTCTCCAGGTTAACAGGGTCCTCAACGCTTTACAGGGCGCCCCGCCACTGATTTCTTTCACCAAAACAAGGCAACATAACGTTACCTGGATTTCACCTGACTCTAAGGAGTTAGTGCAGCCATAGGAATGATACCAACCTCTCTGAGCAGAGGTAAACCCCGTATCTCTTGTAACTTGTCGCCACCTGGCAGATAGGGAGGAAAGCCCCCTCCATGTCCCACAATGCAAAGACTCAATCTCTCCTCAGTACACACTGGCGGAAGAAGCTGCTGAGGCAGTTCTCCACTGCCCCAGTGTCCTGTTCATCTCAAACTAGGACAATCAGGTCATTTGTACAGGAGGAAAGACACACTGGCCTGGTTAGTTCTCCAGCTTTATGTTCTGCAACTTACTCTGAAGAAAAAACAAGAGATGGTAAACTGGATTGGGTGATTCATGAATCTATCACCAAGTCTATGTGTAATGTCCTTCCTGTCTATGCGCTAATGCATGACGATGTGTTTAGGATAAGTTATTGGCATGCAATGCTGTCATTTGAGGTATATTGTATTATTTTTATAAAATGTTTGTGTCACTACTAAACAGAATTTTGATCAAGTGTCAGGTCAGAAGTGTGAACCATATTCCACATTACCTCTTTAAGTCTTTAGTCAAATGGTTCACATAACAAGCTAACATTCATTCTGCCAGGTAGCTAGCTGAGCAACAGACAACCTGGCAACTAATCTCTGTGTTAGATATGGTTTGTGTGATGGAACCTATTTTTATTCAGTGATGTGCAAGTCTTCACGTAGTAAACCCTTCATTTATAGTCAGGCTAAAGGCTGCACTCTGAACAAACAGCTGGTGCAACTGTGTTCATAAATGTTCCTAAAGATAAAAACACAATAAAAACTCCTTCAAAATATATATATTTTTTTCTATTTCTAGTTTTAGGGACTCAATGTACCGAATGAGCAGAAACTCAGCTGCACCTAATATTGCATATATGTGTGTACATAAAAAGTATAAATTAGTTTATGGTGATAATTACTGAAGTGAAATTGGACATCGCTGGCAGCTTCTCTGGCTAACCTGGACTGGCCTGTCCATTCCTTTTACAATGACATGTTTTTGAGGCCGAAACATTAATTTGAATGTTTAATCAGTTGTTTCACATTTTCTATCTAATGAAAAAAAACAAAAAAAAACAGCTACAGGACTTTATTTTCAATTCACCTGCCACAATGTACAATGCTTACCTCTCACAGCATAACCGTCCTTGACAGAGGCAGGGAAGGGTGGCAGGTTGTCTTTGGCATAAACGTCCTGAGCCAGGACTCGACCCATCCCATCTGTGGGAGAAGAGGAAGAACATGGGTATGAGGAGAGGAGGAGAAGCTGGGCGAAGGGTGGCGGAGGGAGAGAGCGACAGCTGGAGAGAGAAAGAGAGACAGAGGCAGAGAGGGTGAGGGAGAAAGTGCATCTGATTCAGATGAAGACACAGAGAGGCATATGCGCCGGAGGTGTGTGTGTAATTAAAGAGAGACAGAGTGTGACACCGCACATCAGGATCTCTCTGCATGACTCACTACCTGACCAGCACACACGGACACACACACTCTCTTATTCCTTTTCAGCTTTACTGATTCCCGAACAACAAGTGGGAGCTTGCAAGTGTCGCGATTCACATTTCTTAAACAGCCAGACAACTTAAAAACACTCAGGAAACATCCTTGTGAGAAGAGCATAGACTCGGCACACACACAATAGCTCACGGAGAGTGAGGGAAGGAAAGAAAGACAGAAACAGACAGAGAGGCAGAGTGGGTGGAGGAGAAAAATCCTGGCACTAAAAATACCATAAGCTGCTGTGTGGCTATATATAGCATTTGTGAGAGCCTTTATGCTGTGATTATGTGGGCGTTAATATGAAGATCTAAGCTTTGATATCAATGTGTTGAAGGGGAAAAAATATGCAAGTACACACACACACACACGCGTACACACATCAGCTTACGGCAGTCATAACGAGCCGCTGTAAATAATGCATCTCGGCCGTCGAAGAAGACACGCGTGCCTATTGGACGCGTCCGCTCCTTACATCTTTCTTAAGTCGACAGCATTTCATCCGAGATGTTGATGTGTTTTGCGACTGCATCCAAGCTGCTATTCAAACAGCTTGTTGAAACCATGTGTTGAAGGGGAGTTGTGAATAAAAATAGAACAAAAGGTGATGTCTTGTTGCCGAAGCTGAAATATGTGTTTGAGCAGATGCTTTGCGAAAAAACATCACTGCCAGCAAGCACAGGTTTTAAAAAGGCTTCAATTATGATCATTAAATCAAGGGGCATTGTGACATCACTTGTCTCTCTAGAAACGACCTGAAATTTTAGAAGACAGTCGTGATGTAAACATATGTGCGCCTACATACTCATGCTAAACATACAGTACCTGACTACATATATAGGATTCCTTTATTGTCATTGCACAAAGTACAATGAAATTAGGGAGCAATCATGACCGTGCACACACTATAAAACTGTAATACAAATAAAAAAGAATAAAATATATAGGATAAATAGAAGTGCAGTGAAAACAGTAAGATATTGCACTTCTTTTTATTAGACGTTTGCTGAGTTGTATTGGTTCTATATACAAGTACTAAATAAATACGGGAATACGTATGTATTAAGAAATAAACTAAGGCACATACTTCCATGTGCAGTATATATATATATATACAACATATTCTTGCTCACAGATTGATGGGAATTAAAGGTATATTTAGACATTTTGGAAATAATGCTTATTTCCTGTTTCCAGTATTTGAGCTAAGCTAAGCTACCCTGCTGATGGTGTTAGCTTTACATGTAGCGTACAGACACCAGAGTGATATCAATCTTCTTATCCAACTCTCAGAAAGAACGTTAAAGTATATTTCATGGAACATTAAACGATTCCTTTAAATGTTTCATCTCATGGAAATACAGATTTGAGATATTACACTGTCAAGAACTTCTTATTCTTTAACTTTCTTACCAAACAAAACTTTCTCAAAAACACAACAGTAAAGAAAGTGTGACATTCAATGCAGATTATTTTGTGTATCACACCATTATGATGATAAAATAAGACATAGCTCCTTATAATTCCACACTCATGATATGCACCCATCAACAAACTATGACACTTCACACACTTCACCCACGTGCAGACCCCTCTAAATCCAGCAGGGGATCTGGTCCAGCTGTTTTCTCTCTAAATATTTCATCTCTCATATCCCATCTTCCTCACCTCCTTACCCCACTGTCTTCCTCCCAGCTGTGCTCTTGCAAATCCTGAAATTCCCTTCCCTCCCCAAGAACATGAAACATCACTTTACACTTGGGAGAAGTGTTGTTCCTTCCACCATCATTCATCTCAACGTCATGTGCGCTGCAGGGTGTTATTGCCCCCAATCCTCTCTACCCCATTTTCAGAGATGAATTAAAGAGTGTGTTTCCCCCTCTGGCCGTCAGCCTGGCTCTGTGTCACCCTCCGCAGGCGCATAGGCCACTCTGCCAGAAGGCTTACAAGACCCACGGATGCTAAACTAACTTCTCTCTGTATGTTTGTATCGCGCCTGTCTGTTTCGACATGCAAATTCAACAAAATACAACTACAAAGATGCATTCAGCACATCAAATGTTATTATATCAAGTTGAATTTATCCAAAAGTAACTTTATACATTTTTTATATTATTCTCTTCCAATTGAAGTGTTGGTGTACATGTTTTATGTGTGTGTAGTGAAGGGGCTACAAGGTACAGTGCACTGTGCAACCCTGTGTTGTAAAATGAGAAATAAATAAACCATGTGGCATTGTGAATTTGTAAAACCTTAAAAAAACGTAACCTGCAACGTAACCATGTGACTGTAATGAAACATAAGTATCGTAATTATTTTCCATTTCACTTTAAACCTGATGACAAGTAACCACAACAGTACAGTCACCAAAACAATGAGCTGAAAGATGCTAGAATGCTCCTCAAATCTGAGGGAAACTGGAGAGTCAATTTTCCTGTGGTCACTAGGTGTGACCCTTTACATTTATACTGAATATTAATACATGTTGATTATAGCAGCTTAAAAGTAACTATCACTCTGATCAATGACTTGAAAATAGTCTTTTCTATCTGAGGGAGCAATAAATGTCAACGACACATGGCTCGTTCGGAAAGGTTTGTATGTTACGTGCCCTTGTAGCCATGAAGTCCATGTGTGTGTGCGTGCATCGTGTGAGTGACACAGACTGCTGATTCAGGGTGTTTCCATGCTGTCATGTGTACTTAGCCAGCACGTGCACTGCAGTCTAAAAGGTGCCAGTAGACATAAAGAGAAGGTGAACTGAAGGTGTCAAGGGGCAGGATGAACACACTGAGGACATTTAAGTGGGTGTGAAGAAGATTTGCTAGATGTGCAGGGTTCCTGTCCTCCTCACCTCTGTAGTTGATGATCTCAGTGCCCAGGATGGTGGTCATCTCCAGCACAGTGATGAAGGCCTTGTCCATGGAGGTAAGGGGGAAGGGGGACATGCGGTGCCTCCGGGCCACCTTGGTGATGTCCACTGCACTGTGACCTGGGAAGACAAGGAACATTACAAACACTATCATGAAATGGTTGTCACAAAATCAAACCATATCACAAAAGAGGAACAGTATAGAACTCGTCATACCTTTCTTTAAAAAAAATATAGATCATGTGAAATAGGTTTTTAAACCTTTTGACCAAGATTGCCGAAAAATGATCTCAAAAATATCTTTGCCTTTAGTTCCAGCCAATATATGAAATAGTTTACTTTATTGTGAGCAGTAAATTGAGACGCCAGACACCTCATCATGTTTGCAAATACTGACATGTTTAGTGTCCTGTGTCTCTTATTATGTTAAAGAATTGCTGTGTCAGATTGTTTAGGCAAAAACTAGCAAACTTGTTATGGACACGAGATATGTTGTTCGCTTGCAGAGGTCTTTTAGGAACATACATTGACACATAAAGTACATAATGTGCATTCATTCGACAACAGTGACAGTTTCAGACATATAGCTCTAGACCCAAGCGTTGAAATTTATGCCAAGCCCAGCCTGAAACAGAAAATCTTGAGTCCGCTCACCCCTTTTTAGCATTTTAATTCTTAATTTAAACAGTTTGAAAGTTGAGATGTAGACGGAGGGTAGGGAGAGAGGAGAGAACTCTGCTGGGACACAATCCCAAGACAGTGGAGGCATCTATGTGGCTCCAAAGTCAGGGAACTGAACCACTCAACTGTCTCTGGAGACAAAAACTGTATTTTAAAAAAGGTTCCTTTTTTGGGCCGAGAGCCACAGAAAAAGAAAAATCAAAAAAGAAATTCAAACTGATCTTAGCACACTGCTTTTGCAGCTGTAGCAATATCAGTTGAATTCCAGAACTCAAGACATGACAACGCACACATGCAAAAATAGTCCTGTTTGTTTGCCGGAGCTGTGGAACCCGGCTGGATGACAGAAGTGCTCGATAGCAGCCATGTTGGTCTCATAATACCTCTCTAATAATTCAAAAGGTAAAAGGAACAAAACAAGGTGTAACTAATATGTAATCTGCTCTCTCTCTCTCTCTCCCCTTCTCTCTTTATCTCTCTCTGCCTCTCTGCCTCTCTGCGAGGAACAGGCTCTGTGCTTTGATTTCCCTTGACCCAATTTCTCTCCTTTAAACATACACTTACGCTTCCACAGCATATTCTGATGCTTAACATGAGGCTTAACAACCTCTGGCAAAACATCACACACAGCAGCCACACACGGTAAACACACAAACCGTCCTCGCACTGTCACATCACATTCAATATCTATTCATGCGCATTTGAGAGCACATACCGACATGACACACAGGAAAGAGAGGGTGCTTTTGAATCGGAAACGTGGTACTTACTTGATCTTAGGATATTTTCTTTGCTGCTGCATCGTGACTGCACCTAAAGATGGCGAGGGCGATTGGGAGAAAGACGTAGGACAAAAGGAAAGAGAGAGAGAGAGAGCAGAGGTGGTGGTAATTTGAGATAAACCAGGCTGCTCTTTTGACATGCTTAAGATGAGAAGCTGTTTAAACAACAGTCAGCAGCATTGGCAAGAGCCGTGTCACACTACACTGTTCACTTTGTCCTGCTGTTGGGAGATGGCTGCATCTCCTGCATTAGCATCACTCACTGTACACTACATCGTCACATCACAGGTGATATTCACACTGATAAACGCACTGACACAACACATCACTGTCAGATTGAAGCACTAAAAAGGAATAAATGGACACGGGCAACAACATACAGAGCGACAATATTTCATCACGGTCATAACAACAGATGTATTAACTGTGCTACGGTGTGACATCAAATGTAGTGAAAATGTAGCGTCGAGTTTAGATAGTGGCTGTTCAGATGTGGTGCAGGACGGTAAGGTTTCCCTGGAGAGCGCTGATGCAGCACGATAGATTGCTGCACCAGCGCTTTACTACCTGTAATCTATGGCAAGGTGGGGAGGAGAGCAGAGCGGGTTAAAACTGAGCTGAGCTTCCCAGAAGCGTCTTGCGACTGCAGCTAACTGTTGCTCACGGTAAGTGAATGGAAAACAAACAAAATCAAAAGTGGTGCCGCTGTTGTTTACAACTAATGTGTTTGTGCCAAATTAGATGCAACAGTACAACAAAAGGAAAACCATGGCGGAGACAATAAGTAGCCTCTATCTCATGTGAAATCAGATGAAGACCACATTTCCCATAAACCCTGGTCTTCAAAATCGAAATATGTCATAAATAATGTCCCAATTCCATTCAACATGCTGTGAAGTGCAGTACTATATTCTATTTGTCATACAGTTTGATGCTGTTTTGACAATAAACAGGAAATCAATGTAGTTAATCGTTTTGTACAAACAGGAACCGATGCAGCAGGTTCACCGACTGACTTTGGAATGCCACCTAAAAAAAGAAAGCAAATTGTTTCCCCAAAGTTTTCACTCAACTCAAGGTCCACCACCTATCTTTGTCCTGAGCTTTCCGCTTTCATACAGTCTTCATCAGAGGATGCTCAGATGATCTATTGACATGCGAGCTCAGTGGCTGTCCGGATGTCAACCATAGCCCCTTTCCTCCAGAGAACCTACGGAAAAAGCTAGTCAGTGATCTCTGAGTTGAAATGCTCAAGCTACTATTTGTTCTGAGGTGTTTCTGGAATTGTTTCAGTACCATCCACAACTTTACATTTTTATATTCCGCAGAATACTTGAAGTCCTAGTGAAACGGACGTCTTTAGCTTCTGCACTGTGACATAGTTCACATCCCTCCACCTCATTTGGAAGTGTTGTAAATGTTGTGTGATTGAATGAAAGCAGACTGGGTTATATTTGCAGAACTTATCTGTATTTAATTTGCTAACATTAGATATTTACACAGCTAACAGCCATCTTTAGCATTACAACTTGTTGTAGCTTGTCTTTCTAAAAAAAATGTGTGGCTTGTGAAAAATGGGTCCAATATTGGATACAAATACAGGAAACTGTCTCTCAGTGAACACACAACACTACATACTCAAAACCTGCTTAAAATGTGTATGAGTGGAATTGGGACACAGCTAGGATCATCTTCTTGTATAACAATGTACAGCAGATCTGATCCGAAGTTTCTTGGTGGAACCTAAACAGTTTGCGCATAACTTAAAGTGTAATGCATATAATTAGTGGCAAATGAAGGCAAGAGCAAAAAGAGGCTGTACAATAGGTGGCGACTGCCAAGTAGAAGTGGGACATGGACATGCCAGTGGTCCCCTTCTCATCTCACCAATGCTGTTAGAAGCTGCCAACCGCCCGGTGACCATGCTGTTTGTTGACGGTTATAGAAAGCTGACATAGCACCGATGCATGATGTTAAAGATGCTACACAGCACTTGCAAACAACAACTATGTACAACTCCTTATAAAGGAGATTCTGTGTGACAGTATGAGCGTGCTTTTGGAAAGCTCAGCTTTAGGGAAGGACTCAATAAGGGAAGGGGAATCACATGTTGTAGGTTATCAGGCTACACGATTGGCACAGAATATAAGTATTACTTTTTACAAGTACTGCACACCAACATACATAAATAGTACATAACTCTGGACAAAATCAATTCTGATGCCATCTGATTCCAACATTTTACAGTCTGTAGAAAATCAGGGCTGATATTTAAACTTAAGTGTCTTTTGTCCAATTGTTGGTGTTGATTTAGATGTCCATCTACCTTCATTCAGATGTGTTGACTGGCATAGTTGCCTGGTTGTCTGTTGCTCTGTCTGTCCTACGTCTATCACTTGTTCTGTGTTCTGGCAGTCCTAATTTTCTTTGTTGCAACTGCTGCATCTCAAGAACACAAGTTGGGTGTGGGCAGTGTGTGGTGTATGGAGAACCAAAACACCCATGGTGAAGGTCTCTCTACCCTACCCACCCCTTTCTCCCTCCTCCCCTCCCCTCCCTCACTGCCATCATAACTAGGCTAACACTGTGACACCACTAGGCACCAAACAGCCGAGGTGAGAGGGTGAGAGATGGGAGGTGGGGCAAGGTGGTGGGATGGTGGAGGAGGAGGGATGGCGAGACAGAGAGATAGAAAAAAAAAAACCAGCTGGATAGACAGAAAGAGACAGAGGGTGGAAGGATGAGGATCAGCATGACGTGGTCCCACAGCCCGGAAGGAAAGGAAACAAACAAAAACAGGAAGCACGGACTTGACAGACTTCACTAAACTACAGAGCCGAGACACAGCAGAAAGGAGGGAAAACAGGAGGAAAAGAACAAAACAATAAAGACCACTCTAGCGGCCTGATGGCATCTACTTTAACAGACATCCAGCACACCAGACATAGCTACTGAAAGCAGAGCATGTTAACCGGAAAGACAGAAACAGAGACGGACAGACAGATGGAGGAAGAGAAAGAGAAACAGACAGAGAAAGTGAACAACAAAGAGACAGAAAAGTGTGCGTGGGAGACGTAGAAAGAGAGACTCCAAACAGACCGGACAGAGAAATAGTGAGACAGAGTGACGAGAGTGAACGACAGACAGGTTGAGGTCGAGAAAGAGAGACCAGCGGCAACAGGCAGATAGAGAGACATAAAGAGAAAGAGAGTGAGCGAGAGCGAGAGAGATAGCTCGGCAAGCGAGGAGGGAGAGAGGGGAGGGGGGGGGACACAGAGCGGGGCGTTTGTTTTGCGCGCTCCTCGGAGGAGGGTGAGGGAAAGGCAAGGAGGGGGGTAAGGGGGCGGGATAGTTACTCGAGAGCTGAAGGTCCTCCTGCGATCATCTTTAAGCCCCTCCAACCTACACTGGAGCTAGTGGAGATAAAGCATCGAATCACAGGCATCAGTGAATCTGTCCTGGCAACCACAACACTACAGACAGACAAGACAGACAAGACGGACAGATGGACGAAGGGACAAACAGACAGACAGGCATCCACTACGACAAGCAACCCTAGCAGGAGAAGGGAGCAGCAAGGAGAGAACTGAGAGAGAAAGAAAGAGAAGGAGAAAGAAAGACAGCGCAGCGGGCGTTCAGGTGGCATACCCTGTGGCAGCCATACTGGAGGCCCTATGAGTGCTTGGAAAGATGGAACAGCTGAAACCATTTTGAATTATACAACTTTATGAAAAAAAAGAAACTGTTTGAGCGTCACTCTTGTGATAAGTGTCACGATAACGTTGTAAGGTTAACTATCTGGCCTCTCGTAAACAATAAGTGATATTTTCTCATCGTCAACAAATCCCATGAAATCACTGATTTAATGATTTGACACAACTAACAAGTCTTGCCTCTGTATTCCTAATATAGATGATCCCTCTGTGCATTGTCTTTATTACCATGAACACACGACACACTGTTTATATGACAATCCCACATACACCATCCTGCAGCTGTAAATACTCAATCATCTTCTACTTGAAACCTTTTCAGACTCGTCACAGGTACAGCATATACATCTATGATAATCATATTGATTTTCAAATCTGCCATCTGTTCTTTTAACTTGTAAAATCTCATTTCAGATATTTTTAACAGCTTATTTTTTTTCTTCATGTATAGACCTCCATGATGGCACCAGCTGTGGTTACTAGGAGATTTGTGCCACAACTGCTGAGCCCTCATATGGAGAGAGAGGGAGAGGCATGGTGAAAAAAAAAGAGACAGAAAAAAGACAAAGGTGGGGATTAAGGGAGCTAAATACAGCTACAGCAAGACACAGATCAAACTTGCAGACATTGAAAAGCACATATGAAAACTAACGACAGCTGGGACATTTTCGCACGAGGTGTGCCTTGCTAAAAAAGAACTGCAAAAGACATCTAAAATAAAAAGAAGTCACATTTAACGCAGGACAATTACAGCAGAATCTCACTGCCTAGCTGGTCTCTTTAAAACACACAGACAAACCACAAGAATCACAAGCTTCCTAATCCAGTTTCACATATTCCTCCACAGTAATGAATCAGAAATCTCTCTTGCAGCTAATGCAGTAAATATACAGTCGCTGTTAACGAAGAAACAGCTAGAAACCTTGATGCAGTGTGGAATGACGACACTAAAAACTGACACCGGTGGAGAACAAGACCTCGGTATGGCAAAAAAATAGCTAAGCAGAAACGATCATACCATCAGAGGGCCATGGGTGGATGGGAGACTGTTTGCATATGGAGATGAACACAGTGGAAAAGCTACAGGAGGGCGTGTGCCGGGAAGTGAGTGTTCGTGGAGAATGAGCGAAAAAGCAGAATGGGGTGTTGTTGGACGTATAAGGAGGGGGGGGGGGGGGCAAAAAAGCAGACTGTCAAACACTCTCACACTCATTTCTAATCTGCTCTCCATTGCAAGCCCCCCTTTACTGGTGAGAACAGAGAGTGAGCTCAAATGAGGGATGCAAACACACACACGCCTCACACACACAGACACAAAGAGCACAGTTTAGAAAGCCCCTCAGCGAGCAAACATACATGAAATAAAGGTGAAAGCCACTGACAATATCTGTGTGAGTGTGTGTGTGTGTGTCTGAAGATCTGGGCTTGACACCTTCACTCGTCTTAGTGGCATCTTGCAGTATATGCTGGGAATGCAGACACACACACACACACACACACATACACACACAGGAAAATAAATAAATAAGAGACAGTGGCCCCCATGCCAGAAACACTAATCACTCTACACGCTGACCCCGTCGTCGCCACGGAAACAGCCTGACGACGGGTTGTCATGGAGATTTGCCAGGAAGATCAATGGGCTGGGGAACGGGCGGCGGCGGTGTCTACGGACACAGAATTGCGAGCGCGGCCGGGTCAGCGAGACGGGGGGGGGGGGGGGGCTGGGAAAATCGATGGCGCCAATAACCAGCTGGCTGAGAAGACGCTCCAGGAAATGATGGGATGTAACCACTGAGGTGCTGAGCTCAGCACAAAACAAAAGGAGCTGTCGACACAAATTATGCAAAAAAGGGGGAAGATTTATCCGTCCGCCCAGAGGAGGAAAGGGCTGCGACAGGGCAAGGGAGGCTAGTTTGAACCAGCTTTAACCGCCTCGCCCCACGGGGCAAGAGAGGGATGGAGCGGAGGACAAAATGCTGGAGTGATGGCGACAGAGTGGTAGAGGGCAGGACATAATGCTACTGTGGCAATCCACAGCCAAGTGCTCCTCCCTGGGGAGTGGTGAGGAAGTGTGAGGAGGCCTCTGCTCTCTCCACTGACTGCGAAGCACTGTTGGCTTCTCTTGGGCTTCCCAATTGTTGCCCCATGGATCATCTGTTAATCCAGACACACATATGCACTCGCGCTCCAATTCAGACCAGGTACACACACACACACACAGACACACTCTGCAAAAACACTACAGCATCACCAGTCACTGATACACAAATCATATCAAATGACCAGATGTGTGATGAATGAGAGAGAATGAGTGCTGGTGAAGATCCTGAGAGAGAGGCAATGGGGAGCAATGTTGCTGACCACTAAAAGGTGGTGATACACAGGGAAACTTCTAGAGCAACTCTGTGGGGCGACGCCGTCCAACTCAATTGCTGCTTTACCACATTTCTTTTGACTTTTAACCACTTTTCCCTTTGTTTGTTTCGCCCACTACACTTCCATGTGTATCACCACACTAACGTGAAACCTCTATGAAAGACCTCTGCACTACACACCTCCCCCTGCAGAAATCTGTTCGATGGGGAAATTAAGAATGTGTGTTGGTGGATGCAAAATCTAAGACCCCATTTACACCTGGTATTAACATACAATCTGTATCTGGACAACGATATCAGTTCACTGGCTTTGCATTTAGACCTGGTAGTAATAAGCATTGTTGTTATTCAGTACCTCACTGCCCTACACACTGGTCCTTCAAATATTATTGACTAAATAACCAACTATCAAGTTACAGTTAGCCAAAAAACAACAACAACATAATTTACTTGGAGTTTAACATTTAAAAACTCAGCTATAGTCTGTGTGGGCGTGGTTGACCAACAGTGCTGGCAACATTAATAAGGCCAACAACCCCACAGCTGACATCACATCGTGATTCAAATATTTGCGAAATCTTTATCGGTGCATACACACCACCTCAAACCAGTGAGAGGAGCACTGAAAAACACAGCAGAAATCTCTCATTAAAATGCTCATTTTCTAAAAAGAAATGCGTGTTCACGAATGAATGTCAGATATCCAGACAAAGATCACATGTTATAACCACGTGTGTAAATCGGGTCTACTCTATCAACATCACCCTAAGTTGATTTTTCGCACTGTGACAGCTTCACTTTTCTGGATTTTAACTTTTACGTCTCCAATATCTCTCCCACTACGGCTTAACATAAGCCACCATATAGTGTGTATGTCATATTTGTTTTGATCTTGGAGTAGCAGTAAAGACAATAAACTACAGTCCACTAAACCAAAGACCAGGTTTGCTCACCTGTTCCAGCCCTGCATGCTATGTTGTCTCAAATGTTCAGTGTTCTATGTGCCGTGCCCCTGCCGGTATACATTTGTGTTGGTGTGTGTCACCAGTGTGGTGAGGTGCTATGTGGGATGCTAGTGGCCAGCATGCCGGTAGATAAGAGCTTGGTAGAAGGTTAGCGGGTTTACCTGGTCCAAGGTAGAGTACCTTGACTTGAGCGTGATGACCTCATCCAGGTGAGCCCTGAATTCTCTCCGTGAGGCCTGGGGGAAGCCACAGGATAGTCACTCACCTTCATGCCACACACACACTCTCGCACAGACAAGCACTCCCACTCTGATCAACACAGCATATCAGTTAGTGGTGCTTTTAAAACACAGGTGCTCACAGTCTCCTAATTCTGAGCACAATTGCACGCATACACAGACAGACAGACACACACACACACACACACACCCCAGAACTAACCTGACACATATTCTGCAATCGCATCAAAGGAAATTAAAAAATAAAAAGTTGTTGCAAACAACTGGAAAACCACCAACAACACCACAGATGGATGAAGAACAGAACCAGATCAGTGGATTTGACAACAGTGGAGCGCTGCTGCTGTGGTCACATTTCTCTATTAGTGTGTGTGCAAGTGGAAGTTAAGTGAAGCCAAGTGAGTGCTTGACCCCCTGGCCGTACCCAAGGCCTCTGTCAGCGAACATGTGGCCTTAGAAGGAAGATACAGATCACAAGTAAGGTCACTATAATACTCCAGTTACAGTGGCCTGTTTGTTTGGTATTTAACTTTCAATCGTGCTGCTACAAGAACAGTATTTGGATGACAATAATTTCATGACACGAGTTATGACCTCTTCAATTGGGTTATCAAAAGATCCTGATTAAGAGATAGATATATGCTGAGCAGCACATTTTACAGTTGAAATTGTCCAAAGAAAAAAGAGCAAGTCCACCAGCAAATTTTAAATAAACTTAAGTCGGCTAAAATCGGCTTCAAATATTGGCTCTAGAACATAATAGTACAACTAGATATCTAGAATAGTATATCTAGAAGTAATTAAATTACAGGAATGTAATCGGTTGCTTTTACTTTTTTCTATTCATAAAAAGGAGATAAAATATCTGAAAACATATCTGATAGAAATAAGATTAAATTGAATAGTACCTCCCAACCACCTTTGAGATGGACAACTCTTCTCTAGATGTCATTACTGTACAATCACAGGCAATTAACGGATTCCGATATCACATCGGACAAGTGTCAGCACTCTTCCACGGCCTTGCACCGAGGCCATGTCTTCATCAGTTTACCAGAGTCATTGGGGCCTGACCAGAGTAGCAAGCACGGGAGAGTTACAAAGGCTTATAGCACATTTACCGGCCCTTTTCTCTTTTACAAGATGCTGTGTGTGAATGTCTGTGTGTGTGTGTGTGTGTGTGTGTGTGTGAGAGGCCCTTTTACGTCCCTGAGGTGCGTAAACACACTTTGTTTGTGCAGGCATTATGACTTTCATTCAAATACATAATTCAAGCATCTTTCAACTTCAATTCTGAGGTTGAAATGCAGTTGAGGAAGATGCCAAGTGATGGAGGTTTGTTTTTTTCTTGATGGTGTGTGAGAGTGGAAACAAGGCGAGGGTTAGATACAGAACGTGTGACAGAGCGAGGGCAACATTTTACTGCGAGACAAAAATTAGAAGAAAAACACAACAGGAACACATTCACGCAAAAACAGAAAGAACGTACAAAAAGGATTGTGGGTAGTGTGTAGAAAAACCACAGAGAGACAGCAGGAGTGCAGCAGGCAGGGCAGCACGCACACAGGGGGAAGGATATGAAGTTTAGGGGGTGGGGCAATCATTCCAGGCAGGAAGTAAGAAGTGCGGTTGGAGAGGAAGGGAGTAGAAACCGATGCCATGATGACGGCCGCAACGTTGCCTTAGAACACATGCAGGAGTACCTCAGCAATGCTTAGGGTGGATGAACAGGAGGGGAGCCGCGCCTGGTGCCGCGAGAGAGAGGAGGGGAGA
The DNA here is from genome assembly GCF_949748355.1 of Melanostigma gelatinosum. Classification (NCBI taxonomy): domain Eukaryota; kingdom Metazoa; phylum Chordata; class Actinopteri; order Perciformes; family Zoarcidae; genus Melanostigma; species Melanostigma gelatinosum. The sequence continues at coordinate 11,627,072 of NC_136652.1, read as the reverse complement.
AGAGAAGAGGGTTAACACAGCCAAAGCCGGGTTGAGCAGGGGGACAGAGGCACACAGAGACTGACGGGTGACGCAGACGGCGTCCTCTGTCTTTCAGGAGGACATCTGCCTGACAGCTCTCTGTGTGACTGTCTCGGATGAGCCAAGGCAGCAAAGGGCATGAGCAGGACAGGGCGGGACGAGATAGGACAGGACAGGACAGGACAGGACAGCAGGTAGGATTTCAGAACACATTTTGAACACTATGTAAATTCTTCGGCTTGTCAGCTTATTCAATTTGCAAGTGTGTCGGTTTGTATTCACGAGACCTGATAGCTAAATAGATTCCACGTGCACTCTGTTTATACCTGAGCTTCAAAGCTTTTATTGCTCCGGGAAGACAGTTGTAGAAAATCAGCCCAATGGGAGGAGTTTCGTCCTTCTGAGCCCTTTCACAGAGAGCTGAATGACTGGTTGCAACGCCACTATACTATTCCATTCTTGTCTATGTACTCGTCCTAATCCAGGATTTAAGGACTCCTTGTAACCTCAAACGTCTGAGTGTGGAAGACGTGTGAACTGTACCATGTGGGACATGCTCTCTCGGTTGCACACAGGTATACAATGCAATCTGTGCTTGACGTCCTGATTATCATCTCAGTTTCTTACAAGCATATGCCTTCAAAATATACAACTGAATTCAACTGCAATATCACAGAACGCATGCAGTTTTCCATTAGTATTTACCACTATGTTAGGTCATACATTGAATGGAAAATTCATATATTCCAATGGTTTAAAAGGTGCCAGAAATCCAGATCAATTATAACTGATAAAGGATGAAAACCTCATTACCACACAGTACTGACGGTGAGCCCTGCAATCAATGGAAGTATCAACCATTGATCCATGCATCCGGGAAATGCAATGTAATTTATTTCTAGCACCGAAAAGTATCACATATTACCGCTCTACTGGGGTCAGCCATGATTGGAGCATTTTCATTCATGCTGTGGTACGAACATTCTAATAACATTGCTTCCAGGCACATCGAGGCTTTTATTACCTCCACTAATGAGGTTGGAAAGTGGTCATGTTTCCGCCTTGAGAGTTAATCTTGATCTGGATTTTGGTTTATAATTATAATCATCATGCCATTCATTTACTGGCGGAAGAGTCACTCCCTATGCCCAAGACATCAAATGTATGGCATTTCATTCCACTGGTATTTTGTCAAAACAAACTCAACACAAACATGGCCATTTGCGTTGGCAGAGGTGTTTGCTGCTAACTGGAAGATCCTTTCAAAAACATCTGTTCCCCGCAAAATAATGGTCGGCATGAACGCCAAGCTCACTGTCAATTATTACTAATGTCATTCGATTATTCCCTACCTTTCCTCATGAAACAGTAACAGTTTCAGATTATCTGATGAATTGCTTTTTTTTAAAGTGTCAAGGAGATGAGCATTTCTTCCCTCCTAATTGAAATGGTTTGGATTCACAGTAGCTGCTGACTCATCAAACTCACAGCTCAGGTAATGGAGACTGGCAGGAAACCACAGGGGGCTACGCATTGAAACCCAGGAGTGAACTACACAAATTCCTGCAGTAGCAAGGTAGCACTCTGTTAAAAGAAAGCTCAATTTACCAACATCGAATGATGCTATTTGTCCTCTCCTCATGACACAAAAAGAACATATGTGTCAGTGACATGAATTCTGTATAATAAAATCCACCAAATTCAATATTGAAGTATTCTGAAACCACCTGCTGCATATGTGTAGTATTTTTTAAATTGAATTTCATTGGACCATCTTTGAGATGATACTGAAGTCTGTCTTCTTTGGCATGACCACTACGGTTGAATTCTTCACATAATGGCTCTACAACATAACATAAAAAACAACTCTCTGTCAAAACTGCATGCAAAGACTATGATATAAAATAAAACCTTTTAAAACTGATCTGGCAATTCCACCACTACCTGACCAAAGGAAAATAAAAATTCAAACACCCAAATGTTGCATCATGTTTGGTCCAAGCCACCATCAACCAGAGATCCTGGTCAGCAGAAATCCATCCAAGAAACTGGAAGGAAACCTAAACTCTTGTAAGATAAATCATCATTCAGACTGATCTGTTCTCGATCACGGTTGACCTCACTCTGTGCACGAAAGCCATTTAAAGTGCCCTGTGGATTTTTCTTGGAAACAAAGCTTCTGCTTACATTCATTGTTTCAACAAAACATTTGCAAAGTTGATTTTATAGCATCGTAAACTCTTTATGTTCATATCCATGATTACCAGCTTGCAGCCTTCTTCTTCACTGTATTTTGCTTCAGTGCATTTCTGCATTTCATGGCGCATTACTACCACGTACAGGTAAGTGGAATAGCGTGAAACTGTTGGCAGGAATGTGTGTCTCGTAAACTTGCATTTGTCATTTCCGTTGCAGAGATTCAGAAACTCACACATGTGCATATGAACAGTTAGCCGGCAAGTTGTAGGGAAGTAGATCGTAATTTCTACCACTGTATCACTTTTGGTCCGACGAAATGATTTATGTAAAATTCATGAAGTTCATGTTTTCCAAAATCTCTACAATCGAGGTGGCATGACTCAGAATGGCCACACAAGTATTTTTTCTTAAACTGGAAACGTAACAACTTTGCATTCTGTCTCCCTCACTAGTACTCAGCGTTACCTTACAAGCCTTTTGACAAACAAAACAATGTAACACACTTTACATCTATTATTAGACGACATATTCCTCACATCTTAAGTGAATAATAGATTCAGTTTGAGCAGCGTAAACATCTTTGGAGTAATATCACACACTCTGAGTCTGCTGCTGTCAAATTAAACTCGTGTGCTGCCGGTGCTTTAAGTTGATTTGAACTTTTGTGCTTACGAACGGCAAGTTCTTGAAAAAGAAAAACTTGCAACGGCTCCCCTCTGAACAAACAAAGGAGAGAAAGAATCCACACTGGGAAAGCCAAACATTTTCATGGCGAATGAACATTATCAGTACAGCTGGACAGACTGGTGTCAGACTGGTTCCTCTTACTCCCTTTCATTTGCTGTCTGTCTCTCCCCCCCCCTCCCCTCGGACTGTTTGCCTCTCTCTTTCTGTCTCGCTGCACTCGTTCCATTCTCTCTCTCCATCGCCCTTGAGGCAAACTCTGCGAGTCAGCGGGCGAGAGTAACTCCAGACACACATAACATCACATACAATGCACGCAAACCTCACACATACAGATGCATGCTCATAAGGCCGCGTGTGTGCTGAAGTACGGATACGTCTACAAACACTCATTGATATAGTGTGCTTGTATATATCAACAGTGTTTATCTTCATAATAAAAATAGTTCACGTGCTCTATGGACCAATGAGCAAGCCCACTGGACTCAGCTAAAGTATTCTGGACTTGAAGCCTTCAGCAACTTGACCCAAATGGTCTTTGGGTGCTACGAGCCAAAAGAAGCAAGGGAGGTTTATGTGTGTACATTAATCAGAGACAAAAGAGCACTTTCCTTCAGGCCGTAGCTACTTTCATCTGGTCTCTGCAACAACATATCACATGCATTATAAAACATCCTGCGTCCTATAGGAACGAGCCACCTCAGCAATCCCTCTGCACCTGACAATTATCACAGGGAGGTGTCCACGCGTCACAGCTTAATTAATATTAAACTGCCTTTTCCATCAGGCCGTCCAACAGAGGATGATGTACGTTTCAGCTTGACCCGCATGTTTATATTCCCCCTCAGGCCACGTGAAGATCGGGCGAAGCAGATTTTCAAAAGGAGAAAAAGAGTTGTGCACTGCAAAAATCTCCTCCTCTTATTTTCTTAAAACAAGTCAAATAAATCTGTCAGTGCAATAAGAATATTATACTGTCTCCATTGCCAGGAGGTTTGCTTCATGTGTTTTTTAACAGTAGACATTCATTTTGTAACTATACGCGTTCGTTGGCTCATTAAACAACATGTTCATTAATGAGCTTCAGAGGTGCTGGTAGGCGTATTATGTGTATGAGAGTGGTATTATTCCTAAATATCCCCCCCCCCCCCCCCCCCCCGGAAAGAAAGTTAATCAGTTGACATATTTCCCCAAATCTATAATCAGTTATAAACAGAAATGATTTGTTAAATGTTTAGTTCAATTTCATCGGACTGTCTTAACATCATCTATTGCTCCTTTTGGTGTCGGAGTAAAACAGCAGGACTCAACAACGTTGTAGCGCAAACAGGAAGAAAAGGCATTAAGAAGCCCTGCATGGATCTATTCCTCACACACGGTGGGAACCTTTGTGTAACTAAGCGTCGATAAAGCTGCAAATTTATCGCTGTACCTGACATTTCGCCATCGGTAGAGTCTCCACTGCTACATCAATATCCTGCTGCTTCTCCACGTCAGCTGTTTAAAGCCGTCATGGATTTTGAAGGTGCTGCCTTCCACACTTTTCCACATTTTGCCCTCATTTCCATTTACAGTATAGCTCCCCAGCTAAGCTACTAAAGTTGGTGACTGGAGGGGAGCACAGGGTAACTCCAGGGGAAAAGGAATAGCAGCGTAGGCATTGGTATCAAGGGGTTTCTGATTCCTCTGTTGCATGAATGCTACTGTTAGGTGCTCTGGGTAAAAGCAGCAGCTAAACGAGGAAGAGGAGATGTGGATGGAGTTGCTTCCGTTTCTCAGAAGGTGATTGCTTGATTTAAAAAAGGAGTCCTGCTTGCTCATCCTCCTTTCGTCCTCACGTCCACCCTCTTTGCTGCAGAAACCCTACGGCCACAATATACACCACACAAGCCCCTTCATCCTCCCCTCCTCTTCCTCACCCTGCAGCCCCCAAGCTAGTTTAAGCTAACAGTCCCGTCGCTACATTATTCCCCCCTCTACCCTCTAAACTCATTCATGGCCTGACAGCGTACCTACTTCAGGCATCGCCAGCACACACATGTACAAATATGAATAGAGGAGCACAACTTCTATTTACAAACACACACTGTATCCACGCAATGAGTCCACCCTCATTTCCACACAGCTAATAATACAAAATCTTTCACTTATTAAATAGGGGCAAAATGACTTCCACACAAACAAACAAACACACACACACACACACACTCAAAACCTGTAAACATTCTCTCAGATATGCAGGAGGAAAGACATTACTTACCATCTTCTGCCTGGAGTCGGAACAGAATGAGCTCCCCGGCACATGCACACGAGAACACACACACTTTTACACACTCACTAAGTGGGAGAGGGGAATGAGGATGAGTGAGCGAGAGCGAGAGAGAGAGAGATAAGAAGGGAAGGCTGGAGTGAGAAGGAAGCACGAGAGAGCGAAAGAGCAGCAAGGAAATGCAACAGCCGAAGCCATACGGTGCTGCACTAAATCATACACGCATGACTAAGGTCTGTGTGGGCCAATGTCTGTGTGGGTATGTGTGTGTGTGTGCATTTCCCATGAGTGTTTCTGTTGAGGGAAATGACAAATGTGACTCTTTCTACCCTCTGCCCCCCCCCCCCAACCCCTCACTTTGTTTTTCTCACGCCTTCCATCCTCATTCTGCCTCTCACTTGTGATCTAAGATGAGATAATTTGGAGGGGGGGGGGGGGTGCCCAGGCTGAGGCTGAGCTACCGGACAGATGTCTACAGATAGACAGACGGGCCGTGCAGCACAGGCCTAGCTCGCCAAAGCATCCTCCGTTTCCAGTGAGTTTGTTTCGTTCATTTTCACTGATTTCCCCACCTCCCACTCTCTTTCAGTCCCTTGTCCTCGCTAACTCATTAGCTCGTCCACTCCCACTCTCTTGTTCTTTTCTCTCCTTCTCTCTCCCTTTCGCCTTTCTCTCTCACTCACTCCATCATAAATCTTCCACACCTCCAGCAGGCCAGGAGACGAGGAGTCACATTTATGAGCTTTACTGCATTGGAGGACAATAACACATATTTAGTAGTTCTGCTGCTTTGCTGGACACACACACACACACACACACACACACACACACACACACACACACACACACACACACACACAGGCCAACAGAAACACACAAGCGGTCAATACTGCCTGGTAAAACCAAACGTGAATAATATCAGTGAAACACAAAGGCATGTAACAAGTCGTTTCCACAGGGGGATAGACCTGTAAGGAAAGAACACAGGCTGTGTCGTCATGTCGAAACAGTGCCAGAGCGTCACACTGCACCAGACAAACAAAACCATTTCATGGAAATAAAGAAAAGATGGCAAAGCACAAACGAAAATCTGCAAAAGTTTGTCTTTCTCAGCCCCTGCAGCATCCAGAGTACTAAAAAATGACCTTGTGTGCGACTATAGCATCTTTGTAGGTGCAAATATATATTCAATGATTTTTTTTTTTTTTTATGAAAAAAGAGAATATTTTCCAGCCCTATGTCTTGCCTGCAGTCTTCCCTTCAGGCTGCACATTCAAACATTCTCCAATCAGAGGGCAAAGCAGAAGCCTCTTTGTAGCCTGAGCGGTGGCACGAGGGGCAAAAAATAAGTCAAAAATGAAAATCTCAATGAAACCATTACGTGACCCCCCCCCCCCCCCTGCCCTGTATACAAGCATCTGCGTTCAATATGTTTCTCCACGGATTTAATTAAAACAAATCATTTAATTTGCTACCTCCTGACCACAATTGTAGTTTGCTTCAATGTTAAAAGCAAAAGAAGAAGAAGAACAAAAAAACAACGTTGTGTCAACACTCTGTGAGCCGTGTGAGTTCCTGTAAATGCTTACCCAAACAAAACTCGACACAAACATGCACACAAACACTCCCCTGCAGGGGTCCTTGACAGTGCAGCTAGAGCGAGGCACCCAGCGGACATTAGCAAGCAGAACCAGCAGAACACACCCTCCTCCATCCTCACAGCTTAAAACAGGGCCAATACAACACACACACACACACACATGCATGCACACACTTTCTACTGTATATTATTGATAGTTACGGACAGTACAGAGCCATGTCTCCTGTATACCGTTCTGGGTTGCAGGAAGAGAAGCTGCCGTACACCGTAGATCATTGATCCGTCACACTGCAGCTGGCTGATTTGGCATTGGAGCGGTGCTCACGCGTGCAGCCAGGGCATGAATCATTCATCTCCCTCTGTCCGATCACTTCACTCTGTCAATGATCCTCTGTCGCTACTCATTTGCAAGTGATGATTCTGTGATCTGGGTACAGATCGGGCTCAAGCCAAGCAGCATGTGCAATTCACACACCATGTATGACTGTTATGACTGCAAATCCTGCAAGGGGGCCTGTTCAATAGTCAAGCTTGTACTTGTGACTGTGAGCAACGTGAATCTTGATGCACCATATGATGCGATATACCCACGATCTACTCGAAGTACCCGGAGGGCTGTCATTTTTTGGCAAACAATCAATTCGTTCATGATCAAAGTTACAACAAGGAACCTTTAATTGGGGATGAAACAGTCAATGTAATACTGATGCTGGGCCTGCTGGAGGGAAGGGAGGCACCAGAACCAGGACGAAGCGGGCCAGACTCTCAGACCCTGTTGCAGTACAATGAGAGGTTTTCTAAAGGGACTCTGGTTGCTGGGAAACACATAGTAGCAGCTTTAAGTCAGCAACAATTTAAATTATGAATTAATTGTTTCAGTCATTTATCAAGCGCAATGCCAAACATCTGCTCGTTTCAGCCTCTCAAACGTGAGGAGTTGGTGCTCTTCTCGGAACTTGCGAACATTTAGTTTTGTTGCAATTCATTTTGGGACATTTTATCGACTAAGCAATCGATTAGTTGAAAAACAATCTCCCATCAGCCATCTGTCTGACGATGGGGCTATATTTCTGGGGTTTCCGGTTTAGCCAGTAAATATCCGGGCCAAGACTTCCTTTTCCCGCGTTGCTCGTTGTTTACAGTCTGATTAGCAAGTTGAGATGCGACCGGGCTGGTTCACAAGTAGCCAATTTACAAGGCGTTTTTGATATGTAATTATATCGATACTACGCAGACTACAAACAGAAAACAGTTCCGGTTGCCATCGTCAAGTTGCCTACAGATTTTACATATGAATGTGGAATATGTTTCAAGACATTAGTTGAAAACAGACCTGGCAGGTTATTTGGTAAGGATTTGGTAGATCATCTTTTTTGGGCCCATAGTGTCACAAGCCTCAATCACGGAAAAGCTTAAATTTACTAAAATAGTAGCATATGGTGACATATTAGTAAACGAAAAAAACGTTTTTATTTTCCAGTAGTATCCATTCCAGGTCTGGTGTATAAAAGGACAGGAGCTGGCGTCTTTGCACACTTATGTGCATGTTAGTAACATGGTGTTGTGGCAGTGACCAGAGCGTGTGCTGAATTGCACTACTGCACTGTGACTCATTTCCCACATTCCAGTGCAGGAGGAGGAGTTGATTTCCTTGGCCTTGGCTCCAAAGCCATACATCAAGCCATTCATCAAAAGCAACGCTACAGGACCAATGCAGAGTGAGGCAGTGTCCTCTAGGTGCACAGCCAGCACCTGAAAGAGTTTGTGCAGGGGCATTATGGGAGAGTATGAGCATTGCATACTTTAATCAAAATAAATGCCAATATCAGTCAAGTTGATGGGATGTTTGGAACACAATACATAGAACATAAATACTGGTAGCACCTGCAGATGCATCAAGGTGAAAGCTCTGATGGAAAGGGGAGAGAGGCAAAGGGCAGCGCTCAGGCTGAAGAGGTATTATTATTATTTTAAGCCTTGAATTAAAACAGAAAATAAGGTAACACGCAATGTGCCTGGTCTTATATTGATTTAATATCAGCTGTTGTAATAAAACAGAAATGCTTTTCTTTTTATGATGATGATTTGTGATGATTTCCTCAGCGCTACTATCCCCAGGTTAGGGAATATGAAAAATATGAAGACACAGGTTGAAAAACATGTCTCTGTATCAACTTTGGACGATTTATTTAAAGTGCAACTGGAAATTGTGTTTTGAGCTTGTAAGACAATCCTGCAGTTTATAACATACACCCACCCAGCTAAGGCAGCAGTATTTTTTGTGGTTGTGCCTGAGCATAGAGTGAACATAAAAACCATTCCAACCATCTATCGTGAAAATAGTAACAGGAGACACAAAACCACAAAACACACACACACACACACACTGCCAACCATCCTCTGAGTCAAAGCCCCATCTACCATATGCTTCATTCATCCAAAGTCACCATTACATAACTGTACTAAATGCTCACAGGAGTGGAAGGGTACAACTACCCTCCCTGTATCTTGTGCATGTGTGAGTGTGTGTCTATGCGCGTCGGCCTGTGTGTGTGTGCTGCATATGAGATGAGACAGTCCCTTTCTCCCTTAAGGATGTGTCCAAATTTACTCTGTGTGTGTGTGCGTGTGTATTCCCAGTTGTTACTCTGTAGACAGATAGGATTGGACATCAGTTCTTACAGGGTTCATGCTTAATTGCAAAACACAATAGAAGCTACAGAGCTCCTTTGACACACACACACACACACACACACACACGTTCACAGACACCATTTTCACAAATGCATATGGTCAAAATCACCACAGACTACGTGCACATTTAAAAGTGAAAACACACACACACACACATGGTCTCGTAGCTTGGCAAATGTTACTCGAGCTGAAGTGCTGATGCGCTCCCCCGTGTGTGTGTTCACGCGTGTTCCTATCCTCGCTCGTGCTTTGCTCCGTGAGCCGCGGCGTCGGCCCTGCTTGTGTGGGAACCGCAGCAGCCGCTCTGGCGGTGACAAGATTAAGACCTACTCGTACCTTCATACGCAGCGCTGCCAACAAGACCGAGCTGAGAAATAAACACGGCTACACAGTGGCTCATGAAACGCATCAGTGAACAGAGCCGTTCTGGCTCTGGCTCCGGGGACATTGTGTACATACTGTCGACAGCCGCTTTGCAACGTGGGGATTTCAAAGAACATATGGCAGCTTGTCGCTGGGAAACAGCCTGTGACATAATCTAAATAAGCTAAGAGCTATACGTAGAAAATACATGAACTGTTTGTTATCTGCCAGGCACAAAGACGCACATGTCCACACACGCAAGTCACACACGAACGCTTACTAATGCGGTTGGCAAGTGATTGTGACAAGCTAGCGATGCTCAAAGTGGGTCATTGACAAAGAAAGGCTTCAGTGGAGAAGACAGGTGAGTGTATTTGTATTTTGGGGCAAGGTCAGGGGGCCGGGACGCTCTCGCTGCATCAGTGGAGCCAGTAGCTGCACTGGGACAACAGCAGCTGCAGCAGCAATAAAGCTCCCTACCATCCAATTATTGACATCTCTACACTCTGGAGCTCTGCTGCGGTCAAAAACACCTTGTCTGAGACTCTCTCACCATGATCAGTCTCACAAGCTGTGATCAGCACACAGTGTAAAGGGAACATGTGGCATAGGTTTTGGTCAACAACATGGGGCAGGACAAGTGCTGGTAAATTTGAGAAGAAGTAAACAAAAGCAATGTTACATATATTACATATATTTCCGTTAATCCGGAATAAAACACGTGCAAATCCAGGATCATGGACTCAAGATCGAGCACCAAACTGGAACGCAATGTTGTCAATAAGATATAATGGTGTAACTCTATTGTTCTGTAGTCTATTGCACGGTTTCTGGAGGCTTACTTTGGAGTACTGCAGGGAGTATGACAGATTCCTCAAACCTTGGCTGAAAAAATATTACAAAGGAGGTACATCACTGCAAAACGTTTGAGAAGCGCTGCTCTATCGTACAAGGATTTTCAATCAAACCTCTGCAGGTTCAAGTCTCATAAAAGCTCTGGCTTGAGCCCGGAAAGTCAAAAACTCAGCCGTCTCATTACTTGCTGCTCAGTTCTCCACATCCTGACCGGTTGTTTTTACATAATAGCTGAACTGCATATTTAAACATTTCCAGCATTCTTTTAAAAATGTGTTGCCCAGGTTAAGCCGGCTCTCTAGCACTGCGCTCTCATCGCTCCGCTCTACGAACACCGAGCAGAGACAGAGACAGAGACAGAGAGAGAGACATCGACAGAGACAGAGAGAGAGACATCAACAGAGACAGAGAGAGAGAGAGAGACATCGACAGAGACAGAGAGAGAGAGAGAGACATCAACAGAGACAGAGAGAGAGAGAGAGAGAGACATCGACAGAGACAGAGAGAGAGAGAGAGAGAGAGCGACAGAGAGAGAGAGACAGAGAGACATCGACAGAGACAGAGAGAGAGAGAGAGAGAGAGAGACATCAACAGAGAGAGAGAGAGCGAGACAGAGACAGCGAGAGAGAGACAGCGAGAGAGAGACAGAGAGAGAGAGAGAGAGAGAGAGAGAGAGAGAGAGAAAGAGAGAGAGAGAGATCTCTCCCCTGTCTCATGACCCGCCTATGCACCGGCCCTCCCTCTTCCACCAACATCCCATCCCACTGTTCCCATGGCAACCTTCTCATCTGTTCCCATAGCACCTGCCTGCTGTCCGGGAGACACATGGAGATGTGACACTGACAGATGAGGTGAAAGAGAGGGAGAAACAGGAGACACAGAGAGAGAGAGAGAGAGAGAGAGAGTTGACACCATTCGGGATTTTAACAACCTGCAGGAGAGATTGGTGAAAACGTAGGACACTTGGACATTTCATATTGCAATATTGATGCAAAAGTTGATGCTTTTTGCATCAATAATTGTGTCACTTAAACAGAAAACAAGTTCACAAGTTCAATGTAACAAAGTGGCACCATCGGCCCCAAACTAACCTGAGAGCCGTCAACATGTGGTGCATATGGGCTACACAATGAGCGCTAAAAAGAGGCAAACACGTTGACAAAATGTTAAAGTATCCCATTAAAGCGGGGACAGACAAAGCCGACTGAGGGGATGTAGTTGAAAAAAGAATTGCAATATGATGAATTAAACCTGGGGAATAATTCTGTAGGCAAATGCATCCAAGCATGAGAACCACAACCTGCTGTCTCCATGAACACAAATACACACACTCGCACACAAACAACAGGGGCTTCACATATAAGACGTATTGAAACAGACACAAAACATACACTTTGCCAAGTTGAGAAACTGGAAGAGAACACCAGTCAAGACTGTGTGTGTGTGTGTGTGTGTGTGTGATGTTTGAATGTGGAAGCAGGTACTGCAGGAAACTATCGTTTGTTTTATTTGAACCTGAATTTAAATGAACATAGACATGAATACAAATGAAAAACACATTTGAACCATGCAAAATGCAACAAACAATAAAGTTGAGGGGAAAAAAAGAGAAGTAGTACAATCTCTCTCCCCCCAAAATAACTGAAATGAAACAATGAATCACAATCAGAAATCTTTGTCATTAGTAAAAAAAAAAAGTGATTCTATTAGAAACAATACTGTATTTGTTTGTACACAAAATAGCAAACTGTATAGCTACAGTAACCAGTTTGTGGAGGTAAACGCAGTTGAGCTGTGGGAGACAAAAAGAAGGGCTGAGCAGACAGGAAAATGGGCTAAGGCAGGCTTTGTGTGTGTGTGTGTGTGTGTGTGTGTGTGTGTGTGTGTGTGTGTGTGTGTGTGTGTGCGTGTGTGTGTGTGTGTGTGGTTAGAAGTGTATGTTCTCTCACTCATATCCTGGGGGAAAACCTGTTGAAGTTTTAAATTCAGGACTTTTGGTGAGCACTTTTTCAAGGCCAGGTTTAGATTTAGGATTTGGGTTTAAGGTTAAATGTATAATTGGGATCAGATTAAGGGTTTGTGTGGGGATTTAATCTGCACATTACAACACAGTCAAATGCATACACAGGGCTTTAAAGAGTTACCTGCATTTTAAGCTTCAACGTTCATTCATCTCACAACCTATCAGATTGATCTTGCTGCCAGGTTTAGTGCAACTGATTCAGGGTGATGAACGTCAACGTTCATCAGGGGAAAAGGGTGAGACACTACAGGCAAAAACATTTGTTCATGCATGGTCAATTTTGAGAACTGGGGCTATTTTGCGGCAATAACATCGTCTTCTTTCAGACTAGTGGAAACTAAACATCCAAAATACACATTTTTTGTTTATTTTTTTGTCTATTTGCACCTGTATTAATGTCTAATTAGCATTAGATAATTCCTAGTTTGCATATTTAACATTTAATTTCAGAAAATTTGTTCTGCAAAAAAAGAACAATCTTAATGTAAGTAAGTTTCATGGTGATATTAAATGTGCTACCCTATTCACTTGTGATATTAATTTAGAACGAATAGCTGAACAGCTGAGTTGAGTGAATGAGTTACAAAAAAATAAACACAAATTTGGAACCTGGCTTTTTCAAACAATCAGATTTTCTGTTATGGAGAATTATGCAAGTTAGTGCACGTTTAAAAAGATGGTGCGCCATTTGCATATTTAAACAAAACAGCTCAGAGCACTTGAAAAAAATGAATGTTTTAATCAGTTGGGGAAGTTACATGGTGATATCTATTCGTTCAAACGTTAACCGTATTCACCTGATGTCCCTCCTTAATTTGCCATCGTTAAGTCCTCTCAAGGATTTAAGGACAAACCGGATCAATTTGTGTTTGTCTAAATGTATGTTTGTGCGCGAGTGTGTCGACTGCACGTGTACTCACTTTGGGTGTGGGACAGGAAGCGGTCGAGAGGCGGGACGTGGCCTGGGCGCGGGGCGACTCCGAGGGCGTGGTGCTGAGAGAGGCCGTGTCCCTGGGTAACACCTGCACACCCCGCGAGATAATGGAGTCTGGGATCTGAGATCACACACACACAAGCGTATGCAGACACACGTGCATGTAAACACCACACACCAAAGACCCATAGAGGCAGCACACATACACATACTGATATTGAAGATCCAGGAAGACACACACACACACACACACATATATATATATATATATATATACACACACATTCCTTTATATATATAGATGCTACAAATCTATTTACAGACACAAAAAACAGCCGAGATGACACATAATTCAACAATCATATGTCAAACTTAAACGACCACGCCTACTCACAGGGTTGATGAAGATGAAAGACAAATGATGTCATAAATGTGACATGATGATGACAAATAAATGAGATATCGGGGGGCAGAGTCTTACCAACATCCTCCTGTGACTGGACAATGAAGTGGGATGTTACCCTGACAACAGAGCCAAAAAGCAGGGTCCAGGCTGCAGACAGGGCAGGATAGGATGATGGGTATGGAGAGATACTTGATGTTGCATGTAAGTGCACAGAGTAGACACACACCACACTTACACACACACACACACATGCACACACGCGCAAACACACACTCTCACACACACACACAGATGTATGTGGAGACACACAGTCATGATATATGATACACAGAGATACACGACAAACTTATGTTAAGGACCAGATTCACTCTTTTTCAACTCAAGACGTTCTAACCTTGATGTAGCTCACTTTTTAATAACAGTAAACTCACAGTGTGGTCAGATGTGTCCTCATAATGATAGAAAGAATCAGAAAGAATATTTTACGTTGGGTTTATTGACTTTACTTTTCCATCGCTTCTGGCAAAGACGAAGCCGGGACAAATAAATAAAGTCAATAAAAGCTGAAAGAAGGCTTGCAATCCCACAAGTCCACACATCTGGACCACATGCTGTACATGTACGTCCAACAAGGCCAGTCTCATGTCAAACACTTCTGCAAACGCAGCTTTTGTTTTCCAGATTTTGGAAGCTATAACAGCCATATAACATTGGGAAAGAGACGTATATAAATAAGCACTTTTTTTTTTTTCAAGTAAATCAACTTCCTAGTACAAACGCTCAAAGCCCTCATTTAAATCATGAGGTCCTTAAAGTTTTAAAATGCACAAATAGCCAAATCCAAATATTTTCCTGTTCATGTGATTGAGACAGAAGCTGGACCGAGAGCTGGGAGGCGGGGTTAAGCATGTTATTAGGGTATGGGTTGAAAAACCGTAAATCTATCATCTAAAGGTGCTCCCTGTAGCATTTCTGTCATCAATGTGTTATGTCCACAGTGATTGTGTACCTTTGGTATAATAAAGAGCACTCTGTAATTATCACTTTCTAATTTAAGTGCTATCAAACATCCAATCCACAGTACAGTAATTCCTGTTAAAATGTATCTGCCATAGATCACAACATGTCTTTGTATTTTGGATGTCAACCTACTTGAGTAAATGTTTCACGTAAATACGAAAGAAAAATAATCAATTCCAAAATATCAAACCCTTAGAGTCCCTTTTGATGACTGTAAACTGCACACAAATATCCTTCAGCTTGCCCTGTGTATTGTTCCGTGTCAGTAGGACACATTGTAAAAACTGCACTGTCCCTTTAAGACCACATTTCTACAAACACCACCGTTGCCTGTGAAAGGTGTCGGTAGTCTGCTCTCAACCTTCCCTGTGTTTCCTTTGCCTTCACTGAAGAAACTGACTTCTTGCTTGTTTGTAGTCCAGCTTTCTCAGGAGATCTGAACTCCTATTTAGATGCTGTACTGTACATAATGTTTGCAGTAATGACAGTCTTGCCTTTAAATCATTTTGGGAAAGACTTATTGATGTTAAAATGCTACCTGCAGCACATTGCTTGTATGAATGACATGTATGAACGTGTATAGATGACCGTTTGAAATGGTTGAAGTCAGATGAAAACTGCAACAGCAAACCCCTCTCCTCTCCTCTCCTCCGCCCTGGTACCTTGGCGGCGATGGATGCGGCGGTGATTTGGGAGGAGGAGCTGTCCTCGGTGGACGCCACACCGCTGTCCTTCTTCTCCTCATCCTCCTCCTCGCACTGCACGCCCTTGTCCTCAGTGTGGCAGCAGGGCGAACTGTTGAGTGGCGGCGAGAGGGGCGGCGGTGGCGACGGCAGGTCCTCCAGCTCGTCCGCCGCCTCCTTTACCTTCACCACTGCGTCCCGCAGGAGGTCGATGGCGTGCGGCAGCGCCGGCAGGATGAACTGGAAGCATTCCTGGAAGTGTAGGCCAGAGCGAAGGGCAGAGACGTGCAAGAGAAAGAAAATATCAGTGACAGGGATTTGTTGTCTTGAGTCGATATTCAAATAATGGCAATCTCAAACAATAGCAGCCAGAATGAAGGAAATACACAGAATAAAAGGCCAGTGGACGTAGTGTTATGTAGGGAGTATCACAATAAAAGCAGAAACAGAAACGGGGGGTATTATGCACTTTGAGCAGCTGGAAGGCTACTGATGTGAAATAATAAAGGTAAATAGAATGGTGAATAATTAGTGAAAGAGAACACATTAAGATCAACAGATTGTCGAGTAGGACATTGTACTACTTGCGGAATAAGTGCTGTGGAAATGTAGATTATTCTGAATTCATCAAAGCCACAAGTAAACAGGGAGGATGTGTTGAGTTTACATGAACAGGAAGCAGCATCCACAGCAAAATAAAATGAAAGGAGATCCAAAAACTAGGAAACATCTCACAAAAATATGAATTAAACTCAAATAAAAGTTAGAAATATCGGTCTTTCTCTAATCTACAGTGAATCTGTTTCAAGGGAAAGGCTTCCTCCCTCTGTAGTTAAGGTATTTGAGATCTACAGTACACTGCTGTAACCAGTTATACTGTTATCTACTCAGTCCTATGTGACAAATACAGTGTGTGACTGCTTGAGGCAGCAGAGTCACAAGCAGAGATTTCCTCTTCAGCCTCAGCAGATCACAGCGCCTCCTTCTGGCCACATCTATGATCGCTTGAGCTCGTTGCTTCCTCCCTCCATCTCCTTTCCCCTCTCCAGTGCCTCTCTGGGTGTCAGTGTGCCTGTGGGCTCCTCACCAAGGCTAAATGCTCCATTCTCCTCACTCCCAAGACAAGAGCTAATCTGTGAAATTATTTATCTTCCTGTGTATTTTAAGCATTGAGAAGATACATTGTTAATCGCCCCCACGCTTTACAGTATCTACGCCGGCTGCAAACTGGCATTCTGGGCAACCGCTCCACTTCATGTCCCATTCTATGTGTGCATATCACAGGCTGGATTAAACATGACAGTGTTAACCTTGATTTGACTGCATTTAAAATCACATAGATCCACACTGGGACGCATGCCTAGAATAGCATCCTCCACCACTGTTCATGAAAAATACAAAACAAAAAAAGAGAGCAGTGAGACTCCTCGGATTGGGAGATGAAAGAGATTGAATGGGTTACCACGAACCCGCCAGCCCTGCTGTGTAGCCGCGAGCTAACCTTCCACCCATACCCCCCCGCCTTCACTCACACACACCTCCCAAACCCCACAGCACACAGTAGACGGTTTATGCCTCTTGCTGGGGTGTTAGAAGCCCACATCTGAACATGTTGGAAGACGGGGAAAGGAGAGTCGGGCTGAAGTGGGGAAGGATTGGGCAAACGAAGGAGTGAGGATAGTGTCAAGAGCCTGGAGACATTCCTCCTCTCCCCTCTTTTGTGCTTTCATTGCGTGCCGGGAATTTTTTTTAGGTACGTCAGGAGTGTTTTTTTTTTTTTTCCTCTGCTCTTATTCTCTGTTTTGTCCTGGAGGAGAGTAACTGTCAAGAACACGAAAGAGCAGAATCCCTGGATATACTGCCAGCGGATGAGAAACACAGACGAGAGGGAAGGATGGAGGATGAGGGGAAGGCACTGCTGTTTTGAGAGGGGGGGGGGTTGCAGGAGATGACGTGAGAGTATGACAGACAGAGAGAGAAAGGGAAAGAGTGAGTGAGACAGGGAGGACGAGATCTCGAGATGTAAAAAGAGACAGAGTTAGAGAGACAGAGATTCGGTAAGAGAGAGCAAAAAAGAAACCGCAACAAAAAGAGAGTTCGACATCAATAAAAAGTAAAGAAGAGAGCGTGAGGAAAGGAGAGAAATTAAGAAAGAAATGGCCACTTGTGGGGATGTGCTTCAATTTCTAAACCACAAAAGTTGCAACAAACGTAACTTAAACTGGTGCAAAAGTCAGGGCCCCCGAATTTTAGGGACCGTTTTTATATTGTCAATATGGACCAGTTAATAACAGACTATGGGATAGGAGGGCAGAACAAATCTGTTTCTGCCACACAAAGTCCTGTTGACTTCAGCCACAAGTCCCTCTAAACATTGCGCTCTCATTGCATTTCACTGCAAAATGATTTACTTCTTCAATCCTGTAAACCAGGGATTCCCAAAGTGGGGTGCGCGCACCCCTGGGGGTGCGCGAGCTGCCTCTAGGGGGTGCGCGAGAGGAAAAGTGTAATGGCGGTCTGATGGTGTAATAATATTAAATATAAAAAAAAAATGTAATTTTAATTTAAAAACTGTCAGGCGGGACATCTGAAGCTATCAGTCGTAAAAGAGGAGAGGCACAGAGAGAGAGAGGAATCGGAGGCGAGGGGAACGGAGAGGTGCAGTTGGGGAGAGACCGGGAGAAGAAATCGAGCCAGAGTCAGAGGAAGATGAGACGGAGGAGACCGGAAAGGAGGAAGGGATAGCACAGACACATCGGGAGCACATCGGCCCATCGCGGAGTCAAGGTGAATAAAGAGGAAACGAGAGAGAGCATCAGACTGGGAAAACAAGAGGAAATATGATGAAAAGTATCTGTGTCTGGGCTTCACTTGGATTGGCAACGCAGATTGCCCAAAGCCACAGTGCGTGGTGTGCAGTGAGGTTCTGGCTAACAGTCTGAAGCTCTTATTTACGTCGCCACCTGAACACCAAGCATGCCAGTGCAAGTCAAAAGCCCCTTACATATTTTAATATCGAAATTGGAGGAGTTACAAAACAGCCAAAAACAACTGCAGTCTCATTCATGTGTTGGGTCTATAAATGACGCACTACGGGCTTCATATCTGGTTACAGAATAGCGAGAAAGGGGCTACCGCACACAATCGCCGAAGACGTGAGCTTGCCAGCTGCCAGAGAGATGGTGGAATGTATGATTGGGGAGAAAGAAGCAAACAAGTTGGACATGATCCCGGTGTCCAACAACACTGTGTCGCCGCATCGATGCTTTGTCCGAAGACATCCTGGCTACATTAGTCGCTCATTAATTGTAAATAAAATGTGATAATCTGCCTCTGAGCCTGTGCGTGTGTCCTCACATCCGTATTGCTCTTTAAAAGTGACGCCTTGTGTCACTGAAAGTTATTGAAACTTTGTTGCAGTGTTTCAGGGCGTTTTCACACCTTCAGTTTGTTTGCTTTGTTCTGATTCAGGGATTAATATGATACAATGTTGCAGTTTGTGTTCACACTGCAACATTTAACAGCGGACTAAATATTGTAAACTAACGCCACGCGCGAGCAAACTGTTCTCTCATTGGTCCGATTCTTATGCGCTATGAAGGCTTAAAAGGCTCTGTTGCTTCTTTTTTTTTTTTTTTTTTATTAACGGGGGGGGGGGGGGGGGGTGCGCGAACCCGGTCGGGATGTAGAAGGGGGTGCGCGGCCTAAAAAGTTTGGGAACCGCTGCTGTAAACAGTCTTCATATGAAACAAAGACAAAAGGGGGTTGTATTCAGCTGAATTGGGGACATTATGGGGCTGGAAACACACATTGCTTTGTTTTATGGGTTAACAAGCGTAACGGGTTGAGAACCTGGACGACTTCCTTTTTATTAAGAATCAGTATCCTGTTGTTGTGCTTGTGAGTGGGGGTAAGTACCTGACAAATGGTGTAACACAGTGATCATATCTCACAGGGTCCATTTGCAATCAGTTGTGTTTCCCCCCCCCCATTAGACAGAAATGTCATCACAGTGGGTATAAATGTCTTCCCCGCAGGTAAACATCATCACTGCAGGTGGAAGCATCATCACCAAAAGTTAAAATGTTTGGTGATGAAGTCGTCATCACATGAGGAAATGTCATCAAAACAAGGAGAACTGTGCTTAGTACAGGTAACAAATGCACGAGTGCAGGTACGTATGTCATAAGCGCAGGAAGACACATCATTGTTGCAGGTGGGAATGAATGTCTTCCTGTGGGTGGACATTTAGACACCAGCTGGCAGCAACATTACAGCTGCAGGTCCTCATGTGAAGTCCAAGAATAGAAACGTCACAGGAGGAAGTCTTTCTCTCCTATCTTTCATCAAAGGTAAAAGTGAGCATGTTTCATAGACTGCAACACTAATATTCTCTGTTATTTAACCAACATCTTAATTTCATTTGGATAGCATCTGTTATATTCTTGCTATGAAGACAAATTCAAAATGCTTTAAAGGTGCACATCGGGGTTATCTCAGATTGGACTTTTCAAATCTTAAACACAATGTCTGTGTTATGAAGTTGGGGTGTGGAGTTTGAAAGATGTGTGCATTTACCTGGCGGGGGAGGTTTAACAAAATGCAATACTGAGTAGCATTATGGGAAATGTAGGATCCAGTATTTGCAAAGCTAAACAACGAAACGTCAGAATATCTCTTCTTCTACTGCTTCGACTTGACGATTCATTTTTGATCTTTCTCTTCTTTCCGATGTGCGTTTTCATTCAAAAACAATTTCTTAACAAACAAGGATTCATGCATTCACGAACGCACGAATAGAAGACGAAAAGCTTCCATTCAAAGCCATGATGTTCATCGATCAGATATGCAGACCACCACCTCTGAGGCCACAAATAATCCTCACTGAAATCAGGACATATACAACACACAAAAGTGCGATTGAATTGTTCACTATCTGACAGCATATCAGACTTTATCTGCAGTGTAAATTAGGCCAAAGAGACAAAACATGCTGACACTCTGACACAAGGCCCTTCGTCTGGCTGGTTCAGCTGGACTTCACCGGTATCTTTATGACAGGAGATCATCGTCATAAAAGCCTGCAATGGGGCGGCTTGTGCCGTTAACTTTAACTGGGGGTTGATGAGGGAGACACTAATATGGCAGCAGATGGGGGAGAGGTGGCGTAATTGATTAAAAGAAATACTAAAATCGATCAGGAGAAGCGGGCGCGTAACGAGACAGAGACAGATGTGCAGGTCAGCACAGCAGCGAGGGAGACAGATGGAGGGGGACACGGAGACAGCAGTGGGTGGACACACACACACACACATACAGGTTTACATTACTATACCCAAACATGCACACACATACGAGAACAAACACACACCCACACATGCACCCTGCAGCTATAGATAGAAATCCATCAAAACACAGAAACTTACAAATGTACCATTAAACAACAAACACAAATATTCTGTACTGTAGACATCAGGCACACGCTCAGATCCATACACACATATTACACATGCTGCTTACACAAACACACACCTATAATGACTGCGTGTAGATTCATTTATGCATCACAAACAACCTGCAAGTGAGAGTCATAAGGAGTCACACGAGCAGCACAATGCTAAGCTAATGCCGTCCATACAAACGGGTCACAGCTGCACTGGTTGCAGTAGTGACACAGAGCCGAAGCTTTTCTATGTATCCCTCAATTCAATACTTTATCTTGAGGGCATTTTTTTTAACAAAAGGTAAAAAGTGTTAAACTGTTAAAGATCCATTTACTGGGATCTGAAACTGTCCCAATACAAAAAAAAAAGGTGGTTTTGTGTTCACTTTCTTTATGGACAGCACGTGGTGCTTTCATCCAAAGCTCCTCATTCGCTCACTGATGGCAGCAGGCGACCATGCAAGTCACTGGCCGAACCATCAGGTGTTTAGTGTCTTACTCAAGGACACTTTAACGTGGGGACAGAAGTTCTAACCCTCGAACCCAAACGTGCAGTTATTTGAATCACAAAAACAAGCACAGCCCCCTGATCCGTCAGCAGGTGAATTAGTTTCCTTCTCAGCGTTTGACTAACTCCACCTAACGCTGTCATCCACTGGAGAAAGGTCATCTCTTGTGTTTCCTACCTGGGAGCCTTTCTTGCTTCCTGGTAAGTTAATGATGAGCGTCTTCCCTCGGATACCACACACAGGTCTGCAACGCACCGGAGAAATGTACATTATTTATCTATAAGACTCTATTGGAATAAGTAGTAGAACATGGATTCAAATGTGAGGTCACAGGACATTTGAACTTTAGCATGTTCTGCATGTTATGTGGATTTCTGCGTTTGTCTCTGCTTATCCAGTATATGTTTAATCCTGTGCACTGTGTCTTTATGAGGCTACCTGTTCAAATAAAGGATTAAATGAATTAATAAATTGAAAAATGATGTGAAAGAACTTAAGTGTGTTTTGGTTGTGCGTCGGGTGTGAGGGTGTGTGTTTCTCACCTGGAGAGCATGCCGAGCGGTGTGACGTTGAGAGATCCCATCAGCATCGCCAGAGACATCCCTGGAGCCTCGCGCTCTATCACCTCCTTAGTGGCCTGGAGAGGAGAGACAAAGAGGAGGGGCATCAGTGGGATCAGAGTCTAACAAAGCACATCTCCATCTTAAGTCTTTTTTTAAACAATGTATTCAAAAAGTACGACGTGAATACTATTAATGTAAACTCTATAGTGTAGTAGAGGAAGGCATTTTAATTAAAAATATTGTCGCCGGTCCTCCCCGTAGTGATGTTCATATGTAATCAAATTTGAAGTACAGGACAGTTTCATATGAAGAGATGAATGTAACCATTGGATGGACAGCAGTTCCTCATGCTTAGAAAAGCTGCTGACACAATTAAATACACTTTCTACAACAACTACTACCAGTACTACGAGTACTACTACTGCTCCTATGACAGCTACTTTGGATAAAGGGATCATATTAATATGTACTTTAAGTTCTGATGTCTGATATAACTTGACTATTTCTGATATAAATGTTTTCGTTGTGACTCTATAAATGTCAATATAAAAACAAGAACAACCGAACATTCGTTATTCCATTGGGTCCAGCAGCACGTTATCAGGCGAATAATGTTAGAGGAGCAATTTGCTTTACATATCGTATCTCTGGGAACTCCTGTTGTATGGTGAAAAAGACCTTTAACATTGAACTTTAATATTTTCATTTGTCAAAAGCATGTGACAGCCAAGGCTGTAATCCAGAGTGATTTATAGTGACGACAACAATAGAGAAAAACAACAGAACTTACTTGACAACAATTACGACATTACAGGAAATCAACTCTGAAGAGTAATATCTCATTCAAAACAATATATTGGTAAGTAAAGGAGTAAGTCTGTAACAGTCTGGCAGGTGACCAAGAAATACTGATAATCGTCACACACTCTTACAACAACCTCCGGAATGCATGTCTTGACTAAAAACACACGGACTGCCCTTCAAATATTGATTTAAAATCCCTCTCGCATGATCCATCTTCTGATTGTCTGAAGGCCGGAAAATCCTTATCTGACCTGTCTCCTCCGCCCCATCTCCATCCCCCATTAGCAATCGAGATTGATCAAATCTTTGGAATCAATAGAGGAATATGTATTTTTCTTGGTCAGTCAGTGCAATAAAAATGTTTAATGTTGAATTCATTGATCCTACAGCCTGTTTTTTTTGTTTTTTTTATCCCAGCAGGGATATGGTGGTGTTGCCAATTTCACCATCTTTGCAGGGGACATGTGAACAAATGCATTTGTTGGCACGTGTGAGCGTGTGCACGTGTGTCGGACCGCGGTTGTATACGGCACGTTCTCGACAGATAAGACAGCAGAGAAGGTCGTGCCTTCTCCTCCAGCCGTGTGTGTTGGGTGCCCTCGAGTTGAATGACACTTCAAACGCACCATTAGCGAGGGGAGCGGGGAGAGAAAAGACTTCAAAGAGACGAGGAGCCACTGGTGAGCATCGTGGGTTTGGACTCAGGAGAGGGTTGGCGATGGAGAGAGGGGAAAGAGTGTGGGAGGGACGGAGGAGGGGGTAAGATAGAAGCAAGAAGGAAGGAGGGTGTGAGGGTAGGGGTGAGGCTGGATTCACCACCTCATCAGTAATGGAGTAGAATACATAATTACTATGAATTCCTACTGGTCGTTAGTACAGAAGGATAGCAGGACGACAAACCAGGCTCCAAGACATCAAGCTGTTGAGATAAAAGGTAACTCAGCTACATTTGCGCCGCTTATGTTCCTGCAAATAGAGTGAAATGGACAAAACCACCACCTATGAAAACCAAATGTGCCCCTGCTGGTTTGTATGTAATGATATCCCATCTCACAAATAATGTAAAGAGGAAAGACATCTTACTTCTCTCCTGCTTCCAGCTAAACAGAATACAGTCATATGTGTGTCTCGTACAGCCTTCAAACACACAGAGACAGACCGAGAGATGTCCTTGTCTCCAGCATGCAGGGTTGAATCAGACAGCAGATATTATCAACGACTACAGTTTGTACGTGTCTTTCCTCTTCCAGGAAGGCTGCTGCTGTCTACCATGATTGATGAGGACCAATGATAGTGCTCAGAACCACAGCTCATCCCCTGCCAAATTGCTTGTATGTGAGTGTGTGTGTGTGTGTGTACATGCAACAGAAGTACTGCAAATCCCCCCAAAACGGTTTTAATCAAAGTTCTGTGGTTCACAAGTGTGTGTGACATAAGGAAGAGATGAGAAAGACTAATCATAGATCCTTACATGTACTGTATATAGAGTAGTATACTTCCTTCATGGTATAGTAGACTGTGTATATGCATGCAAGTATTTGTTTATGAAAGTCTTCACACACTTTAAAACGTTGTATTTTATGAAACTGACATTTCGTTTCAGACTTATTATTTTTCCCCCCACTTTTAGTACATACTGCAGCCGCTGTTTCAAAGTACGTACTTTTGGATGCAGTCCATATTCGATTGGGACATACTACTACTTCCTCATAACATTGTACCTTGAACTTTGACCCTCTTGCTCATATGTTGAGGATTGTGGGTCGGAATAGCCAGAAAAGCATGCTGGCTTACACACTGCAAATGCGCCCGGACGCAGTAGGACATCCGGTTGTTTTTGTCATACTGCGTAATGATACACACTGAATAGTTTTCTGACACACTTAAGTATGGTAGTGTGGGTATTGGAAACCAAAATAATAGATGTGAACATAACTACGTTTAACCAGTTTGTAAAGCCTGCAATGACAATTTATTTGTTTTAAAATAGTTGATGTTAATGTGTCCTAGAGTTTCCCCGTTCACTGAACTGGTGGGGGAGAAACAATGAATATGGCGAGTATATACATATGCGAGTTATAGTACAAAACTTGAGGTGATTGCAGTTTTAGTACTGAAAAATTCCGATGATCTTATTGGATAAGAACGGTGTACTTAACCTTTATAACCCGAAATATTTAGTTAATCTGATTCCAAGTGTAAGATAATTTGTGTCAGCACAATAAAGATCAGGTGTGTGTAGACCTCCTCTCCCGAAGTTTATTCATTATACTATCACCAGACACCTGACACCCATTATTTTGAATTGCTTGCTACATGATCCCATATCTTTTTCAAAAAACTGAATCAATAAGGATCTAACTTCTGCCTCTTTATTTCCCATGTGGCCATGGGGCCGATTACACTGTGTTAATCAGTGGCGCAACACATGTGTGTAATCAGCAAAAAACAGGCTGAGGTTCTCTGAGTGAAGTAACGGGAGGGATCTAACGCTCAACTGCCTTTTCCTCCGACACATATCAGCAGCATCATCAGTGCACAGTATCATCATAGCTCTATTGCAGTTGTATATTGCTTCCCTACCCTTGACCTCTTACCAAACCATATTTCACCCCAAGTTGCCCTCGTTGATTCTTATGTAACATGTTCCTGGCTGTATTTTAATACAACTCTTAAGCTTCATTCTACAATGTACATCCTTATGAAATACTACAAACAATAAGACGCAAATGAACGCCATGCTCGCTGTCAGAAGACCCACCTCTGGTGTGACGTCTCTCGGGGCGAAGCCGGTGCCTCCGGTGGTTAGGATGAGGTTAAGTTCCTTTTCATCGCACCAATCCACCAGTGTCTCCTGTTCACACACACACACACACACACACACAATTATTTGTAATTGCGTAACTCATTATTATGGATAAAACGACAGAAAGACAGAGACAGGTACCTTGATTTCGTCTAGCTCATCTGGCACTATCTTGTAGGCCGTGATCATACCCCCCAACCTGAGAAAGGTAAGAAAGCCATTAGATTACAGACACACTTATTAAAGTATTAGATACTTTATTAAAATCGTACATTG
Organism: Melanostigma gelatinosum; assembly: GCF_949748355.1. Taxonomy (NCBI): domain Eukaryota; kingdom Metazoa; phylum Chordata; class Actinopteri; order Perciformes; family Zoarcidae; genus Melanostigma; species Melanostigma gelatinosum. Next base: position 11,600,920 of record NC_136652.1, on the reverse strand, counting down.
TCTTGCTACCGTTTCACAGGGAGGTTAAAAAGGTCAGTGAGGGAACTAAGGACCTTGTCAGAGGTCAGAGTTTTCTTTAACAAGCAGAAGTGGAGAGCTTAAACTCAGCATGACCAGTTGAAGGAAAGTCTCTTCTGTCCACTGTCCTGCTGCATATACGCGGAGTATCCAAGTGGATCGGCGCATTAGGTAACAGTCCTGGGATATTGTGGGCTCACCTCTATATTTCAGCAGGAAACACCCCTCAAGAAAAGACCCAAAGATGCACCTCGAAATCAAGACTTTAAGGTAACCGTACATCTGTCATTTAAGAGAATGCAGGCTTGTGAAATCATGATGGTGGAGAAAAAAAGAGAACAGATGACAAAGACTTAAAGTATGAGAGAGAGAAAGACAATCGAGTGAAACAGGAATGAGGGAGAGAGACATAGGAATATAACAGTAAGTAAGGAGGAGAGAGAGAGAGAGAATGCCCTTGAACATCCCCTCCTGAAAGGATTTTCCACAGGACGGCCTACTGAAGAGGGAGCTCTGACAAGGACAGAGCAGCAGCTGCTGCGGCTGCTGAACAGCGATCCATGGCGACCTCCTGTGGCCACACCGGGAACGACACCCCAAAAAGATCAACCCCAGGCTCAAGGTGAAGGCGCTGCACAGACACCCCTTATGTAACCCTTTTCTTTTTTTTAAGGAGCGCTATTTTTGGGAGACTACTGCATCACGTTTCCCCCCCGCGCGTCAGCAAAATGACACGAGGCCCTCCCTCAGACAAATACCCAATCAACTCCGTCAACATTAAAGCATCTGATATTCTTTCTGCATTTCTGATGCCTTTATCCACACACTAAACTCTCGCTCCTCACACACCGAGTAAATCCTGCACCCCCGGAAGCATCATTCACCAACTCCATCGGCTCTGCTCAGTTTTCAAACTCCCTCAAAAGGGAGACACGGCAAGCAGGGAAACGCCAGAATACTGCAGCCAGCATGCATGCAGCTTCTCACACAAGAGGCAGAGCAAAGTCTGAGAGAATCATTTTAAGAAGTACTTTTTCATGAAACACTGCACATGCAGGGCTTCTCAGAGCATCCAATAACTTGTGCACCCACACACAACATCTACACACACACACACACACACACTCCCCCTGCTGACATGTGATGGCACGAGTGATTTATTTCTCTTGATGTGCGCTGTGGATGGGGGGGCATGTGTGTGATTGTGTTCATGCATGTGCATTTGTCTGTTTATGAGTTTGTGTGCGTCTGTGTTACACCTCGGGAGAGTAAAGGAGCTGTCAGGACCAATCACCTCTCCCTCTCCTGGGGTTTTTATGCCTCTCTGTTTCAGCCCAAATGAAAATATGCTCAACACAAATAACTAGGGTTCCTTCCCACCGTTTCCTAGGCAACCCCTCCTGCCTGAAGCCTCTAGTTGCTGTGTTGTTCATCGTGAGCGTGTGCCGGTTTGTGTTTTGGTGGGGTTTTTTGTGTCACTATCGGGGATGCCAATTCTGTGCGACGGCAGCAATATGTTGTTGACTGGACATTTTTGAGTCTGTTGCATGTTCATGAAATATCTTTGAGGCATGATGTAATTTGTGTTGGCATGTGTGCACGTATGCCCATGTCTATAAACCCAGAAATGTATTACAGACACATGGGCATGCACACTTACACAGTGTATAACAGATGCAGTGTATGTGAATGTGTACAGTGTTCTTGTGGATGTATTTGAATAACAAACAACATGTGTGCTTGTGTGTACTGCATTGTATCGCAGAATGGGAATGTAGCTGTAATTGTACTACATAGCTAGCTATCTATGTAGCTACATCCATGAAAAAAAATAGCGAAAGAGACTTGGTATACCACGTGGACCGCTTCAACAGAATTGCAATGCTAGACCACTGCTTGGGTCCATGTTTACTTCCTGTCCGCTGATGTCATCCACATACATGGCAACAGGAAATGAATTTGGAATTCATTTACAACCGTGATATGTGGTCTGCATCTTCCATGGTTCAATTGCAGCTGGGGATCTTTGCTGCATGTGTGTGTACACGCATGCAGATACAGTTATGTGTATGTATGCATATATGTGAATAGGTACATATATGAGTATGTGCATGAATGTGTGTTTCGGCATGACCGGCTTCTTTGCAGATAGAGTGCTTAGCTGTATTTTGGTGGATGTGCTCTGAATTGAGGGAAGCCTATTAGAGGGGAAAGGGCCTGCAACATTTTAATCTCCAACACCCATCTACGTCTCTTTCTACTGCAGGGGGTTACGACATATAAAGCTCTTCCTCAAACTGCAGGCCGGAGGTAGTCAGCCTGGAATAAAGGCTTTCTGCTCGAGGTGTGGACGAATCCTGATGCGGGCGGAGGAAGGAATGGAAGGTGGGGGGGGGGGGGGAGAGCATGGCAGTAGTTTTGGCCTGAAAGCCTGGACGCCTTGGCCAAATCTTTCTATGAATAAAAGACAAGCATAGAGAGGAGGATAAAGAGAGAAAGACGGGATGAGAGAGAGAGAGAGAGAGAAAGGCACGGAGCGAAAAGAGTGAGGAAGAGGAGGGATAGACACTGTCAGGGGCACACTTAACAAGAGAGAGGAAAAGTGTGTGTGTGTGTGTGTGTGTGTGTGTGTGTATGTGTGTGTGTGTGTGTGAGCCAGCTGCAAATCTCTGTGGTTGTGGGACACTTCCAAGATAAGACCCATCTGCCAGGGTGATTTCATTAATAATACAAGCTCTTTGTACAGGGCACTCAATCTCACTCTCTCTTTCTTCCTCTCGCACTTCTTACACACACACTCGGCCCAGGGAGGAGAGGATCTCCACACTCCCGGTAGGAGCATTGCAGCCGAGTTGTTGGCTCGTCCATATGTAGCAAAGCTCTCAAGGGGTCACCTCTCAACATGTTCGCTGATAGAGAGAAGGATGTAGGAGGAGGAGGAGGAGGAGTGGACGCGCCCACCTCTTCAAACCCCTACCGTGATGAGAGCTCTGAGTGCTCAGCAAGGGGTTCCACTCTCATGACTCTACTCACAGCCACTGCCTCAGAAACACACACACATACACACTTTCAAATATTCTGCAGACCACTCCACCCCACAAGCGTTCTATTTATTTACAGAATAAATGTCATCCTGGTTCAGATCTGCCATTGCTGAGTCTCTCTCTCCCATTTCATTCTCTCTTTCTAAACCATTGCGGCTACTCCACACAGCCAACTGACTTCATATCTCTATTCAAACAGCAAAGTTAACATCTGTGGCGGAACAAGCACTGCTTGTATGTGTAAATGACACATTTGCCACAGGTGGAGCCTCAGATTCATTGAGACTTTACTGTCACACAGCTGAGTCACATATTGATCACGAATATGTTTGTGACAACAAAGTTGATCCAAGTAAAGATGTATCATATATGATGGTGCTTATTGGCACTGGGTCTCTGGCAGTACAGGTTTACGTGTGTGTGTGAGTGTGTGTGTGTGTGTGTGTGTGTGTGTGTGTCCTGGCTGAAATTGAGCCCACTGTCCCCCATCTGATTGACTCCTGGCTAGTCTTAGCTGTGACAATTTGTAAAATTGACAAAGGTTGTTACAACACAAGTCGCTGAAGGGCAGAGAGTTGGCTTAACAGCCCGGGAGGAAAACTCACTCAGCCTTCAACATATAAACATAGACACCTACAGACACAGACACACACACACGCACACACACACACACACACACACACACACACACACACACACACACACACACACACACACACACACACACACACAGGAAAGGTAAAGATGCATACAAAAAACGAATACACACACAAGGATACGCACATGTACACACACACATCCACCCCTAACTCATTTGTGTGTCCTTCAGTCTCTCTCTCTCTCTCTCTCTCTCTCTCTCTCTCTCTCTCTCTCTCTCTCTCTCTCTCTCTCTCTCTCTCATATCATTTTTCTCTCCACCTGACACACCTCTGGATACTCCTGAATGCCAAACTGGGCAGACTGATTGATTGCATGTGCCAGCATGTGTGTGTGTGGAAATGTGTGTTCCTGTGATTATAGTTTATGTTATGTGTCCTGCTGTGACCCCGTACTCCCTCCCTTCTCCCGCTCTCTCTCCCGCTCTCTCTCTCTCTCTGTCTATGTATCTCTGTCACAGCAGGGTGGCACATTGAGGGCACAGCGTTCCCGGCTGGTCAACCTGATGGAGCCGCTGACTCGTGGTGCGGCGTGGATTAACACGGCATGGAGGATCTCAGGCCGGCCGGAGGAGGCCAGCCAGAGCCCGTCTGCATCAGCTACCATCACAGACATGGACACTTACACTGACTGCCTGTCTGAATGTCCAATTCAAGTGTTTAACGGCACCCTGTTTAATCCAAGATCAACTCTCTCAGTTAACTCGTATACAAACACCTTCATCCAAAGTGCCTTCCAGAGCCTTGAACTCTGCATCCGCACTGAGCTATACCAGCAACTATCACTGGAAGTCCATCCATTTCCCAAAGACAAGACCGTTGCCACCAAGCATTACATCCACAAACTTCTCAAACAAAATAAATTGGCCGCAACTGTGAACAAACGTTTTCTCCATCAGGAGAGTACAAAATTGATGATAAGTTGATTTTAGCCATAGGAAACAACAAGAGTTCTCTATAACTATTATAGCGGCGACATTAAAATGGAATCCAGAGGCCCTTAGTATGCCACCAGTGCAGTCCTTGCCTTGATTTGTATCCAAATATTAAATTATGTTAATTCACTTCTTATATTTCTTCAATTTGGAACTCATGAATCCTAACGAGGGTGGAGATTAGAATATGTCACACCACCCTGTCCCTTCAAAATGACGTTCCCATAAAACTAAACTGCATTCTCAAATATGTTTGGAGAGAAACATCATTTCTCTCCCGGATTACCGTCGCAGTTTTAAACACCAGATTAACATTGTAAATTAAAACAAAAGAAAATGCAACAAAATTACTTGGTTACGTGAAGTAAAAACAAACTCAATATGTTTCCCTTGTTCCCCACAATTTATTCTCAAAGAGACATTTTAGCTGCACGACAAAACAGTGACATAGACTACATCCAAATGTTTGTTTTTTTACCTTGTGAGTGATAATGCCTTCTAAGATTCACTCAAACCAGATTACTTTTCATTAAAAATACCCCAAACAAAATGCTGCTTACGTGTCCTTTGTTGCACTCTTGCTAGGAAACTTAACTCCTGCAAAACACTTTTAATACTAGAGCTTCTTACGGAAGGTGCTCCTAGAAATCTGGGGTGGGTGTACAAAGTGAAGCAGTTTTACGCCAAAGTAAATCCATCATGTCTCGTGAACAAAGAATCGTGTTTCCTGGAATGTTTAGTGTGAATACTTTGTGACTTTGCAGATGCTTGCATTAAACACGTTCCTTATTCTGGATAGTGCGACGTAAAGCAAACGACACAAGCACAACTACATGTCTGTAAAAAAACATCGTAATAATGTTTCTCACAAGCTTGAAAAATGACTTAAAATCAATGCTGTTCTATTGGGAACACAACTGTCAAAAAAAAAAACCTGACAAGAAACACATACATGGATTAATACACACGAAAAAAAAACCCCAACTCCAAATCCTCCCTCCAGCATACTGTACAAATAAGCATGCGGCGGCTAATCACTCTCTGGCGCTCTGTCTAGCGTGACGCACATGACATGGCACAAGCCTCCTCACACTCCCTCTCTGTGTCACACAGACGTGACACACACATATTACACATCAGCCTCAAAATAAACATACCGTAAAAGGACATGACAAGCATGGATCAAGTCCAGGGTCCCATAGCGGGGGGGGGGGGGAACTGGTGACACTCGAGTGATATCGACTGGTGTGATATTGTGACAGAGGAGCAGGGGAGCTACAGCAAAATCAATGGCTGTATGGGAGAATGACTCGGTTTGTCTGGAGAAGCGTGTCTGAGGTTGCATGTTAAAGAGCACAGTTGGCAGCGTTTGCAGTCACGGGCTGAAGCGGCATTTTCGAAAAGCATCGTGTGATATGTGCAGCGATATAAAAGCTCGAGCTCGACTTGTAAATCTTAGAGACATCAAATCGGACACAAAACGCTACCTCATGTCTTTCTGCTGTGGGCTGCTGTGGTGGAAATATTCAGTAGAAGCAGTAGACCAGATTATATGGGCATTATACTTCTGGCCACTCTCACTACATGGTGGGATGCTATGTGTCATAAGTGCTTTTGGTGAATAGCTTGCCCTTTGTTATTACCTTCCCACTCATACAACTGGAGACTGTTTACTTTGGTTTTAAAGGTGAAGAATTTACAAAAGTGACGCTCGTTGTCACCTCTATGTTTATATATGGTACTCGAGATCGCTCTCTTTTCCGAGACCATTTTTAGAAGGTCTCATCGCTCAACCGACCGCATTTTTACTCGCTCTCAGACAAAGAGGACTCTGGATTTTATTTCAAGGCCGGTCAAGACCACAACTGCGGGGATATCACTAAATTGCCTGTGCGTCGTCTAATTTCACTGTTAACATCGTTACTGTGATTGCGTTGAGGAAACAAACTAAAATTCCCACACACAGACGTTTCTCACGTACACTTATCCATACACACGTATAGAGCATATGGAGAGTCATCTTCACGTGTGTTCTCTGGGTGTTTTATGGAATATGGATCTCAATTTGAGGGGTTTTGCATTTTCCACATTTTATCGTGAGTATGTCATGTAGTGTGGGACTCGCAATGGTCTGGTCTTGGCTTGGTCTCAATCCAAGGTGCAAAAACAATGTTTTAATGCATTTAGCGCAATACCTTTTTCCAGTATTTTAGTTTGTTTTGACATACACTTGAAGTTCAGTTATGATGGAGATCATTGCTTTCCTATGTGTCACTGATCGCATCCCTGTTAACGGAACCAAGTGTTGATTTCACCTCCTTTCGGTCCTTTGAGCAAATAATGACTTCCTCCAGCTACTGCGAGTCATCCTTAAACAGAAGAGTGTTGTTGCCATGCACGCTGGAAATCTCTCTCCATAGGGTGACACCGAGCCGTGGCTATGTTGTGTTGAAGAGATAGTTTTAGTTTCTTCGTTTCACGAAAAGAAGACAGCTTGCACACACAAGAGCAAACCCCCGCAGAGAGCCTGTTTTAAGTGTGGTGGATTTAAGCTTAGTTAAAGGACTGATAAGTGTGTATGAAGGTGTTGCCTGATGTTTTCTTTCATCATCTCTGTAGGTTGGGTTGTGATGAAAAGGCCAATACTCACAGGGAGGGATCATGGATGAGATCTTTGAGGTTGACGCCACTGCGATCCTCTGCCAGGTTCCGAAAACAGCTGTCACTCACTGGAAAGACAGAGAGAAACACGAGGAAAGCAAAATTAGCACGCAAACTGATAAGCAATCTAAAATGAAATGCAAGGGCTTCATCATTTACCGGGTACAACGATTTGCTGCAGATGATTCTTTCTCATAATTGTGACTAATTACAAGGGAAAGGGTAGCATACTATCCAAAAACTCAAATGCTTTTCTTCCCAAAAATCCTTCACTCTCCTGCCAGCTAACTCGCTCGCCTTTCAAGACCGAGAATCGCTGTTTTCAAATTTTCTAAACCGTGTAACAGATGGCCACGTGTCATTCCTCAAGGTGGGTGACTGAACGGATCATCAGATGAAGAAAATGACGCAAAAACACCAAAATGATCTTTCTTCTTGATAAGATGATGAAAACTAGATTTAAAAAAAAAAACATCCAAGGCGCTCCGATCGCTCACATCTGTGAATAATTCGGTGCCGTTTCTGTATTCAGTCTTACATTTTGATCCACATTTCACGCAAGTGAAAATAATCTGTATCCTGGACATATACAGTGCAGCGCTCATCCACTGTGTCTAAATCGGGGAGGATAGGATATCCTCATTTGTTGCAGCCCCACTTGTCAGTTTCAACTGTGATAAGGCAGGCGGACCTGACTGTATGTAAAACAAATCATGTCTGGTGCAACTGCTACATTGTCTTCTCATCCTGTTGCCAATCAAATATGGCCACAATGTGAATAAAGCAGTGACACCCCCGTCACCCGCACACTGTTTGATCACACCGAGCCGATACGTGAAGTCACACCTTCATCGTCTCCAACCTCTTCCTATAAAAGCACGGCAGCCCCTCGACTGCAGAGCAGGTGCGAGCCACATGAGTCATCCTGGCGATGACGGACGGATAGAGTGACGGATGGAGTGAGACAGGGATAAAGGACGAAGGCATGGGGAGAGGAAAATGAGGAAAAGAAATGACAAATCGAGAGGAGACAGAGACAGACGAGGAGGATGAAGAGAGGCACAAGGTGTTTTGTGATCTGACAGGGCCAAACGTGAACGGACACGCTCGTGTCTTAAAATAGATTCAAAACGAAGCACCGGAGGAGGGGGGGGGGGGGGATGGTGGCGGTGGTTACTCCAATGAAGTGCCATGATCCATGAACAAGAGGAGGGGGCGAGTGGATGGGTCAAGCAAGAATGGTGTAAAAAATGGAAGTGCTATGGCAAAGGGGGGGGGGGGGGAGGGGATGAAGGAAAGGGATGCAACAGAGATGGAGGATGGAGGTATGAGAGTGAAGGATGTTGGTGTGGAAAATGGGAGATTGAGGTGGAGAAGAGTGGATGAAAAGGATGTCGGGTGGAGGGATTTTATTTTAAAGAGGGGGGGGGAAGGGTGATGAGGAGAAAAGCAGTGGTGACGGGGCAGCACTGTGGAGACAGAGGTAAACAGAGGGTGCAGGACATTGCTCTGGGCTCTGGCAAACAAATGGGAGAGTGCTGACATTTGCACACCGAGCCAGCTCAGAAGGAGAGAAAGAGAGGGAGAAACAAGAGAGACAGAAAGGCTGCGGGAGGAGAGAAAAAGGGGAGCAAGCACATTGAATACACACCACCCTGGCTTTAGAGGGGCACTGCTGCATAAGTGCATGTGTGTGTGTGTGTGTGTGTGTGTATATGTGTGTGAAGAGGGAACTTCCTTCAAGACTGCAGTATTCCTTACACACTCACACACACACACACACACACACACACACACACACACACACACACACACACACGCACAAACACACACACAGAACCCTCTTCAGTATTTCTCTCCCAGCTACCCCTTGATCTAAAAATAGCCGTTCCACTCTCCTACAAGAGGCAGCAACCATTCTGAACCAATCAACACGCTCTGTCAAAGGCATCGGTACCCTCCACCCCTCTACGTGTGTGTGTGTGTGTGTGTGTGTGTGTGTGCAACAAGGGGAATTCCTGAGTGAAGGTAATAAAACTGCCCCTCCCTGCTGCACCGGTTTAATAGAAATGATAGGAAAGCGATCCCTTCTACAAAACAATAGCGGGGGGAAAGAGTCAGAAAGCAAGAGGGAGAGAACGGGGGGAAACACAAAAAAGGCAGAAGAGGAGCGAGAGTGGAAGAGAGGGAAATCTGGCTGCAGTTGAAACAGGCTTCAAAGGAATATTCATGTGATCCTGTGCAAGAGCTGAAGACAGGGGAAGAGGGAGGGAGGATGGAGGAAGAGGAGTGAGAGGGGAGGACAAAAAGGTGCGCAAGAATTCGTGACGCTCGCTCGCTCCCCACTTCCCGAGCTCTGCCTGTACACCTTTCTCCAGGTAATTCTGCAGCTCAGCACATCTCCCGTGTCCTAACACCTGCAGGGAGGAATCACTTAGGCCACTTAGCTTTGTTTTCAGCCTGCCGACAAGTTCAGCGTCACACCACTGTAGTCCGACTGCACAGCCAAAGTGAAGACGCAATGCAGTGGCCCCTTTAACAGAGGACGCTATTGACTATGGTACATACAATACAAAGCTAGCTAAAAGGTCGATGCTTCCACATGGCTGGACAACCGCTAAAGGACGGACAGACAGTTGTCAGAGCTGAAACTGCTTCTAGACTACCAGTATATCATGTTTTTATCAGCTTTTATTTGTGTGCCAATTATAATTAGAAAATGTGGCTAAAAGAATATACTATTCTATACTTTACTTTACGTGCTTGAGATGGAGAATCTTAATGTCTTAAATACTGTATTTATCCATATGGGCATCTCTGTCATTTCATTTTCTTTTTTTTAAATTCAATATCCATTTTCTGGTGCCTATGCCTGTATTGACTCCTTTCATCTCACATTTGCCTCCACCTGTGAGTACGCTTGAGTGCAGAAGTGCCTGGATGTCCCCAGGCTACAGCAGTGGGAGGAGAGCAGGAGGCCTGTGCTTCAGAAGCATTAAGCAGGGCAACAGCACTCACACATGGGATATACCGTCGACGTGCACATACAAACACAAACACTTGCGTATGCGCTCCTAAAAGGGTTAATTGCTGAGCCCGAGCAGAGCAGGAGAGATCAGGACACAAGGGAAGACGTCACGAGACCAAAGAGAACTGATCAAGGAAAAATGTCGAGAGCGAAAATGAATGGAGAAAGAAAGGAAGAATTATTAGAAAAAATATTTTTTAGCGCTTTTTCCCTGTTCATTCAAACTCAAAAATAAGCACTGATGAATGCAGGGAAAAAGCTTGAAGTGGTCATATAAGATAAGTCATACAATCCTGCCAAAACCAAAATGAAACTGGCAGCTGTGTTACGGCGAGGTATGCAGCAATGTGTGTACTGGTAGTTACATTAGCTGTAAGCACAAACACACCATCCATTCGGTTAGCTGGTATAGCAAACACACCAACTGTAATACCCCCCCCACTGTGGAGGCAGTGTAGCCGATGGGGGAATCGCAGATGCACTCAGCTGTGTCACCAGCGGCCCCTACCGGCCGGGGGGGCCAGTGAAAAGTAGTGATCGAGGAGTCAGCAGGCAGTCAATCGCAGTATAAAACAGGCACTAAGGTGTTTTGAAAGAATGAGAGTCACCGCAACCAGGAGAGGTTCTTGAGCATGCCGCCATGACGGGCCAACCAAAATAGTATGCAGTTTTTTGCAGCGGAAATGCGAGATTAGCTGCGGACAAAAACAGAGAGCCACACTCACTCACTCACAGACGCACACATGGATGCACGAGGTTGGACTGTGGCATCAGAATTAAATTCATCCACTTTATTTGGTAAAATTCCAGTAATTAAAGTAACTGAACTTGCTATGTTTGCCAGCAGGCTAGCCCGTTGTGTGAAACAGGCTCAGGTCATCTCACCTGTTGGCTTATTGTTTCGACTATATTTGAATTTCAGGGAGAAGCTCAGAAAACAACAACAAACACAACAACAAACGCATGCGAAAATTGGTCCCTACGGGGTGAGTGATATGTCAGGTTATGGACCCCACCAGGATAGAAAAACACAAACACACACACACACACACACAAGGAGAGTGACTTCATTCTCTGCACAAGTATACCTTACTCCACTATATCTTTGGATTTAGACAACATAATGGTGTATCACAATATCTTGATGTATGATTTCCTCACGATATGATTCCATTGACAGACAATAAATGATGAATTATCACCTGTGCATTACACTATGGGACATTGACGGCACACTTTGTTTAGACACAGTTACTGACTTTTTTGAGCGTACTTACTTTAGTCACCTCCTAGTCGAAAAACGTTATGTGGAATTATGTGGCAGTTGTGTCTTTTCCTGATGATATACTCTATAGGTGCTGACCATCTGTAATATAACAGCTTTGCTCTAGCTAGCAGGATATGTGCTGTCAGGCTGTTAGCCACTGGCAGAAAGGATTCATGAACTGCTACTATGTTCCACTCAATCATTTCCAGGACATAAAGCAGTCAGCACTCATTATCTCCCTGGAATCCCACACTAATGGGGGTTCCCTTAAAGAAGGTCTTCTCAGACATTCTCTCTTACAGACACACGCACACACACACGTACTGTGTGCATGAATACACAACATCAGCCTCATACACTATTTTCAGGTATATGGACACACACACGACGACACCTTCCATGGATCAGCAATTTTACACAACATTGAGCTACAAATCGCAGTGCAAGACGTTGCTTGAGCCAAAGTCTGCTTCCAGCCCAATTATGACAGTGCGTATCCATCATCGTGGCACTATATACCCTGCTGCTCTTAAAGGGAATCTGGCTGTCTTGGGTATTCCAGTACTAAACAAGAAATGGAAATCCAACTGTCAACTTTTCATTAATATGTTTAAACAAGCTTTGCCAGTTAAGACCATCCCTAAAAAGCGCTCATTCATTTTGTTCTAAAAATGCTGACTACGTATGCGCGTGCAGGGAAAAGGGAAAACACCACAAGTGGAAGGATGGCAGCGCATCGCCTTACTCGTCTGAACAGCCCACTTGGCGTCTCTATTATTTCCTGTACTTTATCCGCTAACAGCAGTGCCAATGGCCCTCCAGCCCCGGAAAAGCTACTATGGAGGTCAAACACTGGATTGGGCCGACATCTGCTGGTGGGAGGGGCAACACCTCTGCACACCAATAAGCCTCAACCAAAGTGCTATGACCGCTTCCTGTCTCCTATTTCACTGGCTTGTTCTGTGTCAAATGGAAACACTGGGCCCCAGGCCTTGGATTAAATGAGCTTAATGATGAACAGAGGTACGGACCCGCCTCCAGATTGTAATGGGGAGGGGTAGACATCTGACTCGGGGGGGGGGGGGGGGGGGGGGACTTTCAGCACCTTGAGCCAGAAAAGGAGAGGCGAGGAGGCAGCGGTGCACGAATACCAGCATCTTCATTCCGTGGCAGGGTAAATTTCCAAATTAATAACGGCTTCACGGTGCTGGGTAAAATATAGTAACAGCAATAACAGCAGATAACCTAATCTAATATAAGCCCACTGTATCTTAGCAACCTTGTTAATTCTGAGAAGAGCAGTGGGGTAAGCAGCAGAGGCACAGCATCCATCATCAAAGACACACCCAGCAGCAACACACACACACACACACACACACACACCAATTACTCACGAACTCTCAAACCAACGACACCACGCACATGCACATGCTCTCTTACCATTAGCCGCTATCTCAATCACACTGTGATGCAGATGAAAGCATACACATGTGCAGGGCTACACACTCGGGCACATACACACAGATCCTCAGGCTTACTGTAAGCAGCCGGGAGAATGGAGGGGGTGTGGAGCGGAACAATGGGATCCTAATCGTCGGGCTGCATTTCAAAGCCTCTCCTCTCCACAACACTGTTTCTAGATAAGATTTGAAAATGCTATTTATACCCGCAGGGAAAGGAGCCAACCAGCAGCTTGATTTTCATTTATTTGAAGTCAGATCTAAATTGGGGTGGAGTTACATAATGCAAGGAGTGCGACACTCCACCTGCTACCGCCGAGCCAGCCATTGATGAACACTACGGAGGGAAACAGCCCCCCCAAAATGCACCGGGCCCACGCTAATACTGCAGCTAATAATTACTGATTCGGCTTAATAACCATCGTTTGCTACACACCAAAGGATCCCAGCTCATCCGTTTGGGTACAGCAGTGGGTCGATCCGCATTTAAAATCCAAACCTACTCCAGCGTACAGCCCGGACAAAATCCAGCAACCATGCTGAGCCAAGGACACAACAACACAGCACAACATGGCCCAGTCCCCCCACGCACCAGATGTGCATACAAAGAAAGACAGAGAGGGAGAGACAGCTCTGTTCTTCACAGCTGTGTCCCAGGAAGGCAGGCAGGCAGGGCCCATCCCAGGCCCCGGCTCCTCAAACTCTCTCCCCCTCCTTGTCTCCCCGGAGAGAGGAGAGGCAGATCCATCCCAGGCTGAGTGGAGGAGGTGGTAGGATGGACATTTTGGAGTGGACAGGATTAAGAGGGCAATTCATACGGGAGGAGGGGGGAGTGTTGGGAATACTCCAAAAGCAGATAAGGAGGGCAGATAAAGAGAGTAGTACAATGGGAAGATGGGGAAATGACTGGTAGGGGGAGGCTTCGAGGAGAGAGAGAGCGATGCACGGTATAGTAGGAGGGGAATTCATCATTTAAAAACAGCACAAGAGTGAAGGTCACAGATGGACATATCGATGTGAAAAATACAAGACCCCATTTGCACCCAACATTAGCATGCAGTCTGTATCGTGATGTGTTATCTGGATGATGTTGTCTGATGACGGGCTTTTGGAGTTAGTATGAATAAGTGTCTTCATCTGTAGTCTGCTCACATGTCGGTCGATTAGGTGGAGTTGTCTCTGAGACACACAAGCACTCTCTTAGTATAGACTTTAATGGGCCTTTGGGTCAATATGCGGGAAGTGTGCGTGTGACTAGTGCTGAAATTATTCGTCAATTAATCAGTTAGTCAACTGACAGAATATTAATTGACAACAATGTATAATAATTGATTACTCATTTAAGTCAACGAACAAGAAGAAAAGTGCCAAACATTCACTGGTTCCTGCTTCACTGACAGCAATTCTGGGGGTTTTTCAGGACACATTTACACCCAAACACAAAACAACCACCACCAAGTGTTTTCACCATGTGCCCACCCACATATGTGCTTTTCTCTGTTTGATATTATTGATAATTGAATATGTTCAGGGTTTGGCCTGGTGGTTGGACAAGACCAGCAATTTAGTACACCACCTCGAGCACGAGGGACACGTTTTGAGATTTTATAGACTGAAAACTAATTGATTAATCAAAAAACTATTTGATAGATGAATTGATCATGATTTAAATCAATAATTGAAGTCATAGTAATTGGGAGAAAGATTCTGCTGACCCTGAGTGTTCACCCCCAGCTCCAGAGGCCTGCTGCTACTGTCATCTTCTGGAATAAATAAAACATGAGCGGCCAAACCCCAAAACCATAGTCAGCAAGCAATAACACACCACCATCACAAAACACACCCACACGCAATCAACACAGCAATCACTCACAATCAAGGCAGGAAACACTGGTTTCCCTTTCTCAACTTGTCCTCCATGCATGTCAACTATCCACGGTCTGTTTTTCCTGTGAACTCCCCGAATCCGGCCCACCATCGGTCACTTCTCACACTCTGCATCGCACTTACCTGAACCTCTCCTTGTGAAAAGCCAGAGACCGTATCCCCCCCCAACAGCCTGCAGCTCTCCACGAAGACCTCGCGTATTGATGTTTTATTAACACGGCCATAAATATTGAAAAGACACTTACTAATGAAGCCGCAGAAAAAAGTTCCAGAGACAATTTACAGTGCCAGGGAATACAGGGACCTTGAATATAGCGCCCTACACCCCCCCCATTCTGCTTTCCTTCTCCTTCATCTCATTTCCCATGCCATGACTGGAATGCCCCTGCAGCTTTTACACCCCCCCCCCCCCCCCCCCCCATGCGCACACATCATCTTCCCCCTCTATGTTTTTTGTTGTTCAATGAAATCAATGGATTGGAGGGACGAGCCGCCACACCCCTTGTGAATATGAATCATAAATCACAGGCTGGGTATAATGAGGCTTGTTTCAAGTGACAACAGGCGTGATGAATGCGTCTGTGGCTCGGTGTGGCATCATCATACAGCTAGGCGGGAGTGTGCACGTAGTGCTTGAAGGCTGTACATGTACGGGTGGATGAGGTATCGCAGCCCCCCCCCCCCCCCCGCCATGTAGAAAGCATGACATTTCGATGGCAGAGGACCGACGGCAAGCCAGCTCATCGTGGCATTTCCAACAGCTGTTTACGCACATACACACAAACGTAATGCGCACGGTGGAACACATGAGCTACTTTACATCACAGCTATTATGTTGAGAAGCTTAAAATATTGATACGATATGCATAAAAGCTGAGAGACTCTCCTGTATTTAACGTGATGGGATCATTTCAATAGAGAAGGGTCACCAATCAGTTGGTTTTGTTGAACTACAAAAACACACACTATACCGATGGTCATGGTCTATTTACTCTTGGGCTGAGCACAGACACTAGCTTGCAGAGAGCACATTAACCATAAAACAGAAAAATGACTTTAGTTAACTTTTAATAGTTATAGCTGATATAATGTACCTAAATCGTGACTAACACAAAGGGTCTGGAAGAGATTTCATAAGTGATTTGTTGCGGTCGGAAACATATTGAATCTGCGTCATTTGCTAACCGGGAAGCCGACCCGAAGAAAAGTGTGTCTGAGCGGGGGACGATATCTCAAACACTCATTGCTCAAAATCTGGGACAAATAAAACCCAAACTGTCTGCCAGATACCTCGAGAGATAAGTGTGGAAATAATGTTAATGTGTAATTTGTGTGAAGCGATCCTTTAATTTGGCTGTTTCTCAGAATCCTGCAGCTCAGACAACAACATATGTTGAAGACAACAAGGATGATATCACTTCAGGCTGACATAAATACAAGTAAATAAATGAATTCACAACTAACTGGCACATTCATCCCCCCCCCCCTAACTCAGCTCCTTTGGTGAGTGTTATCGATGGCTGCTCCATTAGTGAGCCAGGTACCATTCTCTTGTTAGAAGCCAAAATGAGCTTGAGAGCAGCTCTATTGATTTCAATAGAAATGTGCTTACACTGGCATCAATATAGCTGCACATTTCTGACACCTCCCGTTAGAAGCTCCCCCTCAACATCCCTTCGTCTCTCCCCCTCCCCCTCCCCCTCCTCCTCCTCCTCCTCCTTCATCCTTCCAAGCTGCTGATGTAGGGAAACCCAGGGCTGCGCCACGGCTTAGCTGCTCATTCCAGTTTGTATCCTTGGACAGGCTGGGTGAATCTGCATGGGAAACGCTCAGCTCGTTCAGTTCACTTCACTCGATATGACTAAAGATAGAAGGGCCGGAAAGTGGACGGGCTCTGAAATGGATAGCTAACATTAGCAATGGGGCTCTTTATCTGTTGGCTTTTAGGGTTTGTAGTGAAACGTATGCGCTCGGGCCTAATCAGATCAGGTATTGATTGGTCTTCATAGAGGAAGCTTAATGTTCTCTCTGCTTCTCCGTGATCTTTCACTCAGGGGAAAGAAGAGAAGGAAGAACAGAGGCAGAGGGAGGGACAGATAGGTCAAGGGTTACGGTGTGACTGCACTCGGTCATACAGGTCAAGGCTAAACTGGCAGGTGGCCAGACAAAATCAATGGCAGGTTTCTGACAAGGGTCACACTCATGCTGACCACGGGAATCATTTGATGGTCCACCACCCCAAACCTGAATGGACAAACGCGTCTCAGGAGGTGCGGCTGTCAAGTTGATGGCTGGAAGAAGGAGATGCGACCATATTGTAAGTGACACATTGTTAACTAAGTGGAAAGTTAATCTAAACTCCATCTCCACAGGGTTCCCACGAGGCGAGGATGGCAGCCTCATCATCGTCTGGTCCACCGGCTGCCCTCCTCATGACCAGCCCCAGCTCCCTGCCCACAAATCCCATTTCATGCCAGCCACGCTTTCCCGAAAAGGCAAGACAAAAGCCCGATCAGCACAGCTGCGGCTTGAGCACATTGTGCCGACAATCATCGTGAAATCAGTGGAACAAACCAAGCAGAACTCTGCAGCACCCACATCTATGCAGCGGCTCAACAGGCGGCATTGAGCTAAGGGTGCGTCCGGCTGTGGCTTCCTCAAAGGGAAGGAACTTCCCGGTACTGCTTGACTCGTAACAACACCCCCATCAGGTGGCAGTTGAATATATGTATCGAGTGAAAAGAGTGGATTGCCCCATCACACCCCAATACATCCAGCATTACCTCCTCAAAAATGCAGAGTCGGGTTGTCCCGAGAAAACAATGGCCTTTTGTAGGAAGAATTGCTATGGTATACCAGTATTTATTTTATTTTTTTTGAGGGGCAGCCGTTGCTGAGAAATACATGGAGGAAATGAACTCCTTTGGATTAAAGTTAAAATCAACACGTTGAATGTGCTGCCTATGCTTGTTGATGTGTTTGTTAATGTGTGAGTGGGTGGCTGGTAATACACGTGTGTATGTGTGTGTCTGAACCATTCGACTCTCCTTATTTCCCAGGATGCAGAGTTTTACATGCCCACACACACACACACACACACTCACACACACACACACACACACACACACACACACACACACACAGGGAGTGCCCCGGGCCCGGCTGTACTAATGAAGCAGCCTGTAAGCAGCTACCTTCATTACATTCAATCCTCTGGACAGTGTCAGCAATTACATTGCAGCTTCCCACTGTCAAAGCTCACACATGTACACACACACACACACACACACACACACACACACACTCAGTTGGAAGTTTGTCCTTCTTCTCAAGGCTCGTGCTAGCTGAGGTTGCTGCAGAGAGGAGTTCCTGCTCTTCTTCTTCTTTGGTGGTGTGACTCAGACTTGGCTGTTTAAATCCCAAACCCCTCCATACATCTAATTCAGGCCCACCACCATATCAGCACAGCATCTGTGACGTCTCTCTCTCTCTCTCTCTCTCTCTCGCTCTCTCTCTCTCTCTCTCAGCCTCTGTGTATGTTGGAGCAGAAGGAAGCCCGGAGGCGAGGGGGAGCTGCCTAATAGAGTGCTCCACTTGCCATATTTCACACATCTCATCACTTATCCCACTGAGACACACATACATACATGTCAGTGCAGGGGAAACCAAGAGGGATGCCCCTGGAGGAGTCGACTGTGATGCGGTGTGTAGGAATTCACACCTGTGGCCGTGAATTATTCGGCAAATGTTTACAGAGAGAAACAAGTCTCACTACTACTGACAAAGATATTCAAAATGTAGGTGATGATATGTAAATACTTTATGGGCATCACAAATGCATCTTTCATCCCCCATAGGTGTGCAACTGCTGATTATTTTCATTGCTGTTTAATCTGCCGCCGACTATTTCCTTGGTTGTCATCATTAATCCGTTCGGGGAGCTCTGGTTGCACATGGGCGTTTGGTGACTGATTGATAAATGATCAAAATAGTTGTAGATACATTTTTCTGTCAATTGACAAATGAAGTAATTGACCAATTGTTTCAGCTTTCTTTTGCACTAATAAATGCCACCCACCTTGAATAAATGCTGTGTATTCCATGTATATCATTTCAACATGTGTTTAGTTCATTCATTCATAACTAACATTACCATTTGAAATGCTGAAGCATTTGTTGAAAATTCTGCAAGCTGACGTGTGAATGTATCCATTGATCTGCATATTATTTCCTCAATTACTCACTTATAATTTTGTCAGAAACAGTCAGAAATGAGTGCAAAATGCCATATCACAGTTTTCGGGAACACAAGACGGCATGTTCGAATGACTTGTTTTGTCCAAAACCCAAAGATGTTTACTCAACAATGATACAAGACAAAAGAAAAGCAGCGTTGCCTAAAAATGTTGTCGTCCAACGACATAGTTGCTGATACATTTTCCGTCAGTCAACTAATTATTTGAACTCGTTTTAGGATTTTCAGCACATTCATGGGGAATATCATATTGGGTTTCTCCCCATAAATCTGCCGCCGCAATAAGAGAAGACAAAATGGCAAAGAACAGGCGGGGCAACGAAGCAGAACAGAGGAAATTAAGTGAGAAATTCTCTGAATCTGTCATGTGCCGAGATAAAACAAAAACATCAGTCATGCCTGTTGTAAAACCATAAATGATGCAAAAAGGCAACAAAGCAGTCGAGCCATTCCGCGTCATGTCAATCAAACTTGTGTGTGTGTGTGTGTGTGTGTTGAGCATTTGTGGCTGTGATGTGTGTGCGAGTGTGTGGGCAGGTGTCTGTTAACATGTGTTTCCCAGGTGCCATGATCTGAAAGGGTTTTGTGGTAGAAACGGAAAATGCATGACGCTGAATTATAGAGGAGAATGGGAGAACACCGTGACCCCACACACACACACACACACACACACACTGAGGCTGAGGTCGGCCATCACACACGCCTCGTTAGGGAGAAGCTGGCCTCCTCAATTATTCAAATGTACATGCTCCCCGCGTACTGCTCGCTCCCTCACTTTGCCGGGCAGATCGAGTGAGTGGAGTGCAGACAGACAGCAAAAAGGTAAAAATAATTGAGAAAGGTGGACCGAGAGAGAGCGAGAGAGAGAGAGAGAGAGAGAGAGAGAGAGAGAGAGAGAGAGGTGAGGAGATGGGGGGACAAAAATAGCGTGCGAGAGAAAGGGAGATGGTCTGAGATAACATGTGATGTATGAGTGGCAAAGAGAGAGCTAATGCATTATATTCATATCTCAAGTCTTGTAACACTCGTCAAACTCAATTTCAATTATCATTGATATGGAATTGATTAGTGAAAGTGATGTAAATATAAATGTGAGCGCAAGCCGACGACTGATATAATTACTGTCAATTATGAATGCAATCGTAACGCTCGCTCCATAGCAACTCTAAACACTGCAGGGGAAAAGGCATTTTAATTGAGAACCATCAAGCACAGTGTGATTTTGGACCCTTTTCCCAAACGTCCTCCCTCCTCTGTGTGTCACCTTTGCATATGTCGCAACAAAAACATTTCTCCCAAATTCAGACGGCAGTGGTTCCCAGAAGCGAGCGTCACCCACATCAATCAAGGCGTCGCACCTCGGCGTGGCCGTCTGGCGGGCCTCGGGAAGAAGGGGTGGAGGGAAGGAAGGAGAGACTGAAGGGGTTTGAACAAGTAACAAGCCAATGGATACTCTGGCAGCGCGTCAAGAAGGAGTGGAAGGGCTGTTGCCAAGTGCTACACCTCTTCCCAGCGCTGCTTTTCTACCTGCTGGGTAGAGATGCTCGTCTTTGTTCTTATGAATGTCCGATCATAATGTGTGGTGTGCGATCGTTCCTGACTTCAAGCTTTTCTATTTGGTGTTATTTGCATGTTTGAAATGAAATTAAAGGGGCTATATATTTCTTGCAGTCATCCACACCTTTTTGGGGAAAAATATACAGCTTCACTTTGACTGGATCTGTTTCTTCTGTCTCTTGTGTTCCAACCCGACCTTCTTCAAACTACACCTCACTCCGTTTCTCTGTTTGGCAAAAAAAAAAAAAGACTGAAAACCTGAGTGATGTTGACATGAATGAAGTTCCCCGTCTCTTCTCGCAGTGAGCCAGATTTAATAGCTGCTGTGAAGTTCTGAGAAGTAGTTCCCCCAAAAGCATCCGATCTCAGCTCCGGATTCCGAATCGAAGAAGCTCAGGTCGAGATATCCTAACTTTTAGTTCGTAGTGTGAGTCAAGCCCCGGAAAAACTACTCATGCAACTCAATAGTGTGTTTTGTTAGACACCCCCTGCCCGGCATATCCATGTCCTCCGAACTGCAATCCCCCCGTTTCTGTTAAAGATTTTTATTTTCCATACGTTCTACATACTACGGCTCATTTAGATTCGACGCAAAATGTTGCTGTTTGCATTCAACTCACCTGTGAACAGAAGGACACAGTGACTCTTCACGAGGATATCGTCACCCTGTGTCTACGTTTACCATTAACATGTTTGTGATCTGACAGACCAGAAAAGACATGGAATCCGACAAAACCATCGAAGTATTTGAACAAACAGAGTGACAGAAGGTACGAGGTTTAATGTCAGGATGTCACCAGTGCAGCTGTCTACGTTTTGGACAAAGGGATAAATCATTGTTTTATGATGTCAATGTCGGACTCGGGGTTGCAATAGATCACAAAACTCTTGGTTCGGATTGCAGATCGTTGATGAACCATATTCACCCCATACTACCATACTATTTAGCATGCCAGAAACAGATTTTGTATGTCCCCAATACATAGTATGTCACATACAGTGTGCCAAAAATGCCACGATGTCCGACTGCAGATGGTCGCATTTTGCAGCGTGCATGCCAGCATGCTTTTCTGGCTATTCTGACCCACAATCCTCTGCGCAGCGGAAGAAACGTTACATCGAGTGAGTCGCCAAGAGAGCACAGACAGATGACAGCCCGATGACAACGCATTGCCAGAAGCCTGCAATAACAGATGACAGTTTAAGGCACAATGTTGTGATCATAACATCCCAATTGTATGCAAACTGCATGCACGGGTACTTTGTAAGGGCAGTATTTACTTAAAGTAAAAAAAAAAAACGTTTGATTTGGAATGCAGTGTCATTTCAAACACTCCAAAATCGATGTAAAACAATTCAAAATGTTATCCTTTTACTTTGTTACAGCCATCAATGGTCATTAAAAGTTGTTATGTATGCTAGGTGTCAAGTGTCGGCTAATAAACAACCTGCTGACACAGGAAAGATAATAAAACTAGTTTTATCCCCGAAGTAACAGTGACCAGGTGAAACATCCCGGAATGGAACGTAAGCAGAGGTGGAATGTAACTAAGTACATTTACTACTTCAAGTACAAATTCAAGGCACTTGTACTTTACTTTACTTGAGTATTGCCACTATATACTTTTACCCCACTACATGATCACTCCACATTTTTTCTCATATCCTCCCTGTAGCACGACAAACATATGATGATCTTAGAGAATATGATGCATTGCATGCAACAACCAGCTAAACCAAATATAACGTGTATATTAGTTCTTACAATTTGTGCAATGGCACTGCTCAGGATGTGTTCACTGTCACTTTCTTCATGGGAAATAACACTGTACCGGAGAGACTATTAGCATTGTTAGCATCGCCCCTGCTCTCAATGAGGGGCTCCCTGGGACATCAGCGCCCCGTCAGCCTGTGATAGATGCTGGATGCAGGCGAGCTGACCTCCTCCCCTGAGTGAAACACGAGCGAGGTATACGTTTCAGACACCTATTAGATGACGACTGATAAAGACGTTAGGCGGCGTGGCAGCAGCACACGGGGTAACAATGATGAATCAATTACTTTTTTCCCTTCCTCTCCTTTTTTTTCTTTTCCCTCTTGCATCCCCCCCCCCCTCCCCCCTCCGTCCCTCCAGCCCTAATTAACACCTCAAGCCAGGACACGGGATTCAGCGGCAGTGACTCATCAGTTAAAAAGCACCACTGTATCTTTTATCTCGATCGGTATCGCCATCACTCAGCGGTTCTCTGCTTGCACGGGTTATCGCCAGGGAGCGACCCAAGCCAAGGAGGGGGGGGAGCCACGCGCTGCCTCTCGCCGGAGTGATGTAAAAAAAAAAAACAGCCGGGAAAAAAGTGTCTGTTGTCGTAAAAAGCAAAAGGATATTTGAAACATCACAGTTGCAGCAGCGACAGTGTTGGTAGTAATAGTTATATACCTCACATTTAGATGTCGTACAACTTTTCAAAAATAAAAGATTTAAAAAATGCACTACAACAATGTCATCTCTCCCCAAAGGCCAAATTCCAGCCTACTGGTTAATTAATACAATTTATTTCGTGATAGAATTGGAAAGGAGAAGGTTTTCATTGGAAATGGCTTCGCCAGATCAACAACATGCTATTTCTTTAACCTCAATGTTTCTTTTTACTGTCAGCCAACCAGAAACTCATGTTTTGAAGAGGTGTGTTTAAAAAAAACAAAATGTAGAATTTGAAAAAAGTCAGACCTTGTTGCCCACTCGTGATAAAATCAACGCAGGTGACACGCAGAAGGCCTGCGCCTGAATGCAACAGTGTGTACACTAACTTTCTGGTGGAAGATTCTGCAACATTGGAACAGAAACATTGTATAATTTTCGCCAGCCAACGGTACACAGTATAAATACGTTAATCGTACAAAGCTAACAGCCGAAGTGGACCAGTCTCATGATCACCACAGCACGCATGTAGAACACCTCTTCAACAACGTCACATTTCCCTCAAGCAAATACGAATTAGAAGCTTCAAATAAGATTTCAGGATTAGTATTATTTGCATAATGCATAGCAGGACTAGCCCGAATCTCTCTGGCAACAAAGTTTTACTTCTTAATAGCTTTTGGGATGTCCAGGTAATTTCACCTGTCCTGACCCGGGAAGTTGCACATCATAAGATTCGAAGGGTTTGGACATAGCTACCACACCGCTCATCAAACACTTGCTGGAAGGTGTTACAACTCATTTTTCAGAACACTCTATCCTGTTTATCACGAATATAAAATTAGAAAGCAATAGTGTCAAGCTCTGCATGTCCGATGCCAGTTTTTCTGTCAAAACACGATAAGTGCTGACACTAAAAAGCTCCAGCATCTCTTTTACTTACTCCCAAAAATATCCAGCGCAATCGTCCTCTTTTTTTGGGGGGGGGGGGGGGGGGGGAAGCTACGCTAGCCTCCTGTGATTATCACCTCAAATGAATGACAGACTGTAACACTGCTTTAGGCCAGGAGGGAGTGGGACAAACTCTCCTACACCTACGCATCCAGTCTGGGAATAGCTTGCTAGGCAGCCCCGATGGAGCTCTTCTCTGGCGAGCTGACAAGAGCCTGGAGCGGAGGAGACTCTGCTCCTTGTCCGCCAAATACCGTCTGTCTGTTGTTCGAGCTTGCATCCCAATTGAAGACTATTTACAGTAAGGGAGGATTATTTCCATGGGCTATGAAAGCAGTGAGAGAGAGAGAGAGAGAGAAAGAGAGAGAGGTGTGTGTGCAAAAGGGGAGGAGAGTCACCCTCTTCCACATTTCACTCCCCACTACTCGAGGCTGAAAATAATTCCTTTGCAGTGAAGACTTAATTCTCATTCTGTGTCCGTGTCCCTGATCCTGTATTGTCTATTCTGGTCATGTGGTCCGCCTGCCTCACTGCTGTCCACTGTCACAGCTGTGTGTGTGTGTGTGTGTGTGTGTGTGTGTGTGTGTGTGTGTGTGTGTGTGTGTGTGTGTGTGTGTGTGTGTGTGTGTGTGTGTGTGTGTGTGTGTGTGTGTGTGTGATGCAGAGACTGAGAAAGTAAGAAAAGGGTCAGCCAGTGTTTTAACCACTGCTACAGTATGAGCCCTGCCCAAACGAAAGATAAATCCTGTTCTGACATGCAAACAAAGGGCGCCAATATATTTATACTCTAACTAACAGCGAACAAAACCATATTCTCCAACAATGCTGCCATTTTGTCTTTATGGCCTTTGGGATAACAATGTCATGAATATTTCTGATTTTACAGTCTATTGAAAGCCAGACAGGTTGATGCAGGCTACATCTATGGAGGTCTGTACAAAATAGTCACTCAAAAGTTGGTTGAAAGACGATCTAGAAATAAGGGAATTGAGCGGTAAATAAGAAGCGTCACAAGTGTATGCCCAATGTCTGTGTCCCCCCCCCCCCCCTGTTTAGCTCCTGTGTTCCAAGAGTATCCCTCTCAAACTAGCATACTGTTGAACAGATGCCCACATATTGTTGCAAGGGAACACCCTAGTAACAGCTTAGAGATGATTCAAGCGCAGACAGACACAGAGAGTTGGGTCAAAGCAGGAAAAATGAGTAAAAGCATGCTATTGGTTAGACACATGCCTGGGGCTCTCTGATTCCCATCCAATCCACATGTCTTCATACTGTATCACAAGTGAACCGAATGTTAACATCTATTTTGTGTTTTTTTTTGTTCTCCAGTCGTGACGTCAGCTATGTCGGGATATTACGTTTGGCTGTCTCAGCGTCAACAGAGCGGAAAATGGGACGGAATGATAACGCTGTGAAGGAGTTAGCAAGGACTTCACCAGTGTGCATAGGGCTGAGTGGTTGTCAGGCAGTAGAGGCTATGGTCAATTCAAATGAGAAATATCTTTTTCAATTCAATTAAATGACAATGCTCTTGTATATATACATTGCCATATCATTTAAAAGCAGCTCGGAGTGCTTTACATAAAACACAAAATAACAAAAAGCGGAAGTCATCCATACACGTAAAAAAACAAGAAACTTAAAACAAGAAACTCTAATCTAATCTTTCACTCTACATATGTCAGATCTGTGGCTTAGTGAGTAAAACACTTGAGCCCTGTCCATTTCAGGGCCTGATTTACAGTCTGGAGGTGTATTTTTGTCATTCCTCAACTGGACAAATGCAGACAACGTGACAGTACAAATACTACAACTGAATTTGAGAGCAGAAGGTTTAATCGGTTTTTTTTACATTTCATTTAGAAAGTTAAAGTTCCTGTACTATGGTTATTGTCAAAGCTAATGTAACACCTCTGCAACAGACAAAGAAAGGCCTTCTTGATAACTGGATCGTGTTCAACTTAACACAATACGATTGCAGGTAAATTCAGCAAATAATATTGAATTATCACAGAGCCCTTGTTCACACTATCCCCCTATGGACACACAGGTCAACCAGTTAGAGTCCAACACACGGACACAATCCCTCAAAACCACCAGACAAAAATGGCCAATTGTGTTCGTTGGAATAAGCTGAGAAATGAAACAGTTTTCAATGATGTAAAAGCTCATACATACATATTTCACTTTGGTGTCCTTTGTTTTGGAATCCATGTTGCATAATTTGCCAACGAACAGAGGCCTACAGTGCAATGCAGCGATAGGACCTACAGTATACTGCACTTAGCGTCGTCTTTATCGCATGGAGCAGCTCTGCCATCAGTGCTCACAACATAAGAAACCCACAGCTGAAACCCTTGGCTTCCCTCGCAGACAGTAGATTGAGTCATTCAGAAACAGACAGCGAGAGGAGATTGCTCCATAACTTGACAGCCGCCCACGCCATTCAGTGACAGATGACGGCGTCTCCTACTTTTGGTCAAGGTGCTTTGGCACGCTAGGTCGCCTTTGCTGACTTGACTCCTGCTTCTCCAGTGAGCCTCTTTAGCGCCTGAGCTGTTAAGGTGAGCTTGGGACAAACTCCAGAGATTAAATTATGTGGAAAAGCAGATTAAATAGTTATTATCCCATCTGCAGCCAGACAAGTACACACACACACACACGAGCAGGCACGCACACATGTTCGCAAACCCAAGTGCACACACACACACACACACAATCAACATGTAGTCCAAAGGATCAATTATTTTCAAACAA
Organism: Melanostigma gelatinosum; assembly: GCF_949748355.1. NCBI lineage: Eukaryota > Metazoa > Chordata > Actinopteri > Perciformes > Zoarcidae > Melanostigma > Melanostigma gelatinosum. The sequence continues at coordinate 11,574,022 of NC_136652.1, read as the reverse complement.
TTCACATATGTATATTGTGGCTGCACAGTTTCCTGTATCTGTTCAAGATGTATGATATCAATATGGATGATTATCAATATGTATTTTGTCCATAGCATGTGTGGTGTGTCTCACAAAAACTCTTCTCTGGCAGATTTCTGGGGCAACCCTTCACCTCTCTAACAGAAAAAAACAAATGCAGACCACATGAGATTAAGGAATGGACCCCCACTCCTGCCAAAATAAAAAGCTTCCACTCATTCTGCAGGGAGTCACAGAGATATTCCACTTAACAGAGGGGTTGAGCGAGTGATCTAAATGTGGTTGTTTTGGGAAGCTCTGCCGACGATTCATGTCTTTCTGACAGACATGTACGTTTAGAGAGCCGCCCACACATCGCTGAACCGCTCTCAGTTGTTACAATCGAGGCTAAAGAAAATAGAATATAGAGGGAGGGGGACAGGGAGAGATTGATACAGAGAGAGAGAGAGAGAAGAGGTAAACATGTGTGCTGTCTGTTGCGGAGTGAAGCCTTCCTGCCCTGGCTCCTCATTGGAAGCCCGGTGCAGAGTGTGTGTCCACGTCTCTTTGAGGAAGGACTGGAGTTAACCCACACACTCTCAGCAGCCAGCATCAATGGGCTTATGGGCTGTAAATCAAGTCACACGTGCAAGAGCATCCGAGGCCCATGCATGGAGAGTTGCTGAATAATAATAGCGTATGGTCCCCCACATAGACACATGGCGTTATTACACATTAAAAACAACCGAGTGCCTTTTGCAGGCCTCCCTCTTTCTCTTGTCCAGCAGGCATTTCTCAGTGTGTGACCATGGGTCGTAGGTATACTGTAGCTGTATTTGGGGCTGGGGTGATATGCTAAGCTGTGTTTTACAGCCAGAGCTCAGTATTAGTGCAAGGAAGACAAAGAGCAGAGCAGAGTCACATGCATATGCACATACTGCATGTGTTAAGGGCAAACACACCGCGCACATGCATGTGCACACTCATGTGCACACTCATGTGCGCTTACAAATGCATGAAAGCTCAGCTGGTGTGACGTCTGATGTGTGGTATGACCCAGGTTCTCGTGTGGGTAGAGGTTTTTTGAGAAAAATCAAGAAATGTCTCATTATATTATGAATTCACACTATGCATCAAGTCACACTGTCAAACTAGCACCCCGAGAGGAAAGTAATTTATGTCTGGAAACACTATTTATCTTTGGTATGTTTGCACGGGGCTTTGCCTTTCACAAACCTGCCGCCACTTCTTTTTACGACCGCATCTCTGAATACACAAATACACACGCATCAAGCAATTAAGGCACACACGTGATCAGTCGAAGTGAGTGAGTGTGAGGCTGTGTGCCCAGACCCCGAGGCAGGCCCAGGGAGAGAGACACAGGACAATTAAAACTCATGCTCACACAGGAAGATACACCAACGGCTAGAAACTGGACAACGAGCACTCGTGCATCAAAATACACAAACACGTACAAACAGGGAGGTAGAAAGAAAAAAAGAAAAGAAAACACACACACACACATACATGTTACAATAGGCTGAGCACAGCGAGAGAAACTTCCATCCACTCCTAAGAAAAGGTCACATTTTCAGTGTGACATTTTTGACAAGTGACAGCATGTTCACCCCAATTATCCGATTCCAAGTTCCCTCCCTTTCCTCGCAAATAAAGCCCGCCTCTTATTCAAACATCCCATTCAAACAGAGATGTCCCCTGGGCTCTGTCACCTACATAGGCGTGGGAATAAGTGATGGAGGAGGGTGAGCCAAGGTCTCATCTCCTCTTCGGTGACTGAATGCAGAGGTGGACGGCTGACCTTTAACCCTCAAAAGAAGGGTGATTGAGCACTGCTCCAAACTCTATTAGCATTCTGCTCACACAGGCCCTACAGAACAGCAAACTAATGGCATGAAGTCTGTGGACGCATAAGACTGAGAGGTGTGGCGACAAAGGTTCTGCGTTAAAAGAGAGATATAACCTGAATATTTGGAGATTTGCTTCCCCTTAGCAGCACAGCAGGGGACCTTTTGCTGTAAAAATGCATCATCTCACAAAAGCAAACACACACACACACACACGCACGCACGCACACACACACACAACGGTCTTTGTAGCCATGAGTAATCCTGCCACGATTAGATTCTTAAAAGGTTAAGGGTCAGGTCAAACATGGCAGCTTAATGCCACGTGCACCGTTTCCTCTCCGTTTTTTGCTCACTCCTTTGATGTTTTATTTCCCTGATAGTGCAAGCCCTCCTACTCTACACACACACACACACACACACATCAAAACGACAAATAAGCCTGTCTGTTGAGTCTCTGCGCTTCTCAACATCGACATCTGTATGCTGGAATTGTCAACACTGCACAGCAAGATCAAACCGGCAATCTGTCACTACACGATGGTACAGTTGGGGATTCAAGTGACTGATGACACATAGAGAAATGAACCTCTCTGATGTGGCGTGGGCATTGATGTAGTGTGAAAAAAAACAACTGACGGGTATATTCTCACCTTTAGCTGGTGACTAACATAAAGCAATCGGTCACCTCAACAAAAAACTATCTGACTGCATGTTTATGTCTGCTTAAAATATAAAATCCTCATCAGTTTGTGACACATTTCCACACATACTCCAAATACCTCATCAGTAAACCGTGGAGATGGAGCAAAAAAAGTGACTTGAGATGGATTTTTTTTCCTCCTCTGGTGTATCTGACTGATGCAGTATTTACCGTGGTAAGGTCAGTACCGCACTGATTTGTGAGTGATGCTGGATTTCAGCACCACGGACAGCGCTCTGCCTCTCTCTCCAGCGCGAGGAGAGGAGGAGGAGGAGGAGGAGGAGGGATGGAGAAGGAGACGACTGGTGGTTGTGGTGTTGTTGGTGGTGGGGGTTTCCCTGGCAGATTTCAGGAGAGGGTCTACACACAGTCATGCCTCCATCGCTGCACATCGCCTACCACCTCCCCCGTACCGGATTCCCATACGGAGGAATACCGTATGTGTGAGATCACGGCTTTCATGAAATATTGATTGACCCAGCCTCACATAGGATGGACAGAGAGATTCGCCTCGCATGATGTTTGCCGATCAGAAACATGACAAAGCAATAGGCTGCACACACAGACACACACACACGGGGGGGCCGTACATCGCGTCCAAGCGCATCACGTTTCCAATATCGGTAAGTGAGAGACGCGCCGTCATCGCGTTACATTCCGAGGACCGTCAGGAGGATTTACCCACCAAGACCGAGCCCGAGCCGTTATCATGTGTCATGTTAAACTCCTCGGCTGCCACTGTCATTCACAAAATAAACCACATCCGACGTCTTACACGCATTTTCTCTGCTCATCCTCTGCTCTTAATAGGCCACGGATGCGCTCATCACCACATCCACCTTCAGCAACTGTCGTGAGCAACACTTAAAAAAAAAAAATAATGAATCGCTGTGGTCCGCTGGGTGTCAATAATGCAATCTATAGCCCGAGCATCTTTAGCAGCGACACAACACACGGTCAGCTGTAATTTTCAGCAGTGACAAGCGAAGAGGGTCATGAATTATTCAATACACATAAACTGAGCTCTTGTTCTTCAGCAAGGAAAACGGCTCGACAAGAAATCTAGCCTACACGAGCGGACACAAGCCAGTGCAGAGCCCACATTTACCGCTTCCACCGCATAAGCACTGGATGTAATGTAGGTTGTACATTGATGCAAAGCCTACCGGTAAATGGAAGAGATACAGGCTTTAAATCAGCGTCGCCTTCAAGAGGCTGCAAAAGCCAGCGCGAGACCGAGAGCCGCCACCACGCAGAAATCAGCCGACATGTATGAAGCACCGCGCGGACAGCCGGCGGAAATGAATTCATGGAAATGTGAAGAAAATGCGAAAGAGCCGATGGAAAAATCTGCGTTTTACCTGTCAAGACCCCGACCCGGATTTGGTGGTCGTGGTTCGTTAAAATCATCCCGTCTGACGCCATGTTCAGCAGCGCTGTCGCCCGCACCGAGAACTCACGGCAGGGCCCCAGAGCCGATCGCATCGAACTTAGCGGGGAGAGGGAGGGGAGGAGGAGGAAGAGGAGGACGAGGAGGAGGAGGAAGAGGAGGAAGAGGAGGACGAGATGGAGGAGGGCTGGGATACAGCAACAAAAAAAACCAGCCAGACGAGATGAGTGGAACGTCGAGCAATCATCGGGACACCTACAGATAAGCGGGCAGGATGCTGGGGCCGTTTAAACCGCACACATCACTCAGCTGGCCGCCTGCCACGGTAGGAGTGTGGATCCCGGATTAAGTCTCATGGAGACCACTATTGATTTCCTGTGAAGGCTTTTAGGGGAGACTGAGACGAGCGGCACGTCTTCTGACGCCACTCACTTTTCTCATGTCATTTTGCAGCTGAAGTTTTAGATCTGTGCTGCTTATAGGGCTCTAATTTGACCCCTGACCTGATGATAAACAGTATCAGTTCTCCAATATTAAAAGTATTTGGGGCCCCAAATAACCCCCCCCCCCCCCCACCCCACCCCAACCATGATGCACCCCTGTTTTTAGAGATTAAAGGGGCTCCTCAAGAGCAAGCGGCAGCACCCCAGAGATGTGATGGCTACATCTCAATGCAGAGGCTTAACAGAAGATCCCAGTCTGACCTGTGAAAATGCAACTACATCCCTTTGCACCGCTGCTATTTATCGACTGTTGCATGCTTCCATGGTGTATCATTTCTCTTGTTTATTCTCATGGAAAGAAAATGCCCATCCTCCATAATTCATGAACACATGTACATGAGCGCAGTTACCCTGGCAAGAAATGGGGCAACTCTTCCAGCATGACTGGTTCACTTCAACGGCGTTGCCATGTTTGTGTCCAATGACCCAACCAAAAGAACTGGCACAGTTTCCACACTTTATATAGCAGCCAATTCCCTCTTCCATTGCGTTACAATTAGCAACAAGAGGTGTGAGTCGGACAAGGACATGATATTGACTTAACTGATGGTTTAACCAGAATTGTATTTTGACTAAGTGGCTTACAGTACATCCTATGTACTATTGCACATTATATACACATCAGGAGTTGGACAATCATTCATCCTTTCAAAAAATTCTCCATCCAGAGGGATGCAAGCACTCATTTGACCCATTCATTTTGGTAAATACGCGTATATGCTTTCTTGCTGATAATTAGACAATTAGATGATTATGCTGGTGCTGTAAAAATGAAGCTACGGTCAGGAGACAACTAGGTTTGCTGGTCTTTTCCAAAGGGAAAGAAAAATCCATCTACCTGCACCTTTAAAGCTCACTAAGTGAAATGTTACAGCTTGTTTGTGGTTTTTTGGGGGTTATCTGCTGGCCATGCTCAACCTCACAATCTCCTGGCTCTAGCTTCATATTTAACGTAACATGAGAGACGCGTGGGTTTCTTTTTGTCTAACTCTTCACAGTAAAGGCCCACAAAACGGTCAACTTTTACTTTAATACCAGGCTGAAAAGCAGTGTGTTTGTGGTCTCTTTGGTTCAACATTTTAAGTCTGTTGCACTTTCATCGCTGGGAGTGGTTTTGTGTGGTCAGACCTGTAACCACGGCCAGCAGTGATGTCATGGGGTGCTAACATACACTGCTACATCGCTGCAGCAAGGCGAGAACTTAAACCCCTGGAGGTCAAACCAACGTTTTCAGCTGCTGTTCAGTTACTTTTGAAGAATCAACAACTGTTCTTACATGTTGACTCAGGCTTGCCATGTCTGTGAAAAGAAACAATTTGCTGGTGTAGAACAGGAGATCTTGTTCCCTGTAGCATGGCATCACAACAGCATCCACATCCGACAGTAATGGAGAGGGCCCAATGCTAAACAGGCCCTTCTTAAGGGTTAGCATGAACAGAGGAGTTGTGTATGCATGTGAGCATGTGCGCATGCATACAATGCAAACAAATGCTCACACACACAGACACACTCCGCGGTCCAGAGCTGGCAAGCTCTCTTGGAAGGCTGGAATTCCCTTGATGGAGCATGAGGGAGAGGAGAGAAGATAGTAGAGCAGAGATGTATGGCGGAGGAAGGCAGGAAGGCACCAGGCTGAAAACATTGGGGACCCCATCTGGTGTGTGTTTGTTTAGTGCGAGTGTGTATGCTTGTGCAAAAGTGCACATTATAATGACGGTGTAATTACCACACCGTCGATCGAGCTGCTCGCTGTTCATGGATAGGTGATGAGGAGGCAAGGGCCATCGCTCTCCCCTTTTTCCCTCACCATCCATCACAATAATAAGGGGAGCCCCAGCTGATGGAGGGAGCTGTAAACGTAAGCTTTCCCGTTTTCGTGCTGAGCCCAGGGAAGCCCCTCATTTTCCCTGAAGGCTACACACGCAGAAGAGGTGGGGAGGCCAGAGGACAGCAGCTATAGCTCTGGGTTTGTGTTATGCCACATTAGAGGTGCTTACACCCCGTCTTTAGGCTGCTGGGACATGTTGCAGAGGGTAGAATCTCCCCGAAAACTATAAGGAAACAAAGCCAGGCAGTACTCACGCTCTACATCGATGCAAACACGCTTCACGGCGCATACCTTTTTCAACAACGGAGATTAAAGGAGGTATTTTTGGATGCTGTTTCATTACTTCAGTCTCATGACTTTCCCCTAAAGCCTCTGGGCTTGTGAAGAAGCTGGAAAAAGGTGCACATCCATCCGTTGCCATAAAGCATACAGGACATGGTCGCCAAAGAGCCACAATGCTTTACTCCCACCGCAATGAGCCCGAGCCTGCCCCCAAAAGAAACACCAGGCTAATGTTGTTAAATGCATGATAAAGCATGCAGCTGCAAGTTTAACAGAGCTCTACGAAGTTAAACATCTCTTTATGGCTCCAACTTTGTCCCTCATCATTTTATACGGGTCAAATATTTCGTTGAGTATCAAATTGCACTTGACGTGTGTTTGATTAGCCAGCAGTATATCAGTTTGTTTGAGGGAGTGCAGGAGCTTCTGTGATGGCAATGATTGGAGCAAACAATTAGACTTGTCACTCCTTAAAACCAATCATATGTTGTCTTGGAGAGGAGCCCTGCTCACGATAGCAGGCTGCTCTTTAATTAAAATAAGAACAAAAAAGAAGAAAAAAATAGAAAGGGGAACTTACCCTGGGGCTTATTCGGCATTATCCAATGATGCCTTCTCCAGAATACCTGACTAAATCTGGCCTTAGCCGAAGAGGAGAAGTCAGCGAGGAAGAAAAACAAAAACAATTATCCATCTGCGAATAAGCAACAGACACTAAATTCAAGACTGCTGGGGACAAAGCCCCTTGTTTAGAGACAGTAATTAGGCAACAACATGGCGAGGAGGTTGGGAAAAGTTGAAGGCGGGGTGGAGTACACCTCTGGTCATCCAAGGAGAGAGAAAAATGGAGGGATAGAGACGAGGAAAGAGTAGACAAGAAGGGAAAGAATGAGAGAGCAGACATGGGAGGGAAGGGAGCGTGTGTGTGTGTGTGTGTGTGTGTTAGGCAGCATTCTGATGAGTGCAGGATCTCTGCCGACTCCCACCACCATTACAGCAGCACAGAACATCGCCCCGGGGCTTTGGAATCAAACCCATTACATCTGATACTGGATTTCTCTCTGCTCAGAATTAATGCAACGTGGACTCGCCTTCTCTAAAGCTGGCCAGTGTCGCATAGCATCGCTGCGCAAAGAGATGCACCACAAGGAAAGAGAGGACAGGGGAGGAGGAGAGTGAGGGCCTGAGAGTCTGAGAGGCAGGCTCGCTGCAGCCGGAGGGGTCATTTTTACATTTACATTTTTTGTCTATTATATTGATACAAGGGCTTGCTGTCTCTAATAACTCACAGGATATATGGGACTATGTACACATAAAGGGGACTACGTATATGTTTATACAGGGGCCTTGTAGGCCATTTGCATAATTAACAGACTGGCATTTGAAAAGCAGAATGTCAGCACAAACAACCTTGGACACCAAACTACCCCGGGTCATTTTTTTCAGCCGTGTAATTGGCTCCTAATGCAGAGGAGTTAAACATAGAGATGTTCTGCCCTTAAAGCAAATAAATAAATAAATAAATCTCCTCTTGTTAATGGGCTCAGCACTCCCGGATTCCTGTCGGTGATTCTCAGTCAGCTTGGACTTTTGGAAGTTTAGGAAAGGACCATCGCTAAATGATGGATCTCCATTTCCTTTTCAAATTCTCTCTCTTGTGTATACATCTGCAACACGACACTTCCTTCAGATTTACGTGAGACCACTGAATGGATTTAAATGAGGATTGAAAAGAAGGGTTTTGCGCAGCAAGCCTACATAGCTAGCTTTGCACATCATGTCTACGCCACGTCCCAAACACATCTCACTCGACAGCCACATGCAATCTCAAGTAAATTGTCAGTATATGAAACTAAATAGAATGAAACTTTATGAAAGGCAGCACCACAGCTGATACACAGCGAGGGTTTGGTTTGTGCAACAGCAGAAGCTTTTTTGTCAATAAGAACATTTTTAGAGCGTTTATTTATTAAGCCATGCAGAGAAATTGGTATAAATACAAAGAAAATAAGTAAAAATGTCTTTCATTGAACTTTTTTGGACCAATTATTAAAATGATATCATTGTTTATCATTGGACTATGCAAGTCCAATCAAAGTTGAAACTGTATTCATCAGCTGGCTAATGGGGTTCAACCAACATATTGCATTGCCAATTTATCAGCCCTACACTGATATTTGTTGTTATGGATACCAGCCAGTTATGATGCCAATATATGGATAAAGATTCCACCATAACCAAAACTACATAACAACCATAAAATGTAATTTTATCTGCACATATGCGCACAGATTGTACAACAAATGCTCCACTGTAAGCACGTGGTTGGGGCCCTGTGTTAATTAGCTGCTAACATGTAAAATGTTATTTGTTTGTGTTTCTTGAATCTCTTATTGTCTATTTAAAAGGTTTTCTCAACCAGTCGCCAGGAAGAAATGTTGGCACTGTAGGTTTCTGGGTTGGGTTTTCCAACTTGACAGTTGGGCATGAAAATGGTCCAATAAATGATATTGCGATCTGCACAAAATAGCAACTAGTGGCTAATTTATAAAAAGCTACTAGCTGCATAAAGTTCAGCAACAGTAATCTTGACTTGTTCCATCGGTACAGGTGTAGATGTCTTGCTATAAAAAGCAGCATTATCTTTTTAAAATCAGCAATTTTATCTGAGGTCTGGTTCTATTTGGAACCAATAATCCATTTTCAAAGAGAGTTAAAGAGACGTTTAAGGGCATTTAAGGTTGAGTCCCTAAAGAAGCAGCTCCTCCAGGAGTGGTGGTGCACTGCTGATACGTTTGTGCCTTCAGATGCACTGAAATGTTCCAGACACTTGTGGCTGTCTCTTGTCATCAAATCTGACATGCAAGTCGGGAAGCGTGAACTGAATAAAAACAGAAAATAGAGACGGGAAAAAAAACACCCTCTGGCACCTGTCCTTCCAAGGTGCTCCCAGGAAAGAATTGAATTCCGGGATTTGCTGGACGCTACGTAGCCTTTGGGATGTAATCTCACGCCCACACACCTATTAACCTCTACCAGCAGAGAAGTTGGAATGACTTTCAAGCTCCAGTGGGTCCAGTGCAGGATAATGACTGTGGTGAGTTCAGGTAATGTGGTTAGCGCGCTGTTGGGGCTAAGCTGTCAGCTCCGTGGCAGAGTTAGAGGTTGAGGGTTGGTAAGAAACTCGGAGGAGGGAGACAGAGAGGAGAGAGAGAGAGAGAGAGAGAGAGAGAGAGAGAGAGAGAGAGAGAGAGAGAGAGAGAGAGAGAGAGAGAGAGAGAGAGAGAGACAGAGAAGCTGGACCTGACAAGGCCTGGGAGCAGAGTCAGTGGCCCGGGATCAGTGGCATAGCCTGACTGGATTGGACATCTTCCTGCAGAGAGCTCTCTCCTCATGCTTCAACATCACACACATAAACACAACACTCTCCTGTATGTACACATGCATGTGCACAAATACATATACATACTCAAGTGTGCATGAGCCTAAACAGAAACAAGCTGATTTCTGCAGCTCAGATGCTCCTGAAAAGCACTTCCCTCCTTTCCCTTACAGACCTCTCTTCTCTCTTCATCCATCTTGTCTCTCCTCTTTTCTCCTATTGTCACCCTGGCTTTCATTCTCCTCTTCCTCATCCTCACCCTCATCCTCTCTCCGTCTCCCCCAAAGTGAAGGTTCTGCAGTTGGGGGGCATTACGTGACTTATTACTCATCCAGGCCTTTGGTGGACCTCAGAACCGCATTGATGCCTGCTGACAGTAACGTGGAGCTGTGAACCCACACTCTCCTTGTTCTGCCCGTTAGCTTGTCAATCAGCCAGCTGGCCAGCCAGTCCGTCAGTCACTGAATCAACCATGCAGTTCCCCCTGTCTCCCTGGCCTATACTCCGTATAACCACATCACCTGGGAGGCCTCAGGGTATCCTCTACTACCACCCCCAAATCACCCCCCCCCCCTTGCATGGTCTTCCAGCCATGCAAAAGTGATAAGATGCAGAGAGGGAAGGAACGCAACCAGTAAATACACATCATTCAAAGTAAGGCGATGAAGAGGGAAAGCTAGAAGTAGAAGAGGACATGGGGGCAATATGAGAATATGAGGAATGGCAGAATATCTTTGGTGTATATTTGGCCAGACAGGAAAGGCATTTTACACATTTCATATATTCATAACTATACATAGTTTAAAAGATTGTGCCTTTATACTCTGTTGGAGACCGAATCTGTTACATTTAAACAATCAAAAAACTTCTTCTTGAGATCAATTGAGTCTTTCAATACTAACACGTTGGTTTTTTTTTATCTGGGTAAAATGCTGAGATATTGAGCATCAAAGATTTGACCGAACAGCTGGAAAACGGCATCTTTTTAAAGATTTAATCGTAAAAGGGTCAGCTTTCACAAACAACAACATGCTAAATAAATGTTACCCAGAATATGAATGAATACACGTGCTGATACCAATAGCGGATAACTATTTCGATTTTTTTTTTAAAGTCCAAATCTAATAATTTCAAGCTGGTGATTTAAAGATAGCCTTCATGATCTGACAAGAAAGAGAAGAGGCAAGAATAATTAACAGCTCCGCTCATCCCTTGCTTTCTAAAGCCTGAACCCTTCTCTGTCTGGTTCATTTGCGTTGGTGTGTCGTCACAGGGCCAGGGGATTTAAGATAAGCCATATCAGCAGCTGAAAAGGGCTTTTCTGAGAAAATACACTGGCCTGGATGTGGCAAATATATTGCTGTAGTGCGTTTGCGTTTGCAGGGGCCAGAGATCAACAACGGAGCCAGCTGAGACAGAAGCAGAGAGCTTTGCCTCTGGTAGAGTGCCCCTTAAGGACCCATGATGCACATGTCGTAGTTCAGCACAGACATGTTATTTCCTCAACAAGTACATGCTCCATTCAACCTTGAGCTGCATCGAAGGCAAGAGCAATGTCTGCTGATAGGATCGAAAGCGTGTCTATTATAAGCAGTGGTTTTGAACCTGAATCTGCAAAGTGCAAGTCCACTCAGTCATGAAGACAGACCCCCAGGGACGGGTCAGAGCATTCCCCCTGATCCGGTCTCCTCACGCAAATACATCAAACACTGCAACAAACACACAGTCACACGCTAACAGGAAAACACACACACACGGACAAACATGCATGAGTGCACACAGTGACACGTTTTGAATGGAAAGAACGATGTGATATGACAAAATGCATCAGAGCAATGTTATTCACAAGCACACTGTATATGATCCATCGGGCTTAATAATAATAATAACTAGAAAATTCCAAAATAAATTTTGACAGTGTGGCTTCTACTGCCCGAAGACGTCGCAATATATACACACGGTCACACGCCAATGTCACCGGTAGTATCGTTGAGGTTCGATTGAGATGTCTCTTGTCTCTGTTCTGCATTTTAGATTCATACTCTTGGATTGAATCTTGTCTTCGTGATGGACGGTCCACAAATGGCTCCCGTCATTTCTGTGCTGGACATGTACATCTTTGTTTGAGAAGCCTTTGGAAATGATGGGAGCTAACTATATGGCTAAGCTAATTATGAGGCCAATTTCTCTAAAAAATAGATGGCACACGATTCCCGATCAGGCCGCACGTTTTGATGTATTTTTCAATACGTGTGTGTGTGTGTGTGTGTGTGTGTGTGTGTACAGGGAACACCAAGGTTGTCTTCTAATAGAGGACCAATTCACATCCTGTTCAGCCCAGTGTCACATGTTGAAATCTATTAGTTTGGTTTACAGGGACACGACTTGTCTGTTTTTTTTAATGCCAATGGAAAGTCAATTAGGAGACAAATTTATTGCGGAGACAAATTCAAATGCATCCATGTGACGATGTATAGCTCAGCAACCACTGGATGGATTGCCATGAGATTTGGTACAGACGTTCATATTCCACAGAGGATGAATCTTTCCTTTAAGCACCACCATGAGGTTGACGTATGCGATTTAAAATGAAATATCTTCACAATTTTTGAATGGATTGTCATGAAATTGAATACAGATGTTCATATTCCCCCGAAGGATGAATCATAATTACTTTGGCAATCTCTTGACTTTTCCTCAGCACCATCTTCAGGTCAAATTTTCACTTTGTCTAAATGTTTGGTTTACAAGCAAATATCATCTGCAAAACAAATGTCATTAAAAACAGACATTGTACCTGCTAAAGTTCAGCATCTTAGCATTGCCATTGTGAGCATGTAATCATGCTAATGTTAGCATTTAGCTCTGCTGTGTTTAAATACCTAACAGGCTGTACACTATTATGGACTTTCGTGTTTTTTTTTGCTCTCTTCACGGCGGCAACAGGAGCCTGCGAATAGTTTGGAACAAAACTATTAACACCAGCAGAGATGCGTATTTGCGGCTGTTGCAGCACTTTTTAATTAAAAGGTTTGAACAGATTCACGCAGGCAGAGGACCAACTACCAGCATCCTATTGAGCCAGAGCAGTGACTGGCAGTCTGTCTGTTATGGCCTTTAAGCTACTGTAAGATACTTTATTGAGTTCCCTTTTAGCGAAATGCTCCCAGAACAAGCACACAGCATTTGCTGAAAAGCGTCACGCTGGAGATGAGCGAAAAAGAGCGATTACTCAACTGCTGCAGAAAGAGTTTGATAGTGTTCTAACAGGTAAAATAGCAATAAAATATCAAGAGTTGTCTTTATTCTTGTTCTATATTTTCATAAATACAAACGATAGTTTTTGTATATAATAATATGAATATATATAAAACTTTATAAGCTGTGATATCAAATAGCTTTTGCAGCTCCAGACAAATTTTATTTGGTGGAAAACAGGGCAAAATAGCTCGTTGGATATTAAAGGTTGCCGACCCCTGATCCAGTGGGTTCAACTGAAACACCAGGTATTGCAGGAAAAAGGCTAAATTAATGCGGCCTTTACTATCATTTTGACAATTTTGTACCAATATTCGATGGGCCGGATTAAAAAGCCCAACAGTCCGTATATGGCCTGCGGGCCGTAGTCTGCCCATGCCTGCACTAGAGTCTAATTGGTTGGAAGATCTGGGGGAATAGCATGAACATCCTGCATGTCACACCTACATGGCTCCTCTTTGACAGCTGCTTCTCTGAACGTATGGCCACACATTTGTTTTATTTTTATTTTTGTTTCAAACACAAAGTTTATGTTCATACATTTGTCAAAGCTACAATCATGGAAGCAGCAAAGAATGCGTCAATTATGTACAAGCTCAGGGGCCGTCAGTATCAGGTGAACCCTCTGGCCTTCACCGACAAAATGGCATTTAAAGAGATGTGAACCAAAAGTGCCGAGAAGGAAACACAAAACTAATACAAAAAGGGGCAACACATCCACAAAGAGACACAATATTACTCCAATGAGACTAAAACAACTACAAAGAGACAAAATGATCACAGACAGACTCAAAATGACGACAAAGAGATGCAGCACAACATATTGTCTGATTTTACAGTTGATATGGTCCTTATTTGCAGAACACAGATACAGAACAGCACAAGCATTTACTTACAGTTGTGTTTCTGGACATTAATGAATGTAAGTCAATAGTCACAGACAGCTACAAACATGGCTGATAAGAGCAGTGAGAATTAACTAAAACAGTCCAGTTGTGTGCCAAAAAACAAAGCTAAAACCTAAAAGACACTAAAACGCTCTGTAGAGAAGCAAGAGGAAACAATTCAAAATCTGAACGTGGAATCAATAAGCAATGCTCTCAAGTTAAAATAGGAAAAAAAGCACCATATTTCTTCCCCTGCGTTATGTGCCATGTGGTGTCAGAATTACCTTTTGAACAGAGAAAGATGAAATGCACATTTGTATGAATGCAGTCCATTCATCAGTGTAGCTTACAGGAAATGCACCAATGATCTTCAATGTTAAGAACACAATAGAATATTTGCCACAAAATTACATTAATTAAAAAAAAAAAAAACCTGCAACAATGAAAAACCCACATTGTTCAATAAAAACACAGTGTAGCTCCTCCTACAGTACGTAACACAATGAAATGGGTGTTTATGAATTATACATGTGATGGCTCAAACAATGAAAGAATGTTTAGAACTTGTGGTTATTGTGGAAATTATAGAAAATTGTTTTACTATGTGGTGTGTCAGAATTACCTTTCGTATACAAACGGCAGCACTAAAGCCGGTTGTCTCTTGTATGAGTAATGATGTGTAGCTTCAGAGCTGACTTTTGCCGAAATCTTTTGTCACACACTGAGCAGCTGAAAGGTTTCTCTCCTGTGTGTGTTCTCATGTGTACCTGTAAATTTGAGTGCTGGCTAAAAGAGTTCTTACAGACCGAGCAGCTGAAAGGTTTCTCTCCTGTGTGTGTTCTCATGTGTCTCTGTAAAGTTGAACTCTGGCGAAAAGAGTTCTTACAGACTGAGCAGCTGTAAGGTTTCTCTCCTGTGTGTGTTCTCATGTGTTCCTTCAGATCTGATTTTCTGCCAGATGTTTTCTCACACTCAGAGCATCTAAATCGTTTCCCACCAGCACTACGTCTTGAATCACTGACATGGACTTCATCAGATTTCACATAGTTTAAACCTGACTGAGGTTCGCTGGTCTCCTTCCAATCATCAGTGTCAGAAGAGTCTCCAGTCTTCTCATCAGAATCTGGTCCTTGATGTCTATCTGGATCTGAGTTCTTGCCTGGTTCTGGTCCTCCACAGTCCTCTCCATCAGCATCTGTTTCCAACACCTGCTGGACGTCTGCAGGAAAACAGTAAACGCACACAGAGACGTTACAAAGAAATATTAGTATTGAGCAGATCGTCTCCTGTACATACACTTTTATTTCCTGCCATCATTCCCTCTCACACTCCCTGTGCACAGTTACCAAACAGACATGCCGACAAAATGTAAAGACACAACGCACCAGCCATGAGGTCATCAATAGTTTACATGGCAAACAAGTGTGTCACTACCCAATATTGTTAAGAAGTATTCAAAGAACCTGCATCGTCCATAAAGTGCGGCTGAGATGTGATCATGTGGGCAGTTATAGTCGACTCATGTACGTAAACCTGCCACCGTAGAAACAGTGGATAGAACCTTCAGAAGCAGCCACGACTTAACCGTGGACGTGCATCATCGTCTCTGAACCAATAGCGCTCCACCTCGGTAGTCAGCTGGAGAGAACATCCACGTAAAGATGATGAAACTGAAATGTGACGATAACAACAATGACACAATCTGAAGTCATAAACTTCGTCTAGAGACGGCTCTCAGGAACCTGGAGGTCAAGGTTGAACCCCCCCCACCCCCTCCTACACACACACACACACACACACGATTGTTTGTTGCTTTTAGGTAGTACGCTTGTAATTGTTTGTTGATGTATATTACTGATTTATGTTCAGTATTGTTCAGTAAATAAACCGTTATATTTTAGGGAGCAGTGTTCTGTGATGATGTTGTACATTAGTGATGTGATAACAGCTGGATGTTATAGTCAGTGCTCGGATTCAAACCTTCACCGTTCTGGATGTGGTAACAATACTTTGACTGTTGACATTTTGAGTGAACACCAATATTGAGATTATCTACAGTTTGCTTGTTGCTCCCTGATCCCAGGGTGGTCCCTGTTATTATTGATGTATTTTAAATAATCCTATTGATGTTCATCATTTTATGATCATCAATCATTTCATTTTCATACCTGCCAGTAACCAAACCCGCTCCTGCCAGATCCGAACACACGTATATCTACATAGGTCTGTATGTGTCACGATAACGAGGTCTATCTATGTTGTACGATTGTTTAATTCATTCTATCATTGATCAGGTTGTATTCAGTAATTTATATCCAACCGTTTGGTACCGTTCTGCAGCATTTAACAATTAACTCGTATTCATTTTGTAAATGAAGGTTAAACTAAATAATCAAGACCGTTGTCAGGATGGGAGTGGTTCGGTGTTCACGCTGGTTAAAAGATCTCTTACAAACTGAGCAGCTGAAAGGTTTCTCTGCTGTGTGGATTCTCATGTGTTCCTGTAAATGTGAATGCTGGTTAAATGTTTTCTCACTCAGAGCATCTAAATAGTTTCTCACCAGCACTACATCCTGGTCTGGTCTCCTTCCAATCATCACTGTCATCAGTGTCAGAAGAGTCTCCTGTCTTCTCATCAGTGTCTTTAATGTGTGGGAGCTCTGGGTCCTCCTGGTCCTCTTTAATATGTGGGGGCTCTGGGTCCTCCTGGTCCTCTTTAATATGTGGGGGCTCTGGGTCCTCCTGGTCCAGACTGGACTCCTGCTGCTCAGGGGGAACCTCTTCTATCACCACCAACAGCTGCTGGACGTCTGCAGGAAAACAGTAAACACACACAGAGACGTTACAAAGAAATATTAGTATTGAGCAGATAGTCTCCTGTACATACTTTTATTTCCTGCCATCATTCCCTCTCACACTCCCTGTGCACAGTTACCAAACAGACATGCCGACACAAAATGTAAAGACACAACTCACCAGCAGCGATGAGGTCATCAATAGTTTATATGGCAAAAAGGTGTGGCACTACCAACATTGTTAAGTATTCAAAGAACCTGCATCGTCAATAAAGTGCGGCTGAGATGTGATCATGTGGGCAGTTATAGTCGACTCATGTACGTAAACCTGCCACCATAGAAACAGTGGATAGAACCTTCAGAAGCAGCCACACCGTAACCGTGGACGTGACCATGAACATACGAATAATTTTAGAATTCAACAAGCTGCTAAATCCACGTGGTGTTATCAAAGAGAACAACATGTAAATGGCTTCTGTCATAAAGAAGCTGAGAGAATAAACAGTGAACCAACCTGCTCTGTGTACCCGGAACTGAGGGATGAGAACAGCGCGCAGTCTCTCGTTCTCCTCTTTTGATCGAGAAAGTTCCTCCTCGTACTCCGCTATCGTTCTTTCAAACATCCCAAAGATCTCCTCAGCAGCCGCAGTTAGTCGCTGGTTGACTAAACATCTCAGCATTTGGACTTTAGACATCTTCACTAAACACAGAAACGTCTCCTCCACACAAACTAACCGTCACTCAGACCTGCGCTGTGTTGCTAGGTTACGTTCGGTCCGTCTAATTGCTGCTAGCATGCTAACGTCATTAGCTCCGAAAGACACGTGGAGACAATCCACTAGCGACAGTCATAAACACAGTTTACTCTCCATTACAGTGTTTGAAGCGGCACTTGTCACCGTAAAAACCGCCTGTGGTCCGCTGGTAGAACTGGTGAGCACCGTCTGGACCTGTTGGACAGAACCAGCTTCAACTGGAGTCTCAATGAGTACTTCAGGGAGCCTGGGAGATTGGAACGTCGCCACAAATAATTATACACAATTGTACAAATATATTTATTATTTTATCCCAATATTTTTAACTTCTGCAGTATTTTATTATTACAATGTGTTTTCTTGTGCGATGTTCATTGCTTCTTGTTGAGCACATGAGAATAAAAAACATTTTGGTAAATGTAATACTAATGTTGACTGTATTGAAGTGTGTTCTGTCCTCTCAATATTCACACATTATATATTGTAGCATGCTGATATATTGTGGCAGTTAAAGGCTCAGTTCACCCAAATTATAATAAAGAAAGGAAAAATTTAGCCTCCAAGAAAAACATCAAATTGTCCAAGAATTAAAAGGCAGACTGCAATCACAGCAGAACATATTTACACAGCTACAGCCCAGTGCATGCTGAAGGTATGTGAGCAGTGCTCCGACCAGATACAGACTTTTACAAATGTCAGTTTGTGATGAAACACCATCGCAGACCGAGTTCATGAACTAGCAGCAATCTAACAACACAGCAAGCTAAGAGACGAGCAGGTACTTGTGTTTTTAATGAACTGTTGATGAAAGCACAGACAACACGGATACAGAGCATCTATCCGTGTTCATCAGACCTGACTCTCAGTGAGGAGCTCTTGGATGAAGCTGCCATGCACAGGACGACGACAGGGAGGAACAGTAGTGATGCAGAGAGGGATCACTTCCATGTTATGTTTTGTAAATTTATTTGAGTTTCGTTTTGGGGGGGAAAAGCTCTTATTTATATTTTCATCGCTTCAAACTCAACAAACTCCCTTCTGATAGTTCTTGATACTCACAGCTGTTGCATCACCAACAGTATTTACATCAGTCCACTTGCACTTGGTCCCTGACAGATTGTCTTGTGTTATGACTTTGAGTCATAATATATGATCATACATGCGGTGTGCCTCCCTGCCTGAGGGTGGTGCTGTGTGTGTGTGTGGCAGTTTTCTTTGTGTCCTGTAAATGACAGGTGATTGGACTGGGGACTGATGAGGCGGGACGTAAGAAGGCACCTGTGGAGGCCGGCCGGGCTCTCTCTCTTCTCCCCGGCTCCCAACTGGACCGTGTTCACGCACAGCAACTCGGATCAGAACCAGAATCAGAACCGTTTATTGCCAAGCAAGTTTTCACCTGCAAGGAATTTGTCGTGGCGGAAGGTGCATAACATTCAACAACAAACAATAACATTTGACTCGAAAATTCATGAAGCAATTTTGACAGTGTGGCTTCTACTACCCGTCGCAATATATACACGCCAATGTTACCGGTAGCGTCATTCAGGTTCAATTGAGATAGTGCTACTCTTTTTTTCTGCATTTTAGATTCATACTCTTGGATTGAATCTTGTATTTGTGGGGCTTTTATTTTGAAAGGGTGGGACTGGGTGAGTGAGAGAGGGGGAGAGGAGACAGAATGATAATGTTTGACACTAAAATGAGAGGCGCAATCACACGCATTCCAGTTAGAATTCATTCTGTGGGGCTTTTAATTTGAAATGGGGGGGGGGGGGGGGTAATGTAGGCACAGAGTTAAGTCTGAGTAATGCGTGCAATAAAATAATGACAATTTCAGGAAAGCTTTACCTCTTCAGTTGCATGAAAGTGACAGAAGTTAAACAATCTGAGACGACTCACAGACAACAGCAACCTGTGATGAAAGGTCTTTAGTGACTTTCTTACTGATCTACACCACAAGAATATACGAATACTGCAAATATGAAGGTATTATTGCGTGCATACTTCTACCTAAAACTGTCCCTCTGTCCTATGCACTAAAGTACACTAGGAGGAGAGTGAGGGCCTGAGAGTCTGAGAGGGATAGAGGCAGGCTCGCTGCAGCCGGAGGGGTCATTTTTACATTTACATTTTTTGTCTATTATATTGATACAAGGGCTTGCTGTCTCTAATAACTCACAGGATATATGGGACTATGTACACATAAAGGGGACTACGTATATGTTTATACAGGGGCCTTGTAGACCATTTGCATAATTAACAGACTGGCATTTGAAAAGCAGAATGTCAGCACAAACAACCTTGGACACCAAACTACCCCGGGTCATTTTTTTCAGCCGTGTAATTGGCTCCTCATGCAGAGGAGTTAAACATAGAGATGTTCTGCCCTTAAAGCAAATAAATAAATAAATAAATCTCCTCTTGTTAATGGGCTCAGCACTCCCGGATTCCTGTCGGTGATTCTCAGTCAGCTTGGACTTTTGGAAGTTTAGGAAAGGACCATCGCTAAATGATGGATCTCCATTTCCTTTTCAAATTCTCTCTCTTGTGTATACATCTGCAACACGACACTTCCTTCAGATTTACGTGAGACCACTGAATGGATTTAAATGAGGATTGAAAAGAAGGGTTTTGCGCAGCAAGCCTACATAGCTAGCTTTGCACATCATGTCTACGCCACGTCCCAAACACATCTCACTCGACAGCCACATGCAATCTCAAGTAAATTGTCAGTATATGAAACTAAATAGAATGAAACTTTATGAAAGGCAGCACCACAGCTGATACACAGCGAGGGTTTGGTTTGTGCAACAGCAGAAGCTTTTTTTGTCAATAAGAACATTTTTAGAGAGTTTATTTATTAAGCCATGCAGAGAAATTGGTATAAATACAAAAAAAAGAAGTAAAAATGTCTTTCATTGAACTTTTTTGGACCAATTATTAAAATGATATCATTGTTTATCATTGGACTATGCAAGTCCAATCAAAGTTGAAACTGTATTCATCAGCTGGCTAATGATGTTCAACCAACATATTGCATTGCCAATTTATCAGACCTACACTGATATTTGTTGTTATGGATACCAGCCAGTTATGATGCCAATATATGGATAAAGATTCCACCATAACCAAAACTACATAACAACTATAAAATGTAATTTTATCTGCACATATGCGCACAGATTGTACAACAAATGCTCTACTGTAAGCACGTGGTTGGGGCCCTGTGTTAATTAGCTGCTAACATATGTAAAATGTTATTTGTTTGTGTTTCTTGAATCTCTTATTGTCTATTTAAAAGCTTTTCTCAACCAGTCGCCAGGAAGAAATGTTGGCACTGTAGGTTTCTGGGTTGGGTTTTCCAACTTGACAGTTGGGCATGAAAATGGTCCAATAAATGATATTGCGATCTGCACAAAATAGCAACTAGTGGCTAATTTATAAAAAGCTACTAGCTGCATAAAGTTCAGCAACAGTAATCTTGACTTGTTCCATCGGTACAGGTGTAGATGTCTTGCTATAAAAAGCAGCATTATCTTTTTAAAATCAGCAATTTTATCTGAGGTCTGGTTCTATTTGGAACCAATAATCCATTTTCAAAGAGAGTTAAAGAGACGTTTAAGGTCATTTAAGGTCGAGTCCCTAAAGAAGCAGCTCCTCCAGGAGTGGTGGTGCACTGCTGATACGTTTGTGCCTTCAGATGCACTGAAATGTTCCAGACACTTGTGGCTGTCTCTTGTCATCAAATCTGACATGCAAGTCGGGAAGCGTGAACTGAATAAAAACAGAAAATAGAGACGGGAAAAAAACACCCTCTGGCACCTGTCCTTCCAAGGTGCTCCCAGGAAAGAATTGAATTCCGGGATTTGCTGGACGCTACGTAGCCTTTGGGATGTAATCTCACGCCCACACACCTATTAACCTCTACCAGCAGAGAAGTTGGAATGACTTTCAAGCTCCAGTGGGTCCAGTGCAGGATAATGACTGTGGTGAGTTCAGGTAATGTGGTTAGCGCGCTGTTGGGGCTAAGCTGTCAGCTCCGTGGCAGAGTTAGAGGTTGGGGGTTGGTAAGAAACTCGGAGGAGGGAGACAGAGAGGGAGAGAGAGAGAGAGAGAGAGAGAGAGAGAGAGAAGCTGGACCTGACAAGGCCTGGGAGCAGAGTCAGTGGCCCGGGATCAGTGGCATAGCCTGACTGGATTGGACATCTTCCTGCAGAGAGCTCTCTCCTCATGCTTCAACATCACACACATAAACACAACACTCTCCTGTATGTACACATGCATGTGCACAAATACATATACATACTCAAGTGTGCATGAGCCTAAACAGAAACAAGCTGATTTCTGCAGCTCAGATGCTCCTGAAAAGCACTTCCCTCCTTTCCCTTACAGACCTCTCTTCTCTCTTCATCCATCTTGTCTCTCCTCTTTTCTCCTATTGTCACCCTGGCTTTCATTCTCCTCTTCCTCATCCTCACCCTCATCCTCTCTCCGTCTCCCCCAAAGTGAAGGTTCTGCAGTTGGGGGGCATTACGTGACTTATTACTCATCCAGGCCTTTGGTGGACCTCAGAACCGCATTGATGCCTGCTGACAGTAACGTGGAGCTGTGAACCCACACTCTCCTTGTTCTGCCCGTTAGCTTGTCAATCAGCCAGCTGGCCAGCCAGTCCGTCAGTCACTGAATCAACCATGCAGTTCCCCCTGTCTCCCTGGCCTATACTCCGTATAACCACATCACCTGGGAGGCCTCAGGGTATCCTCTACTACCACCCCCAAATCACCCCCCCTTGCATGGTCTTCCAGCCATGCAAAAGTGATAAGATGCAGAGAGGGAAGGAACGCAACCAGTAAATACACATCATTCAAAGTAAGGCGATGAAGAGGGAAAGCTAGAAGTAGAAGAGGACATGGGGGCAATATGAGAATATGAGGAATGGCAGAATATCTTTGGTGTATATTTGGCCAGACAGGAAAGGCATTTTACACATTTCATATATTCATAACTATACATAGTTTAAAAGATTGTGCCTTTATACTCTGTTGGAGACCGAATCTGTTACATTTAAACAATCAAAAAACTTCTTCTTGAGATCAATTGAGTCTTTCAATACTAACACGTTGTTTTTTTTTTTATCTGGGTAAAATGCTGAGATATTGAGCATCAAAGATTTGACCGAACAGCTGGAAAACGGCATCTTTTTAAAGATTTAATCGTAAAAGGGTCAGCTTTCACAAACAACAACATGCTAAATAAATGTTACCCAGAATATGAATGAATACACGTGCTGATACCAATAGCGGATAACTATTTCGATTTTTTTTTTAAAGTCCAAATCTAATAATTTCAAGCTGGTGATTTAAAGATAGCCTTCATGATCTGACAAGAAAGAGAAGAGGCAAGAATAATTAACAGCTCCGCTCATCCCTTGCTTTCTAAAGCCTGAACCCTTCTCTGTCTGGTTCATTTGCGTTGGTGTGTCGTCACAGGGCCAGGGGATTTAAGATAAGCCATATCAGCAGCTGAAAAGGGCTTTTCTGAGAAAATACACTGGCCTGGATGTGGCAAATATATTGCTGTAGTGCGTTTGCGTTTGCAGGGGCCAGAGATCAACAACGGAGCCAGCTGAGACAGAAGCAGAGAGCTTTGCCTCTGGTAGAGTGCCCCTTAAGGACCCATGATGCACATGTCGTAGTTCAGCACAGACATGTTATTTCCTCAACAAGTACATGCTCCATTCAACCTTGAGCTGCATCGAAGGCAA
Organism: Melanostigma gelatinosum; assembly: GCF_949748355.1. Lineage (NCBI taxonomy): Eukaryota > Metazoa > Chordata > Actinopteri > Perciformes > Zoarcidae > Melanostigma > Melanostigma gelatinosum. Next base: position 11,550,610 of record NC_136652.1, on the reverse strand, counting down.
GAGCAATGTCTGCTGATAGGATCGAAAGCGTGTCTATTATAAGCAGTGGTTTTGAACCTGAATCTGCAAAGTGCAAGTCCACTCAGTCATGAAGACAGACCCCCAGGGACGGGTCAGAGCATTCCCCCTGATCCGGTCTCCTCACGCAAATACATCAAACACTGCAACAAACACACAGTCACACGCTAACAGGAAAACACACACACACGGACAAACATGCATGAGTGCACACAGTGACACGTTTTGAATGGAAAGAACGATGTGATATGACAAAATGCATCAGAGCAATGTTATTCACAAGCACACTGTATATGATCCATCGGGCTTAATAATAATAATAACTAGAAAATTCCAAAATAAATTTTGACAGTGTGGCTTCTACTGCCCGAAGACGTCGCAATATATACACACGGTCACACGCCAATGTTACCGGTAGTATCGTTGAGGTTCGATTGAGATGTCTCTTCTCTCTGTTCTGCATTTTAGATTCATACTCTTGGATTGAATCTTGTCTTCGTGATGGACGGTCCACAAATGGCTCCCGTCATTTCTGTGCTGGACATGTACATCTTTGTTTGAGAAGCCTTTGGAAATGATGGGAGCTAACTATATGGCTAAGCTAATTATGAGGCCAATTTCTCTAAAAAATAGATGGCACACGATTCCCGATCAGGCCGCACGTTTTGATGTATTTTTCAATACGTGTGTGTGTGTGTGTGTGTGTGTGTACAGGGAACACCAAGGTTGTCTTCTAATAGAGGACCAATTCACATCCTGTTCAGCCCAGTGTCACATGTTGAAATCTATTAGTTTGGTTTACAGGGACACGACTTGTCTGTTTTTTTTAATGCCAATGGAAAGTCAATTAGGAGACAAATTTATTGCGGAGACAAATTCAAATGCATCCATGTGACGATGTATATCTCAGCAACCACTGGATGGATTGCCATGAGATTTGGTACAGACGTTCATATTCCACAGAGGATGAATCTTTCCTTTAAGCACCACCATGAGGTTGACGTATGCGATTTAAAATGAAATATCTTCACAATTTTTGAATGGATTGTCATGAAATTGAATACAGATGTTCATATTCCCCGAAGGATGAATCATAATTACTTTGGCAATCTCTTGACTTTTCCTCAGCACCATCTTCAGGTCAAATTTTCACTTTGTCTAAATGTTTGGTTTACAAGCAAATATCATCTGCAAAACAAATGTCATTAAAAACAGACATTGTACCTGCTAAAGTTCAGCATCTTAGCATTGTCATTGTGAGCATGTAATCATGCTAATGTTAGCGTTTAGCTCTGCTGTGTTTAAATACCTAACAGGCTGTACACTATTATGGACTTTAGTGTTTTTTTTGCTCTCTTCACGGCGGCAACAGGAGCCTGCGAATAGTTTGGAACAAAACTATTAACACCAGCAGAGATGCGTATTTGTTGTTGTTGCAGCACTTTTTAATTAAAAGGTTTGAACAGATTCACGCAGGCAGAGGACCAACTACCAGCATCCTATTGAGCCAGAGCAGTGACTGGCAGTCTGTCTGTTATGGCCTTTAAGCTACTGTAAGATACTTTATCGAGTTCCCTTTTAGCGAAATGCTCCCAGAACAAGCACACAGCATTTGCTGAAAAGCGTCACGCTGGAGATGAGCGAAAAAGAGCGATTACTCAACTGCTGCAGAAAGAGTTTGATAGTGTTCTAACAGGTAAAATAGCAATAAAATATCAAGAGTTGTCTTTATTCTTGTTCTATATTTTCATAAATACAAACGATAGTTTTTGTATATAATAATATGAATATATATAAAACTTTATAAGCTGTGATATCAAATAGCTTTTGCAGCTCCAGACAAATTTTATTTGGTGGAAAATAGGGCAAAATAGCTTGTTGGATAGTAAAGGTTGCCGACCCCTGATCCAGTGGGTTCAACTGAAACACCAGGTATTGCAGGAAAAAGGCTAAATTAATGCGGCCTTTACTATCATTTTGACAATTTTGTACCAATATTCGATGGGCCGGATTAAAAAGGCCAACAGTCCGTATATGGCCTGCGGGCCGTAGTCTGCCCATGCCTGCACTAGAGTCTAATTGGTTGGAAGATCTGGGGGAATAGCATGAACATCCTGCATGTCACACCTACATGGCTCCTCTTTGACAGCTGCTTCTCTGAACGTATGGCCACACATTTGTTTTTTTTTTATTTTTGTTTCAAACACAAAGTTTATGTTCATACATTTGTCAAAGCTACAATCATGGAAGCAGCAAAGAATGCGTCAATTATGTACAAGCTCAGGGGCCGTCAGTATCAGGTGAACCCTCTGGCCTTCACCGACAAAATGGCATTTAAAGAGATGTGAACCAAAAGTGCCGAGAAGGAAACACAAAACTAATACAAAAAGGGGCAACACATCCACAAAGAGACACAATATTACTCCAATGAGACTAAAACAACTACAAAGAGACAAAATGATCACAGACAGACTCAAAATGACGACAAAGAGATGCAGCACAACATATTGTCTGATTTTACAGTTGATATGGTCCTTATTTGCAGAACACAGATACAGAACAGCACAAGCATTTACTTACAGTTGTGTTTCTGGACATTAATGAATGTAAGTCAATAGTCACAGACAGCTACAAACATGGCTGATAAGAGCAGTGAGAATTAACTAAAACAGTCCAGTTGTGTGCCAAAAAACAAAGCTAAAACCTAAAAGACACTAAAACGCTCTGTAGAGAAGCAAGAGGAAACAATTCAAAATCTGAACGTGGAATCAATAAGCAATGCTCTCAAGTTAAAATAGGAAAAAAAGCACCATATTTCTTCCCCTGCGTTATGTGCCATGTGGTGTCAGAATTACCTTTTGAACAGAGAAAGATGAAATGCACATTTGTATGAATGCAGTCCATTCATCAGTGTAGCTTACAGGAAATGCACCAATGATCTTCAATGTTAAGAACACAATAGAATATTTGCCACAAAATTACATTAATTAAAAAAAAAAAAAACCTGCAACAATGAAAAACCCACATTGTTCAATAAAAACACAGTGTAGCTCCTCCTACAGTACGTAACACAATGAAATGGGTGTTTATGAATTATACATGTGATGGCTCAAACAATGAAAGAATGTTTAGAACTTGTGGTTATTGTGGAAATTATAGAAAATTGTTTTACTATGTGGTGTGTCAGAATTACCTTTCGTATACAAACGGCAGCACTAAAGCCGGTTGTCTCTTGTATGAGTAATGATGTGTAGCTTCAGAGCTGACTTTTGCCGAAATCTTTTGTCACACACTGAGCAGCTGAAAGGTTTCTCTCCTGTGTGTGTTCTCATGTGTACCTGTAAATTTGAGTGCTGGCTAAAAGAGTTCTTACAGACCGAGCAGCTGAAAGGTTTCTCTCCTGTGTGTGTTCTCATGTGTCTCTGTAAAGTTGAACTCTGGCGAAAAGAGTTCTTACAGACTGAGCAGCTGTAAGGTTTCTCTCCTGTGTGTGTTCTCATGTGTTCCTTCAGATCTGATTTTCTGCCAGATGTTTTCTCACACTCAGAGCATCTAAATCGTTTCCCACCAGCACTACGTCTTGAATCACTGACATGGACTTCATCAGATTTCACATAGTTTAAACCTGACTGAGGTTCGCTGGTCTCCTTCCAATCATCAGTGTCAGAAGAGTCTCCAGTCTTCTCATCAGAATCTGGTCCTTGATGTCTATCTGGATCTGAGTTCTTGCCTGGTTCTGGTCCTCCACAGTCCTCTCCATCAGCATCTGTTTCCAACACCTGCTGGACGTCTGCAGGAAAACAGTAAACGCACACAGAGACGTTACAAAGAAATATTAGTATTGAGCAGATCGTCTCCTGTACATACACTTTTATTTCCTGCCATCATTCCCTCTCACACTCCCTGTGCACAGTTACCAAACAGACATGCCGACAAAAGGTAAAGACACAACGCACCAGCCATGAGGTCATCAATAGTTTACATGGCAAACAAGTGTGTCACTACCCAATATTGTTAAGAAGTATTCAAAGAACCTGCATCGTCCATAAAGTGCGGCTGAGATGTGATCATGTGGGCAGTTATAGTCGACTCATGTACGTAAACCTGCCACCGTAGAAACAGTGGATAGAACCTTCAGAAGCAGCCACGACTTAACCGTGGACGTGCATCATCGTCTCTGAACCAATAGCGCTCCACCTCGGTAGTCAGCTGGAGAGAACATCCACGTAAAGATGATGAAACTGAAATGTGACGATAACAACAATGACACAATCTGAAGTCATAAACTTCGTCTAGAGACGGCTCTCAGGAACCTGGAGGTCAAGGTTGAACCCCCCCCACCCCCTCCTACACACACACACACACACACACACACGATTGTTTGTTGCTTTTAGGTAGTACGCTTGTAATTGTTTGTTGATGTATATTACTGATTTATGTTCAGTATTGTTCAGTAAATAAACCGTTATATTTTAGGGAGCAGTGTTCTGTGATGATGTTGTACATTAGTGATGTGATAACAGCTGGATGTTATAGTCAGTGCTCGGATTCAAACCTTCACCGTTCTGGATGTGGTAACAATACTTTGACTGTTGACATTTTGAGTGAACACCAATATTGAGATTATCTACAGTTTGCTTGTTGCTCCCTGATCCCAGGGTGGTCCCTGTTATTATTGATGTATTTTAAATAATCCTATTGATGTTCATCATTTTATGATCATCAATCATTTCATTTTCATACCTGCCAGTAACCAAACCCGCTCCTGCCAGATCCGAACACACGTATATCTACATAGGTCTGTATGTGTCACGATAACGAGGTCTATCTATGTTGTACGATTGTTTAATTCATTCTATCATTGATCAGGTTGTATTCAGTAATTTATATCCAACCGTTTGGTACCGTTCTGCAGCATTTAACAATTAACTCGTATTCATTTTGTAAATGAAGGTTAAACTAAATAATCAAGACCGTTGTCAGGATGGGAGTGGTTCGGTGTTCACGCTGGTTAAAAGATCTCTTACAAACTGAGCAGCTGAAAGGTTTCTCTGCTGTGTGGATTCTCATGTGTTCCTGTAAATGTGAATGCTGGTTAAATGTTTTCTCACTCAGAGCATCTAAATAGTTTCTCACCAGCACTACATCCTGGTCTGGTCTCCTTCCAATCATCACTGTCATCAGTGTCAGAAGAGTCTCCTGTCTTCTCATCAGTGTCTTTAATGTGTGGGAGCTCTGGGTCCTCCTGGTCCTCTTTAATATGTGGGGGCTCTGGGTCCTCCTGGTCCTCTTTAATATGTGGGGGCTCTGGGTCCTCCTGGTCCAGACTGGACTCCTGCTGCTCAGGGGGAACCTCTTCTATCACCACCAACAGCTGCTGGACGTCTGCAGGAAAACAGTAAACACACACAGAGACGTTACAAAGAAATATTAGTATTGAGCAGATAGTCTCCTGTACATACTTTTATTTCCTGCCATCATTCCCTCTCACACTCCCTGTGCACAGTTACCAAACAGACATGCCGACACAAAATGTAAAGACACAACTCACCAGCAGCGATGAGGTCATCAATAGTTTATATGGCAAAAAGGTGTGGCACTACCAACATTGTTAAGTATTCAAAGAACCTGCATCGTCAATAAAGTGCGGCTGAGATGTGATCATGTGGGCAGTTATAGTCGACTCATGTACGTAAACCTGCCACCATAGAAACAGTGGATAGAACCTTCAGAAGCAGCCACACCGTAACCGTGGACGTGACCATGAACATACGAATAATTTTAGAATTCAACAAGCTGCTAAATCCACGTGGTGTTATCAAAGAGAACAACATGTAAATGGCTTCTGTCATAAAGAAGCTGAGAGAATAAACAGTGAACCAACCTGCTCTGTGTACCCGGAACTGAGGGATGAGAACAGCGCGCAGTTGTCTCTCGTTCTCCTCTTTTGATCGAGAAAGTTCCTCCTCGTACTCCGCTATCGTTCTTTCAAACATCCCAAAGATCTCCTCAGCAGCCGCAGTTAGTCGCTGGTTGACTAAACATCTCAGCATTTGGACTTTAGACATCTTCACTAAACACAGAAACGTCTCCTCCACACAAACTAACCGTCACTCAGACCTGCGCTGTGTTGCTAGGTTACGTTCGGTCCGTCTAATTGCTGCTAGCATGCTAACGTCATTAGCTCCGAAAGACACGTGGAGACAATCCACCAGCGACAGTCATAAACACAGTTTACTCTCCATTACAGTGTTTGAAGCGGCACTTGTCACCGTAAAAACCGCTTGTGGTCCGCTGGTAGAACTGGTGAGCACCGTCTGGACCTGTTGGACAGAACCAGCTTCAACTGGAGTCTCAATGAGTACTTCAGGGAGCCTGGGAGATTGGAACGTCGCCACAAATAATTATACACAATTGTACAAATATATTTATTATTTTATCCCAATATTTTTAACTTCTGCAGTATTTTATTATTACAATGTGTTTTCTTGTGCGATGTTCATTGCTTCTTGTTGAGCACATGAGAATAAAAAACATTTTGGTAAATGTAATACTAATGTTGACTGTATTGAAGTGTGTTCTGTCCTCTCAATATTCACACATTATATATTGTAGCATGCTGATATATTGTGGCAGTTAAAGGCTCAGTTCACCCAAATTATAATAAAGAAAGGAAAAATTTAGCCTCCAAGAAAAACATCAAATTGTCCAAGAATTAAAAGGCAGACTGCAATCACAGCAGAATATATTTACACAGCTACAGCCCAGTGCATGCTGAAGGTATGTGAGCAGTGCTCCGACCAGATACAGACTTTTACAAATGTCAGTTTGTGATGAAACACCATCGCAGACCGAGTTCATGAACTAGCAGCAATCTAACAACACAGCAAGCTAAGAGACGAGCAGGTACTTGTGTTTTTAATGAACTGTTGATGAAAGCACAGACAACACGGATACAGAGCATCTATCCGTGTTCATCAGACCTGACTCTGTGAGGAGCTCTTGGATGAAGCTGCCATGCACAGGACGACGACAGGGAGGAACATTAGTGATGCAGAGAGGGATCACTTCCATGTTATGTTTTGTAAATTTATTTGAGTTTCGTTTTGGGGGGGGAAAAAGCTCTTATTTATATTTTCATCGCTTCAAACTCAACAAACTCCCTTCTGATAGTTCTTGATACTCACAGCTGTTGCATCACCAACAGTATTTACATCAGTCCACTTGCACTTGGTCCCTGACAGATTGTCTTGTGTTATGACTTTGAGTCATAATATATGATCATACATGCGGTGTGCCTCCCTGCCTGAGGGTGGTGCTGTGTGTGTGTGTGGCAGTTTTCTTTGTGTCCTGTAAATCAGTGGTCCCCAACCCCCGGGCCGCGGACCGGTACCGGGTCGCGGGTCATTTGGTACCTGGCCGCACAGAAAGAATAAATAACTTTTTTTCATTTCATTGATTATCAGAGTCGGAAAGATATTTTATTTTGAAAAATGACCGGATTCTCTCCCAATTACATGCGCCTGTCTCTCTTGACACATGTCAACACGCTTGTCACGAGCGTTACTTCCCAACCAGACCCACGAACTGCGAAGGAATGGATCCGCGACCCATTTGTGAACAAACCAGGTGAATCGAGCTTATCCGTGCCAGAGGGAGATCAGCTGCTGGAGCTTGAAAAGGACGGCGGCCTTAAAAGTATGTTTGGGACAACAACTCTGCCGGTGTTAAATGTTAAATTACCAAGTACAAGTGGGAGTTTTGCTGGACAGAGTTCGAATCCAGGTTGTTGCGATCTCAAAGTTCAAAGTTCAAGTTCAAAGTTCACTTTATTGTCAAAGTTTCCACATGTGTTATGCATACAGAAAATTCGAAATGCCGTTTCTCGCAGTCCCACAGTGTAATATAGACATGAACATATAACATATAATAGAAAAAAATAGAATAAAGTTAAGAACATAAGGGCCTAGATAAAGGATTAACAAGTAGCAGCAGAGAATAAAAAGTGACTGGTGCTGGATGAGGGAAGGGTGTGTGAGGGGGGTATTTGTTCGTAGCAGCAGAGAATAAAAAATTAAAATAAATAAATAGAAAAAGTGACTGGTGCTGGATGAGGGAAGGGGTGTGAGGGGGAGTAGATGTCCTGGTATGTTCCATTTGAGGCAGTGGGGAAAGGTGGGTGAGGGGGATGGTAGAGAGGTCAGGGGAGAGATGGCAGGGGGGGAGAGAGGGGGAGCGAGAGGAGAGAGGGAGGGAGAGAGTTCAGCATCCTGACCGCCTGGTGGAAGAAGCTGTTCCTCAGCCGGGTAGAGCTCGAACGGAGACTGCGGAACCTTCTCCCTGAAGGCAGGAGGCTGAAGAGGCTGTTGGAGGGGTGGGTGGGGTCACCCGCAATGCCGAGTGCTTTGCGGGTGAGGCGGGTGTTGTAAATGTCCTGTAGTGTAGGGAGTGAGACTCCGATGATCCTCTGGGCAGAGTTCACAATGCGCTGCAGGCTCTTGCGGTTGGAGGCGGTGCAGCTTCCGAACCACAGCGTGATGCAGCTGCTGAGGATGCTCTCAGTGGCGCCTCGGTAGAATGAGAGCATGATGGGGGGGGGGGCTCCTGCTCGCTTGAGCTTCCTGATGAAGTACAGGCGTTGCTGGGCCTTCTTTGCCAGTGCAGTGGTGTTGCTGTTCCAGGTGAGGTCATCTGTGATTGTCACACCCAGGAATTTGGTGCTGCTCACCTGCTCCACAGCAGCACCATTGCTGGTCAGAGGGAGGGGGGGTTGGGAGTGGGTTCTCCTGAAGTCAACAACAATCTCCTTTGTTTTCCCCACATTGAGGAAGAGATTGTTATTTTGGCACCAACGGACCAGCTGGTTCACTTCCTTCCTGTAGTTAGTCTCATCGTTGTGGCTGATGAGACCTACCACGGTAGTGTCGTCAGCGAACTTCACGATGTGGTTGGAGCTGTAGTTGGGTTTACAGTCATGGGTCAGCAGGGTGAAGAGAAGGGGGCTGAGCACACAACCTTGGGGGGCCCCCGTACTCAGTGTTAGTGTGTTCGAAGTGTTGTTGTTGACCCGAACAGCTTGTGGTCTCTCTGTGAGGAAGTCCAACAACCAGTTGCAGAGAGAGGGGCTGAGGCCCAGGTCTGTAAGTTTACACACAAGCTGCTGGGGGATGATTGTATTGAATGCTGAGCTGAAATCTATGAACAGCATTCTGACGTAGGAGTTCTTAGTGTCCAGGTGTGTGAGGGCTGGGTGTAGAGCGGAGGAGATTGCATCCTCTGTGGACCGTTTAGTTCGGTAAGCAAACTGAAACGGGTCCAGGTGTTAGATCCTGGGTACTTCTGGCCCGATACGGGGCTAATTACTGACTCAGCTCTCTATTAAAAGATTCTCGAGCTGGTGTTCTGGCGAGGGAACTCGCCTGGCTCCGCTAACTGCCGTTACTCCCGACGTCTACCCTGCTTCCTCCGGTCAGAGCGCGCTCGGCCGAGAGACCAGTCCTGGCCCCGGGCGCTCCCACCAGTCGCGTCGGTTATGGCAGCTTCCCTCTTATGGATCCGCGCTCTTGGTAAATGCCAGGTTAGGTTTTAACGGCTAGGATTAATTCTTGCTAAAACCGTAAGGGATTGTTCAGTGGATTCGGTCTCTAGGATAACCTTTCAGAACTCAGTTGTTAGACATACAATAGCTTTAACTTTTTACTGTCACGAGGAACTCATTACTACTTCGGCAAATTAATGCACTTGAGGATTTCACTTTAAATGCAGATTAGATATTTATTGCAGGTTATATTTAGTTAGTTTTGCAGGGGTTACAGCTACAGCTCACATAAAATGTCACTACACAGGATTAGTCAATTTAATTATCTTCTTCGATTATACTCATTAGTTTTAGTCGCCGAGACGGCTCGGTTGGAGCTGGATGTCCAATGGTGCGATGAAAAGAGTTCTTTTGGAGTTGTTAGGAGCGAAGGTCCGGCCGGACCCTCGATCCTCCCGCTCCGCAACGGAGCCCGTTCAGCTGTTCTCAAAACTCAGTACAAAGTCTTTCTCAGGCAGCTGCGGCTTTCTCAGTTGTCCAGATGTTAAGAGGCGAGCGGTGGGGAGAGTTAGAGCCTTCGTCTTTTAATCTCAATGTCCACGAACAGAGGTCTCTTTTCCGTGAACAGAGACGAAGTCCTCAATACATCAGCTGCAGGCTTTAGTATCTTCTTCCGATGCGCTTGGTCGGCATCCGCGATGAAATCCCAGCTTGTTCTTTGCAAGCATGTCCTTATATTCCTCATATGGGCTGTGATCAGCCCCCACCTGTTTGGTCCATTACTCATCCCCCCTCCCTCTGGAAAGGGCGTTAAGCCGAACATTGCCTGTATGACTCAACCTATTACATCAGTTTCTAGATCTTTCTCTTGACTACACCCAACATCTGGTCTTGATTACAGCAATGTCATTCTTGCCCAATACATCTATCTCAGCTCCACAGAACACACAGAAACATTCATTACATTTGTTTAAATCATTTCTATGCAGTTAAACATTTGTTACACAATTGATTAGAACATTTCGTTATATTTATTCATACATTTTATCTGTTTGATTACATTTCAACGTTGAATATATGCTTTGCGCTCTTATAGCCTGACTTCTCTCCCTTGAATGTGTCGACATGTTACCGAGGCAGCGCTGAGAGGTCAACTCTTCTTGACACCCCCTTCTTGAGGTCTCAAGCTGCCGCATTGTGCCCCAAGTAATCCTCTAGGAACTCATCGTCGTCCTCGGCGGTGATGATGAGAACGTCGTCTTCCGGCTCGGATTCGTGTTGCCAGCTGTCGAGCACCACCAGGCCTTCCAGACCTGGTGGCTGGAAATCCAGGAGGGCGCTGTCATCTTCCTCGTCATCTATGGCATCCTTCATCTGCTCGTCCAGGCTCAGCACCAGGGCCAACACATTCTGGTTCAGAATGCTGTCAGGGGAGAGGGAGGCCGGAGTAGGGACGGGGCTGGTTGATGCTTTGTCCTCATCCTCGCCTGGAACTATCAATCCTTCAGGGATTACCTCCACCAGCTCTCCGCAGTCCTCGTCGTATCCCCACATCCCCATTAGATTTGGTACTACTCCTGCGAGCATCGTCTGGCTACCCACGTCTCGGTGTTCCACACCCGTGATGCTTGCTGTGTCGTCGTCTTCTTCTGGAGTTGGTAGTGGATACTGCAGGGCGGGCAGGCGTGGTCCAATGACGACGAAGCGGCCATCGGTGAGGTGGGTGCTGGACACCCGGATGCCATCAGGATACGCCCATATTTTTGTGTATACTGGGCAGTATACACCATCAGCATAGAGCAGGACCTCCGGTGGAGTTCTTCCAGCGGAAGTCCACACTGGTTTTGCTTTAGCCTCTAATTCCATACAGTCGACCACATTCATCGCAGGCATATAAGGGGTACTTCCTTTGCAGAAGAGGCCGCTGGCTGCTCCTACCGGGAATTGCCCCAGGTAGCATTGGGTGCACCATAGGGCTTGGTTTACCTCCCACAGGTGCAACATTAGCTCCGGAGGAATCCCACAGCGGACACAGCAGACCTCCTCCTAAATGTTGTTGAACACAAAGACTTCATTAATTATTACATTTTTCAGCGCATTTTTACAAGCCAAGCTTTAGCAAGCAGGGGGTGCTCTTATTTTCATTCTTTTTTAAGGCCCCCTCTCATTATTGGAGCGCTTTGCAGAGCGCCGCAGAGCCAGAGAATGCAGCCATGGAGATGCCAACACCATTGGAGGAGGTGTCAGGCCTGGGCTTGTAGGCCTAACCCTTCTTGGAAACAAAGGCTCATACAGCATGAGCCAGGCTGCTATCCCGATTGATGATTCAGAACCCAACCAGTAGATGGCGACAGTTATGCCCCAACCTATGCCCCAAAGAGCAATGGCGCCGATCTTGTGGAGCCAACGCCCTCTTCCTCTTTCTTTCATAGCCATGGTCATGACCACGAGATACGTCAGGGCTGTAACCGCCAGAAAGGCCTCGACGATTGCCGAGACCATCTTCAGGGGGTTGTAGAAAACTGCAGCGACGTCGATTACCAGCCAGATGATCACCATTCCACCCTTTACTAGACCGCAGCGAGTAGAGTCGATGTGGATTCTCCCCAGGAGGTATGTAGCGAACCATGTCAGGGTAAGCCACAGCGATCCTCGATAGATGTTTTCAATCGCTGTTTTCAGACACCCTACAGCCAGGGCCAGTATTCTTAGCGGCTGATTCCTGGACCATTCGCCCATGCAACAGTAGAAGAACCATATGATCTCAAGGACCCAAAAGTCCAGGTCGGTTAAGCGAATAAATGGCCTGCATCTGCGTGCTGTGTCGGAGGAGTTCTGTAATGCTTCAGTTATACTCATTCCGAAGGTGGTCATGCCTGGAGGTACAATAGTCGTGGTGTTGGTCATACTCACTCCGAAAGTGGTCATGCCTGGGGGAGAAGTGGCGTTCATGCCGGGAGGTGCAAGGGTTGTGGTGTTGGTCATGTTGGTCATCTTGGCTTTCTTAGGTTTATTCGTTCTTATTTCAGTATGAGGCTCTTGGTTGAGGTTCCGGGTCTGCAATGGCTATGGCGCTCCAGTCGTTCACTCTTTATAGGAGGGTGGACTCCTCCTTCCTTCGTGGGAGGAGTCCCTTCTTTACTTCTCCTTTTTCCTTCAACTTCCCCTTAAAGCACGAGGCAACAGTGGCTGCTACCCCGCCCTTAATGGCGGCACAGATTATCAGGCCCAAGATGACAATTCCAATTATCATCAACAAATAAGGCCAGAGCCAGGAGAACAAACTCCCCATCCAGCCCTTTATGACCGTGAATCCTTCTCCAATCTTCCCTGCCACTTCTTCCACTACGATGGTTGCGGTCCCGACTATGGAGGCGCCCGTTAGTTCGATCCAACTGCACTCGTGTTCTCGTCGGCCGCTCCCGCAACTCAGCCAGTGTTCTTCTGGCTCGTAGCATGTTCCGTTCCCGTAGAGGCGGTTAGCTCCTACCCATTCAAATCCTTTGTCTTCTTTACCCTCGCAGAGGCTTTTCCTGAAGGCGTGGCCCTCAGCTAGAAAGACTGTAGGGTTGGTTACTGGGGGAATGATTAGGCCGTTCACGTTCACTCTGTCTTTCATGCGATGGCCCAGGATTAAGTTGGTACAGCTGCTAGTCAGGGGCCCTGACCGTCTCCATTTCCCGTCTTTATCCTTCACCCAGGTTACTTCTTGCACGTGGGTTTCATATTCTGCTCCATAGTGGGTCTGGCAATGGTCTTCCCATCCTGGCACAGTCTCACAATGTCCCCCGGCCAGGCTGATGTTGCAGGTCGTGTTTCCTCGATTGCATTCCATCTTCCAGGGCCGCGGGCCCACATATGGTTCTGGTCGGCTCCAAACCCCAGGCCAGATGTCTCTTTCTTTCGAGTACACTGTGGCCAGGTACTGATACTTCACCCAGTAGTTGTTGGTTTGAGTTAGACATGGCACCACCCATTCTAACACTTCATCCTTCTGTAGGCCCCACCAGGTTGAACCGTCGTCCCGGGTGTGGGCCTCTTTCCATGCCTGCAGGGTTCCTTTGATCGTTTTGTTCGTCTTCAGGCCTGTGCAGTCATATAGCCACGTTCCCCAAGCCCGATACCACTCTTGCCAGAGTGTGCATCTCGGGGAGGCGCCGTCGGCTAGATACTCTGTTCCGTTCAGAGCGATGAACATTTTGTTGGTCACACAAGTGTCAATTTTTTGGAAATCCCCTCTTGGGGCTGTCATTAACTCCTCGGGTTTCGGCAGCTTTTGTACATACATGTCGGTCGTCCTTGGTCCCAAAAGGCCGAAGCTGGCTCTGGAGTAACCCTCCGTGAAGGCTCCTTTGAAATGCGTTAGCTCGGTTATCCATATCCACGGCAGGGTGTTGTTGAGCCAGGCCTCGTGCCGGGCATTAGGTTCGGGTAGATAGATGAACTTATGAGCCTGATATTGTGGTTTGTTTACCGGAGTTATTACGAAGTAATTCTGACCTTCGCAATAAAAGAACACATTCCAGAAGCACTTATCTAGGAGAGGGAGCTTGTTCTTTTTACAATGCTGCGTCCATTTTCTGCTCCGATTTCTCCGAAGACTGTCACTTGACTTGAATAGTGGCAGCTGCGGCTGCCCTTCTTTTTCCTCTGGAACCGTCTCTGAAGCCGTAGGTTGTACTACCTCTTCTTCTTCTTCCCCCTCCTGCGTGACATTCACGGCTCGGCTGGTGAGGTTGTTCCGCTGGCAGTCGGTGGAGTTTCCTAGTGTGGTGTTACCTAGTGGCCTCACTGGCCTCACTTTAACTTTCACCCGCTGTGGTTTACGTCGCGGTTGTGTGGCCTCACAGGTGAGATTGTAGTGTCCCCAGAACATTCCTTCTGCCGGTAAAATCATCAAACACGTATCATTGCGGTGGCTCGCTGCATAGGTTACCTCGGGTTTCCAGTATCCCTCGTTCCCTTGCTCTGACCATGAGACACATGCCCATGAACAGTACCAGCCTGGGACACCGTTTTCGGGGTAGATCCAATTACACTGTGCCCGTTTTTCTTCTTGTGCTTTCTTCATCATTACCGTAATCTTCATCTCCGCTCCTAGCGTAGATACTTCATCTATCCTCCATGTCGAATTCTCTATTCCCTTCTGGAATTCGCCTGCCCAGTCTGTTTCTTCACCCGTGTTGTTGATTTTTGAATCGTTGATTTTCTGTTCCCAGATAGTCATCCACGCAGTGATAGTAGCTGTCAGGTTCGGAGCCGTCCCACCCCCTTCTTGGACTTGACGGGTTGCATTAGAGCCAACCTCAAGGTCCAACCAGGGCGAGGCGCGCTTCTGTCCAGCGAGTTGAGAGAGAACGATCGTTCCAGAGTCGACCGTCCAGCATGTCTGGTCGAACGTCTTTGTGGTAGTGTAGGACACCCTCACATGAGTGAGGGCCCATGGGATACTACCATAGTAGTACAGTATAGCCAGGACAGAGCACAATCCTGCAAGTACTGCTACCACCTTAGCCATTAAGCAAAGCCATAGTCGTTTTCCATTCCGAGGTCGTTTACTTGATTGGTCCAGTCGCTTGCCGGGGCGTCTTAAGGAGACGGGGGTAAAGGTTGAGGATCGCCTAAATTCATGAACTCTCCCATGAAGTAGTGGGAGATCCATGGTTTCGGATTCTGCAGTGCTCTGGTCGGTAGCACCTCTGGAAGAGGAGCTAGGCATCCGGAGCTGAGGCGCGGGGGAGAGTCAGGATCGCACTGACTAATCCTGCCCTTCAGTAGCTGGTGATATAGCACCGATGGGTATCTGCCAATGGCTAAGTCCAGCCCCCGCCACACCCACTGGTAGTAGGTGACGATTAAGGAGGGGGAGCAGGGGGGGGGTTCAAAGCAACCCTCGTTCACAGCATTATTTTGCCGCAGCCATGCGTAGATCTGTCTGTCCACTGGGTCGATAAGGATCCGGACTTTGGCAAGAGATGCATATAACGGCTGACCGTCGTCCGTCTGGAGCTCCGTTACTTTAGCCCATGCTGCAGAGGGTTCGTGAAGGTTAAGCCGGCCAAGCCCCTTAGTCCGTAATCTGGAAGGAGGCAATTCCCGCATGGTCAGGCATGGGTCCGGGTTCGGTGGGCCAAGGCCTGGCAGGCGGTAATGAACCATACGCAACTCTATGTCTTGGTTCTCAATTACACAGCGCGCGCTGTTTTTCACGTGGAGCGCTATGAGACGCCGCATGACCGGGCTGGTGGTCCAGATCACATTTTCACCCAGCGAAAGATCAACATAGTCGTTTTGCAAATAATCAGCATAGTTAGGACCCCAGCGCAACTTCAACCGCAGACCCATAACTGAGATGAAAACGGTATTCAGGATCCAGGGGGATTGGTCAGGACAAGGGAGGACTGGCTGCAGCAGCCACGGATGGGTCCGATTGACTCTGTCATATTGGAGTTGCCATCCTGTGCGAAAAGCAGTCAGCAATTCCGCCTTCCCGGGTATTGATAGGTCAATCGAGCGCCTATATTCGCCATTGCTGCAGAAATAGGCGCCGGATCCACAGAGGCCTTTTCGGTAGGCAAAATCGCGTTGGGGTCTGTCCAAAAAGACATTTTCGTTCGGCAATTGCAGATATGGCCTTCTTTGTGCGAGGAGGGACTGAGAGACTATTGATAGGTCCCTGCAATCTTTGTTTGGTGGGTTTGGCAGCGACATGTTGACAATCTAGTTCCGTTTTTTCCAGCAGCTATACTTTTCTAAGTGCTGCTACTGCGAGGCTTTCCACCCCGCTGCAGTTTGCGAAATGACTTCCGTGCCCAAGCGGTCAAACCTTTTGCGTCTGCGCGTGGGTTTGGAGGAGGCTCCGCCTCATCCGCTCTGGTCAGCTCCACCCCGACGGAGTACACACCGTCGTATGGAACCATCACGGTTTTCAGCGTCACCATGACGCGCATCGTGCGGGCCTCCCATGTAGGCGTTGGCGCTCTGGTCGCCCAAGAGCCCGGTAGTTGCATAACACCGTCTCTCCGCCACCCCTCTGGGGTGACCGTGAAAATCTTACTCTTTTCTTTGGTCCTGGCACCGGTGTGGTGGAAGGCGTCCAGATCCGTGGTGTTATACTGGAGATTCGTGCCGCGAGCACCAGCCTCAGTTGGCACTGGGGCAAGCTCATGTATTGGCACATCAGGATCACAAAACACCTCTTCGATTAACACGCGCCAGGTTGTTAATTCCCAGGGCCCCATCCACCCTTCTCGTGTTACCATTTCCAAGCGGCAATCGGGTAAGGATGCAGCAGTGGCTGCGTAGCCTGGGTCATCAGGGCTGCGATAGACCCTGAAGGCCCCCGGGATCTGTACGGAAGACAGGGGCGGGTTGGCAACCTCGGCCTGGCCTGGGCTGTATGGCCAGTTCCGTTCCACCGACTCCCACCAGGATCTCATGGGGACAGCACTGTTTCCACTTGCTTCGTGTGGATCGCCGTCGAGTGGGCTCATAGCTGGTGCCGAGGGTCCTCCAGTCTCCTTGTGTGATAGATCAACAGGAGCGGCAGCACCCTCACCTTCCCACAAGGCGGGTGCCAGGGTTTGTATTGGCTGAAGAAACTTTCTCACCTGCCATCCGTCGGCTGCTCCAGCTTGCACCAGCAGTCCATTCAGCTGGAGTACGGAGCAAGACGCACAGAGGAGCAGCCTGTGTCCATCCCATTGGCAGACACAGTCTTTAAGGTTCAGCTTTGTCCCCCGCAGATCCCACTGGATGACGAAGTGCAACCTTGGTAAAAGCGCTATACGACAAAAACCGCACACATATGCATCCAAAACCTTCACTGGTTTGTGGGTCATACGGTCAAATTCCTTTCTTCGTCCAGAGACCCGGTGTGGTTTCTTGTTTCCGGGTCCCTGCCATGTGAGGTTAAGGGTGGTCGGCAGCAGGCAGACCACACAATCATTCTTGATTTCTTTCCATGTTAAGACTTCATTCTCTTCTGAGAGAAAGCCCTTTTTTGCATACTCCAACTTCTTCATGGCTCTTCCTGCCCAGAGCCCCGTAGTACTCCTTCTCATGTTAACCACCCCTTTGACATTGGCCACTCTGACAAAGGGTGGTAAAGCTTGTATGTGGGTGGCCATTTTTGAGTTCCTGGTTTTCTCCTAGTACGGAACTGGCTTCAGCTGCCCTACTCCTTGGATTCCTTTCTTCTTGAGTTGAACAGTATTACTGTCCAATATCTTGACAACTATGTCTGATTTATCGTACTTGGCTTTGACTGCAGAGTTAGAAGCACCGACCTGAGCCTTGATCCAGACGCGCTGTCCTACTCGAAGTGGCACCTTTTGCTCAAGCTTGGGCTCTGTATCTTCTGAGCCCCGCCCCACTTCCTGTGATGTGAAGGGGCGGCGCATCAGCTCCTCCGCAGGGGAGGGCCTGTCACTTCGGTAGCGGTCGTTCAGGGTTTTGGCGATTTCCAGGGTCTTAGTGCTCCATTCTCTCGAGTTGGCATTTTTCCCAATCCAACTTTTTACCAAGCCAATGGTCCTTTCCACCACCCCGTTAGCCTGGGGGGTGTATGGGGGAGAGTAGATCCTCATTACCCCATGCTGTTGGCACCACTGGTCCACTTTTGCGTTGCGAAAATGCGTTCCGTTGTCAGTCCTGAGCTCTTTAGGCAATCCTAAGTAGCCACAGACTTGGTCCAGCATGCTAACAACACTGTTGCCATTAGCTTTTCTTACTGCTTTTGTGGTTACATACCCTGACATGGAGTCCACAAGCACCAACAGGTACTTTTCTCCACATTTACCCGGTACCCCTAAGGGTCCTGCCACATCCATGCAGATAGAACCCCAGGGTACGGTACTTTTAATGGTGAGTCCTCCCACTCTTTGTCCTCTCCTTCCTGCGTTGTATCGACCACACAACTCACAGTCTTGAAGGATTCTGCGGACTTCTTTTTCAGGAATCCAGAGTCGCTGCTTTTCCAGTTCCCTTCGCGTTGGAACGGTGCCTGCATGTCCAAGTGCTCCATGCACTGCTTGCACCACTTCCTTCACGTTCTCTTCTGGGACTACCCGTCCTTTGGGCAAATCTTCCCATTTCTCGATCCCAACAAAGACAATTTGTCTCATCTGGACGAAACGATCCACTTCTTCGTTTCCTTGCCAATGAGTTCCTGCTCGCGTGTGGGCCCTCTGGTGCACCACTTCGAGCTCCATTGTTAGCCTCAATTCGGCTATTTTTCTCCATAGGTTTTCGTGAGCTACTTTCTTGTTTTTAGCACTCTCAAAACCATTTTCTTCCCATATGGACAGGTCTTCGTTAAGGGCCTGAGCACAGTAATAACTATCAGTTATGACTCTAGCTCTTTTCACCTTTCTTCGCTCCAACTCGAGCAAACCTTCCAGTATTGCTGTCACTTCCCCTGTCTGGGCACTGCCGGGGATTTGGCCTCGTTGTCTGAAGCGCTCCTTCTCATTGTGCTTGAGAATGAAGCCCCAGTAGGCTTTGTCGTCTTGTCCTTTTCGCGAGCCGTCGGTGTATAGAGTCCACTCTATCGGTTCGGCTGGCTTCTCGGCCTGAGTCGCCTTTTTCTTACTCACGGGTTGTGCAGGGCCGATTTCGAGGTCTGGGTCCAGCAGGATGTCTTCCCAACGTCCCCACCTCGCGTTCGTCGCCTTCGTGCTTTCTACCGTGGCTTTTCTTAGGAATCGATGGACCTGGCTTTGCGTGAGGACCCTGATGCCCTGCCCTTGAGCAAGATCTTTCAGGGTGCTCCAATACCTTGCCAGAACTGCCAACTCCTTCTCTTCTGCTGGATATTTCTTTTCCACGGAGGATAGGGTGTAGCTCCACAAAGTGACTATTCCCCCGCCCTCGTTGCACACTTTTACCACTGCGTCGTCGTCGTTGCAACTGACCTCTGCCACCAGCTTTGTTGTAAGGCTTCGTGGCTCCAGCCGCAAAGCTTCTTTAATGGCTGTCCGCAGGTTTTCCAAACTGTTTTGATCCGTTGCGGTCCATTCCCACTTCTTGTGGGCATCTTCTGGCTTTTCTTTTCGTAGTTTTACATACAGTGGTCTTGCATACTTCTGGTAGCTAGGGACATGGTCCCTAACGTAGTTGCAGAGCCCCAGCACCTGCTGTAGTTCGTTCAGCGAGGTTGGCGGGTCGATCTGCTCCACTTTTTCCCGGAATCCGTCTGAGAGTCCCAGGTCGTTGGAGACCTGGAACCCCAGGTAGTTCACTTGGAATCGTCCAAATTGGCATTTTTTCAGATTCAATTTCAAGCCTGCTGCTGTTAGTCGTTCTACGACTTTTCTCAATTTTTGCAGATGTTCTTCTTCGGTGTCATCTGCAATGAATACATCATCGATGTAGATTGTTGTCTCTAGGCCGTCGAGTATGTCCATTACGGCCGACTGGAAAACATTCGGAGAGTTTTTGTAGCCTTGCGGTAGCCGTTCCCAGACGTACGCTTTACCTTTGTGGGTGAACGCTGTCTTGCCCTGGGAGGCTTTGGCTAGCCTCAACGAGAAAAATCCGTTTGCCAGATCTATACAGGATTTGTACCTTTTTAGTCTTAGTGTCTTCAGCGTCCCTTGTGGGTTGATCAGGCTGGCGCGGTTGGCGACCGTCCTGCGGTTGAGGGCCTTGAAGTTGATAACAGGTCTCCATCCACCTCCCGATGACTCAGGCTTCTTGACTGCCTGTATTGGGCTGTTTGTGATGGGATTTGGCTCCTCGCGCACCACTCCTAGTTCGCTGAGTTCCGTGACTATCAGGTCCATTTCGGCAACGGCCCCTGGATTCAGGGGGTATTGGCGAACAGGCGGGTGTACACCCCCTTCTATGGTGTGGGTGTACTTCGCACCCATGTCTCCACAGTCATTTTTGAACCTAGCCACTCCGGCTTTGGAAAGTATGTCTTCTAGCGTTTCTTTTCCCTCCGGAGAAAGGTCGCTGTCTTCGATTTGTTGCTTGGTCACTTCTGGAATGTTCACTGGTTTGTACCACTCCGGTGATAACGATCCCATCTGGATTAGTTTTGCCCCGAGGACTCTGAGTCGCTGTTGTATTGGGGTTCGATTTCCTGGGCTGCTATGCAGCTCTTTTAAGTCTGTTATTGTCATTAAATTGTAGGGTCCTAGAGCCCATACAACTCCTTTCCAGACGCCAAACGGAATCTTTTTGATGGTTCCGTCGGCTAGTTGAACAGTCAGGTGTCCTTTTGTTTCAAGGCATTTGCGGGTCATCGACACTTCTGCACCAGTATCTACCTGATAGGGGATTCCATCCACGTCGGTGTATATGTCGTCCCCCACCCAGTAGGCATGATCCACTGTGACCCGCGCCCGCTTAGCCATTACTTTCTCTGCCCTTCGCTCCCAGCTTCCAGGCGGGAGGCACGAAGGGCCTGTTTCTGTTCTGTCGTCAGCTTGTTGTAATCCTCGGAAGAGAGAAAACCGCTCTTGTTGGCTGGTGGGGGCCGTGGCCCCTCCTGTTGTTGATCCGGCTGGGCCCTGTGGTAAACGCCCTGCCTCTGGAAGCCTTCTTGCCTTGGAGCTCCCTGCTCTCTCTGGTTGCCTTGTGGACCCCGCTGAGGTCCTTGCTCTCGCGGGTAGCCTTGGTAGCCTTGAGAACCCCTCCGGAATCCTGGCTCACGCTCGTAGTTTTGTGGACTCCTCTGGAATCCTCCCGACTGCCTTCTCTGTGTCTGTGAAGGACTGGGTCCCTCGGTGGGCCTTGCGTTGTCATACGAGGGCCTGGGAGCCGGCGGCTTCGGCTGGTTTCCTTTTTCTCTTTTCTCTTCCAAGTGTTTTTTCTTCAAGTCCCACTTTCTTACTGTTTCTTGGATTTGTTCGGTGGTACTTTTGCTGATGTTTAGGGTCACAAAATCGATGTCATTCATCAGGCCCTTGGTCAGCTTCCTAAGTACTTGCACACTTCTGTCCGGCGGAATCGCCTGTCGCAAGGCGTACCATGCCTGGGTGAGAGTTTGCCCTTTGTCTAAGCTTTTTCTTGCCTTGTCGATGTGTGACTCCTCGTCTTCGCAGTCTTCCAACACTAATCTTCGGTAGTGCTGTTCCGCGGTTTCTTCGGGACCCATCGGTTGGTCCGTTACATGAGCCAGCCACAATCTTTTCGCCTCATCGTTTGTGGAACTGGCTTTTACCATAAGCCATTTCTGTGTCAGATATTCTTGCACCGATTCTTTTGGGTCTCGGTTTGTCACCATCGCCTTGATCTTTTTGAACTCACCAAAGCTCTGGGTGGAAGCCTGCATCTTTGTTATGCAGTCATTTTCTTCAGCGGTGGCGAGGCAGCTGCTTCGTGCGAGGCTCTGCCCTGGAGGTGGCTGTTCGTCCTCGCTGTCCGAGATGTCTTGCCTCCGCTCTTTGTCTACCTCCGCTGCCAGCTTGTAGGCTGCTTTCTTCAGGCGTCGCAACATGACGTCGTACACGATTGTCACAAAGCCTGTGCGAAAGTTACCCGTCAGCTCCGTGGCTGTTGCGAGGGAGCCGTAGGTCGGGGTCATTAGAAAATTCGCCCATTCTCTTTTTGTCGCGTAGACCATTGTTCCTTTCATTCCTTCGAGGTCGTGCAGCCATATTTCTGGAACATCATAACTTGTTTGACCGACCTCTGGAGCATAGGCTTTTCTTCCGTCTTTGGTGGTCATGGGCCCGTAACGATCGTCTCGGGGGAATTTCAGCGAAGCCGTGCACACTGAAACTAGGGGCAGCGCGTTCTTCTTGCCTTTTCTGCTTCCTATTCTCAGGTCGGTCATTCCTCCTGGAGCATCGTATTCGATGGAGGTCAGGCTTGGCGCTGTTTCTTCTTCATCTGAACTTACATCTGCGGCTTCTTCCTGCGCCTCTCGTTCTGGTTCTGCTGACGGCGAGGCCGGCTGAACTGGTTCTGGCGTTCTCTGTGGAGTCCTCGGACTCTCCCTGGTCCCGGCGGGACCTTCGAACCTTATCATGGGCGCTTCTCCTCCTCCGGAGTAGCGCATTCTCTGCATGCCGACGGACTCTGCTGGGCTGGGGATCCTCCGTGGAGGTTTGGTTGGCACGGGGGTTTCCTCTTCTGTCTGCACCGCTACTGTCCGGGGAGAGGGGATTGGAGTTCTTCTTTCCTTTGGTGGTTTTTCCTGGCTTGAGCTGACCTCTGGACGTCGCTCCTCCCATCCTGAGGGACCGGGTGTTGATTCCTGGTTGCTCCTCCGCTCCGTCCTGGTTTCTTTCTTCAATCTTGCTGATTGCGGGAGCCGTGGCAGAACTGCTTTCGCAACTGGGGCGTTCTCGTCCTCGTATTCCGGCGGTCCTGCCCTCCAGTTGTTTGGCCCCTCCGTTTTGAAGAGGGGTCTCAGTATTCTCTCTTTTCTCTCGTGGTATTGGGCCACCGAGGTGACTAACACCAACTCGCGGATGTTGTTCCACCCGTGGGGAGCGTTCATCAGGAGGTGCAGAATCCTCATTGCCGCTTCTTCTGCTACCTCCCATGGTAGGTTGCCGGACCTGGCGCCGTCGTTACATATAACGACTCTTTTGAAGGACAATTCGCTTGCTCGGGTGACACCTTTTTCTAATGCCTCCTCTATGCTGTCCCGATAAGTGTCCTGATCTTCGCCATCTTCGTATCTTTCGATCGGTACGTGTAGCACCGCAAAATGGCTTGATTCTCCGCCGCTCGTAACCACCACCTCCTCCTGTCTTTGTCTGCATCCCTGGAGGCGCACCTCAAGTTCTTCTTTGTAGGGGCTGCCTGCCTCTCTTACCAAACTCTTTCTGAACCGGGAGATGTGAGGCTTTAGATGTGAGTTGGTTAAGACAACCAGTCCATGGCTGTCTATGTCCCAAGGCTCTCCGAAGTGGTTATATGCGGTTAACCCGGTCTGGTTTGCATATTTTTTGGTCCCCTCGGGCATCTTTATCAATTTTTGAAGATGCTCTTCTGGGTTCGGGGAGCGAACGTGTTTTGTCTTACCCTGAGCTTTTTTGTGCCTTCCCGGTACTGGGCCGTTGTAGTCCTGCAGGACCTTTTTTACTGCAGCGGCAGCGGGAGTCCCGGATTGCATGAAGGGCGGGAGCGGTTGGTACGCGTCGCTTCTGTCCAGCGTCGAGTTGAACAGTTCTTCATCCTCCTCCGAGTTTTCCTCATCTTTGCTGCTGTCCTGTCCGTCTCCTTTGTCGGATTCCGAGGACGCCCCCGCGGAGGAGTCCGTGTGCACCGAGGTCCCTTGGGCGCTGAGCTGATCTTCGTGGGTCTCCTCAGTATATTCTAGGTTGGTGGCTATGTATGCCGCTATTGCGTCTTGCTCTTTTTTATTTTCTTTATAGCGGGCGGTGGCTATCACTTTCTGCTTTATAGTCACTGCCCCCGCTCCGATTTCTGTGGCGAGCATCTTCACGACTGAGTCATATTCTTTTGACGGGCTAATAATGGTGACTATTTTTCCTTTAATAACCCTCATTACTACTAGCCACCATTGTAGCCACTCTCCCACTTTCTTCTTGCCTGAGGGGGGTCCTTCGCACCCTACCACTGCCGCCACCATTCCGGACTTATGGGTGAGGGGAGCAAGATAACCCCCCTCCCTTTCGCAATTCTTTTTTACTTCTTCTCCCACCTTCGCTCTATCTGCTTCTTCATGCAGCACGATTAGGTGTTGTTGAATTGATTTGTCCCAGGTGTCCCATCCTCTGCCATTCAGGATGATCTGATGTTGGACGTTGCTTCTGCCTCTTGGAGCCGGTGTCTGTACTCCCGATGTCGCTCCGTGTGGTCCAGCATCGCTCTCTCCCTGGTCCGGGCTGTCATCTGTTGCCTGGTCCAGGGGCGATGTCACTGGCTCGTTCTGCTGAGGCGTCGCCGTCTGCGGGCTGCCTCCGTCGCCGTTGGGTCCTCTCTGCTGTCCGGTGGCGATTCCTCCCTCAGGGCCGTTGGCTCGTCCCTCTGGGTCGCCTCCGCCGCCATCGGATCCTCCGGGCGATGCTTCCATCTTGGACTTTGTCTTTGTCTTTGTTGTCTCGAGTCGCCTTCCTCCCAAAGCCTCTCGTCGCGCGTTGAGGAAGGGATGGGATCAGGCTCTGGTCCCTCTACAGGTCGGGCGAGTCTGGTCGATGCTCCCCGTCGCCTGCGGATTCTCCTGTGTTGGCCTGTAAATACCACACACAGCTTCGATTCGTGGATGTCTTCGCAATCGGACTTCTTCGAGGCTTGGGCAGCTTTACTTTCTACCCCAACGCCTCACCTCAGGTCTTTTCGTTCACGAACGACAGCCTCTCTTAGCTGCCGGGGTTCTTCTTTTAGACTCAACGTACTCCTTTTCCGTCGAGCCCCACGTTGGGCGCCACGTGTTAGATCCTGGGTACTTCTGGCCCGATACGGGGCTAATTACTGACTCAGCTCTCTATTAAAAGATTCTCGAGCTGGTGTTCTGGCGAGGGAACTCGCCTGGCTCCGCTAACTGCCGTTACTCCCGACGTCTACCCTGCTTCCTCCGGTCAGAGCGCGCTCGGCCGAGAGACCAGTCCTGGCCCCGGGCGCTCCCACCAGTCGCGTCGGTTATGGCAGCTTCCCTCTTATGGATCCGCGCTCTTGGTAAATGCCAGGTTAGGTTTTAACGGCTAGGATTAATTCTTGCTAAAACCGTAAGGGATTGTTCAGTGGATTCGGTCTCTAGGATAACCTTTCAGAACTCAGTTGTTAGACATACAATAGCTTTAACTTTTTACTGTCACGAGGAACTCATTACTACTTCGGCAAATTAATGCACTTGAGGATTTCACTTTAAATGCAGATTAGATATTTATTGCAGGTTATATTTAGTTAGTTTTGCAGGGGTTACAGCTACAGCTCACATAAAATGTCACTACACAGGATTAGTCAATTTAATTATCTTCTTCGATTATACTCATTAGTTTTAGTCGCCGAGACGGCTCGGTTGGAGCTGGATGTCCAATGGTGCGATGAAAAGAGTTCTTTTGGAGTTGTTAGGAGCGAAGGTCCGGCCGGACCCTCGATCCTCCCGCTCCGCAACGGAGCCCGTTCAGCTGTTCTCAAAACTCAGTACAAAGTCTTTCTCAGGCAGCTGCGGCTTTCTCAGTTGTCCAGATGTTAAGAGGCGAGCGGTGGGGAGAGTTAGAGCCTTCGTCTTTTAATCTCAATGTCCACGAACAGAGGTCTCTTTTCCGTGAACAGAGACGAAGTCCTCAATACATCAGCTGCAGGCTTTAGTATCTTCTTCCGATGTGCTTGGTCGGCATCCGCGATGAAATCCCAGCTTGTTCTTTGCAAGCATGTCCTTATATTCCTCATATGGGCTGTGATCAGCCCCCACCTGTTTGGTCCATTACTCATCCCCCCTCCCTCTGGAAAGGGCGTTAAGCCGAACATTGCCTGTATGACTCAACCTATTACATCAGTTTCTAGATCTTTCTCTTGACTACACCCAACATCTGGTCTTGATTACAGCAATGTCATTCTTGCCCAATACATCTATCTCAGCTCCACAGAACACACAGAAACATTCATTACATTTGTTTAAATCATTTCTATGCAGTTAAACATTTGTTACACAATTGATTAGAACATTTCGTTATATTTATTCATACATTTTATCTGTTTGATTACATTTCAACGTTGAATATATGCTTTGCGCTCTTATAGCCTGACTTCTCTCCCTTGAATGTGTCGACATGTTACCGAGGCAGCGCTGAGAGGTCAACTCTTCTTGACACAGGGAGGGAGGAAGGGTGGATTTGATCTGCTTCATGACCAGCCTTTCGAAACACTTCATGATGGTAGAAGTCAATGCGACGGGGCGGTAGTCGTTGAAGCAGGCTGGAGATGACTTCTTCGGCACAGGAATGATGGTGGTTTCCTTGAAGCACGTGGGAACAACAGCCTGGCTCAGGGAGGTGTTAAAGATGTCGGTGAGGACATCCGTGAGCTCCTCTGCGCAGTCCCTCAGCACACGACCAGGAATGTTGTCAGGTCCCGCAGCCTTGCGGGTATTAATCCTCAGCAGTGTGCTCCTCACACTGGCTGGGGACAGGCACAGAGCCTGGTCGTCGGTGGGGGGATCTTTCCATAAATGTATTTTCTTCCATGTATTTCTTCATACGTGGCTGTGATGCAGTGCTCACTTATACAATCATAATCCCTGCAATTGATATGAGATGTGTCTTTTAGATCTCCAGCAATATGTTTGTGAAAGTGTGACGAAACAGGCGACAGAGGCAGAAAACCGCTGCAGCTGTTAAGCGAACACAACACACGCACGGAAGGGAAACCAGTAGGTCCAGAAACCAGTAGGGACGTAACACCGGTCCGTGGAAATATTTTATAACATGAAACCGGTCCGTGACGCAAAAAAGGTTGGGGACCCCTGCTGTAAATGACAGGTGATTGGACTGGGGACTGATGAGGCGGGACGTAAGAAGGCACCTGTGGAGGCCGGCCGGGCTCTCTCTCTTCTCCCCGGCTCCCAACTGGACCGTGTTCACGCACAGCAACTCGGATCAGAACCAGAATCAGAACCGTTTATTGCCAAGCAAGTTTTCACCTGCAAGGAATTTGTCGTGGCGGAAGGTGCATAACATTCAACAACAAACAATAACATTTGACTCGAAAATTCATGAAGCAATTTTGACAGTGTGGCTTCTACTGCCCGTCGCAATATATACACGCCAATGTTACCGGTAGCGTCATTCAGGTTCAATTGAGATAGTGCTACTCTTTTTTTCTGCATTTTAGATTCATACTCTTGGATTGAATCTTGTATTTGTGGGGCTTTTATTTTGAAAGGGTGGGACTGGGTGAGTGAGAGAGGGGGAGAGGAGACAGAATGATGATGTTTGACACTAAAATGAGAGGCGCAATCACACGCATTCCAGTTAGAATTCATTCTGTGGGGCTTTTAATTTGAAATGGGGGGAGGGGAGGGGGGGGGGGGGTGAGAGGGGAAAATGTAGGCACAGAGTTAAGTCTGAGTAATGCGTGCAATAAAATAATGACAATTTCAGGAAAGCTTTACCTCTTCAGTTGCATGAAAGTGACAGAAGTTAAACAATCTGAGACGACTCACAGACAACAGCAACCTGTGATGAAAGGTCTTTAGTGACTTTCTTACTGATCTACACCACAAGAATATACGAATACTGCAAATATGAAGGTATTATTGCATGCATACTTCTACCTAAAACTGTCCCTCTGTCCTATGCACTAAAGTACACTACTCCCACCGCAATGAGCCCGAGCCTGCCCCCAAAAGAAACACCAGGCTAATGTTGTTAAATGCATGATAAAGCATGCAGCTGCAAGTTTAACAGAGCTCTACGAAGTTAAACATCTCTTTATGGCTCCAACTTTGTCCCTCATCATTTTATACGGGTCAAATATTTCGTTGAGTATCAAATTGCACTTGACGTGTGTTTGATTAGCCAGCAGTATATCAGTTTGTTTGAGGGAGTGCAGGAGCTTCTGTGATGGCAATGATTGGAGCAAACAATTAGACTTGTCACTCCTTAAAACCAATCATATGTTGTCTTGGAGAGGAGCCCTGCTCACGATAGCAGGCTGCTCTTTAATTAAAATAAGAAAAAAAACTAGAAAGGGGAACTTACCCTGGGGCTTATTCGGCATTATCCAATGATGCCTTCTCCAGAATACCTGACTAAATCTGGCCTTAGCCGAAGAGGAGAAGTCAGCGAGGAAGAAAAAAAAAACAATTATCCATCTGCGAATAAGCAACAGACACTAAATTCAAGACTGCTGGGGACAAAGCCCCTTGTTTAGAGACAGTAATTAGGCAACAACATGGCGAGGAGGTTGGGAAAAGTTGAAGGCGGGGTGGAGTACACCTCTGGTCATCCAAGGAGAGAGAAAAATGGAGGGATAGAGACGAGGAAAGAGTAGACAAGAAGGGAAAGAATGAGAGAGCAGACATGGGAGGGAAGGGAGCGTGTGTGTGTGTGTGTGTGTGTGTGTGTGTGTGTGTGTGTGTTAGGCAGCATTCTGATGAGTGCAGGATCTCTGCCGACTCCCACCACCATTACAGCAGCACAGAACATCGCCCCGGGGCTTTGGAATCAAACCCATTACATCTGATACTGGATTTCTCTCTGCTCAGAATTAATGCAACGTGGACTCGCCTTCTCTAAAGCTGGCCAGTGTCGCATAGCATCGCTGCGCAAAGAGATGCACCACAAGGAAAGAGAGGACAGGGGAGGAGGAGAGTGAGGGCCTGAGAGTCTGAGAGGGATAGAGGCAGGCTCGCTGCAGCCGGAGGGGTCATTTTTACATTTACATTTTTTGTCTATTATATTGATACAAGGGCTTGCTGTCTCTAATAACTCACAGGATATATGGGACTATGTACACATAAAGGGGACTACGTATATGTTTATACAGGGGCCTTGTAGACCATTTGCATAATTAACAGACTGGCATTTGAAAAGCAGAATGTCAGCACAAACAACCTTGGACACCAAACTACCCCGGGTCATTTTTTTCAGACGTGTAATTGGCTCCTAATGCAGAGGAGTTAAACATAGAGATGTTCTGCCCTTAAAGCAAATAAATAAATAAATAAATCTCCTCTTGTTAATGGGCTCAGCACTCCCGGATTCCTGTCGGTGATTCTCAGTCAGCTTGGACTTTTGGAAGTTTAGGAAAGGACCATCGCTAAATGATGGATCTCCATTTCCTTTTCAAATTCTCTCTCTTGTGTATACATCTGCAACACGACACTTCCTTCAGATTTACGTGAGCTCACTGAATGGATTTAAATGAGGATTGAAAAGAAGGGTTTTGCGCAGCAAGCCTACATAGCTAGCTTTGCACATCATGTCTACGCCACGTCCCAAACACATCTCACTCGACAGCCACATGCAATCTCAAGTAAATTGTCAGTATATGAAACTAAATAGAATGAAACTTTATGAAAGGCAGCACCACAGCTGATACACAGCGAGGGTTTGGTTTGTGCAAGAGCAGAAGCTTTTTTGTCAATAAGAACATTTTTAGAGCGTTTATTTATTAAGCCATGCAGATAAATTGGTATAAATACAAAAAAAAGAAGTAAAAATGTCTTTCATTGAACTTTTTTGGACCAATTATTAAAATGATATCATTGTTTATCATTGGACTATGCAAGTCCAATCAAAGTTGAAACTGTATTCATCAGCTGGCTAATGATGTTCAACCAACATATTGCATTGCCAATTTATCAGACCTACACTGATATTTGTTGTTATGGATACCAGCCAGTTATGATGCCAATATATGGATAAAGATTCCACCATAACCAAAACTACATAACAACCATAAAATGTAATTTTATCTGCACATATGCGCACAGATTGTACAACAAATGCTCCACTGTAAGCACGTGGTTGGGGCCCTGTGTTAATTAGCTGCTAACATATGTAAAATGTTATTTGTTTGTGTTTCTTGAATCTCTTATTGTCTATTTAAAAGCTTTTCTCAACCAGTCGCCAGGAAGAAATGTTGGCACTGTAGGTTTCTGGGTTGGGTTTTCCAACTTGACAGTTGGGCATGAAAATGGTCCAATAAATGATATTGCGATCTGCACAAAATAGCAACTAGTGGCTAATTTATAAAAAGCTACTAGCTGCATAAAGTTCAGCAACAGTAATCTTGACTTGTTCCATCGGTACAGGTGTAGATGTCTTGCTATAAAAAGCAGCATTATCTTTTTAAAATCAGCAATTTTATCTGAGGTCTGGTTCTATTTGGAACCAATAATCCATTTTCAAAGAGAGTTAAAGAGACGTTTAAGGTCATTTAAGGTCGAGTCCCTAAAGAAGCAGCTCCTCCAGGAGTGGTGGTGCACTGCTGATACGTTTGTGCCTTCAGATGCACTGAAATGTTCCAGACACTTGTGGCTGTCTCTTGTCATCAAATCTGACATGCAAGTCGGGAAGCGTGAACTGAATAAAAACAGAAAATAGAGACGGGAAAAAAAACACCCTCTGGCACCTGTCCTTCCAAGGTGCTCCCAGGAAAGAATTGAATTCCGGGATTTGCTGGACGCTACGTAGCCTTTGGGATGTAATCTCACGCCCACACACCTATTAACCTCTACCAGCAGAGAAGTTGGAATGACTTTCAAGCTCCAGTGGGTCCAGTGCAGGATAATGACTGTGGTGAGTTCAGGTAATGTGGTTAGCGCGCTGTTGGGGCTAAGCTGTCAGCTCCGTGGCAGAGTTAGAGGTTGGGGGTTGGTAAGAAACTCGGAGGAGGGAGACAGAGAGGGAGAGAGAGAGAGAGAGAGAGAGAGAGAGAGAGAGAGAGAGAGAGAGAGAGAGAGAGAGAGAGAGAAGCTGGACCTGACAAGGCCTGGGAGCAGAGTCAGTGGCCCGGGATCAGTGGCATAGCCTGACTGGATTGGACATCTTCCTGCAGAGAGCTCTCTCCTCATGCTTCAACATCACACACATAAACACAACACTCTCCTGTATGTACACATGCATGTGCACAAATACATATACATACTCAAGTGTGCATGAGCCTAAACAGAAACAAGCTGATTTCTGCAGCTCAGATGCTCCCGACAGCACTTCCCTCCTTTCCCTTACAGACCTCTCTTCTCTCTTCATCCATCTTGTCTCTCCTCTTTTCTCCTATTGTCACCCTGGCTTTCATTCTCCTCTTCCTCATCCTCACCCTCATCCTCTCTCCGTCTCCCCCAAAGTGAAGGTCCTGCAGTTGGGGGGCATTACGTGACTTATTACTCATCCAGGCCTTTGGTGGACCTCAGAACCGCATTGATGCCTGCTGACAGTAACGTGGAGCTGTGAACCCACACTCTCCTTGTTCTGCCCGTTAGCTTGTCAATCAGCCAGCTGGCCAGCCAGTCCGTCAGTCACTGAATCAACCATGCAGTTCCCCCTGTCTCCCTGGCCTATACTCCGTATAACCACATCACCTGGGAGGCCTCAGGGTATCCTCTACTACCACCCCCAAATCACCCCCCCCCCCCCCCCTTGCATGGTCTTCCAGCCATGCAAAAGTGATAAGATGCAGAGAGGGAAGGAACGCAACCAGTAAATACACATCATTCAAAGTAAGGCGATGAAGAGGGAAAGCTAGAAGTAGAAGAGGACATGGGGGCAATATGAGAATATGAGGAATGGCAGAATATCTTTGGTGTATATTTGGCCAGACAGGAAAGGCATTTTACACATTTCATATATTCATAACTATACATAGTTTAGAAGATTGTGCCTTTATACTCTGTTGGAGACCGAATCTGTTACATTTAAACAATCGAAAAACTTCTTCTTGAGATCAATTGAGTCTTTCAATACTAACTCAATACTGGGTTTTTTTTATCTGGGTAAAATGCTGAGATATTGAGCATCAAAGATTTGACCGAACAGCTGGAAAACGGCATCTTTTTAAAGATTTAATCGTAAAAGGGTCAGCTTTCACAAACAACAACATGCTAAATAAATGTTCCCCAGAATATGAATGAATACACGTGCTGATACCAATAGCGGATAACTATTTTGATTTTTTTTTTAAAGTCCAAATCTAATAATTTCAAGCTGGTGATTTAAAGATAGCCTTCATGATCTGACAAGAAAGAGAAGAGGCAAGAATAATTAACAGCTCCGCTCATCCCTTGCTTTCTAAAGCCTGAACCCTTCTCTGTCTGGTTCATTTGCGTTGGTGTGTCGTCACAGGGCCAGGGGATTTAAGATAAGCCATATCAGCAGCTGAAAAGGGCTTTTCTGAGAAAATACACTGGCCTGGATGTGGCAAATATATTGCTGTAGTGCGTTTGCGTTTGCAGGGGCCAGAGATCAACAACGGAGCCAGCTGAGACAGAAGCAGAGAGCTTTGCCTCTGGTAGAGTGCCCCTTAAGGACCCATGATGCACATGTCGTAGTTCAGCACAGACATGTTATTTCCTCAACAAGTACATGCTCCATTCAACCTTGAGCTGCATCGAAGGCAAGAGCAATGTCTGCTGATAGGATCGAAAGCGTGTCTATTATAAGCAGCGGTTTTGAACCTGAATCTGCAAAGTGCAAGTCCACTCAGTCATGAAGACAGACCCCCAGGGACGGGTCAGAGCATTCCCCCTGATCCGGTCTCCTCACGCAAATACATCAAACACTGCAACAAACACACAGTCACACGCTAACAGGAAAACACACACACACACGGACAAACATGCATGAGTGCACACAGTGACACGTTTTGAATGGAAAGAACGATGTGATATGACAAAATGCATCAGAGCAATGTTATTCACAAGCACACTGTATATGATCCATCGGGCTTAATAATAATAATAACTAGAAAATTCCAAAATAAATTTTGACAGTGTGGCTTCTACTGCCCGAAGACGTCGCAATATATACACACGGTCACACGCCAATGTTACCGGTAGTATCGTTGAGGTTCGATTGAGATGTCTCTTCTCTCTGTTCTGCATTTTAGATTCATACTCTTGGATTGAATCTTGTCTTCGTGATGGACGGTCCACAAATGGCTCCCGTCATTTCTGTGCTGGACATGTACATCTTTGTTTGAGAAGCCTTTGGAAATGATGGGAGCTAACTATATGGCTAAGCTAATTATGAGGCCAATTTCTCTAAAAAATAGATGGCACACGATTCCCGATCAGGCCGCACGTTTTGATGTATTTTTCAATACGTGTGTGTGTGTGTGTGTGTGTGTGTGTGTGTACAGGGAACACCAAGGTTGTCTTCTAATAGAGGACCAATTCACATCCTGTTCAGCCCAGTGTCACATGTTGAAATCTATTAGTTTGGTTTACAGGGACACGACTTGTCTGTTTTTTTTAATGCCAATGGAAAGTCAATTAGGAGACAAATTCATTGCGGAGACAAATTCAAATGCATCCATGTGACGATGTATATCTCAGCAACCACTGGATGGATTGCCATGAGATTTGGTACAGACGTTCATATTCCACAGAGGATGAATCTTTCCTTTAAGCACCACCATGAGGTTGACGTATACGATTTAAAATGAAATATCTTCACAATTTTTGAATGGATTGTCATGAAATTGAATACAGATGTTCATATTCCCCGAAGGATGAATCATAATTACTTTGGCAATCTCTTGACTTTTCCTCAGCACCATCTTCAGGTCAAATTTTCACTTTGTCTAAATGTTTGGTTTACAAGCAAATATCATCTGCAAAACAAATGTCATTAAAAACAGACATTGTACCTGCTAAAGTTCAGCATCTTAGCATTGTCATTGTGAGCATGTAATCATGCTAATGTTAGCGTTTAGCTCTGCTGTGTTTAAATACCTAACAGGCTGTACACTATTATGGACTTTCGTGTTTTTTTTGCTCTCTTCACGGCGGCAACAGGAGCCTGCGAATAGTTTGGAACAAAACTATTAACACCAGCAGAGATGCGTATTTGCGGCTATTGCAGCACTTTTTAATTAAAAGGTTTGAACAGATTCACGCAGGCAGAGGACCAACTACCAGCATCCTATTGAGCCAGAGCAGTGACTGGCAGTCTGTCTGTTATGGCCTTTAAGCTACTGTAAGATACTTTATCGAGTTCCCTTTTAGCGAAATGCTCCCAGAACAAGCACACAGCATTTGCTGAAAAGCGTCACGCTGGAGATGAGCGAAAAAGAGCGATTACTCAACTGCTGCAGAAAGAGTTTGATAGTGTTCTAACAGGTAAAATAGCAATAAAATATCAAGAGTTGTCTTTATTCTTGTTCTATATTTTCATAAATACAAACGATAGTTTTTGTATATAATAATATGAATATATATAAAACTTTATAAGCTGTGATATCAAATAGCTTTTGCAGCTCCAGACAAATTTTATTTGGTGGAAAACAGGGCAAAATAGCTTGTTGGATAGTAAAGGTTGCCGACCCCTGATCCAGTGGGTTCAACTGAAACACCAGGTATTGCAGGAAAAAGGCTAAATTAATGCGGCCTTTACTATCATTTTGACAATTTTGTACCAATATTCGATGGGCCGGATTAAAAAGGCCAACAGTCCGTATATGGCCTGCGGGCCGTAGTCTGCCCATGCCTGCACTAGAGTCTAATTGGTTGGAAGATCTGGGGGAATAGCATGAACATCCTGCATGTCACACCTACATGGCTCCTCTTTGACAGCTGCTTCTCTGAACGTATGGCCACACATTTGTTTTGTTTTTTATTTTTGTTTCAAACACAAAGTTTATGTTCATACATTTGTCAAAGCTACAATCATGGAAGCAGCAAAGAATGCGTCAATTATGTACAAGCTCAGGGGCCGTCAGTATCAGGTGAACCCTCTGGCCTTCACCGACAAAATGGCATTTAAAGAGATGTGAACCAAAAGTGCCGAGAAGGAAACACAAAACTAATACAAAAAGGGGCAACACATCCACAAAGAGACACAATATTACTCCAATGAGACTAAAACAAATACAAAGAGACAAAATGATCACAGAGAGACTCAAAATGACGACAAAGCGATGCAGCACAACATATTGTCTGATTTTACAGTTGATATGGTCCTTATTTGCAGAACACAGATACAGAACAGCACAAGCATTTACTTACAGTTGTGTTTCTGGACATTAATGAATGTAAGTCAATAGTCACAGACAGCTACAAACATGGCTGATAAGAGCAGTGAGAATTAACTAAAACAGTCCAGTTGTGTGCCAAAAAACAAAGCTAAAACCTAAAAGACACTAAAACGCTCTGTAGAGAAGCAAGAGGAAACAATTCAAAATCTGAACGTGGAATCAATAAGCAATGCTCTCAAGTTAAAATAGGAAAAAAAGCACCATATTTCTTCCCCTGCGTTATGTGCCATGTGGTGTCAGAATTACCTTTTGAACAGAGAAAGATGAAATGCACATTTGTATGAATGCAGTCCATTCATCAGTGTAGCTTACAGGAAATGCACCAATGATCTTCAATGTTAAGAACACAATAGAATATTTGCCACAAAATTACATTAATTAAAAAAAAAAAACCCTGCAACAATGAAAAACCCACATTGTTCAATAAAAACACAGTGTAGCTCCTCCTACAGTACGTAACACAATGAAATGGGTGTTTATGAATTATACATGTGATGGCTCAAACAATGAAAGAATGTTTAGAACTTGTGGTTATTGTGGAAATTATAGAAAATTGTTTTACTATGTGGTGTGTCAGAATTACCTTTCGTATACAAACGGCAGCACTAAAGCCGGTTGTCTCTTGTATGAGTAATGATGTGTAGATTCAGAGCTGACTTTTGCCGAAATCTTTTGTCACACACTGAGCAGCTGAAAGGTTTCGCTCCTGTGTGTGTTCTCATGTGTCTCTGTAAATTTGAGTGCTGGCTAAAAGAGTTCTTACAGACTGAGCAGCTGTAAGGTTTCTCTCCTGTGTGTGTTCTCATGTGTTCCTGTAAAGCTGAACTCCGGCGAAAAGAGTTCTTACAGACCGAGCAGCTGAAAGGTTTCTCTCCTGTGTGTGTTCTCATGTGTCTCTGTAAAGTTGAACTCTGGTGAAAAGAGTTCTTACAGACCCAGCAGCTGAAAGGTTTCTCTCCTGTGTGTGTTCTCATGTGTCTCTGTAAATTTGAGTGCTGGCTAAAAGAGTTCTTACAGACTGAGCAGCTGTAAGGTTTCTCTCCTGTGTGTGTTCTCATGTGTCTCTGTAAAGTTGAACTCTGGTGAAAAGAGTTCTTACAGACTGAGCAGCTGTAAGGTTTCTCTCCTGTGTGTGTTCTCATGTGATTCTTCAGATCTGATTTTCTGCCAAATGTTTTCTCACACTCAGAGCATCTAAATCGTTTCCCACCAGCACTACGTCTTGAATCACTGACATGGACTTCATCAGATTTCACATAGTTTAAACCTGACTGAGGTTCGCTGGTCTCCTTCCAATCATCACTGTCATCAGTGTCAGAAGAGTCTCCAGTCTTCTCATCAGAATCTGGTCCTTGATGTCTATCTGGATCTGAGTTCTTGCCTGGTTCTGGTCCTCCACAGTCCTCTCCATCAGCATCTGTTTCCAACACCTGCTGGACGTCTGCAGGAAAACAGTAAACGCACACAGAGACGTTACAAAGAAATATTAGTATTGAGCAGATCGTCTCCTGTACATACACTTTTATTTCCTGCCATCATTCCCTCTCACACTCCCTGTGCACAGTTACCAAACAGACATGCCGACAAAATGTAAAGACACAACGCACCAGCCATGAGGTCATCAATAGTTTACATGGCAAACAAGTGTGTCAATACCCAATATTGTTAAGAAGTATTCAAAGAACCTGCATCGTCCATAAAGTGCGGCTGAGATGTGATCATGTGGGCAGTTATAGTCGACTCATGTACGTAAACCTGCCACCGTAGAAACAGTGGATAGAACCGTCAGAAGCAGCCACGACTTAACCGTGGACGTGCATCATCGTCTCTGAACCAATAGCGCTCCACCTCGGTAGTCAGCTGGAGAGAACATCCACGTAAAGATGATGAAACTGAAATGTGACGATAAGAATGACACAATCTGAAGTCATAAACTTCGTCTAGAGACGGCTCTCAGGAACCTGGAGGTCAAGGTTGAACCCCCCCCACCCCCTCCTACACACACACACACACACACACACACACACACGATTGTTTGTTGCTTTTAGGTAGTACGCTTGTAATTGTTTGTTGATGTATATTACTGATTTATGTTCAGTATTGTTCAGTAAATAAACCGTTATATTTTAGGGAGCAGTGTTCTGTGATGATGTTGTACATTAGTGATGTGATAACAGCTGGATGTTATAGTCAGTGCTCGGATTCAAACCTTCACCGTTCTGGATGTGGTAACAATACTTTGACTGTTGACATTTTGAGTGAACACCAATATTGAGATTATCCACAGTTTGCTTGTTGCTCCCTGATCCCAGGGTGGTCCCTGTTATTATTGATGTATTTGAAATAATCCTATTGATGTTCATCATTTTATGATCATCAATCATTTCATTTTCATACCTGCCAGTAACCAAACCCGCTCCTGCCAGATCCGAACACACGTATATCTACATAGGTCTGTATGTGTCACGATAACGAGGTCTATCTATGTTGTACGATTGTTTAATTCATTCTATCATTGATCAGGTTGTATTCAGTAATTTATATCCAACCGTTTGGTACCGTTCTGCAGCATTTAACAATTAACTCGTATTCATTTTGTAAATGAAGGTTAAACTAAATAATCAAGACCGTTGTCAGGATGGGAGTGGTTCGGTGTTCACGCTGGTTAAAAGATCTCTTACAAACTGAGCAGCTGAAAGGTTTCTCTGCTGTGTGGATTCTCATGTGTTCCTGTAAATGTGAATGCTGGTTAAATGTTTTCTCACTCAGAGCATCTAAATAGTTTCTCACCAGCACTACATCCTGGTCTGGTCTCCTTCCAATCATCACTGTCATCAGTGTCAGAAGAGTCTCCTGTCTTCTCATCAGTGTCTTTAATGTGTGGGAGCTCTGGGTCCTCCTGGTCCTCTTTAATATGTGGGGGCTCTGGGTCCTCCTGGTCCTCTTTAATATGTGGGGGCTCTGGGTCCTCCTGGTCCAGACTGGACTCCTGCTGCTCAGGGGGAACCTCTTCTATCACCACCAACAGCTGCTGGACGTCTGCAGGAAAACAGTAAACACACACAGAGACGTTACAAAGAAATATTAGTATTGAGCAGATAGTCTCCTGTACATACTTTTATTTCCTGCCATCATTCCCTCTCACACTCCCTGTGCACAGTTACCAAACAGACATGCCGACACAAAATGTAAAGACACAACACACCAGCAGCGATGAGGTCATCAATAGTTTACATGGCAAAAAGGTGTGGCACTACCAACATTGTTAAGTATTCAAAGAACCTGCATCGTCCATAAAGTGCGGCTGAGATGTGATCATGTGGGCAGTTATAGTCGACTCATGTACGTAAACCTGCCACCATAGAAACAGTGGATAGAACCTTCAGAAGCAGCCACACCGTAACCGTGGACGTGACCATGAACATACGAATAATTTTAGAATTCAACAAGCTGCTAAATCCACGTGGTGTTATCAAAGAGAACAACATGTAAATGGCTTCTGTCATAAAGAAGCTGAGAGAATAAACAGTGAACCAACCTGCTCTGTGTACCCGGAACTGAGGGATGAGAACAGCGCGCAGTCTCTCGTTCTCCTCTTTTGATCGAGAAAGTTCCTCCTCGTACTCCGCTATCGTTCTTTCAAACATCCCAAAGATCTCCTCAGCAGCCGCAGTTAGTCGCTGGTTGACTAAACATCTCAGCATTTGGACTTTAGACATCTTCACTAAACACAGAAACGTCTCCTCCACACAAACTAACCGTCACTCAGACCTGCGCTGTGTTGCTAGGTTACGTTCGGTCCGTCTAATTGCTGCTAGCATGCTAACGTCATTAGCTCCGAAAGACACGTGGAGACAATCCACCAGCGACAGTCATAAACACAGTTTACTCTCCATTACAGTGTTTGAAGCGGCACTTGTCACCGTAAAAACCGCTTGTGGTCCGCTGGTAGAACTGGTGAGCACCGTCTGGACCTGTTGGACAGAACCAGCTTCAACTGGAGTCTCAATGAGTACTTCAGGGAGCCTGGGAGATTGGAACGTCGCCACAAATAATTATACACAATTGTACAAATATATTTATTATTTTATCCCAATATTTTTAACTTCTGCAGTATTTTATTATTACAATGTGTTTTCTTGTGCGATGTTCATTGCTTCTTGTTGAGCACATGAGAATAAAAAACATTTTGGTAAATGTAATACTAATGTTGACTGTATTGAAGTGTGTTCTGTCCTCTCAATATTCACACATTATATATTGTAGCATGCTGATATATTGTGGCAGTTAAAGGCTCAGTTCACCCAAATTATAATAAAGAAAGGAAAAATTTAGCCTCCAAGAAAAACATCAAATTGTCCAAGAATTAAAAGGCAGACTGCAATCACAGCAGAATATATTTACACAGCTACAGCCCAGTGCATGCTGAAGGTATGTGAGCAGAGCTCCGACCAGATACAGACTTTTACAAATGTCAGTTTGTGATGAAACACCATCGCAGACCGAGTTCATGAACTAGCAGCAATCTAACAACACAGCTAGCTAAGAGACGAGCAGGTACTTGTGTTTTTAATGAACTGTTGATGAAAGCACAGACAACACGGATACAGAGCATCTATCCGTGTTCATCAGACCTGACTCTCAGTGAGGAGCTCTTGGATGAAGCTGCCATGCACAGGACGACGACGGGGAGGAACAGTAGTGATGCAGAGAGGGATCACTTCCATGTTATGTTTTGTAAATTTATTTGAGTTTCGTTTTGGGGGGGGAAAAAGCTCTTATTTATATTTTCATCGCTTCAAACTCAACAAACTCCCTTCTGATAGTTCTTGATACTCACAGCTGTTGCATCACCAACAGTATTTACATCAGTCCACTTGCACTTGGTCCCTGACAGATTGTCTTGTGTTATGACTTTGAGTCATAATATATGATCATACATGCGGTGTGCCTCCCTGCCTGAGGGTGGTGCTGTGTGTGTGTGTGGCAGTTTTCTTTGTGTCCTGTAAATGACAGGTGATTGGACTGGGGACTGATGAGGCGGGACGTAAGAAGGCACCTGTGGAGGCCGGCCGGGCTCTCTCTCTTCTCCCCGGCTCCCAACTGGACCGTGTTCACGCACAGCAACTCGGATCAGAACCAGAATCAGAACCGTTTATTGCCAAGCAAGTTTTCACCTGCAAGGAATTTGTCGTGGCGGAAGGTGCATAACATTCAACAACAAACAATAACATTTGACTCGAAAATTCATGAAGCAATTTTGACAGTGTGGCTTCTACTGCCCGTCGCAATATATACACGCCAATGTTACCGGTAGCGTCATTCAGGTTCAATTGAGATAGTGCTACTCTTTTTTTCTGCATTTTAGATTCATACTCTTGGATTGAATCTTGTATTTGTGGGGCTTTTATTTTGAAAGGGTGGGACTGGGTGAGTGAGAGAGGGGGAGAGGAGACAGAATGATGATGTTTGACACTAAAATGAGAGGCGCAATCACACGCATTCCAGTTAGAATTCATTCTGTGGGGCTTTTAATTTGAAATGGGGGGAGGGGAGGGGGGGGGGGGGGGTGAGAGGGGAAAATGTAGGCACAGAGTTAAGTCTGAGTAATGCGTGCAATAAAATAATGACAATTTCAGGAAAGCTTTACCTCTTCAGTTGCATGAAAGTGACAGAAGTTAAACAATCTGAGACGACTCACAGACAACAGCAACCTGTGATGAAAGGTCTTTAGTGACTTTCTTACTGATCTACACCACAAGAATATACGAATACTGCAAATATGAAGGTATTATTGCGTGCATACTTCTACCTAAAACTGTCCCTCTGTCCTATGCACTAAAGTACACTAGGAGGAGAGTGAGGGCCTGAGAGTCTGAGAGGGATAGAGGCAGGCTCGCTGCAGCCGGAGGGGTCATTTTTACATTTACATTTTTTGTCTATTATATTGATACAAGGGCTTGCTGTCTCTAATAACTCACAGGATATATGGGACTATGTACACATAAAGGGGACTACGTATATGTTTATACAGGGGCCTTGTAGACCATTTGCATAATTAACAGACTGGCATTTGAAAAGCAGAATGTCAGCACAAACAACCTTGGACACCAAACTACCCCGGGTCATTTTTTTCAGCCGTGTAATTGGCTCCTAATGCAGAGGAGTTAAACATAGAGATGTTCTGCCCTTAAAGCAAATAAATAAATAAATAAATCTCCTCTTGTTAATGGGCTCAGCACTCCCGGATTCCTGTCGGTGATTCTCAGTCAGCTTGGACTTTTGGAAGTTTAGGAAAGGACCATCGCTAAATGATGGATCTCCATTTCCTTTTCAAATTCTCTCTCTTGTGTATACATCTGCAACACGACACTTCCTTCAGATTTACGTGAGACCACTGAATGGATTTAAATGAGGATTGAAAAGAAGGGTTTTGCGCAGCAAGCCTACATAGCTAGCTTTGCACATCATGTCTACGCCACGTCCCAAACACATCTCACTCGACAGCCACATGCAATCTCAAGTAAATTGTCAGTATATGAAACTAAATAGAATGAAACTTTATGAAAGGCAGCACCACAGCTGATACACAGCGAGGGTTTGGTTTGTGCAACAGCAGAAGCTTTTTTTGTCAATAAGAACATTTTTAGAGAGTTTATTTATTAAGCCATGCAGAGAAATTGGTATAAATACAAAAAAAAGAAGTAAAAATGTCTTTCATTGAACTTTTTTGGACCAATTATTAAAATGATATCATTGTTTATCATTGGACTATGCAAGTCCAATCAAAGTTGAAACTGTATTCATCAGCTGGCTAATGATGTTCAACCAACATATTGCATTGCCAATTTATCAGACCTACACTGATATTTGTTGTTATGGATACCAGCCAGTTATGATGCCAATATATGGATAAAGATTCCACCATAACCAAAACTACATAACAACTATAAAATGTAATTTTATCTGCACATATGCGCACAGATTGTACAACAAATGCTCCACTGTAAGCACGTGGTTGGGGCCCTGTGTTAATTAGCTGCTAACATATGTAAAATGTTATTTGTTTGTGTTTCTTGAATCTCTTATTGTCTATTTAAAAGCTTTTCTCAACCAGTCGCCAGGAAGAAATGTTGGCACTGTAGGTTTCTGGGTTGGGTTTTCCAACTTGACAGTTGGGCATGAAAATGGTCCAATAAATGATATTGCGATCTGCACAAAATAGCAACTAGTGGCTAATTTATAAAAAGCTACTAGCTGCATAAAGTTCAGCAACAGTAATCTTGACTTGTTCCATCGGTACAGGTGTAGATGTCTTGCTATAAAAAGCAGCATTATCTTTTTAAAATCAGCAATTTTATCTGAGGTCTGGTTCTATTTGGAACCAATAATCCATTTTCAAAGAGAGTTAAAGAGACGTTTAAGGTCATTTAAGGTCGAGTCCCTAAAGAAGCAGCTCCTCCAGGAGTGGTGGTGCACTGCTGATACGTTTGTGCCTTCAGATGCACTGAAATGTTCCAGACACTTGTGGCTGTCTCTTGTCATCAAATCTGACATGCAAGTCGGGAAGCGTGAACTGAATAAAAACAGAAAATAGAGACGGGAAAAAAACACCCTCTGGCACCTGTCCTTCCAAGGTGCTCCCAGGAAAGAATTGAATTCCGGGATTTGCTGGACGCTACGTAGCCTTTGGGATGTAATCTCACGCCCACACACCTATTAACCTCTACCAGCAGAGAAGTTGGAATGACTTTCAAGCTCCAGTGGGTCCAGTGCAGGATAATGACTGTGGTGAGTTCAGGTAATGTGGTTAGCGCGCTGTTGGGGCTAAGCTGTCAGCTCCGTGGCAGAGTTAGAGGTTGGGGGTTGGTAAGAAACTCGGAGGAGGGAGACAGAGAGGGAGAGAGAGAGAGAGAGAGAGAGAGAGAGAGAGAGAGAGAGAGAGAGAAGCTGGACCTGACAAGGCCTGGGAGCAGAGTCAGTGGCCCGGGATCAGTGGCATAGCCTGACTGGATTGGACATCTTCCTGCAGAGAGCTCTCTCCTCATGCTTCAACATCACACACATAAACACAACACTCTCCTGTATGTACACATGCATGTGCACAAATACATATACATACTCAAGTGTGCATGAGCCTAAACAGAAACAAGCTGATTTCTGCAGCTCAGATGCTCCTGAAAAGCACTTCCCTCCTTTCCCTTACAGACCTCTCTTCTCTCTTCATCCATCTTGTCTCTCCTCTTTTCTCCTATTGTCACCCTGGCTTTCATTCTCC
Source organism: Melanostigma gelatinosum (assembly GCF_949748355.1). NCBI lineage: Eukaryota > Metazoa > Chordata > Actinopteri > Perciformes > Zoarcidae > Melanostigma > Melanostigma gelatinosum. Next base: position 11,507,153 of record NC_136652.1, on the reverse strand, counting down.
TCTTCCTCATCCTCACCCTCATCCTCTCTCCGTCTCCCCCAAAGTGAAGGTTCTGCAGTTGGGGGGCATTACGTGACTTATTACTCATCCAGGCCTTTGGTGGACCTCAGAACCGCATTGATGCCTGCTGACAGTAACGTGGAGCTGTGAACCCACACTCTCCTTGTTCTGCCCGTTAGCTTGTCAATCAGCCAGCTGGCCAGCCAGTCCGTCAGTCACTGAATCAACCATGCAGTTCCCCCTGTCTCCCTGGCCTATACTCCGTATAACCACATCACCTGGGAGGCCTCAGGGTATCCTCTACTACCACCCCCAAATCACCCCCCCCCCCCTTGCATGGTCTTCCAGCCATGCAAAAGTGATAAGATGCAGAGAGGGAAGGAACGCAACCAGTAAATACACATCATTCAAAGTAAGGCGATGAAGAGGGAAAGCTAGAAGTAGAAGAGGACATGGGGGCAATATGAGAATATGAGGAATGGCAGAATATCTTTGGTGTATATTTGGCCAGACAGGAAAGGCATTTTACACATTTCATATATTCATAACTATACATAGTTTAAAAGATTGTGCCTTTATACTCTGTTGGAGACCGAATCTGTTACATTTAAACAATCAAAAAACTTCTTCTTGAGATCAATTGAGTCTTTCAATACTAACACGTTGGTTTTTTTTTATCTGGGTAAAATGCTGAGATATTGAGCATCAAAGATTTGACCGAACAGCTGGAAAACGGCATCTTTTTAAAGATTTAATCGTAAAAGGGTCAGCTTTCACAAACAACAACATGCTAAATAAATGTTACCCAGAATATGAATGAATACACGTGCTGATACCAATAGCGGATAACTATTTCGATTTTTTTTTTAAAGTCCAAATCTAATAATTTCAAGCTGGTGATTTAAAGATAGCCTTCATGATCTGACAAGAAAGAGAAGAGGCAAGAATAATTAACAGCTCCGCTCATCCCTTGCTTTCTAAAGCCTGAACCCTTCTCTGTCTGGTTCATTTGCGTTGGTGTGTCGTCACAGGGCCAGGGGATTTAAGATAAGCCATATCAGCAGCTGAAAAGGGCTTTTCTGAGAAAATACACTGGCCTGGATGTGGCAAATATATTGCTGTAGTGCGTTTGCGTTTGCAGGGGCCAGAGATCAACAACGGAGCCAGCTGAGACAGAAGCAGAGAGCTTTGCCTCTGGTAGAGTGCCCCTTAAGGACCCATGATGCACATGTCGTAGTTCAGCACAGACATGTTATTTCCTCAACAAGTACATGCTCCATTCAACCTTGAGCTGCATCGAAGGCAAGAGCAATGTCTGCTGATAGGATCGAAAGCGTGTCTATTATAAGCAGTGGTTTTGAACCTGAATCTGCAAAGTGCAAGTCCACTCAGTCATGAAGACAGACCCCCAGGGACGGGTCAGAGCATTCCCCCTGATCCGGTCTCCTCACGCAAATACATCAAACACTGCAACAAACACACAGTCACACGCTAACAGGAAAACACACACACACGGACAAACATGCATGAGTGCACACAGTGACACGTTTTGAATGGAAAGAACGATGTGATATGACAAAATGCATCAGAGCAATGTTATTCACAAGCACACTGTATATGATCCATCGGGCTTAATAATAATAATAACTAGAAAATTCCAAAATAAATTTTGACAGTGTGGCTTCTACTGCCCGAAGACGTCGCAATATATACACACGGTCACACGCCAATGTCACCGGTAGTATCGTTGAGGTTCGATTGAGATGTCTCTTGTCTCTGTTCTGCATTTTAGATTCATACTCTTGGATTGAATCTTGTCTTCGTGATGGACGGTCCACAAATGGCTCCCGTCATTTCTGTGCTGGACATGTACATCTTTGTTTGAGAAGCCTTTGGAAATGATGGGAGCTAACTATATGGCTAAGCTAATTATGAGGCCAATTTCTCTAAAAAATAGATGGCACACGATTCCCGATCAGGCCGCACGTTTTGATGTATTTTTCAATACGTGTGTGTGTGTGTGTGTGTGTGTGTACAGGGAACACCAAGGTTGTCTTCTAATAGAGGACCAATTCACATCCTGTTCAGCCCAGTGTCACATGTTGAAATCTATTAGTTTGGTTTACAGGGACACGACTTGTCTGTTTTTTTTAATGCCAATGGAAAGTCAATTAGGAGACAAATTTATTGCGGAGACAAATTCAAATGCATCCATGTGACGATGTATATCTCAGCAACCACTGGATGGATTGCCATGAGATTTGGTACAGACGTTCATATTCCACAGAGGATGAATCTTTCCTTTAAGCACCACCATGAGGTTGACGTATGCGATTTAAAATGAAATATCTTCACAATTTTTGAATGGATTGTCATGAAATTGAATACAGATGTTCATATTCCCCGAAGGATGAATCATAATTACTTTGGCAATCTCTTGACTTTTCCTCAGCACCATCTTCAGGTCAAATTTTCACTTTGTCTAAATGTTTGGTTTACAAGCAAATATCATCTGCAAAACAAATGTCATTAAAAACAGACATTGTACCTGCTAAAGTTCAGCATCTTAGCATTGTCATTGTGAGCATGTAATCATGCTAATGTTAGCGTTTAGCTCTGCTGTGTTTAAATACCTAACAGGCTGTACACTATTATGGACTTTAGTGTTTTTTTTGCTCTCTTCACGGCGGCAACAGGAGCCTGCGAATAGTTTGGAACAAAACTATTAACACCAGCAGAGATGCGTATTTGTTGTTGTTGCAGCACTTTTTAATTAAAAGGTTTGAACAGATTCACGCAGGCAGAGGACCAACTACCAGCATCCTATTGAGCCAGAGCAGTGACTGGCAGTCTGTCTGTTATGGCCTTTAAGCTACTGTAAGATACTTTATCGAGTTCCCTTTTAGCGAAATGCTCCCAGAACAAGCACACAGCATTTGCTGAAAAGCGTCACGCTGGAGATGAGCGAAAAAGAGCGATTACTCAACTGCTGCAGAAAGAGTTTGATAGTGTTCTAACAGGTAAAATAGCAATAAAATATCAAGAGTTGTCTTTATTCTTGTTCTATATTTTCATAAATACAAACGATAGTTTTTGTATATAATAATATGAATATATATAAAACTTTATAAGCTGTGATATCAAATAGCTTTTGCAGCTCCAGACAAATTTTATTTGGTGGAAAATAGGGCAAAATAGCTTGTTGGATAGTAAAGGTTGCCGACCCCTGATCCAGTGGGTTCAACTGAAACACCAGGTATTGCAGGAAAAAGGCTAAATTAATGCGGCCTTTACTATCATTTTGACAATTTTGTACCAATATTCGATGGGCCGGATTAAAAAGGCCAACAGTCCGTATATGGCCTGCGGGCCGTAGTCTGCCCATGCCTGCACTAGAGTCTAATTGGTTGGAAGATCTGGGGGAATAGCATGAACATCCTGCATGTCACACCTACATGGCTCCTCTTTGACAGCTGCTTCTCTGAACGTATGGCCACACATTTGTTTTTTTTTTATTTTTGTTTCAAACACAAAGTTTATGTTCATACATTTGTCAAAGCTACAATCATGGAAGCAGCAAAGAATGCGTCAATTATGTACAAGCTCAGGGGCCGTCAGTATCAGGTGAACCCTCTGGCCTTCACCGACAAAATGGCATTTAAAGAGATGTGAACCAAAAGTGCCGAGAAGGAAACACAAAACTAATACAAAAAGGGGCAACACATCCACAAAGAGACACAATATTACTCCAATGAGACTAAAACAACTACAAAGAGACAAAATGATCACAGACAGACTCAAAATGACGACAAAGAGATGCAGCACAACATATTGTCTGATTTTACAGTTGATATGGTCCTTATTTGCAGAACACAGATACAGAACAGCACAAGCATTTACTTACAGTTGTGTTTCTGGACATTAATGAATGTAAGTCAATAGTCACAGACAGCTACAAACATGGCTGATAAGAGCAGTGAGAATTAACTAAAACAGTCCAGTTGTGTGCCAAAAAACAAAGCTAAAACCTAAAAGACACTAAAACGCTCTGTAGAGAAGCAAGAGGAAACAATTCAAAATCTGAACGTGGAATCAATAAGCAATGCTCTCAAGTTAAAATAGGAAAAAAAGCACCATATTTCTTCCCCTGCGTTATGTGCCATGTGGTGTCAGAATTACCTTTTGAACAGAGAAAGATGAAATGCACATTTGTATGAATGCAGTCCATTCATCAGTGTAGCTTACAGGAAATGCACCAATGATCTTCAATGTTAAGAACACAATAGAATATTTGCCACAAAATTACATTAATTAAAAAAAAAAAAAACCTGCAACAATGAAAAACCCACATTGTTCAATAAAAACACAGTGTAGCTCCTCCTACAGTACGTAACACAATGAAATGGGTGTTTATGAATTATACATGTGATGGCTCAAACAATGAAAGAATGTTTAGAACTTGTGGTTATTGTGGAAATTATAGAAAATTGTTTTACTATGTGGTGTGTCAGAATTACCTTTCGTATACAAACGGCAGCACTAAAGCCGGTTGTCTCTTGTATGAGTAATGATGTGTAGCTTCAGAGCTGACTTTTGCCGAAATCTTTTGTCACACACTGAGCAGCTGAAAGGTTTCTCTCCTGTGTGTGTTCTCATGTGTACCTGTAAATTTGAGTGCTGGCTAAAAGAGTTCTTACAGACCGAGCAGCTGAAAGGTTTCTCTCCTGTGTGTGTTCTCATGTGTCTCTGTAAAGTTGAACTCTGGCGAAAAGAGTTCTTACAGACTGAGCAGCTGTAAGGTTTCTCTCCTGTGTGTGTTCTCATGTGTTCCTTCAGATCTGATTTTCTGCCAGATGTTTTCTCACACTCAGAGCATCTAAATCGTTTCCCACCAGCACTACGTCTTGAATCACTGACATGGACTTCATCAGATTTCACATAGTTTAAACCTGACTGAGGTTCGCTGGTCTCCTTCCAATCATCACTGTCATCAGTGTCAGAAGAGTCTCCAGTCTTCTCATCAGAATCTGGTCCTTGATGTCTATCTGGATCTGAGTTCTTGCCTGGTTCTGGTCCTCCACAGTCCTCTCCATCAGCATCTGTTTCCAACACCTGCTGGACGTCTGCAGGAAAACAGTAAACGCACACAGAGACGTTACAAAGAAATATTAGTATTGAGCAGATCGTCTCCTGTACATACACTTTTATTTCCTGCCATCATTCCCTCTCACACTCCCTGTGCACAGTTACCAAACAGACATGCCGACAAAAGGTAAAGACACAACGCACCAGCCATGAGGTCATCAATAGTTTACATGGTGTCACAAGATGTGATCATGTGGGCAGTTATAGTCGACTCATGTACGTAAACCTGCCACCGTAGAAACAGTGGATAGAACCTTCAGAAGCAGCCACGACTTAACCGTGGACGTGCATCATCGTCTCTGAACCAATAGCGCTCCACCTCGGTAGTCAGCTGGAGAGAACATCCACGTAAAGATGATGAAACTGAAATGTGACGATAACAACAATGACACAATCTGAAGTCATAAACTTCGTCTAGAGACGGCTCTCAGGAACCTGGAGGTCAAGGTTGAACCCCCCCCACCCCCTCCTACACACACACACACACACACACACACGATTGTTTGTTGCTTTTAGGTAGTACGCTTGTAATTGTTTGTTGATGTATATTACTGATTTATGTTCAGTATTGTTCAGTAAATAAACCGTTATATTTTAGGGAGCAGTGTTCTGTGATGATGTTGTACATTAGTGATGTGATAACAGCTGGATGTTATAGTCAGTGCTCGGATTCAAACCTTCACCGTTCTGGATGTGGTAACAATACTTTGACTGTTGACATTTTGAGTGAACACCAATATTGAGATTATCTACAGTTTGCTTGTTGCTCCCTGATCCCAGGGTGGTCCCTGTTATTATTGATGTATTTTAAATAATCCTATTGATGTTCATCATTTTATGATCATCAATCATTTCATTTTCATACCTGCCAGTAACCAAACCCGCTCCTGCCAGATCCGAACACACGTATATCTACATAGGTCTGTATGTGTCACGATAACGAGGTCTATCTATGTTGTACGATTGTTTAATTCATTCTATCATTGATCAGGTTGTATTCAGTAATTTATATCCAACCGTTTGGTACCGTTCTGCAGCATTTAACAATTAACTCGTATTCATTTTGTAAATGAAGGTTAAACTAAATAATCAAGACCGTTGTCAGGATGGGAGTGGTTCGGTGTTCACGCTGGTTAAAAGATCTCTTACAAACTGAGCAGCTGAAAGGTTTCTCTGCTGTGTGGATTCTCATGTGTTCCTGTAAATGTGAATGCTGGTTAAATGTTTTCTCACTCAGAGCATCTAAATAGTTTCTCACCAGCACTACATCCTGGTCTGGTCTCCTTCCAATCATCACTGTCATCAGTGTCAGAAGAGTCTCCTGTCTTCTCATCAGTGTCTTTAATGTGTGGGAGCTCTGGGTCCTCCTGGTCCTCTTTAATATGTGGGGGCTCTGGGTCCTCCTGGTCCAGACTGGACTCCTGCTGCTCAGGGGGAACCTCTTCTATCACCACCAACAGCTGCTGGACGTCTGCAGGAAAACAGTAAACACACACAGAGACGTTACAAAGAAATATTAGTATTGAGCAGATAGTCTCCTGTACATACTTTTATTTCCTGCCATCATTCCCTCTCACACTCCCTGTGCACAGTTACCAAACAGACATGCCGACACAAAATGTAAAGACACAACTCACCAGCAGCGATGAGGTCATCAATAGTTTATATGGCAAAAAGGTGTGGCACTACCAACATTGTTAAGTATTCAAAGAACCTGCATCGTCAATAAAGTGCGGCTGAGATGTGATCATGTGGGCAGTTATAGTCGACTCATGTACGTAAACCTGCCACCATAGAAACAGTGGATAGAACCTTCAGAAGCAGCCACACCGTAACCGTGGACGTGACCATGAACATACGAATAATTTTAGAATTCAACAAGCTGCTAAATCCACGTGGTGTTATCAAAGAGAACAACATGTAAATGGCTTCTGTCATAAAGAAGCTGAGAGAATAAACAGTGAACCAACCTGCTCTGTGTACCCGGAACTGAGGGATGAGAACAGCGCGCAGTCTCTCGTTCTCCTCTTTTGATCGAGAAAGTTCCTCCTCGTACTCCGCTATCGTTCTTTCAAACATCCCAAAGATCTCCTCAGCAGCCGCAGTTAGTCGCTGGTTGACTAAACATCTCAGCATTTGGACTTTAGACATCTTCACTAAACACAGAAACGTCTCCTCCACACAAACTAACCGTCACTCAGACCTGCGCTGTGTTGCTAGGTTACGTTCGGTCCGTCTAATTGCTGCTAGCATGCTAACGTCATTAGCTCCGAAAGACACGTGGAGACAATCCACTAGCGACAGTCATAAACACAGTTTACTCTCCATTACAGTGTTTGAAGCGGCACTTGTCACCGTAAAAACCGCCTGTGGTCCGCTGGTAGAACTGGTGAGCACCGTCTGGACCTGTTGGACAGAACCAGCTTCAACTGGAGTCTCAATGAGTACTTCAGGGAGCCTGGGAGATTGGAACGTCGCCACAAATAATTATACACAATTGTAAAAATATATTTATTATTTTATCCCAATATTTTTAACTTCTGCAGTATTTTATTATTACAATGTGTTTTCTTGTGCGATGTTCATTGCTTCTTGTTGAGCACATGAGAATAAAAAACATTTTGGTAAATGTAATACTAATGTTGACTGTATTGAAGTGTGTTCTGTCCTCTCAATATTCACACATTATATATTGTAGCATGCTGATATATTGTGGCAGTTAAAGGCTCAGTTCACCCAAATTATAATAAAGAAAGGAAAAATTTAGCCTCCAAGAAAAACATCAAATTGTCCAAGAATTAAAAGGCAGACTGCAATCACAGCAGAATATATTTACACAGCTACAGCCCAGTGCATGCTGAAGGTATGTGAGCAGTGCTCCGACCAGATACAGACTTTTACAAATGTCAGTTTGTGATGAAACACCATCGCAGACCGAGTTCATGAACTAGCAGCAATCTAACAACACAGCAAGCTAAGAGACGAGCAGGTACTTGTGTTTTTAATGAACTGTTGATGAAAGCACAGACAACACGGATACAGAGCATCTATCCGTGTTCATCAGACCTGACTCTCAGTGAGGAGCTCTTGGATGAAGCTGCCATGCACAGGACGACGACAGGGAGGAACAGTAGTGATGCAGAGAGGGATCACTTCCATGTTATGTTTTGTAAATTTATTTGAGTTTCGTTTTGGGGGGGAAAAGCTCTTATTTATATTTTCATCGCTTCAAACTCAACAAACTCCCTTCTGATAGTTCTTGATACTCACAGCTGTTGCATCACCAACAGTATTTACATCAGTCCACTTGCACTTGGTCCCTGACAGATTGTCTTGTGTTATGACTTTGAGTCATAATATATGATCATACATGCGGTGTGCCTCCCTGCCTGAGGGTGGTGCTGTGTGTGTGTGTGGCAGTTTTCTTTGTGTCCTGTAAATGACAGGTGATTGGACTGGGGACTGATGAGGCGGGACGTAAGAAGGCACCTGTGGAGGCCGGCCGGGCTCTCTCTCTTCTCCCCGGCTCCCAACTGGACCGTGTTCACGCACAGCAACTCGGATCAGAACCAGAATCAGAACCGTTTATTGCCAAGCAAGTTTTCACCTGCAAGGAATTTGTCGTGGCGGAAGGTGCATAACATTCAACAACAAACAATAACATTTGACTCGAAAATTCATGAAGCAATTTTGACAGTGTGGCTTCTACTGCCCGTCGCAATATATACACGCCAATGTTACCGGTAGCGTCATTCAGGTTCAATTGAGATAGTGCTACTCTTTTTTTCTGCATTTTAGATTCATACTCTTGGATTGAATCTTGTATTTGTGGGGCTTTTATTTTGAAAGGGTGGGACTGGGTGAGTGAGAGAGGGGGAGAGGAGACAGAATGATGATGTTTGACACTAAAATGAGAGGCGCAATCACACGCATTCCAGTTAGAATTCATTCTGTGGGGCTTTTAATTTGAAATGGGGGGAGGGGAGGGGGGGGGGGGGGGGTGAGAGGGGAAAATGTAGGCACAGAGTTAAGTCTGAGTAATGCGTGCAATAAAATAATGACAATTTCAGGAAAGCTTTACCTCTTCAGTTGCATGAAAGTGACAGAAGTTAAACAATCTGAGACGACTCACAGACAACAGCAACCTGTGATGAAAGGTCTTTAGTGACTTTCTTACTGATCTACACCACAAGAATATACGAATACTGCAAATATGAAGGTATTATTGCGTGCATACTTCTACCTAAAACTGTCCCTCTGTCCTATGCACTAAAGTACACTAGGAGGAGAGTGAGGGCCTGAGAGTCTGAGAGGGATAGAGGCAGGCTCGCTGCAGCCGGAGGGGTCATTTTTACATTTACATTTTTTGTCTATTATATTGATACAAGGGCTTGCTGTCTCTAATAACTCACAGGATATATGGGACTATGTACACATAAAGGGGACTACGTATATGTTTATACAGGGGCCTTGTAGACCATTTGCATAATTAACAGACTGGCATTTGAAAAGCAGAATGTCAGCACAAACAACCTTGGACACCAAACTACCCCGGGTCATTTTTTTCAGCCGTGTAATTGGCTCCTAATGCAGAGGAGTTAAACATAGAGATGTTCTGCCCTTAAAGCAAATAAATAAATAAATAAATCTCCTCTTGTTAATGGGCTCAGCACTCCCGGATTCCTGTCGGTGATTCTCAGTCAGCTTGGACTTTTGGAAGTTTAGGAAAGGACCATCGCTAAATGATGGATCTCCATTTCCTTTTCAAATTCTCTCTCTTGTGTATACATCTGCAACACGACACTTCCTTCAGATTTACGTGAGACCACTGAATGGATTTAAATGAGGATTGAAAAGAAGGGTTTTGCGCAGCAAGCCTACATAGCTAGCTTTGCACATCATGTCTACGCCACGTCCCAAACACATCTCACTCGACAGCCACATGCAATCTCAAGTAAATTGGCAGTATATGAAACTAAATAGAATGAAACTTTATGAAAGGCAGCACCACAGCTGATACACAGCGAGGGTTTGGTTTGTGCAACAGCAGAAGCTTTTTTTGTCAATAAGAACATTTTTAGAGCGTTTATTTATTAAGCCATGCAGATAAATTGGTATAAATACAAAAAAAAGAAGTAAAAATGTCTTTCATTGAACTTTTTTGGACCAATTATTAAAATGATATCATTGTTTATCATTGGACTATGCAAGTCCAATCAAAGTTGAAACTGTATTCATCAGCTGGCTAATGATGTTCAACCAACATATTGCATTGCCAATTTATCAGACCTACACTGATATTTGTTGTTATGGATACCAGCCAGTTATGATGCCAATATATGGATAAAGATTCCACCATAACCAAAACTACATAACAACCATAAAATGTAATTTTATCTGCACATATGCGCACAGATTGTACAACAAATGCTCCACTGTAAGCACGTGGTTGGGGCCCTGTGTTAATTAGCTGCTAACATATGTAAAATGTTATTTGTTTGTGTTTCTTGAATCTCTTATTGTCTATTTAAAAGCTTTTCTCAACCAGTCGCCAGGAAGAAATGTTGGCACTGTAGGTTTCTGGGTTGGGTTTTCCAACTTGACAGTTGGGCATGAAAATGGTCCAATAAATGATATTGCGATCTGCACAAAATAGCAACTAGTGGCTAATTTATAAAAAGCTACTAGCTGTATAAAGTTCAGCAACAGTAATCTTGACTTGTTCCATCGGTACAGGTGTAGATGTCTTGCTATAAAAAGCAGCATTATCTTTTTAAAATCAGCAATTTTATCTGAGGTCTGGTTCTATTTGGAACCAATAATCCATTTTCAAAGAGAGTTAAAGAGACGTTTAAGGTCATTTAAGGTCGAGTCCCTAAAGAAGCAGCTCCTCCAGGAGTGGTGGTGCACTGCTGATACGTTTGTGCCTTCAGATGCACTGAAATGTTCCAGACACTTGTGGCTGTCTCTTGTCATCAAATCTGACATGCAAGTCGGGAAGCGTGAACTGAATAAAAACAGAAAATAGAGACGGGAAAAAAAACACCCTCTGGCACCTGTCCTTCCAAGGTGCTCCCAGGAAAGAATTGAATTCCGGGATTTGCTGGACGCTACGTAGCCTTTGGGATGTAATCTCACGCCCACACACCTATTAACCTCTACCAGCAGAGAAGTTGGAATGACTTTCAAGCTCCAGTGGGTCCAGTGCAGGATAATGACTGTGGTGAGTTCAGGTAATGTGGTTAGCGCGCTGTTGGGGCTAAGCTGTCAGCTCCGTGGCAGAGTTAGAGGTTGGGGGTTGGTAAGAAACTCGGAGGAGGGAGACAGAGAGGGAGAGAGAGAGAGAGAGAGAGAGAGAGAGAGAGAGAGAGAGAGAGAGAGAGAGAGAGAGAGAGAGAGAGAAGCTGGACCTGACAAGGCCTGGGAGCAGAGTCAGTGGCCCGGGATCAGTGGCATAGCCTGACTGGATTGGACATCTTCCTGCAGAGAGCTCTCTCCTCATGCTTCAACATCACACACATAAACACAACACTCTCCTGTATTTACACATGCATGTGCACAAATACATATACATACTCAAGTGTGCATGAGCCTAAACAGAAACAAGCTGATTTCTGCAGCTCAGATGCACCCGAAAAGCACTTCCCTCCTTTCCCTTACAGACCTCTCTTCTCTCTTCATCCATCTTGTCTCTCCTCTTTTCTCCTATTGTCACCCTGGCTTTCATTCTCCTCTTCCTCATCCTCACCCTCATCCTCTCTCCGTCTCCCCCAAAGTGAAGGTCCTGCAGTTGGGGGGCATTACGTGACTTATTACTCATCCAGGCCTTTGGTGGACCTCAGAACCGCATTGATGCCTGCTGACAGTAACGTGGAGCTGTGAACCCACACTCTCCTTGTTCTGCCCGTTAGCTTGTCAATCAGCCAGCTGGCCAGCCAGTCCGTCAGTCACTGAATCAACCATGCAGTTCCCCCTGTCTCCCTGGCCTATACTCCGTATAACCACATCACCTGGGAGGCCTCAGGGTATCCTCTACTACCACCCCCAAATCACCCCCCCCCCCCCTTGCATGGTCTTCCAGCCATGCAAAAGTGATAAGATGCAGAGAGGGAAGGAACGCAACCAGTAAATACACATCATTCAAAGTAAGGCGATGAAGAGGGAAAGCTAGAAGTAGAAGAGGACATGGGGGCAATATGAGAATATGAGGAATGGCAGAATATCTTTGGTGTATATTTGGCCAGACAGGAAAGGCATTTTACACATTTCATATATTCATAACTATACATAGTTTAAAAGATTGTGCCTTTATACTCTGTTGGAGACCGAATCTGTTACATTTAAACAATCAAAAAACTTCTTCTTGAGATCAATTGAGTCTTTCAATACTAACTCAATACTGGGTTTTTTTTGTCTGGGTAAAATGCTGAGATATTGAGCATCAAAGATTTGACCGAACAGCTGGCAAACGGCATCTTTTTAAAGATTTAATCGTAAAAGGGTCAGCTTTCACAAACAACAACATGCTAAATAAATGTTACCCAGAATATGAATGAATACACGTGCTGATACCAATAGCGGATAACTATTTCGATTTTTTTTTAAAAGTCCAAATCTAATAATTTCAAGCTGGTGATTTAAAGATAGCCTTCATGATCTGACAAGAAAGAGAAGAGGCAAGAATAATTAACAGCTCCGCTCATCCCTTGCTTTCTAAAGCCTGAACCCTTCTCTGTCTGGTTCCTTTGCGTTGGTGTGTCGTCACAGGGCCAGGGGATTTAAGATAAGCCATATCAGCAGCTGAAAAGGGCTTTTCTGAGAAAATACACTGGCCTGGATGTGGCAAATATATTGCTGTAGTGCGTTTGCGTTTGCAGGGGCCAGAGATCAACAACGGAGCCAGCTGAGACAGAAGCAGAGAGCTTTGCCTCTGGTAGAGTGCCCCTTAAGGACCCATGATGCACATGTCGTAGTTCAGCACAGACATGTTATTTCCTCAACAAGTACATGCTCCATTCAACCTTGAGCTGCATCGAAGGCAAGAGCAATGTCTGCTGATAGGATCGAAAGCGTGTCTATTATAAGCAGTGGTTTTCAACCTGAATCTGCAAAGTGCAAGTCCACTCAGTCATGAAGACAGACCCCCAGGGACGGGTCAGAGCATTCCCCCTGATCCGGTCTCCTCACGCAAATACATCAAACACTGCAACAAACACACAGTCACACGCTAACAGGAAAACACACACACACGGACAAACATGCATGAGTGCACACAGTGACACGTTTTGAATGGAAAGAACGATGTGATATGACAAAATGCATCAGAGCAATGTTATTCACAAGCACACTGTATATGATCCATCGGGCTTAATAATAATAATAACTAGAAAATTCCAAAATAAATTTTGACAGTGTGGCTTCTACTGCCCGAAGACGTCGCAATATATACACACGGTCACACGCCAATGTTACCGGTAGTATCGTTGAGGTTCGATTGAGATGTCTCTTCTCTCTGTTCTGCATTTTAGATTCATACTCTTGGATTGAATCTTGTCTTCGTGATGGATGGTCCACAAATGGCTCCCGTCATTTCTGTGCTGGACATGTACATCTTTGTTTGAGAAGCCTTTGGAAATGATGGGAGCTAACTATATGGCTAAGCTAATTATGAGGCCAATTTCTCTAAAAAAATAGATGGCACACGATTCCCGATCAGGCCGCACGTTTTGATGTATTTTTCAATACGTGTGTGTGTGTGTGTGTGTACAGGGAACACCAAGGTTGTCTTCTAATAGAGGACCAATTCACATCCTGTTCAGCCCAGTGTCACATGTTGAAATCTATTAGTTTGGTTTACAGGGACACGACTTGTCTGTTTTTTTTAATGCCAATGGAAAGTCAATTAGGAGACAAATTTATTGCGGAGACAAATTCAAATGCATCCATGTGACGATGTATATCTCAGCAACCACTGGATGGATTGCCATGAGATTTGGTACAGACGTTCATATTCCACAGAGGATGAATCTTTCCTTTAAGCACCACCATGAGGTTGATGTATGCGATTTAAAATGAAATATCTTCACAATTTTTGAATGGATTGTCATGAAATTGAATACAGATGTTCATATTCCCCGAAGGATGAATCATAATTACTTTGGCAATCTCTTGACTTTTCCTCAGCACCATCTTCAGGTCAAATTTTCACTTTGTCTAAATGTTTGGTTTACAAGCAAATATCATCTGCAAAACAAATGTCATTAAAAACAGACATTGTACCTGCTAAAGTTCAGCATCTTAGCATTGTCATTGTGAGCATGTAATCATGCTAATGTTAGCGTTTAGCTCTGCTGTGTTTAAATACCTAACAGGCTGTACACTATTATGGACTTTCGTGTTTTTTTTTGCTCTCTTCACGGCGGCAACAGGAGCCTGCGAATAGTTTGGAACAAAACTATTAACACCAGCAGAGATGCGTATTTGCGGCTATTGCAGCACTTTTTAATTAAAAGGTTTGAACAGATTCACGCAGGCAGAGGACCAACTACCAGCATCCTATTGAGCCAGAGCAGTGACTGGCAGTCTGTCTGTTATGGCCTTTAAGCTACTGTAAGATACTTTATCGAGTTCCCTTTTAGCGAAATGCTCCCAGAACAAGCACACAGCATTTGCTGAAAAGCGTCACGCTGGAGATGAGCGAAAAAGAGCGATTACTCAACTGCTGCAGAAAGAGTTTGATAGTGTTCTAACAGGTAAAATAGCAATAAAATATCAAGAGTTGTCTTTATTCTTGTTCTATATTTTCATAAATACAAACGATAGTTTTTGTATATAATAATATGAATATATATAAAACTTTATAAGCTGTGATATCAAATAGCTTTTGCAGCTCCAGACAAATTTTATTTGGTGGAAAATAGGGCAAAATAGCTTGTTGGACAGTAAAGGTTGCCGACCCCTGATCCAGTGGGTTCAACTGAAACACCAGGTATTGCAGGAAAAAGGCTAAATTAATGCGGCCTTTACTATCATTTTGACAATTTTGTACCAATATTCGATGGGCCGGATTAAAAAGGCCAACAGTCCGTATATGGCCTGCGGGCCGTAGTCTGCCCATGCCTGCACTAGAGTCTAATTGGTTGGAAGATCTGGGGGAATAGCATGAACATCCTGCATGTCACACCTACATGGCTCCTCTTTGACAGCTGCTTCTCTGAACGTATGGCCACACATTTGTTTTGTTTTTTATTTTTGTTTCAAACACAAAGTTTATGTTCATACATTTGTCAAAGCTACAATCATGGAAGCAGCAAAGAATGCGTCAATTATGTACAAGCTCAGGGGCCGTCAGTATCAGGTGAACCCTCTGGCCTTCACCGACAAAATGGCATTTAAAGAGATGTGAACCAAAAGTGCCGAGAAGGAAACACAAAACTAATACAAAAAGGGGCAACACATCCACAAAGAGACACAATATTACTCCAATGAGACTAAAACAAATACAAAGAGACAAAATGATCACAGAGAGACTCAAAATGACGACAAAGCGATGCAGCACAACATATTGTCTGATTTTACAGTTGATATGGTCCTTATTTGCAGAACACAGATACAGAACAGCACAAGCATTTACTTACAGTTGTGTTTCTGGACATTAATGAATGTAAGTCAATAGTCACAGACAGCTACAAACATGGCTGATAAGAGCAGTGAGAATTAACTAAAACAGTCCAGTTGTGTGCCAAAAAACAAAGCTAAAACCTAAAAGACACTAAAACGCTCTGTAGAGAAGCAAGAGGAAACAATTCAAAATCTGAACGTGGAATCAATAAGCAATGCTCTCAAGTTAAAATAGGAAAAAAAGCACCATATTTCTTCCCCTGCGTTATGTGCCATGTGGTGTCAGAATTACCTTTTGAACAGAGAAAGATGAAATGCACATTTGTATGAATGCAGTCCATTCATCAGTGTAGCTTACAGGAAATGCACCAATGATCTTCAATGTTAAGAACACAATAGAATATTTGCCACAAAATTACATTAATTAAAAAAAAAAAAACCCTGCAACAATGAAAAACCCACATTGTTCAATAAAAACACAGTGTAGCTCCTCCTACAGTACGTAACACAATGAAATGGGTGTTTATGAATTATACATGTGATGGCTCAAACAATGAAAGAATGTTTAGAACTTGTGGTTATTGTGGAAATTATAGAAAATTGTTTTACTATGTGGTGTGTCAGAATTACCTTTCGTATACAAACGGCAGCACTAAAGCCGGTTGTCTCTTGTATGAGTAATGATGTGTAGATTCAGAGCTGACTTTTGCCGAAATCTTTTGTCACACACTGAGCAGCTGAAAGGTTTCGCTCCTGTGTGTGTTCTCATGTGTCTCTGTAAATTTGAGTGCTGGCTAAAAGAGTTCTTACAGACTGAGCAGCTGTAAGGTTTCTCTCCTGTGTGTGTTCTCATGTGTTCCTGTAAAGCTGAACTCCGGCGAAAAGAGTTCTTACAGACCGAGCAGCTGAAAGGTTTCTCTCCTGTGTGTGTTCTCATGTGTCTCTGTAAAGTTGAACTCTGGTGAAAAGAGTTCTTACAGACCCAGCAGCTGAAAGGTTTCTCTCCTGTGTGTGTTCTCATGTGTCTCTGTAAATTTGAGTGCTGGCTAAAAGAGTTCTTACAGACTGAGCAGCTGTAAGGTTTCTCTCCTGTGTGTGTTCTCATGTGTCTCTGTAAAGTTGAACTCTGGTGAAAAGAGTTCTTACAGACTGAGCAGCTGTAAGGTTTCTCTCCTGTGTGTGTTCTCATGTGATTCTTCAGATATGATTTTCTGCCAAATGTTTTCTCACACTCAGAGCATCTAAATCGTTTCCCACCAGCACTACGTCTTGAATCACTGACATGGACTTCATCAGATTTCACATAGTTTAAACCTGACTGAGGTTCGCTGGTCTCCTTCCAATCATCACTGTCATCAGTGTCAGAAGAGTCTCCAGTCTTCTCATCAGAATCTGGTCCTTGATGTCTATCTGGATCTGAGTTCTTGCCTGGTTCTGGTCCTCCACAGTCCTCTCCATCAGCATCTGTTTCCAACACCTGCTGGACGTCTGCAGGAAAACAGTAAACGCACACAGAGACGTTACAAAGAAATATTAGTATTGAGCAGATCGTCTCCTGTACATACACTTTTATTTCCTGCCATCATTCCCTCTCACACTCCCTGTGCACAGTTACCAAACAGACATGCCGACAAAATGTAAAGACACAACGCACCAGCCATGAGGTCATCAATAGTTTACATGGCAAACAAGTGTGTCAATACCCAATATTGTTAAGAAGTATTCAAAGAACCTGCATCGTCCATAAAGTGCGGCTGAGATGTGATCATGTGGGCAGTTATAGTCGACTCATGTACGTAAACCTGCCACCGTAGAAACAGTGGATAGAACCGTCAGAAGCAGCCACGACTTAACCGTGGACGTGCATCATCGTCTCTGAACCAATAGCGCTCCACCTCGGTAGTCAGCTGGAGAGAACATCCACGTAAAGATGATGAAACTGAAATGTGACGATAAGAATGACACAATCTGAAGTCATAAACTTCGTCTAGAGACGGCTCTCAGGAACCTGGAGGTCAAGGTTGAACCCCCCCCACCCCCTCCTACACACACACACACACACACACACACACACGATTGTTTGTTGCTTTTAGGTAGTACGCTTGTAATTGTTTGTTGATGTATATTACTGATTTATGTTCAGTATTGTTCAGTAAATAAACCGTTATATTTTAGGGAGCAGTGTTCTGTGATGATGTTGTACATTAGTGATGTGATAACAGCTGGATGTTATAGTCAGTGCTCGGATTCAAACCTTCACCGTTCTGGATGTGGTAACAATACTTTGACTGTTGACATTTTGAGTGAACACCAATATTGAGATTATCCACAGTTTGCTTGTTGCTCCCTGATCCCAGGGTGGTCCCTGTTATTATTGATGTATTTTAAATAATCCTATTGATGTTCATCATTTTATGATCATCAATCATTTCATTTTCATACCTGCCAGTAACCAAACCCGCTCCTGCCAGATCCGAACACACGTATATCTACATAGGTCTGTATGTGTCACGATAACGAGGTCTATCTATGTTGTACGATTGTTTAATTCATTCTATCATTGATCAGGTTGTATTCAGTAATTTATATCCAACCGTTTGGTACCGTTCTGCAGCATTTAACAATTAACTCGTATTCATTTTGTAAATGAAGGTTAAACTAAATAATCAAGACCGTTGTCAGGATGGGAGTGGTTCGGTGTTCACGCTGGTTAAAAGATCTCTTACAAACTGAGCAGCTGAAAGGTTTCTCTGCTGTGTGGATTCTCATGTGTTCCTGTAAATGTGAATGCTGGTTAAATGTTTTCTCACTCAGAGCATCTAAATAGTTTCTCACCAGCACTACATCCTGGTCTGGTCTCCTTCCAATCATCACTGTCATCAGTGTCAGAAGAGTCTCCTGTCTTCTCATCAGTGTCTTTAATGTGTGGGAGCTCTGGGTCCTCCTGGTCCTCTTTAATATGTGGGGGCTCTGGGTCCTCCTGGTCCTCTTTAATATGTGGGGGCTCTGGGTCCTCCTGGTCCAGACTGGACTCCTGCTGCTCAGGGGGAACCTCTTCTATCACCACCAACAGCTGCTGGACGTCTGCAGGAAAACAGTAAACACACACAGAGACGTTACAAAGAAATATTAGTATTGAGCAGATAGTCTCCTGTACATACTTTTATTTCCTGCCATCATTCCCTCTCACACTCCCTGTGCACAGTTACCAAACAGACATGCCGACACAAAATGTAAAGACACAACACACCAGCAGCGATGAGGTCATCAATAGTTTACATGGCAAAAAGGTGTGGCACTACCAACATTGTTAAGTATTCAAAGAACCTGCATCGTCCATAAAGTGCGGCTGAGATGTGATCATGTGGGCAGTTATAGTCGACTCATGTACGTAAACCTGCCACCGTAGAAACAGTGGATAGAACCGTCAGAAGCAGCCACGACTTAACCGTGGACGTGCATCATCGTCTCTGAACCAATAGCGCTCCACCTCGGTAGTCAGCTGGAGAGAACATCCACGTAAAGATGATGAAACTGAAATGTGACGATAACAACAATGACACAATCTGAAGTCATAAACTTCGTCTAGAGACGGCTCTCAGGAACCTGGAGGTCAAAGTTGAACCCCCCCACCCCCTCCTACACACACACACACACACACACATGATTGTTTGTTGCTTTTAGGTAGTACGCTTGTAATTGTTTGTTGATGTATATTACTGATTTATGTTCAGTATTGTTCAGTAAATAAACCGTTATATTTTAGGGAGCAGTGTTCTGTGATGATGTTGTACATTAGTGATGTGATAACAGCTGGATGTTATAGTCAGTGCTCGGATTCAAACCTTCACCGTTCTGGATGTGGTAACAATACTTTGACTGTTGACATTTTGAGTGAACACCAATATTGAGACTATCCACAGTTTGGTTGTTGCTCCCTGATCCCAGGGTGGTCCCTGTTATTATTGATGTATTTTAAATAATCCTATTGATGTTCATCATTTTATGATCATCAATCATTTCCATACCTGCCAGTAACCAAACCCGCTCCTGCCAGATCCGAACACACGTATATCTACATAGATCTGTATGTGTCAGGATAACGAGGTCTATCTATGTTGTACGATTGTTTAATTCATTCTATCATTGATCAGGTTGTATTCAGTAATTTATATCCAACCGTTTGGTACCGTTCTGCAGCATTTAACAATTAACTCGTATTAATTTAGTAAATGAAGGTTAAATTAAATAATCAAGACCGTTGTCAGGATGGGAGTGGTTCGGTGTTCACGCTGGTTAAAAGATCTCTTACAAACTGAGCAGCTGAAAGGTTTCTCTGCTGTGTGGATTCTCATGTGTTCCTGTAAATGTGAATGCTGGTTAAATGTTTTCTCACTCAGAGCATCTAAATAGTTTCTCACCAGCACTACATCCTGGTTTGGTCTCCTTCCAATCATCACTGTCATCAGTGTCAGAAGAGTCTCCTGTCTTCTCATCAGTGTCTTTAATGTGTGGGAGCTCTGGGTCCTCCTGGTCCTCTTTAATATGTGGGGGCTCTGGGTCCTCCTGGTCCAGACTGGACTCCTGCTGCTCAGGGGGAACCTCTTCTATCACCACCAACAGCTGCTGGACGTCTGCAGGAAAACAGTAAACACACACAGAGACGTTACAAAGAAATATTAGTATTGAGCAGATAGTCTCCTGTACATACTTTTATTTCCTGCCATCATTCCCTCTCACACTCCCTGTGCACAGTTACCAAACAGACATGCCGACACAAAATGTAAAGACACAACACACCAGCAGCGATGAGGTCATCAATAGTTTACATGGCAAAAAGGAGTGGCACTACCAACATTGTTAAGTATTCAAAGAACCTGCATCGTCCATAAAGTGCGGCTGAGATGTGATCATGTGGGCAGTTATAGTCGACTCATGTACGTAAACCTGCCACCATAGAAACAGTGGATAGAACCTTCAGAAGCAGCCACACCGTAACCGTGGACGTGACCATGAACATACGAATAATTTTAGAATTCAACAAGCTGCTAAATCCACGTGGTGTTATCAAAGAGAACAACATGTAAATGGCTTCTGTCATAAAGAAGCTGAGAGAATAAACAGTGAACCAACCTGCTCTGTGTACCCGGAACTGAGGGATGAGAACAGCGCGCAGTCTCTCGTTCTCCTCTTTTGATCGAGAAAGTTCCTCCTCGTACTCCGCTATCGTTCTTTCAAACATCCCAAAGATCTCCTCAGCAGCCGCAGTTAGTCGCTGGTTGACTAAACATCTCAGCATTTGGACTTTAGACATCTTCACTAAACACAGAAACGTCTCCTCCACACAAACTAACCGTCACTCAGACCTGCGCTGTGTTGCTAGGTTACGTTCGGTCCGTCTAATTGCTGCTAGCATGCTAACGTCATTAGCTCCGAAAGACACGTGGAGACAATCCACCAGCGACAGTCATAAACACAGTTTACTCTCCATTACAGTGTTTGAAGCGGCACTTGTCACCGTAAAAACCGCTTGTGGTCCGCTGGTAGAACTGGTGAGCACCGTCTGGACCTGTTGGACAGAACCAGCTTCAACTGGAGTCTCAATGAGTACTTCAGGGAGCCTGGGAGATTGGAACGTCGCCACAAATAATTATACACAATTGTACTAATATATTTATTATTTTATCCCAATATTTTTAACTTCTGCAGTATTTTATTATTACAATGTGTTTTCTTGTGCGATGTTCATTGCTTCTTGTTGAGCACATGAGAATAAAAAACATTTTGGTAAATGTAATACTAATGTTGACTGTATTGAAGTGTGTTCTGTCCTCTCAATATTCACACATTATATATTGTAGCATGCTGATATATTGTGGCAGTTAAAGGCTCAGTTCACCCAAATTATAATAAAGAAAGGAAAAATTTAGCCTCCAAGAAAAACATCAAATTGTCCAAGAATTAAAAGGCAGACTGCAATCACAGCAGAATATATTTACACAGCTACAGCCCAGTGCATGCTGAAGGTATGTGAGCAGTGCTCCGACCAGATACAGACTTTTACAAATGTCAGTTTGTGATGAAACACCATCGCAGACCGAGTTCATGAACTAGCAGCAATCTAACAACACAGCAAGCTAAGAGACGAGCAGGTACTTGTGTTTTTAATGAACTGTTGATGAAAGCACAGACAACACGGATACAGAGCATCTATCCGTGTTCATCAGACCTGACTCTGTGAGGAGCTCTTGGATGAAGCTGCCATGCACAGGACGACGACAGGGAGGAACATTAGTGATGCAGAGAGGGATCACTTCCATGTTATGTTTTGTAAATTTATTTGAGTTTCGTTTTGGGGGGGGGGAAAGCTCTTATTTATATTTTCATCGCTTCAAACTCAACAAACTCCCTTCTGATAGTTCTTGATACTCACAGCTGTTGCATCACCAACAGTATTTACATCAGTCCACTTGCACTTGGTCCCTGACAGATTGTCTTGTGTTATGACTTTGAGTCATAATATATGATCATACATGCGGTGTGCCTCCCTGCCTGAGGGTGGTGCTGTGTGTGTGTGTGGCAGTTTTCTTTGTGTCCTGTAAATGACAGGTGATTGGACTGGGGACTGATGAGGCGGGACGTAAGAAGGCACCTGTGGAGGCCGGCCGGGCTCTCTCTCTTCTCCCCGGCTCCCAACTGGACCGTGTTCACGCACAGCAACTCGGATCAGAACCAGAATCAGAACCGTTTATTGCCAAGCAAGTTTTCACCTGCAAGGAATTTGTCGTGGCGGAAGGTGCATAACATTCAACAACAAACAATAACATTTGACTCGAAAATTCATGAAGCAATTTTGACAGTGTGGCTTCTACTGCCCGTCGCAATATATACACGCCAATGTTACCGGTAGCGTCATTCAGGTTCAATTGAGATAGTGCTACTCTTTTTTTCTGCATTTTAGATTCATACTCTTGGATTGAATCTTGTATTTGTGGGGCTTTTATTTTGAAAGGGTGGGACTGGGTGAGTGAGAGAGGGGGAGAGGAGACAGAATGATGATGTTTGACACTAAAATGAGAGGCGCAATCACACGCATTCCAGTTAGAATTCATTCTGTGGGGCTTTTAATTTGAAATGGGGGGGGGGGGGGGTAATGTAGGCACAGAGTTAAGTCTGAGTAATGCGTGCAATAAAATAATGACAATTTCAGGAAAGCTTTACCTCTTCAGTTGCATGAAAGTGACAGAAGTTAAACAATCTGAGACGACTCACAGACAACAGCAACCTGTGATGAAAGGTCTTTAGTGACTTTCTTACTGATCTACACCACAAGAATATACGAATACTGCAAATATGAAGGTATTATTGCGTGCATACTTCTACCTAAAACTGTCCCTCTGTCCTATGCACTAAAGTACACTTTACTAAGGTCAAAACAGAAACAGACCTCATCGTGTATTCAGTAGAAGTCACACAATCGCCACTGTGCAATTACGTGATCGTCCTTTCACACACAACAGTCGAAACTCTGACCTCGGCACGACACTGCGTTATTGAATAAAGACAACGCCGACGTGTATGACAATACTGTTGCTGCCACGCCGTGACAAATGGAGGGGATCGTGACAAAGATGTTAAGGAGGGAGGCTCATTTAGAGCACGGTACATGTTGGAGATGTAGGGGCCCTTCCAAGGACGAACAGACTCCTTCACTTACACCAGTCAGGCAGGGACACCAGTTATTAAAGGGGGGCCGGCGGCGACACAGCGAGTAACCCCCCCTGGCTAGAACAGCTAATACCCTGCAGTGCAAGCTTTTTATCTGGCAGACCTTAGAGGCCCACCTGAGAACAGAGCCAGCTGGGGAGCAGAGTGTTAAGCTGTTGGCTGTCGCAGTGTCATGTCTGTGTGTTAACAGGAGGCCCAGGCTCTACTGCTGCTACTACTACTGCTGCTGTATCTGAGGGCTTCTGCGAGATGCGTGTTGCAGTTTGATGAGTGTTTCTTGCTGCAGTGCGAGAGAGAGCGAGAGAGAGAGAGCGAGACAGAATCCCTCCCCATCAGAGCCCCATTTACTGCTGTTACCATCACGGTTGCATACACATATGCACATAATCACATGCAGGCACATGCACACACACACACACACACACCGTAAAATGCAGACATGCATGCAAGAGCGCACTTGCACGGGAATACAGTGCACACACAGTCACGTACACAGTGAGAAAGGAAGTGCTTCAGTGACCCAGCACTGTGAGATAAGGCTGCTCTGCAATTCAGAAATATGCAACCTGCATGTTAACAACCCCTGGAGCGCAGCCTCCCCGGGGTGCTCTGCCTCCTCTCTCAGCTTCCCCACCTCCCCGCTCGCTATGTACCCATCCTCTCCCTCGCTCCATAGACCTCCTCTCCATCCATCCCTCCATCCCGGAACTCCACCTTGCTTCACCTGCCCGCAGACACAGAGAGAAGACAGAGAGGAGAGGAAAATGGAGGATGGATGTTTTCAGAGAGGGAGAGGGGAAAGAGAAATGGAAGAGAGAGGTGTGTGTGTGTGACTGCATAGAGGAGAGCCAAGTGAATTTCTGCCGTGTTTCTCTGTTGGTCTGCAAGCATGTGCAAAGTCCCAGTGAGCTGCTAGGTGCAGAGCGGGGGCAAGAGGGCTCTGGGAGGCGAAACACAACATATGGAGGACTAATGAGGATCTATTTGGAGGGCTTCTCGCAGAAAGGTTAGACAAGGCCAAATATGAGGGGATGAGGAGTCAAGAGAAAACAGAGGGATCAAAGTGTCCAGAAAGGGAACATGTTAGCGAGTGTTGCTGAGAGAGAGGGATAATAGGGAGGTGGAAAGAGAAAAGAAGCACAAACAGAGAGCAAGAGGAAAAGAGAGAAAGAAAGCTGAGATCCATTCCCAGTAGGCGAGGAAGATTGGCAGGTTTCCGCACTGGAGATGCTATTGAGAGTGACACGTCACCGCCGTAACACATTGAATTTGATACTAATATCAGTCTTTTTAGAGAGAGGTTGATGAAATTTGCATTTAGATTGAAATGACTTGGGGACGGCCAGGGGACCACAGAGGGCCGCAGAAAGGAAGAGAGAGTCAAGGGGAGAGGGGCGGGGGGTGTCTTTGCTTCAATCACAGCTATGGGATGCTCCAGCTTTGCCTGCCCTCTTTAAAACACACACACACACACACACACCCTGCCCACTCGACAGCACATCTCCTTCTCACACTCTCTACATAGCAACACACCCGTGCTGAGTAATACACACCTAACACGACTGTTCTCTGCAGATGTGATGCTGCTCTACTGTGGAGTTCCCACTTGACTGGGTCAAGGATGCAGGGGAGCTCTGCACAGCATCTCCCCTCCCTCTGTTCTCCAACTACACATGCCTGACATTTGCATCGTCCAGAGACAGAGTAGCTATGAGGAGGAGGAGGTAGGTAGCGTGCTCAATTTGTGTCTTAATCACATTAAAACGGGCCCTGTGCAATTTTCTCAACAATTTAACGAGGGCTGTGCCAACCGAGACGGATAACGCACTGTGTCCTAATATTGAGCCGGGCTGCCTAATGGAAGAGAAGGCAAACACTTTATTTCTCCTCATGTAATATTGGCACTGTATTGTTCAGATAATATTATCATATCATTCAATACTATTCTTCTTGGGGCTTTAAAAATGAATTGTTTATCTGGCATGATCATTGAATCTGTTCACAGTTACTTTATCAGAATGAGTTCATCAAACACAATAGTCAGAATGGAAACTTTACATTTTCAGAGCTACCAACATGAAAACAAATCCTGATTATTTATTTGCTTTAACGCTTTTGCATTTGTAAAACTGTGATGCAACATACTTTGGTGCGTCAGAGTTTGGCAGCATCTGAATCTGACGACAGATGTGGTACTGTTTGATTTGAGTTTTTGGGGCTAAACTCTTGATAAATAACACCATAGATGTGTTTTTTCCCCCTCACTTTACATTGTATTGTTGTTTATTTGGTGATGCCTATTCAAGGTTATGGAAAAAGATTTTAAATCAAGTTTTGCAGTTATCACTGGAGGTATATTGTTTGTTATGTGATCATAGAAGTTACTTTCATTTGGTTATTCTGTGAATTCCCATCACTTGAGCATGATTATATAATAAGTAATAGTAATACATACGTATATAGTCATTCAATAATATTTGTCTTATTTAAAAATATATTTTACATTTGTATTGCTTTCTACCCATCCCCTCAACGCTGTTTTTTTAAAATCTTATATCTGTAAATATGTTGACCAACTGCTGAAAACAGACTGGGTTCACCAGTCTCACCAGCCTTGTAGCAGGAGCATCAGGTTGACAAGGGGCTTTTCCAGAGGACAAGAGCACCACCTTGTGTTAACATTTCATAGAGGCATTAGACTCAACCTTGACTTGCATTTTGGTCACACAAAGTCAGTGCACCCATTACAGCTGGCTGATGACAACTGACCAGACAAAACCTCCTCACTGTAACAATGATGTGGCAATGAATCGTCTCAGCATCTCGTTACGTCTCTATCAACCCTCTGACCACAAAAGCGAAGCTCTTTGGGACAAAATGTCCTTCTTGGAACACCGTTTACTCCATCGGTGAATACAGCGAAGTCACACAATCTGCCTGTGGAATTTAAATATTACAGCAGAGGAGCCTCATCAAAGATGCATGTCGATTTTAAGACTGAATACGATCTCACTTATCAAAATGAATGTTCTGCAGTGTAATTGAGGAAATCAATTTAAAGCCAAGAACGAAGGGACTATTCTGCAGTGCTAAATAAATCAATAGGATGAAGTCAATAGCATTGTAAAGTGAGCATGATAAACAATGAACTACACTACATGTAATCTGCTTATGCTTATTAGGAACCTGTGCTCATAAGCAGGTGCTTCTCACTGTGGCCCAATGAAGGATCAATACAGCATGTTTATCAAGTGGTATCACGTCGAAATAGCTGTGGCAGTGTTTTTTTTTCTTCCAACCACTGGACCATAACAGTATATTCATGTCTGCTGATCAGATTGTGCTGTTACGCAATAAGTGGGAGATAGGATTGCATTTATTGTTAATAGCAACTTGCAATGCCACATCCCCCGTGAGGATTTATAATCATCTGTGTAAAACAATTGAATCCTCTGTCAATATAATCCTGCTGATATTATTAAAAAACGCCCTTGATGACATGTTGATATTACTATTTCGCCTCAGAGCCAATAACTTTAATTTACCTAGTGGGAAGGAGAGAGTGTGGATGTACGCGCGTGTGTGTGTGTGTGTGTGTGTGTGTGTGTGTGTGCGCGTGTGTGTGTGTGGGTGAGAGAGAAAATTAGTGCTCGACGAGATGATGGGGGAGTGCAAAAGACATGTTGGTGATGAAGAGGCCCCGGGGGGGAAATAGCTCTGAACTACATGGGTATTTACATGACAAGTTACGGAATCAAACAGATACGCACACACGCACACACACACACACACACGCACACACACACACACACGCACACACACACACACACACACACACACGCACACACTTCTATCTTTGTGAAGACACTCATTGACATAATGCATTCCCTAGCCCCCTTACCCGAACCTTAACCATCACAACTGAATGCCCAAGCCTTACCGTGAACCTTGTGATGAGTAGACACGGGTCTAAGACAGGGAGAGCAGGCAAAGTAAGATCAAGAGAAAGCAGTTCAATCCTGATACAATCCTCCATATTTAAACAGTGATTACCCAGCCCCTGTTCTACAAAGAGAGAGAGAGAGTGTGTGCAAGACGTATTATAACCAGAGTAGGACACCACTCCGAGGACTTCCTCGGTCGTGTAATTCATGAAAGGCAAAAATGTTTTTTCTGAAAAGAATGAGGGAAAGTAGGACGTGATTTAATGTCTGAGGGGAGATTTTAAGCCACTCTTAAAGGTTTAGCCCTCCCCCATCGCACCTTAATAATGGGCTGCCATTTGTCAAAAAGTCATAGGCTAATGTGGCCAAATCACCATGTGAATGCAGCCGATGTGGAGTGCGCCTTTAGCTGTGTAACTTTTTTTAAATTTTTTATCATCACCCCAGTATGAGGATCACTGCATGGGTTAATGGGGGATACAGGCGGTTGAACAGTACCACTAGTAACCAGCGGGTGTCAGTGTAGCCCTCAACCCCGACAAGCAGCCGCCTGAAATGGGGATTGAACCTTGAGTGGAGTACAGAGGGGAGCGGCCTGCAGTGGACTGGCCAGCCAGAGCCGCACTGCATCAAACACAAGGTGGGTAAATTGCTATTAATAAGCAAGAGCAGGCTCAGCTGGGCAGTGTGACATGGCCTAGTCCGGGATCCATTGACCCTCTGGCCCGCAAGCCTCTTATAACTCACTCAGTACAAGTCATCTTTAACCATCAGCGAGTGTCTGATATTCGGGTTATGAATTTGTCTCATCCGTTGTGGCAAGTCAGACTGTCAGTGTGTGTGTGTGTGTGTGTGTGTGTGTGTGTGTGTGTGTGTGTGTGTGTGTGTGTGTGAGAGACAAAAGTCCTATTTGTCAGTAAAAGTCATAAAACATGTCTTCCCCCCCCCTCTTTCAGACACAGTGCACAATGAGCAAAGCAGCAAGGGGAGCACAGTGGTGACACTGTAAGTTCATCATGCTGTTACGAGTTTCATCGTTCCGTTGTACCCCCATTTCTTCCAGCAGGTTACACTTGCACACACAAACATTTAACGACTGGACTTTGTGCTTTGTTGCCGGTTGCTATACTCGCAGAGAGAATTTACCGCGTTAACCTGATTTGCAGAGTAATCTGGTTAATGATTACACTCGATGCTCGTAAAAGTCACAGCTTTGTTAGAATATAACAGCTTGTACAGGAACTACTGGATTACAGTTAGTTGTCTTTTTGTCTGCACATACTGAAACTCTGGGGTGAATGTATTAGGGCTGCAACTGACAATTATTTTCATGATTGATTCATCTGTTGATTATTTTCTCATTCATTTGATTTACAGCCTGGTCTATAAGATGCCCCCTACCAGTCCATTAGTTGACTCATCATTCATTTTGGTGTCAGTCGACTATGACTTCTTGAGCCGATTAGTCACATTTTATGCTTTTTCATGCTGAGTGATTGATTTCCAAGAAACTTATGATCACATGATTTTTTAATTCTTAATCGACTAATCGATTAGTTGACAAAATATGTTAGCGAAACATTTCCAATCACAAGTTCCCAGAATCTACGGTGACATCTTCGAATGTTCTGTTGAATCCAGCCAACAGTCCAAAACCCAAAGATCAATTATCAATCATATGAGGCAAAGGCAAAAACAAAAAAACAATATTTCGATTTTTTTTTTTTTAGAAATACTCATTTACTTTCTTGCTTCAGTCAGAGTTGGATAGAAGATTGATAAAACGCTCATAATTGTACGACAAAGACCTCCTCCCCCCTCCACGCCCCAACCCGTTGCCTCAGGTCCGCCGGTGCAAACGCTCTGAAGACCATCAGGACCAAGCACCGGACCTGGGCTGACAGGGCCTTCTCAGCTGCTGCCCCTCCCCATCCACATCCGTGAGGCTCCCTCCCTATCATCATTCAAACAAGCCCTCAAACCCCACCTCTTCAACCTCGCCTTCACCTGCTAACCCCGGCACCTTATCCTCCATATGAGCCATTCAGCACAGCTTCTCCAGTTCTCTTTTTTTACCAAAATGCTGTTTGTTTGTTTTGTTTGCTGCTCTGTCTTTCTTTTGTTTGTTTATGCACCATGTAAAGCGTCTTTGGGTACTTAGAAAAGCACTATATCAATTTAAAGTGTTATTGTTCTTATTAAATATAAGGCTGGAGGTAGCTGCCGATAGGCTTCGCTTATTTAACCACAAGTGTTTCCTTTGCTGTTGTTCTATTAATTCAACATGTTAATGAATGGGTGCTTATCGACTGATTTTATTTTACTTTTGGACAGAGCCAGGCTAGCCGTTTACAATCTTTACCCGAAGCTAATCTTACCAGTTGCTGTCTGTAGCTTCATATTCAGCAGACGGACATGACAGTCTTGATCTTCCCATCTTACTCTCAGCACATTTCCCAAAATCTCAAAGTATTTCTTTAAGAAGCAGGAACTTAATGGCATGTTTGCTTGAAAAAAACATTAGTCTCAATTATCAAATCTGTGATTATCAACTCATGAAAGTACATAAAGTGCGAACACAGACGATCCTAACCGTGAGAAAAAATGCTGTGAAAAAAACCCCCAAATACAGACAGTCACTTGAATCATCTCAACAGAAATACACACAGTGGTTATTGGATGTTCATGTCAATTATAAATGCACGGCAACATGGCCAACAGCTGGTTCTCTGTGCACGTAAACCAGTAACAAGGAAATGCCACCGTCCAACACCGATCCACACATCCACACATTCGCCATGGCAACAAGTGTATTTCCATCCTGTGGATCAACACATGGGTGTGTGTTGTTTTGGCTCATGCATGAGTCCGTCTTGTTTGTGTGTACTGTACAGCGTGTGCAGGTATGTAAGCTTGACCTTTCTATCTCGCTCCGCATGTCCACACGTCCTTCGCTATGTTGACGTACCGAGCAGAGGGAGAGCAGCAAAAGGTTTGACAAAGGGAGTTGAAGAAATGGGAGATTAGACACCAAGCACAAATATGATCCGGAGATTGATAGACAGAGGGAGGCAGGGAAGGAGAGAGCAATTAGCGAGAGATAAAAAGCGTGGCAGAGAGGGTAAGACAACCTCCTATTACTCCAATTAATCCAATTTGAAAAAAAGAACATATCGCACCAGAAAGGCTGATCCATTTGAGTGGGCAGCCAGAGCAGGTCTCCTGCCAGGCTGAGCAGGAAACAGCATGCTGGCATTTCATCCGGGCGGAAGGGAACGCAGGCCCTGTCAGCGGGCACATTAACACTAATTCAACATGACTTGTTGATATATTTCCATGGTGTTAATGGCAGTATGTTAGTGCCCCGTGTGCATGGAAATCAGAGGGAATATTAATGCTGCCGGCCGCTGCTCGTGCCAGGGGTGGAGCACATTAGTATGTATCGAGTATAAGTGTGTGAAGTGACGAATACCACTCCATTTTAATATTTACTTGTCTGGTGTTAAATTAAAACATGCCTTTTCAGTGAAAACGTCACTTATTTTGCTGTTGCTTTGGTAAGCAGACGTTGATCGTATGTCGGTGGCCGCTGATAAAGTGTATCGGTTACAAGCTGTAGATGTGAATGTGTGATGCCGGCAGTGTGAACAGACTCTATCTTGAGAGTTTGGTCTTTGATGAAGATGAAAGCGTTTGCTGTGGCACCACGAAGTCCCTTACTGACCCAATGAATGCATCGCCTTAGCCACAGGTAGGTGGAGTAATGTCCACTACCGATACAAGCTCTGAGCCACTAATGAACTCGACAGCTCTGTCACGTCTGAGATCTGCCTCGTGGTCCTGCTCTTTGAAAGCTTGTGTGCCATCATTGGATGAGAAGTGAACAAGAATCATAGCGAATATCACCAGCTGGAAATTGTAATTACTTGCTGGCAAAAATGTGGCCATTTTCACTCAATGTTTAGAGTGTCTTTGCCTCAGACACAAGCTGAAAAAGCAATTTA
The DNA here is from genome assembly GCF_949748355.1 of Melanostigma gelatinosum. Taxonomy (NCBI): domain Eukaryota; kingdom Metazoa; phylum Chordata; class Actinopteri; order Perciformes; family Zoarcidae; genus Melanostigma; species Melanostigma gelatinosum. The sequence goes on along the minus strand of NC_136652.1, from coordinate 11,475,712 downwards.
TTTCAGTTTTCAAGCTGCAACTTCATTCGTCTTATCTGCTGCAATTGTTTCAAGATGTGTACAATTGTGTGCGCATCCAACCGCTTGCAATCAAAATGCCATTTTCTCCACCAAACACGCTCGGAGTAATCCCACAAATGATCAGCTCCATTTGTGGTCAGATTACTCTCATATTTCTTCCAGTGGCAGTACTGGATTAGACCTGCAGTCGATAGTAAAGTGGGACAGATTGCTGCCCTCCATGTGATCTACAGAGTCTTCATCCAGCCCCCTTTGACAGCTGTTTCGTTTGAAAAATGGCAAGAATGGAGGCTGCTGTGAAAACCCACCCTGTAGGGGCTCTTTAAGCTGTTCACTGCCTTCACGGCTGCACCAGTCTCCGTTTTAAAGCAAAAACGTATTAGTGTGGCTGTAGCCTCGGTGATGGGAGTGTGGCTCTCACTCTTCTCTATGTAGTGTTGCTGCCATTTAGGGCCATGTCGTTGTTTTGACACCCAATTATCAAGTCTCCCCTAGTAATCGTAAACTATATCTCACACCACATGATAATGCAACATTTTAGATTGAGGCAGTATATTAGCATGTGTCATTGTCAAATGCGCTTTACGCCTCACTGAATTCAAATATGCTGTATTAAAGCAGTGGTACCCAACCTGATTTGTGAGTTGTTACCCTTTATAGCCAAGCAATGCTGAATCACAACCCCATTTGAGAGGTTGCATACAGTATGAGCGGTGAGCAGTTCCATTGAGGAGTGATGGCCTCTTTTCAGATTCCTTTGAATGGCTTTTAGAGTCATTTAGAGGCAAAGATATCGAGTATTTCACAAGAAGAAGAAAAAAGTTCCTCCTTTCTTGCTAATTATCTTTAAAGAAAGAAAGAAAAGAAGAAAAATCGACATGATGTCACGTGTAATACCTATTCAATTAAAGAACACCTTGAGGTTATAAAATAAAGTGCATTAAAATGCCATGGCCTCAAGTCTAAACCAACAATGAATTTGTTTTCAAAAGACAAGCACTTTGCAGCTTGTGCCTCAAACTGATTATCACCACGAAACAATTACGACGCAGAAGCGGGTGCAACAAGCAATAAATTGACAGCAGAATAAGGCGTCGCAAAGGCAGAGAACACGGAAATGTATCAACAACAAAACAGCGGCTGGAGCCACCAAATACAATGTGCAGTCCATATTATCTTTCAGCCCTTTGGGGCTTGATAATGTGAAACCCTGAAATGTCAGGGTCTCTGTCTCTTCCTGCACTGTGATTCATTTATTTCTGTTATGTTTGATTATTTTTAATTTTGTTGTTTGAATTGTGCAAAATGAATAACTCAAAAACTCTAAAAAAAAAACCCTGAAATGTTCATTCTGAATACCTTGTAGTTTTACTTTTTAAACTTCAGCACATTTAGCAGGCAACACTTGTGTGTCCTTTTAGAATTTTGAATGTAAGATTTTTACATAAATACTGCGTACTGAATGCCCACTTTGTTTGATTTCTTCACCCCAAATCTCAACAATTAATTTAGTGACATTTATATATATATATATATATATATATATATATATATATATATATATATATATATATATATATATATACACATATATATATATGTAAAAAGGTCCAAGGTGTAAAACCTGGACTTTTGAAATTCTGTCACATGAGATTTCGCTGCAGTGGTACTTAATTATGTAGCGCTATTCTCTCTTGAAGCAGTAAAATATAATCATTTTAAGCAGCTAATCAAAAATCATTGTGGCAATCCAGTGTGTACAGCCAGAGGGAGATTACAGGACCTGGAAGCTGGGCTTCGGAAAAAGCTCTGAGGACTCGGTTCGGAGCCAGAGTGTGTTAAGGTTTGAGCTTTAGCTGAGGAGGAAGAGGGGATGCTCAGGCCTTGAGAGGGCTTAGAGACAAGCGCGTGGATAAAAGCCAGACAAAAAAAGACACGAGTCCCACGCTTGCAGGTGGGGCATGTAAAATGGGCTGGACTCCACAAACAAAGACGCCTCCTAATAACACAAGAAGCGTCTTTACCCACAAGCCCTTTTCATTCCAGGTGTGTGTGTGTGTGTGTGTGTGTGTGTGTGTGTGTGTGTGTGTGTGTGCGTGTGTGTGTGTGTGTGTGTCAGCTTCCGCGACGGAGCCGCAGCTTGACGCACACAATTGCTTTTTGCCAAGTGAAGCAGCAAAATCCCCAGGCCCCGCTGACACGCAATGACAAATGTGTGAACACTGGCTGGGAAACCGGCTGCGATTTCTAAAACGTCTGAAATAATGTCGGCCGAGGGAGGGGAGAACGCCAGAGAGTGCAAATTACAGCAAAGGCAATGGGCTGGGAAAAAAAGAACAGCCTGGTTGATGACAACACTGTGTGCTTCTGTGACAGAGGCCCTCACTTTAGTATCAATCTCTTCGTCATCTCTAAGGGGAAATGGCCCGCTGAACGACAGCACGCCATAACAACGACTGACTGAGATCTGAGAAGATCTGTCTATGAGTGTGTTTTGCAAATGTGTAAAAAAAAAAAAAGAGCTCCATTGCGCACTCTCAACAATCTGATGTGGCACTGGATTGGAATTGATGTAAATATTATCTCACGGTGAACTGCAAGCTGTGTGCCTTAAGTGTGCCGGGTAACTCTTCTGCCCAGTGAAGCTTCTCTAAACAGCCTCAATGAGAAGTGCTCTTGTGCCATACGTTTCTGCACACAATAAATAAGAAATGAATTCCTGGCCAGTTTAAGTTGCTCCCTGGCATTTCTCGCACAACTAATGGGCCATGAGTGAATTATTGATGAGTGTTGATCAAGGAGAGAGAAAATAGGTTACCTATAAGCTCACACTCAAACACAGTGACATGGCTGAATATTGAATCAAAAGGGGGTAAATAGGCATGCGATATGATGATGATATTCCAATGCTTTCCTTCCAATCGCTAATTTGAAAGATAAAATGAACCCTGGTCTTGTTATTGACTTGTGTTCACTTCAATTCACAAGACCTCATTCAACTGCAAAGCACTGCTCCGCAGCAATGGTATCGCCGTTTCCTTTAACTCCTGCATCCCTCGCTCTCTCCTTCGCCGTTTGCTGTGGGGCTGCAGTAACACAAGAGTGATGGGAGTGACCTTGTCCTGGTTGTGTGGGCTCCAGAGGACGGCGGTGTGTCACAGCGATCCATTCCTCCCCACCAATCTCGATTAGCAGGCGGGCAGCGGGCAGCGGGCAACGGACGGGAACGAAGTGTCGCAGTGCAGAGAGGGCTGTCGAGGAGCCGGATCTGTGGCCCAGAAGAGATGTGAGGTGGGGAGGTGGAGCGGTGCCGGGACGGGGGCAACAACAGCCTGTGGGGCGGAGTGTATGCATGCGAGGGGAGTGTTCTGTGGGAAAAAAGGGGGGGGGTAGTTCAACAGCAGGTCAAGGAGGACAAAGAGTCCGAAGTGATCTCTGCGGGGAAGGAGATGAGGAGGCATAAAGGCCTGGAAGGAGGCCACGATCTGGCATCTGCTGCGAAATGCTTTACTGCTCTTCAGAGGCCTCACTGCACACTGGGATGACATACAGACAGACCCAGATGTGTACGCACATCCACACGGTTAGTAAGCGCCACATACCCAACTATACAACAGAGTTTTGGTGCATTGCGTGTCTTTACACATGCTAAAGGACGGGGTGTACTTGAAACAAACTACTTTATGCTTAATGTTGTCTGACAACTCCAAATGGTGGTGCTAAAACCAACAATTATAGAGAGAGAGAGACCAGAATTGATAATTGTTCAAATACGGCTCACACTTTTCAACAGTATCGCCACAAAAGGCATTAATAGCGGTGTACTCGGTTTGCACATATTGTGAAGTGCAGGTTGTGTGAAGAATGAAAAAGGAAAGATGGAGAGAGACGTTTGGAGAAGAGAGAACCATTAACACCTTTGAATCACCTTGTAAGGTGTTGACTGTTAACTGTTGGCTACTTACACATCCAGCAGACATCCTGCAGCATTAATTCAATTCAATTTATTTTTGTATAGCCCAAAATCACAAATTACAAACTTGCCTCAGAGGGCTTTACAATATGTACACATTTGACATCCTCTTGTCCCGGAACCCTCACATCAGAACATGAAAAACTCCCCAAAAACCCCTTTAACGGGGAGGAAAGAGGAAGAAACCTGTGGGAGAGCAATAGAGGAGGGATCCCTCTCCCAGGATGGACAGAAGTGCAATGATGTCATGTGTAGAACAGGATAGTGAATTACAACACATTCAATGTAATTACAGCACATGCAATGTATGACACAACCACGACAGGAGGCAACACCTGGTCCAGGTAAACCCGGATACACAGGAACCTGTGAGGCGAGAAAGCACAGAGACTCTGGTGAAGAAGCAGGTCAATAATGTGCATTAATGGTATCGGTAGTATGAAATAGCAATGTGAGTAATAATAAAAGTGATATTAGCAGTTGGAGTCAGCAGGGCCATGGTAGGAGGAAGGACCAGGGTCCAGATGAAACCATGCTCCATGGAAACCTGTGAGGAGAGGAAGCACAAGGACTCCGGGGAAGAGACAAAATCAGTACTGTGCATTAATGGTATCGGTAATCGGATTAATAATGTTAATAATGAAGATCATAGTAGGAGTCAGCAGGGCCATGGCTGGTTGAAGAACCAGTGTCCAGATAAAACTGCGGTCATCCTGTGAGGCGAGAAAGCACAAATACTCCGGGGAAGAAGTAAAGTTGGTAATGAGCATTAATGGGACATCAATGCATACATTAGCATTCATTCACTCTCTCTGGCCACCTGATAAAGTCCAATACCAACTCTTCTTTTTAGCTCGACCTTGCTGGCTCAAAAACGGCTAAATGTTCCACTGTGTTCACCAGCTGGTCGCTAACTTTAGCGACTTTACTTTAACTTTAACTTGAGCTGAAAGACGCGAGCACACTCGCCTGAGAGGGACTGCAGTCTGGAGATAACTCTTTGTGGGTTCAATGCTACGAGCGACCAGTTTCAAATTCAGACAGTCCTGTGATTGCTTTAATGGACGCTTTATGTTTGGACTGGCTTCAATAACAGATATAGTTTTAGTTACTTCTTATTCCTTTTAAAAGTTTGAAAAATCATACTGAAAATTAGTTTTAACCTCCACGTTTTACTTTTGAGATTGCAAATAAATGGCTGCATGTTTTCCTAAAGCCTTGAGGCCAACATTATGTTTTGTCCCCCTCAACCTTCTCCACACTTCATTGCAAACCCCCCCCCCCAGCATATGGGCTCATACAATGACAGCCACCTTTCCAGTGCCCTTGGCTTCCTCCTCACATTTCTCCCTCCTCCTCCTGTAATTCTGCCCTCTGCTGTAACTCTTTCCTCATAATTCAAATCAATTGCAGGGCGCTTCACTTGAGACACACGACAAGGTTTATCATGCAGAAGCGCTGGAAGTTTTCTATCTCTCCCCCAGCTTTCCTCCAGCCCTGTCCATTTCGTTCTCCCTCCTTCCCGACTCTCCCTCCCATTACACGCTTCTCTTACATGAGGCCCGGGAAATCGACCCTAGTGATAATCCAGTCGTTCATATTGCCAGATTAATATTGACTCAGAGCCCTGGAGCTGATGCTCGGCCCACCCTCCAGGTGCTGGAGCATGCAGGGTATGAGAGATGGAGCTTAATATACATTCTGCTATCGTGTCTCTCACCCTAGAAGAGCTGCATGAGAAACACTGTTAAGACCAAGGAAGTAATTGTGATTTGCCTGGATTTTCAGCCACAGTTCATGCACGCAACCATGTGCCTTAATGAAGACAAACTCCCTGCCACATATGTATGCTTCTATGCATGCATGTGCACGCAGCTGGACTTATGTTTTAAACCCCAAGGCAGTGCTGAGGCCCGAAAGAAAACACGCCGTGAATGACTATGAAAGGTTTTATTCAAAGATTCCATATACATTCGCTCACATTCGACCAAAATGTGTGCAGGCTTTCCAGTTGAGTAGCCACAATGAACACACATGGAGGCTGTCAGTTTCATGGTGATGAATGGAGATTTGATGAGGGCAAATCAATGACGTTCATGAAATAGAAATCAGCGAGAGACATGACATCGAATGCTCCCCAACAAGAGATAAAAATAACAAGAGAATATTAAATAAATGAAGAGTAAATGGAGTCCATGGCAGGGTGACATCTTAATCCACAGTCAAAGATTTATTTATGTAAATGTGGCAATAATAAAGAGAAACAATGGTGCCAAGATATTAAGACCATTAAGCCACACCCTCTTTAGTTACTGTTGCTACGCCCGTCAAGCTTTGCATTCTAGTACGGCATACCTTAGTACGTCCTAAGATCAGACTGTTACGTAATTCTTACATAAATCTCTTCATATGCGTAGGATAGATATTATTACCAAGGCCTTGTAGGTCACACTAGGTTACTACTTTAGGTTAGTAGCTGGTAGCAAATTCTATTTCCTCATATTAGTGCCCAATATATTCCAATTCACCCAGCTGGGAATTGTCCAAACGCGTGGCACACCTGTTTTGTCCATCAATGATTGCCAAGCTTGGGCAAATCGCAGTATAAAGGAGAGGTTTAGGAAACAGTCAGTTGGACTTCTCAAGCCACAGCCATTTCTGATGTCTCAGCTATGAACTGAACCAAATGCTTTACAGACTTCATAGAGCTGTTAACATCAATGCGGGCGACGAGTCAAGATTTTAGGAGCAGTGGGTTCGTTTCATGCATTACAGCTATTAAATAGCTGCTGTACTTCAAACACAATAAATACATTCAAAATGTCACCACACCCTTTTAATTAGTAAGCTATGTGCAGCCCTTTGCCCCCCCTTTGCCCTCTACCTGACATCAAACCGATAAGCACATGCAAGCAAATCACAATGTTGAATGTTTTACAACTTGGCACTCACATTTCCACCCTTTGTCCTCCGCATTTATCACACACAACCTTAAGTGCAGAACGATATCAATCTGACAGCGACGTGGCCGTAAAACACAACCGGATTTGCGCGTTAACAACCTCCTGGTCATTGCACCTCTGCCACTTAGAAATAACAGCAATGACACGACAAAGCAAAGGAGCAGGCTCTGGCGGCGATGTGTGGCGAATGTTCGCGGCGTTATTTTCGCCACTGAACACTCAAAGTTCAAGTTTGAGTCGTTGGTAGCGTATGCAGCATGTGGGAAGTGCTTTGGAGTTTTACAGTGAATAATGCACTAGACGGGCACAGTCATGTTGACGTTTTGATTGTGCACGGCTATAAAAAGGACATTTTCTGCCCAGGACTTCCATTTGTTGTTTGAAATTGTGACACAAATGTGCAGGGATGATTCATAGCTGAAAGAAAAATAGCTTTCTGTTTTTGACAGGGTGAGATGTGATCAGAAAGGGGAGACAACGAAAAACAAAATGTTTGGCCGTGTTTGAGAAATGGCTGACAATGGAGGACCAGTCAAGTTGACAGTGTTCTCATTCTTGCTGACTTTTTGACTCTCTGCAGACGCACAGTTTGAATTTTAACACAAGTTTGAGCACTTCAGAGTTTTGGAAATGATACACTTGGGCCTACACAGTAGCCATCTGTGTTTGGAGTAGTTTTTAAGTATCGAGCCATTTGGTTTGTGCCGTTTATCATTTTAACAGAGCAATGAGTAAAAAAAACTTTGAGCAGCGACTAAGTAACACCGTTGCTGCAAAAGAACTTGCACCACAGTGTGTTGACTTTCAACTCGTGTGGCGTTTGTCAAAATGAACAGTTGTAGCCGTCAAAAAGTATTTGCAAGCCATTTTTACGTCTTTGAAGTTGACTCATCCAATAAAAAATAAGGACTTAAACTATCCGATTCATGGAGGCATTTCACAGAAATGAACTATTTCCCAAAATAAACTATACAGCCAAATTAAAAGGCCTTTTTACAATCTACTATTAGATCCCGATTATCAGATGCATCTTTACGCTCACGAACAGTTAAAACGCTTCTGTCTGCACCACGGACGACTGCTCCTACTTTTATTTCTGCCTACAGACCTGGAGGCAATCTTTTTGTTCTTTGGAAATCTGAGTGGCACTACACCGCTCATAGGTTGTTGTTGTTCAAAGTTCAGTCTTGACAGAGAACACACTTAGCGTAATGATCCATTGGCTGTGTCTGTCTAATGAAGAAACGGATTGTATGTGGATGCTTGCCCACGTCATTGGCGTGCTAATGAGCATATTTATTTGCAATGTATGTGGGGGGGGGGGATCTGCGAGGTAGCGTGTGCCGAATATATAGCAGGGGAGCATGCAGTACTGCCAGCCTGAAGAGGAGGGGTTAATGAGCCAATTGCAGTCCATCAGGGAAGCTATCAAGTGCCCAGATGAGTCCACTGGTCATTCAGTTTGTCTGGTAGGTACTTCCTTTTACTTTTTCCCCAAACTTCTTTTCACTCCCCAGCCAGACCTCCCTTCTCTTTCTCTCTCTTAAACGGCCCTCCTTCTCTCAGTGTTTCACACTCCCCACAGATTAGTGTTAACGAGGATATTAGCCATGGCAGTAAACACAGTCCCTCTCTCTGATCCATTTGGCAGCGAGGAGGTGAAGGGAGGATGGGTCTCACTTTTTTGCTCTCTCTCTCTTCTGGCCTCCCCCCCCCCCCCCCTGACTGCTGAGGCGAGCGCCACCAGAGAGTAATACAAAGTGTGTTTGGTTGTGGATGAAGTGCTGACGAGCTGGACAAGTTGTCAGAAGAGACAGATCACACTGGCACCAGTTCACATCAGAGGTCAGACTGGAGGAACGTAGAAACCTTTTGTCAAAGCCAGCGCTCACCAGGACGAATACTCCGGTTGCTTTCCTGTGAGGAAACCAACTCCCTAACTTTTTGGCATTCTTTCAGTAGAGAACTATACATTTCCCTCGTCATTGCTGGAGTGGTTTAACGTGTACCTTGGGTTCACCTTCGTACTCCCCCCCCCCCCCAAAAAAAACACACACAAGTGGATGCAGCGTGCTAGTGCGGTGCAAACCCCGTGTGGAGGTCGTTTTGATAGAGTTGATGTCCCTCCCAAAGGGCCTGGAGCACTGCTCACAAAACAGCCACAAATCAATACTGCACACATCTGTCAGGGTGTGATTAAATTCTCCCATTCCCTTGACGCCACCCTCCACATACACACAGACATATTTGGAGGTATACATATTCACACACACAGGAATGCACTCGAACACACTCTTTGCACTTGGCAGGGGGCGGATGAGAAAAAAAAGAGTTCAAGTCCTGAGAAAAGGTTGCCATGAAGTGTTATGTTTACCCCAAGGTACAACATCTGTACAAGTGACCTGAAAAGCACGACTTCACATCCAAAGACAAACGTCTCGGCTACTTTCTCCTGTAAAGGCCGCGGTGTTAGGTGTCAACTGACACGTTGGCGTTTGACCTCAGGGTGTGTGCAATTTGACTACAATTTTAAAAGAGACAAAGACTGACCTAAAAATACGGATGTGTGCATTGCTCTTTTAGGACACAGAGGGTTGCCACAGCTGAGATACCTAAGGACACGGAGGAAAGAAATTCATCAAAAAAGCAATCATCAGTGCTAGGTGGTGACTGATCTAGCGTGGCATCCATTCATTATGTAAATCTCAAAACCTAGCTTTCTTTATCATCAAAGACCCTCATTCTGACAAATTAGCCACTCTCCGTCTGTGGAAAAACAACAGAACACTAAAACTGGACTGTTGCTATGGAAACTATGTGGGAGAAACCATTTCATGGAGAGCAGGAATCAGGGGTGTCTGTGCATGTGTGTGTGTGTGTGTGTGTAAAATGTTCGGCAGGTGCACGAGGAAAGCAGTGTTAGCAATCAACAGGTGTCTTGACAACAACAATATCTGAGTCCCAAATGGAATGGAATGGTAAATTAGATTTGGGATGCCGTGACATCGGGCAGTGGATTAGTCTGGCAATATAATGCCGTCTGTGTCGACCAAAATCGAGTATTAAAGTGAAGGTGCTGTACTTGTTGTCACTGCCGCAGATGGACCTCATTATTAGGAGATTAGTCCATGGCTGCACAAACAAATAATGTGATTAATTTATGTCCATCAACATTACAGAGATGCAACGGAGGCACCAGCACACAAATGGGGAATTTCCATTGCGAAAAAAAAAGCAAAAACTAATACAGTAGGGTATGAATATTGCAGGATAGGAAGAATTTTAACCAACTGCAGCCAACATGGAGTAGATAAAAGATTCAAAAGGAGAGAGAGAGACAACCTTCAAGGGCAGATCAAACCCTCAACGATCATTTACATTCATGAATCAATAATCCTTGTTGCATGAAAGGGGAAGATGAAGGGTCGTCTCATCTTTGGGCTCATGTCTGTGTTGAGGGACCTCATTTTCATTACTCGGGATGAAACGCACCAAAGCACAGGAAACCTCCATTCGTTCAAGCATCGGTCATCTCTGATGGCGCCCTACCTTTTCATTCAGTTATTTATTGGGGCTTTTTATTCTCCCCCTTAGCCATTACTTAAATAAGTTTGACAGCAAACAATGTTCTCAATGCCTGCATCCGGGAGGTCTGTGTCTAATGTGTCTAATGTAAAGTGTGATCTGTAGCTCTGGCCCTGGTGTTCACAATCCGACAGGAAAGCGTTTTAACACATCAGCATTGTATGGGAGGATCAAGGTCTGGCAGAGCAGTTTGCCTTTCTTGATACCTGCGGTTTATTAAGGTGCAAGATAAAAGCATTTAAATGCCTCTTAACGGCTCTCAACACGGCAACGGCAAGCCACCGGCTAACAGAGCATACAATGGTGAATGTGCTAACAGAGCTAACAGTGTGTACCTGAGGAGGAGTCGGCGGGTGTGTGCTACCCTTCCCTATCGGACGGGACAGCCTCATCAGCTGTAGCTAACCAGTGGGGTACGCTGACCTGCATTTCCTGCATAGACACGTCAGGTGGCAGGTAGGCGATCGCCTGGTTCCAGAGCTCTGAATTGCTGCCCACAGTTATGACTTGTTCAGTGTTTCAAATCTTATGCCCACTGATGTGTTGTTACCACTGGTTGGAGAAAGAGTCAATCAGATATCAGTTGGCAGTATCAAGAATGGGGCGTCATGTTTCCAGCTACCTTGTGACGTCCATGAAAAATAACATCAGAAAAATGCAGACAGCTTGAGATGAGACTGGCACAGCTGTTCGGGATGACTTTTTAATCAACTCATTTATTTGAATGACGTTTAAAACACTGAGCTCATTGCTCCCGGCAATTTCTTGCGTGTCGACTGAAGATACTGATGGCGGGACATAAATTGAAAGAATACCCCAAAATATAAATACAAAGATAAATAATATAAATTCCCATTCCACATGCTGCTAACGATGATTGGACGCTACGTATCAACTGTAATATTGTGGTCGCTTAAAAATGTCTTGTTTAGCGTTTGGTTTTACTTCGATCCACACTCTCATGTTACTTCTGGTTGCAAAATAAACAAGATGGCGGTGGCCAAAATGACAAACTCAAGGCTTCAAAACGGCAGTCCAGAAACCAACGGGTGACATGACGGTGTTTTATGTTTTATAAAGCAATAGCAAAGGCCACTGAGGCTGATGGGTAGTCAAGTATTTACCATACCAAACGGATAGGAAAAAACCTGACTTTAACAAAAGTTGTCTGGGACAAGTGCTTCCTCCTACTTTGCTGCTCTATATTTGTGTATACATGGCCAGCACACCAGGAAACCTTCTGCTGCAAACCTACAGGTATCTGTCTCAATCCACCACCGTGTTATAAATCACTCCAATGTGAAATTGCTGACATGAATCTGTGCATTTCATTGTAATATTCTTCCTGATTTATGTGCCACAAAGCAGCATCATGAGGCTAATCCAGCCGCCACCTGGGAGCCTGTTTGTTTGTGACAGGGATAAGGAGGAGGCGCCATTTGGGGATAAAAGTGTGAGAGTGTGGCGTACTTCAGATGATTGGGTGAGGGAGACAATAAAGAGGACGTGTGTGCATGCGTTTGTGATGAGCGATAGATTGGGCTTCGGGCTCTTTCACCTGCTCAGGCCCCTCAACAATGTCATTATAAGCCAGCGCCTGAGCACCTGTCACACACACAATAGATGGAGGGCAGCGGAGTGGAACTACCTGTGTTTCTACCTGAAAAGTGAACATTGCAGTCCTTTCAGCTCCTCATAAGTGTGGGAGTTAACAGCTCACTCACGGCTTTTGCTGCTGCAGCCTCATCCCTCAGCATGTAGTGCGGTCACCTCCAGACCTGTACAGCGAGAAAGTATTTATATCCTTAACTTGAGTAGAGGTAGAAATGCCCAGTTACAAATAAAAGCCTCGCATTTTATTTTTTGTAAGTATGTTTATTAAGTAACAGTGTTTGGACAAAATGTACCGAAGTATTGCACTTAAAGCACTCCTCATGAAGAACGGCTGCCCTCAGAGTATTGAATAATTGATGCCTTAACGTGTAAACAGCAACTTCATTTTGCAGCGGGTCCAGGTGGAGGTCAGCTAAATGTAAGGATTAGAAACTGAATCTGATGACAGTTGCTAATTCAGTCTCTACAATTCGTCAGAGAAATACATAAACTGTAAAACCAATTTTCTTTCCAGTTATTTGACGAAATAAAACCCATCCCAATCCTCCTTTTTTATCCTGGAGCTCGAAACATTCCCTTCCCTGAGATGTGGCTGACAGAAAAAAGTGAGTAAATCGAAAAATATTTGTTTTGTGAAATACCTGAAAGGCTGCGAGTACTTCTTGAGCAGATGGAGTTTGAGAAAGACCGTTGAAGATGAAAGCTCTGTAAAAAGTAAGTGAACTTTGAGTTATTTGTTGGTTTGTCACCACACTGTTTGAGGTCAAGAATAAGCTCGTATGTTTGTGAGGAAGCGCAGGAGGTCTATGAAGGCGACTGATTCAGAATTTGTTAATGACTTAAAAAAAAAAAAAAAAAACATCGTGCAGGCAAACTACACAAGTAACACACCATTCACACATTTGGCTTACCTTGCAAAAACTCAGGCACATGTAAACAAATACACAGACAGACTTCTGTCCTGAGTAACAAACAGCATCTCCCTAAAACAGGCCCTTCAATCGAACACAATCACTTTCGTCAGAACCATATTTCTCAAAGGGGTGGCTCACTTCACACCAACAGATAAATGACTAAATATTATTTGTGTTGGTCTAACATTATCAGTACCAAACAAGTTGACTTTTCTCACCATTTTGCAAAAAAAAACTTAAAATCAACAATTTCTTATCAACATCACATTCGACTCAATACATCCCTCTCCCCTCCCTTGGTTTAACGCATGAAAAAGTAAAAAGTGTCATGTTCTCTTTGAACAGTGGTGAAGTAGAAGTATATAGGAGCATAACAGCATTTAATGTACGAATAAATACATATTTACTCTCTTTAGCACGTTGCCTTCATGTCAGATTGATCCGGTCAAGCGTTCCTTACAAGGTAGCCTTTCCTCCGTCTCTTTTGCTCGATAGTGTTCGTCTGCAGACTGTTTAGAAGAATCTGGTGCCGGTGTCTGAGCATATTGAGCTCCTGATTGGACATCTTGTTGAGCCAGAACTGAATCTGATATTTTGCATCGGCGCCGAAGACGATTGAAGATAGAATTTCCCCCTATAGCAGACTGATACTGTGTGGAGCCGGACCTTTCCTTGGCACTGGCACAGTGCTGTGAACTAAGCCGGAACACAAGGCACACCTTCCTAAGGGAGCTGTTGTGGAAAGACTCCGGCTTTTTCACATCAGCCTTGACAAATCTCCAACTTTAAGATCCGTACAAAAAAAAAAAAAGAACCTCAAAACAACTGTTAGAAGGTTATGAGTGAAGAGCAGGTTAGTCTGAACTGATTCTCATAGCAACCTGTTGCTTTAATTACATACAGTATAAAGGTCTGTATGTATTTACAAGCCATTTTGCAACACTTTGCATTTCTATTTTCTTCAGCTGACACACTTTACGCTGCCAAGCATAGCTGGACGTTAACTGCCATCTCCGCTACAACGATTCCCTAAATATGAAAATATGAATGTGACAACGAGTAGACGACATGTTTTGAGGGAGACTTCATCTCGTCCTGCGAGTTTCAGGTGAGTGACAACATAAGGAGCATGAGATGATGTGCTTTAAAAGATTGTATGGCCTTGCTTCTTCTGTTGACTTTGTGCAAACACAAGCACAGATAATGTCAGTTAAGTTTATTTGTGGAGCCCCTTATCATAGATGTAGTCTCGAAGTGACAAACTCAAATGTTGGGAAAGGAGAAATAGACAAGTGGTGCAAACACACCCTTTACGGACTCATTTGAAGGCAGAGCAGGACTGAATTAAAGCCAACACATGTCTGTCATGCTCAGCTGGAAACTGCACCATAGGTTTGAAACAAAAAAAAACACATTTCCGTCGAGACATTATCAATATTTTGCAACAATAACATACATTTATTCGTTATAAACTCATTGGATATAAACACATATTGCTTAGCTGTTTCAGGATATCATTCCATGTGATTGGAAGGAATATAGAGCGTGTGACTTTAAAACAACTTCTATGAAGCTCCATAGACTTTAAACATGTTTGATGCATGCCATAACATTGTGATTTTAGTGTTAGCTACAACCTGACCTTAAACCTTTACATCATTATTGTATTTATTACCATGGCATGCACTCAAGAGAATATCTTCAGAACAATACCAGTTGTCTCACAACATTACTTCATGGCTCTTCTTCCACCACCGTGTCCTCTTAAAGTGACACAATCTATTTGTGAGTCCCCGTCCCAGGTTGCTCACCAAAGAGCGATGTTTCCTTCTTAGAAAAGTCAGATAAATATAATCAATTAGTTTCTATAGCGAGACACTCGAGCTGCGATCTAAATCGCACACTTTTTCTTTTTAGTTTTAGTACATACTGCAGCTGCCCTTACAAAGTATGTGCTGTGGATATATAGTTATTTTGTTTTCACACTTTGTATGTTCTTTTGTATTTTTTTTGTTTGTTAATATAGTATAAAAATGTACAAACAACTATTTCCTGCAGGACAAACTTTAAATTTTTTTTTTTTTTTTTATAAAAGTACCCTTCTCAGGATAAAAATGCCCAACACAGGGAAACAATCAAGAATCTCCTCCACCCTATTCACTCCCACTGGTGTTTAGGCTCTGATACAACATTTATCATCATCACTATCAAGCAGGGGGACCTCCACCCCCACAGGCAAAGCTGTGTCCTGCGCATCTTTCTCTTTCCGCTCTCCACTGGTTACTCTGCTCGCCGTCTACCTCGAACACGCTGACCACACTGCCATCTCTGCAGTCCTCTGTGGTAAAAGCTCTCTGACAGCCTACCGGCAGCCCATTTCTTACTTCACCTTTTGGTGTGACACGAACTCCCCAAGAGCTTAATTGCTCTGAGACAAGTGAACTTTTCATCAGGCTCCTCCAGCATGTCTGACAGATCCCACTCATCAACTGCCGCCAGCCACCATTAACAGAGAGACAGAGGAGCCACTGGAGGCTCTAAGAAAAGCTTGTGTCACGCTGGCCAATGACCTCGGCTCTTACCATTGTTCTGCCAACATCCATACACAAGATCTGTGTACTGTCACAAAAGAGACAAGCTGCAACAAAAGTGGGGACGAAATAGAGGGAAACAGCTGAGAAAAACAACCACAATCTTTATTTTAACTTCATAAACTCTAATAAATATAAGTATAAAAAGGACTAAATTAATTCCATCTGTACACACAACCTTCGTTTCACAAAATATCTCCGTCCGCACCAGAACGCAAATATGACTACAAGCTTTCTAATAAATGCAATTGAACCAAATATAACCAAAACAGTTTAACTTTACAATACGGTACACAAAATGTCTTTCCAGGACTGAAGTTAAAGCACTGTCAAGAAGTGAAGTAACCGCCAACCTACAGAGCATATTATGCATCTATTGAGTATTTGCTGAGAATTCATTTTGAATTTAAAATAAAGATTCTCTTGCAAATTGTTACTGTACCAAACCAAACCCAAAAGGTAAAAGCCTTCAAAAAGATGGAGGCAGTTAAGTGTCATCACACCCATACACTCTTCTATCTGCAGAAAGGTGTTGCTGTCTCTTTCCCCCTTTTATAGTGATTTTTTTTGTTCTGTGTTGGAAAGAAATGTTCGATTTCTGCCACTACTTTTTCCTGGAGAAATGTATTTGCATGTGAAAAAAAAGCAGGAGGGCGACAGGAAATGGCACGGGTAGGGTTTCAACATAACTCGCAGCCGATACTTTCCTGAGCTGGTTTGGAAGTTCGAAGACGACCTGATACAAAAAAAAAGAAGACTCAAACCTTCTTCAGTTCTCAAAGATGTCAGAACCGCCATGAAGGTCCCGTCTGTGGATTCAAGTTGCTCCCTGGCTTGTGCTTGGCTTATCTTTCCACGAGATACGGTCAGACAGAGTCACATACGACACAAAAGACAATTGACAGATATCCGAGAGAAAAGGAGAATTCAACAGCTTGAGCAGAGAGTGTTTTATCAAACACGCCGACGATTTAAGTCGAGTTAAAAACACAACAGGGAAGACAGTGAGAGAGACGTTTCATATATGCCTCTGCAGATAATAACTTGGGGGAAAATAACTTTTCATTAAATCTCTCACAACCACAAGTCTTTTACTTGCGCATCATGCTCCACTTGTGTGGGAAGCTATTAACAGGTAGACAGCTGTAACGTATACAATCACCTTCAGGGTGATCTATGATTCCTGCACCACCTCAGCATATTATCACACCTGTTCACATGCTGCAATCTCTCTGAGAGGTTTGATTTGAATCCATTTTCCATCTTCAGTAATGACTGTTATAGGTTGAATGTACTGTACCTGTGACCCCCGAAACAGATGCAGAGCTCTACACAGAAACACATCCACATGCAGGATTACTGTACCTGTGAGGACGCTCTCTGAGTCTTCTCTCTAAACCAGTCTACAGCCAACAAGTCAGTAATGGTCCTTGTTTTGCAAAAAGATGTCGTCACTCTGAAGGTCTACAGCGCTACTCTCTGTCTCACACACATTATGATTTATTTGAAAACCAAAAAATTGGCTAATCGTTAGTCCCTCTGCAGTACTCATTTGTGGATTGCATTTTTGACAGAGCTACTGGAGACAATAAGGACGAACAGGCTTGCAGTCATTAGAGGTGGAGAGAAACACGACTCCGTGGAAATGTTTCTCCATGTCTGCTGGATGTGTAGATAAGCACCTGCTTGCTAAAAAATGTCCCCATATAAGTTTGAAAAGATGGAAATATGTCATGCTTTGGTATGCTGCCTCCCGGAGCCCAAATCGAATAAATAAAATGTATGCAGAATAAAGTAAGGAGAAGACCATGGCGCTGGGTAAAAGACAGCAACACTGACAGTTTGTCGAGGCCGGGAACAAGGACATTCGTCTCAAAGTCAGACACTTTGCACATCTAAACGTCCACCCTGACCTCAACTCTAAGAGGCTTTGTGGCAGTTTAATAGCACACTACTAAAAGCTTGTCATGAAAACGTTTACGCATTTGAACAAAAGACAAATAATGCTGTTGTTGTTCTCGTGAAGACAGAATGTGTTAGTACAAAGTGTATTCGGTAACCTTGAAGATGTTTGTCCAAACAATGGAGTTTAGTCCCCATATTGTGGGAATAGATACTTGTCACCACAACATAATGGATACACGTATACTTCCTCTCACACACACACACACACACACACACACACACACACACACACACACACACACACACACACACACACACACACACCTCTGGGCCATGCCCCAGCAGATGGACTCCCGTGTGTCCCCATGCCTGGGGACCCATGACGGCTAGTCTCTCTGTGAAGTCAGCACTTTAGTGTCAGATCAAATAATTGGATTCACATTTGTCAGCAAAATACTCAGCAGAACCCAGGAAGAGTGGGGAGGGGGGGGGGGGGGGGGGAGGCATTTTTAACGCCGACAGTCAGAGACCGTCTGGGCCTCACTGAGACGCTGACACAGGTCTACTTTCAGTGGATCCTGGTAGAGGCAGCAGTTGAAACTCTCAATGCAATAAATCAGTAGTTTTGCTTTACCCTCAGGGACAAAAATCCAATATTGAAAATCTGAAAATTTAAATGACTCAGTGATCCCTGAAGGCTTCTTAAGGGTATAGCGTAATCTAATGGGATAGAGACACTGCGAAGATGACAAAGCAAGCACAGGACAAGTGGGAAAATTGTACCCGATTACTGTGCATAACCGTACCAAAGGCAATAGCTCAATTAAAGCATTCACATTGTATGAATAACCCTAATCACACAGCTCTACATGTTTTGTCTGATAATCAGCTGTGCCCGATCGCCGACAGGGAACATTTCCACACCTCAGAATAAGAGAAGCAAAAAAGAAGGAAATCACTGGTCATGCTATGTATGCATTTGTAAAGAAACACAACTTGTGTCTAATGTGTAATGCTGGGATACATTGCAAGATTGATGACTACTTAGCAATGCAAATTGTGTTACGTTTGCCGATTATAACTGAAGGAATATCAACATGTGGTCACTGAGATAAGCCGTACTGCTGGCTGTCTGCTGCTCTCTGTTTGCTCTCTCTGGTGGCCCTCTTTAAACCAGCTGACCATTAAAAGAAGCAGCTTCATCATGAGTTCAGCACTCGGCAGGCAAAACACTGGGTCATTAGGTCATTCAATTCCAACTCTGACCCAGTGTGTTGCCAATGATCTCACAGGGAGCGATGTGAGGTGTGAGAAATGAAGGTATAATATGTGGTAGAGACGGGCTTTATGCTTGTCTGAGTTCCTACAAAGTTTACCTTGTAAAACAAAAAGTGATAGTAACGATGTTCTAGAGGCGCTGTCAGTTTTGTGGATTCATCCGAGGCTAAATCATTTGGAAATGTTAACATCCAATTAACAAGAGCAATCCTTTTTCGATATTCTTCTACTTATATTCTCATCAGTTATTGGAATGCTGTCTGGATTAGCACTCATCTATATTGAGACATATCTCCAGGCAGCAGAAACATGCAGTAAAATATAATAAATCTGCAAGACCAAGATACGGACATTACCTCTGTTCCATAAAAATGGGTTATTAAATGTTTACCGAGTGAGTCATATGCAAGTAGCTCAGTTTGTCCATGGCTCAATAAAAAATGTCTTCTTTTTGCCCCTGATAATATTGCTCATAAATAAACTACCGGATATCATTTTCAATCCGGATTTCTTCAAACACGCAACCGCTCAGCACGGAGGCCCTGAGATCGACATTTTCGATTTTGTTGAACCAATTTTTCGACTCAATTGCTTAGTCCAGAGTGAAATATCTTATCGACTACTGTATCAGATGGAGTGCTATAAGATACCATAAAACAAATAAAACGTTCACTCTGCAGCTGCAACTCAGCCTAAATGCAGCTTAGGCTGATGCAAGTTTAGCCAAATTTGACATTGTAGAGCTGTGTGATACGTCCATGACTGATCGCTGCACAAAAGACAACCCCTTTAATTGATGGAGCTTGGCCTTTCCTCTAGTCGCATGACAATGTGTTGCCCCACTGTTGGTAAAGATCAAAATCCAATTTTTCCTCCACCCATCAATTTTGTTTCCGTGTCATGCAGAGCATCGCCGCCTCATGGGATCACCAACAAGGCAAGATACTATTGCTTTTGTTGTCTTTATTCCACTCTTCATTTCGCTTTAATTGCTATATTTTATGGCCTTCTTACTTTTGATATTTGCACTTCTCGTTAACTTTTCTCATTATTTCTCCTGCGACTATTTCAGCGTCTGTTCTGGTCTGTGTTAGATGTGCAAATAAACCAAACCAAACATGCTCTCTACATACTTGAATCACAGCTAGATTTGCTGGTATCGAGTAATGTAGCTACTTCAGAGTTCAAATGTGGATGATTATTTTTCATGTGCATGTAGATGGGGCACTTTATTTAGAACCAAATTGCACGAACAGTGACTATGTAACCAAATTAACTTCATTCTAATGTTGCATTTGCTCGTTCATTTAACATTTATTAGAAAAGAGTACTTCTCTAAAACCTGTTGATTTAACAATAAATAAAACTACGAGGGTATTTGAACACAATTATAATGTTCATGTTATATTTAACACACTGAAATTACAACTGACAGAATAATGGTATCGTGGACCATTATGTGGACTCCAACTCGGCATTTAACTGGAATTCATTCCAAACATGATGCAAACATATGGAAACAATTGAAGAAATAGTATAATCCATCATTTATATCGTCATATCCTTCGTACACAAACTCATGTATGTTCGCCAAAACCCTACTATTTAAAGTACTTCTTTAGTAGCACACCTGCATGTTTCAAATAGTAAGGATTGAGTGAAAATGCATGCGTGAAAGTTTTTTTCAAGAGTACAAGGTAACACAGGGGGAGTAATTGATTAAAATGGTTATTTTGATAATGAAGTATTTCTTTTAAATCATAGTTTGACACTTATTCGTCGTCTTGCACAGAGTTAGATGAGAAGATTGATGCTACTTTCATGTCTATGCTAAATATGTAGCTACAGCTAAAAGGTGATTAGCGTGACTTAGCATAAAGACTAAACGGAGGGGAAACAGCTAAGAAGGCAACACAATTTGCCTCTCAGTGACAAAGCTCACTGAGTCTGAGCACAAACAGAAATATAAACACGATCATTTCTTGTTTCATGAGGAGTTACATGCATGAACTATTATTTGCAGTGACTTCCTGAGCTTTAGAGGTGCTGGCAGGCTTGCCGCTTCTCCACGCTTCCATCTTTATGCTAAGCTAAGCTAGCCACTTGCTGGCTCTAGCTTCATATTGTCAGACCATTCCATCCATTTTCCGTACTGCAAAAATGGACGAGAGGAATAGTCGAACAAATAAATAAACTAAAGGATTATGCTGATGTAGCTTTTAATTCAATAAGTGTTATAAATGTAGAACTAATTCAGCCTCATTCACTTTCTTCTCATGATGATACATGACATATTTTTAGGGTGCTTAAAAGATTTCCCCGCATTTAGCGGCAAAACGGTTCCGTTTGCTGCAGGATTTGCTGGACTTATTTCACGCCTTAAGGTCAGACTAACATCTCGCTGGATGTGTAGGGACAATCATAGCACGACGATCTATTTCCTTGAGACAAAAGGTCAGATCCTCTGGTTAGAAATTCATGAGACTATCAAGCTTGTTGTTGGCCAAGACATCTCATTTACCGGTACACTTAGCCGATGTGCGTCAGTGACCTGCAGCTGCCTGAGGGCCTCCTTCTGTCTTGAGTGTACTGGATATTACATTCCCCCCCCCCCCCCCCCCCCCAAAGACTGGATAATCTGTGGATTGAACCAGTTAATGTAAACTCTACGAAAAGCCTAAACATATATATTCATCTGTTGTCCCTTTAGAATTTTATTGAGTTTCGCAAAACCACATGACAAACGAGCTATTTTGTTTTATTGGATTTCACTTTGTCGGGTTAATTCTGTCATGTAGATATTCTCACATCGTCTCTGTGCTTTGTACTTCAAAAAAAAAGAAAAGAAAAGCAATAAAACAGAATATAGCTTCTTTTTCATTACATGTGTCATTTTGCATTCAGTCATTTGCACGAAATAATGGAGAAGAAGAACAAAGAAATAATGTTATCACTCTTCTTATAGGTGGAAAATTCAAAATTCAGAGCATATCTTTGAGTGAAGGATTGCCACCACACAGCTGTCAGCATGTGGGCTGCTGAGCCGGTGGCTTGCAGCTTACGGTGACAGAGCGAACAGCGTCTACATGAGGGGGAACTGGAGGGTGGGAGTTATGCTTCACAACAACTACGCACTGGTTGGGGACGGCGTTTTTTTGGCAGTGAAGAGCGGCGGTGATGCCAGTGGGGCGCATACACACTGTGACTCACATTGACTAACATGGACACGTGGCAAGAGCGACCACATGAACAAAGCACAAAGAAGATTTCAACCACACAGAGGGAGAGTGACTTCATTTTTGGCTCATGATGCCAATACTGCTGTTCATCTTGACATTAATAAGTAATCAACTTAAGTTACATAAAGTACGTTTTTTTTGGCATTTACATCTCGGATCTACTTTGTGACATGCCACTTGTACATCCCTGTCTTAGCACACCTTGGTATCGTGTTGCACATTCCGTTCGGTGATGCAGGGCTTTTGCCATTGTGTTTTTGTAAATTATGCTCATGCATGATCGACCTCTGTGTTGTTTAATTCCCAATTCCATACCAGTAAGGCAAGGTCGAAACATCGATGTTAATTAACCACTTGTGAATTGTGCATCAATGGGTCCTGGATGCAACACAAACATGCATGCTGCCGTGTCTCAGCTCAGCCTCCCAGCCTCGCTACTTTGTCTGCAGGTCTCCCGGGATCCCAGGGAACTCATCTATCTGTAAGAAGCCAGAACAAGCTTTTTGATTTGATTTTCGGCGTGTATAAATTATTCAGAGTGCGTCCCCCTACATTTGTCTCCGATGGAGCCTGGCTGTTCCGTTGGTGTCGAACTCTCTCCATCTAACTCTGACGCCATCTGTCTTTCTCTTGCTCACTCGCTCCGTCTCAGAACCCCCACTCCCTTCTTCAAACACACACACACACACACACACACACACACACGATCTGTCTTTACCTCATCTCAATAGGCCTTGGCGAGTACTCTCAGGAATATCGATCATGACACCCTTGTGTGGCAGGCCTTCTCTGCAGCACACAGCAGATAGAGCAGGAACTCTTTTGGGATGACTAGACTGGATTTCAGCTCCATGTTATGAGCTCAGAGTGGCCCAAAAAAAAAGGCAGGAAAAGCCTTTACATGAAGGTACCAACATACCGTGGGGCTCTCAGGGGCTTGGATTAGTCGCGGCGACTCTGCATAGCGTCGCTGCATTATTAATCTAGAAGGAGGCTGAGCCTTACTTCATGTCTTGTGCTACCACACAGGCTAGACAAACCAATCTTGGTTCGCTCAGACCAGCTGGGAAACACCTGTCAGAGGAAGCGTAATACTCTACCTCGCTGCTGCCGAGGTGCTTTTGAGCAACAAACCTGACACTGAATTGCCCAAGTGAAGCTGCTCAGCATCCGGCGGTGGAACACTGAGGCTGCACTGGGCAGCTCCCAGGTGGGAATATATACTGTATATAGGAGTCGGAACGTGAAGTAGAGCTAAGAAAGAAGTATGCAAAAGAACATGCCTGCTCAGCAAAAACATTCCCTGGATATAAATATATATAAGGGCTCAACTAAGTTCATCCTTTGACAATCTGAAGACACAATTCTGCACATCACTGCTTTGCATCTCATTATGCTCGTTGAACTTCCACATTAAGTATGCATCCATAAGCAGCGGGGCTACAGTGTACTTATGTTGATCTGCAAAAAGCCAAAGTGAAGCCGATACACATTGTCCTGTTTTTGAAAAAGCGTTTCACAAGCACAAAATTGTGCACAGTCATGGTCATTCTAACTCCTTTAATCCTCACCTGCAGGCGGGTCAGTCTTACCAACTCGTACTGTGCAGACAAAGGGGAAATGTCCATTAAATGATGCACAAAACATCTACCATATTTGAATATTTCACTCGGTAAAATTCTTATACAGTAGTTTAGATGGAGAGCTTGAACAAGTTGATACACATTGTTTTCAAGGGGAAAAAGGTTTAAAAAGTGTCACTTCATTTAATTAAGTAAAAATAAAAACATTTCTCCCTCTTACCACGAGTGGTATCCAACCAGCCATGGGGCTCGCTGTCAACTGTTTCCTTAGAGACGATATCTTTAGTGGTAGTTTCCATTAACAGTGTTCACAATGAGGGATTAACATTGGACCTCAAGCAAGAACATGTTTGTGTTCTTATCCTAAACTGTTCTTACTTCTCTTCTGTGTTGTTTGAGGGTTTCAAGTTGAATTCACAAAACCCTCCAAACAGCACAAACTTGTAAATTGCCCGTTTCAACTTGATGAGTGCCACCTGTGCCTGAGAAGGTGCGGGCAAGTGTCATTCACAAAAATGTCTCCCCAAGAGTAAAAAAGAAGAACTTTACAAAGTGGAGCTTGACGTGGTCTTGTCTGAAAGGAAAAACTCCGCACTTAGCACCGTCGGTCGTAATATTCGGGCCCAAAAGTGAAGAGAACATTACAAAAGCTGTCAACACTGTGCCATCGCAGAGCTGTACAGTGGCAGACATAAAGAAGGAATAGTTTGAGATTAAGACAGATGCCAAAAACGTTTTGCTGAAGCAAAGTGGTCCATAACTTCGATGGGAGGTGGTCAACGGGACGTGTGACAGCAACTTGCATGAAGACCCTGAGGCAGCTATTGGAGGGTGAGAAAAGTGATATAGCCAGTATAGAATTGCTGTAGCTGTCACAACACTGTAAACATTACATCAACTCAACAAATTCCCTAACATCACTCGTACATGTAATGAAGAAGGGATCTGATCATATGACCGCGTGAGACTTCTGGAAAGACATGTTGAAAATTAATCCTTCATCGCTGTGAGGACCACAATCAAAATTTGCATTGACCCCCCCCCCCCCCCCCCCCACTGTGTATGTATGTGGATTGCAGTGAAACCAGGACAATGAAAACCAAAACTCCCCATATGGCTATCGATGCCACTGGAGGTGACAGTGGAAATATGCTTTTTTTTTTTTTTAACAATTTAGTTGAACCGACCCTTTGGAGAGCTTTGAGTAAAAAGGTGTTTGCTTTGCAGTGTACTTGTTGCACTAAAAAGTCATTCCCGAACCTCCGCCGCGTGCCCCTTTGGCTGGGTGACATTAGAATGATGTCATGTAGGATGGGAGCTGACGTCGTTACAATCAGCCTCTCAGTAACCTGTGATTAGCCGGGGAGCTTGTTTGCTTTGGGGTATTGCATATGTCATGGATGTTAAGTAAATCGGCAAACATCTGGGATGATATGAATACCCTCTATTATCCATAAACTTGGGGGAATTAAATAACCCCCGCTGTGCGGCTGCTGAACAGCGTGCTCAGGCGTCCTAATAAATACTTACTCATAATTTCGACTCGCTCTCACGCTGAGAGAGGGCGACAGGGGGCGGCTGCCGAGGTCTCGCTGCTGTGAATGGGGAATAAAACCGCTATGTGTGAGTGTCGGGTTTATTTACCGCCTCTGCGCTCAACTCACACAAACTGGATCTGCACTCATCAAACATAATAACATTGCCTGATGTTTAATTGATTGATAGCACTTTCACATCGAGATTGATGAGGAAATATGAAAATTGTGATGTGACCCCCACTGTGAAATTACACCACAGTGAGAATAAAACAGAAAGTTAAACGCTGTGTGTGCTTTCAACGGCGTCCACAAAGGAAGCAGAAGTGGCCATCGATCTTAAAAAGACAGTCAAGCCAGTTTATTATCTGCAGGGCTGATTGTGGGCTAAACTTGGGGTGGGGGGGGGGGGGTCAGCTGGGTGAAAAAAACACATTCGGCCCAGCAGACGTGCTCATCCTCCCGCATGTATACACAGACAGTCTGCAGCCAGCAGCCCCCACTGTACCCGAGATGACAGTGGCTTGGTTCAAGGGTCAAGGGCCAGGCTGCCATCACAGGGAGACTGGAGCTCGAGGCAGTAATCTAACAGCGTGTCTTATCGAGGCTTCAGACTCCATGACTTCACCCATCTGCATGGGAGTGAGGGGGGGGGGGGGGGGGAACATAGAAAATCCACTTGGAATTATAAAACCTTCACCGGGCCAAGCTTCAAAAGCCAGAACTACATGCTCATACCGAGAAGAAAACATTCCTCACAAACCAAGTGGCGAAAAAAGATGACAGATATTAGCTTTTTAGTTATCTGCCGAAATCAAGGAGCTGCACCCTGCAAATAGCTGAAGAGCTCTCTCCTTTAATCCCCCCAAAAGAGAAACAAAACTAAATGATGGAGAACATATCCCCTGTAGAATTACTCTGATGACTAACATGGATGGGAACATTAAGGCTTATTCATAATAAGGCTTATAGGTAATACCTTTCATCCAAGGCTCCTTTAAACACCTGCTTCCTCTAATATTAACTGGATAATTGTGGGTTGATGTCAGATACATGTGTCTGAAGTAACATATGATTAAACTGTGCATAATCAAACTGACATTAAAACATTTTTTTTAGGCACTCAGGCCAGTTAAGGATATTCTTTTGGCGGCCCATTAAAAAGCCCGGCAGTGAATTTAACATAGCAGGAGACATTTATGAATACGTCTTCATCTGGTTGGGGGCCAACTGGCAAAAGTGGCTACTTTTCCATGGAAATGCCACATACACAGTCCATCATCTCCTTGGTGTTAATGCAAGAGCACTTCAATTATCATACTCCATGCTGTGCAATAAGAATTTAGCTTTTCTGCATTATTCGCTTGCGACAGAGACAAATGTACAGTAGATGTGAAGAGCGGCGGCCAAAATAAGGCACAGGCAGAGCTAAACGAGCCAGCCCGGGGCTGCTGCAGGGACTCTTTTGAGCCATGCTAGTGGCTTGGCTTTAGAAATGGCAATGTTGGTCAGTCTGTTTGGTCAGCCCAACACTTTTAGGCCAGACTGAAATATTACAACAACTATTGGGGAGGATTGTAACGCAATTCAGAGCATCACACTGAAACCGTGTGATCCCCTGAATTTACCTCCAGTGGTAAACATTAGGGGCTCGTCCTTCAGAAAGAACCAATTGACCTGGGCAGTAAAGTTAATTGCGCATGCACTTTTAACCAGCGCTTGGTCATCAGGTTTGGAGAGGACGAAGGGAGTGACGGCAGTTGGAAGACTGGAAAGTACAAAACAGGAAAGATAGACGGACAGAAGGAACGAGAGCCCACTCTTCTCTCCGCAAAATGTCCAGACACAAGAGAACTTTGTCCTTTAGCTGCAGCTCAGGCTATTCTGCTGTGTCACAAATGACACCGTAATTACAGAGCAGGGACCAAAGGAAGACAGCCACTGCCCACTTAACCTCCACAGTGGGAAAATCAGCAAGCAGGGGCAATTACACAACTCCTGCTCCACGTCTGACTCTAACAGTCACTGTCTTTACAACTCCTCCGGCTCTTCAGTGTGTTTTCCTTAAGATAACAGGCATTTCTTTCTCTCATGCCTTATAGATAACGGATATGTCCTCACACATGCACATCCGAGAAGGATGAAGCAATCCCTTTTCCTGCTGGAGGCTGCCAAATATGTTACAGTATTAACATTTAACCACCAGTCTATAGATATGCCAAAGACTTCTGAGCAATCAGAATGATATTCGTGTCATTCTGATTGCTCTCCTCAGAGGTGGAGGAATGGTGAGGAATGATAACATCTCCTGAGCTTTTGTCGGTGCACCTATACTGTGATAAGTGTTTGGCACTGGGCACGAATGGTTGATGTATGGCAGCCCTGGGCGATTATTATCACCGCCACATTCATCTCCCCAAGACCATTGATTTGCAATTAGTCCCGGGGTGATGTTACATACTCAGGTCCCTCCTTTACAACCAGGTACAGTATCTTTTGTGCGCTCAGCTGTTGTTGTCGAGTCCCACTGTGTCGCCCCGGGCTCTAAGTCAGCGTGGATAAAGTATTCAGCAAGTGTGATGTTGTCGACTTCCATCGTGATCCCTATGAATTGCTGTGTATAAGTATGCAGGTGGAGTGGCGGTGTGTGTCTCATCCCCCCCTTCGCGATGTATGCAGGCGGTTTTATCACACCCTGACTGGGAAGACAGATGGCTTTGAATAGGGGAGCCTAATGTAAAAGTGTGTGGAGTGTTGCGGAGGGGGGAGATAAGCAGTAGCCGGCCATTTCTCCCTGGCTTTGTTGGGGTACGGGGCCTTAAATCACCTGTTATCTCCTGCAGCCTCAGCCAGACGCTAATGGTCATCACAGCGGGCTGAACCCTGCAGGCAGCAGGGGGGGGGGCGAGGTGGTCCTCTCCACAGCTGCAGCAGCAGGCTTCACACAGAGGGGGTAGTGGAGTGGATGCATGCTTCAGCAGCAACATTAGTCTCTTTGTGCTGTACAGTAGAACAGGCGTCCCATCAAAACAAAGCCCATTAGGTTACTGTAAAGTGTCTTCACTGTCACTATCCAGGCTGCCGTATAGTATTCGGGGTATTCTGGTTTCTTACAACTTGTGGTTGGTTTTGATGGACACTTTACCCATTAAAAGAATTGCTGAGGTATGGGAAGACAGCAACGTCACGTCAGCAAAGTCCAGTGGGGCAAGAAGCATGAGATATTCTGACAAGTTGGGAATGAGCCCAGATTTGAGCAGTATTACCTAAAACAGGCACAACAGCCGTGGTGGCTAAGATACAGTGGGACAGGCGGTCTCTCTTGAGCTGGCTTTTGGGTTTACATACACATGTATCAATCATGTAAGATTTAATTTAAGACAAGTGTGACCTCTTCTAGAATATCTCCCCAACAAACAATCCTTAATATCAAGTCAGAAAAAGAGAGAGAGACAGAGAGAGAGAGAAAGAGAAAGTGAGAGAGAGAGAGAGAAAGAGAGACAGAGAGAGAGAAAGAGAAAGAGAGAGAGAAAGAGAGAGAGACACAGAGACAGAGAGACAGAGAGAGAGAAAGAGAGAGTGAGAGAGAAAGAGAGACACAGAGACAGAGAGAGAAAGAGAGAGCGAGAGAAAGAGAGAGCTACAGAGACAGAGCGAGAGAGACAGAGAGAGAGAAAGAGAGAGAGAGAGAAAGAGAGAGAGACACAGAGACAGAGAGAGAAAGAGACAGAGAGAGACACAGAGACACAGAGAGACACAGAGACAGAGAGAGCGAGAGAAAGAGAGAGAATGGATGAACATAAGAAGGGAAACAAAACACGACATGGAATCCTCTATAGGTCTGTATTTCCCTGTGGTTGATCACAGAGTACATGCTGATGACCCTCTGTGGTTAAAAATCGGTGTATTGTTGTCGGAGGCGTAACATGACGTGATGAGGAAGAGTGCAGCACAGACTGACTGCCCCAAGTGAATCACCACGCAAAAATGAATTGCCCTTAATAGAGTATGAAGCGATATAATTAGCATGCATCTTTTATTCCCAAATCAATATAATCAAATAGTTTCCCGGCAGCCCAGCATCATATGATCCGTGGTCTGGCATTGGTCCATAGCCTAGGGATTAATAACCTCTTATCCTAACCATTTGACTTCATGGTAAAACCAAAGGTGAGAGGTAATTATACCCGGTGGCACAGGGAAACGGTCTGCACATGCAACAGTGGACTGTAAACCATGTTGGATGTTTCCTACATACGGTTTGGGGAATCATTTCATACATTGCCTTAATTTTCTCTCCGAAATAAGTCTGAAGTGGGGGTTTGATTACAGGGCCTGAACACTTACAGTCAGTTTGAGCAGCGGGGTCTTACACAAACACACTCTTTATTATCATGATCATCAGACTATCATCAGAAATGTGATGACACTCGGTCGACTGTTTGCTCCAATGACCGATCTTGACAGTTACCGATATTAATGAGGGCCAAAACTCTGAGAATAAGACCTACGCTCGACAACAAACAAAAGTTATCCTTCAAAACATGCTATCGCAATATTACAGTCACCCGCCATCATTACCATGTATAATATGAACTATAATATCAATAACACACTCAGTCGTCATCAGCCTGGCAACACAAAGCACTTTGTCTGTTTGGCAAACAAAGGAAGCTGCAGAGCGGAGTGACTGCGGCTCCATTATCTGTGAGACAGTCTCAGGCGAGCTGTGCTCTTCACGAGACCGTCAACAACTCCACTGTTGTTACCTGCAACTCAGGAAACACTTGTCAAGCATGTCCTGCTGTTATTTCTGACAAAACTCAGTGCACTACCCTCAGCCCAAAATGAATATACACACCTACTCCTCCGCCTGCAGGATGATAGCAGGATGTGGAACTTTTATTGACAGCTAGTACTATGAGTTGCATGAGTATGAACATGATTTGTGTAGAGTTTGAAAAGGTAAACAACAATGTAGTCCTCAGGTGTGTCTGCACTCCATTATGAACATTGATTCATTGGATTCACAGCAGGGATCGCCGTTTAAGTACAGTACGCGTGCCAAACAAAAGGCTTTTGTTCCTCTGAGTGACGATGTACTTCTCAGCAGGCTAAAGTTGGCCCTGCTCTGCGCCAAGAATCAGGTTCATAGAATCAGGTTCATAGTGAGTCGCGACAACAGGGTGGGATTAAAAATACGGAGGTAATAAAAGCCAGACTGCGGCCGATTGCTGAGTTGATTGAAGTTGAAAAGGATCAAGATTCACACCCTACACAACTGTCTTCGCCTTGTGAAAAACCCAGTTTCTTGTTCTCGTTCCTCCCCTCTGCTTTGATGTGGGCCAGGTACCGTGGGGCAGACTTCACTTCTTACTGCTGCGCCAACAGAGCACTGATTGAAGCCGGCCAGGACTACAATAATCATTTCCTCTCCCTTTGTCATGAGTCAGTCAGAATTAATTCAGCTGTCCTTTACAAGATTAGAATTCCACCAGGCGATGGCGTACCCACTTATCTCCATGCAATATGAATTCCGTCAGAGTTACACGGACACATTGGAATCTTGGTCCATGTTCTTGGAGCGCTAAAAGGACAGGTTCACCATTTCTTTTTTGTCCTAAAAGCAACAGTCGCATGCCCATATGCAAATTGAAAAAAGTGATTGGTCACTCTAATGGTTCATATGTGAAGGGATTCCTCTCTCGGCCAACCTGTGCAGGCTCTGGCTATCGGTCTGATGATGGATGAGCCTCTGGGGCCATGGGGCTATATACCGTGTAGCCAGCGGATATCCGGGCCAAGACTTCCTCCTCCGTGCATAGCTCGTTGTTTACAGTCTGAATAGGAACTTGAAACGCATATCAACACTTTGTCATGTTGCCTACAGATTCTGCATATGAATGCAGAATAATCTTATTGAGATTATCTCTCAAGGCGATTCCGGTGTGTTAGAGACAAAAGGCCAAAGTGAAATATCTCATCAACTATCGGATGGATTGCTATGAGATACTCGAGGTCCCGAGAGAATAACTTCTGTTGACCTAATACCGGCTTACATGGAATACAAAATGAACGAGATTCCCATCAGCCTCAGCTGTACTAATTAGCAAACGT
Source organism: Melanostigma gelatinosum (assembly GCF_949748355.1). NCBI lineage: Eukaryota > Metazoa > Chordata > Actinopteri > Perciformes > Zoarcidae > Melanostigma > Melanostigma gelatinosum. The sequence goes on along the minus strand of NC_136652.1, from coordinate 11,444,394 downwards.
TGGAACGCTGACACTCTGAGATGGTGAACCAAGTAATTAATACCTGCTAAACATCAGCACGTTGGAGACATCGCTGTGTTTGCACGCCGATCATAGCGCTTAGCTCAAAGCACCACTGTGCACAGGTACAGCCTCCCTTGTTTCTGTGGCCATGTGAGTATTGCTTTAAGACAGACTTTAAAATAAAATGAAAGCAACACGTTGACACGTGCGTTTGGAAACGGAGGAGGCACTTAGATGGGGACAGATTCCCTTCCAACGCACACCTTTATGTGGGAGGCAAACGGCCTCACTCTGCTCTCGAGCTCCGCAACAATTAGACCACAAAAGCAGAGAAAGAAACCCCCGCCTGCTAAAAAAAACAACCCCCCGAATGCTCGATCACGAGCGGAGTCCAATTAACAGAATAATTAACTGAACTAACGTCTCTCTTAAACGACTGTTGCAGGCCACTGTGACAACAACGAGTGCATTTTAATTAAAGTGCCCTCCAGTTAGTGCGTGCGTTTAGAAAGCCCACGAGGGCCTCTTTCCCAGTGAATTGAGACATTCAATGAACTGCTGTACGCTGCATGTGCATTATCAACGCTTTGTCGACGTGGGCTAAATTGGTTGCGGATTGTTGTCAGGCAGGAGGGGGGAAAAAACCCCCAAAACGATCCAATAAAAGTATTATTCTCCCTCGCACACACCAAACAGCTCATCTCCGCTCCCAGCGCCGTGGGTTTCCTTATGGGTGTCCGATGAAGCATGCAGATCAGCGTTGAAATTAAAGAGGGATCTGTAATGAAACTCCCAGATTCCCCCCCCCCCCCCCCCCCCGGTAAGAAAGTAACAAGACAGCCCATAAATAAGACACAAGGAACGAGATCATGAACGATTCAGACGTGCAGGAAGCAGGAGACGTAAGGGAGAAGTAGGAGACGAGACGAGAGCAGGAAGTGTTTTGGCTCGTGGGCAGACATGTCATGTAGCTAAATGAAGAAGTGTAACGTGTCTGTTGTAGGTCTTCCGTTTGAAATGTAAATCAAAGACAGATTTAAGAGTTTTTACTCTGTAATGATTGAAAAATGGATTCAGACTCTAACTGAATGATTTATAAAACAAACTACTGAAGGTGTGAGTGTGTAGCTCTTGTCCCGGATGCCTAAATGATTCCAGAGGCAGGCTTCTCCTTTTTATGGAGACATCAAAAGATGAACTTCAGGTAATGACTTTTACTCTTCAAAAGTAGATGGATGGATAGACAGACAGACACCCTTCAGGAAATGAACTCTTCAAATGTTAAAATAAGCCTTGATTCCCAGTTTGGAATATGTGTAATGTAGTTGAAGCGTCTTCAGCCTGATTGAACGAGCAGGTGTCGCCGGGTAAGAGATGGAGGAGCAGATGGCAGAATCAGACTGAAAGGGAAAAAAAAGAAAAAATGCCTTGTTGGTTTCTCAAGTTTATTCGATCTGTGGTTATCAAAGACAATGCCCGAGAACATAAGTTATGAAAAAAAGCCTTCATGAGGGGGAGTCTTGAGTTTGAGATGACATAGCATTATCATTTTAAAAACGGCAATGTTGAAAGTAAAAAAAACAAACAAACAGATGGACAGGAAGAGACAGCAGAGATGCCGAAAAAGGACATTATCTCGGTGGAGTGCTTCTTTTGGTGCGCCTCGGGACGGCTCCTGTGTCTGTGCGCCATGAGTTCACCATACTCCATATAATCTTACCATTGTTAACTAGAGGTCCCCCCACAGCCGAGTGACTGGAGTTCACCATTGTTCCAAGTGCTGGGGGGGGGGAAGGGGGCTGAGGACAGTCCCCACTGTCACCGCCAGCCTCCCCCGCTGGCCACACAAACACTGTTCAGTCAGGAGGAAAGCCAGAAATAAAAACACACACTGCTCATCATTAAATCAGGCACCGGGTCGTGACGTGGCCCGTTAGACTTAAACAGCACACACAGGCACACTTCATCACGCGCACATCCATCCACCCACACACACACACACACACACTGTACAGTATACAATGCACAAGCCCCATACGCACAAAATTAAGACCGTTAAAAACACACCCGATAAAAGCACAATATGGTATTTTAAAATTAATTGCACATGGAGAGACAAGATGGAGGAAGCACAGTGGGGTGGAGGAGGAAGAAAGGGGGGTGGGGAAGAGGACACAGTACATTCAGTAAACAAAGGAGGAAAAAAAGGAGGCAAGATTAGAATCAAAACCACTGAAAGGAATTAAATAAAAATCAAAACACTTCTTTTCCAGTTTGTCATCTTTTTTTCGAGTCTTACAGTAGTCCCAGTCTCGTCTCGGGAGAGCGAGCTCGGTCAGTTGTGTGGATTTTAATAGTTTTTCTTGCTTCAGTTAAAATCAATGTTCATGTCTACATCTCTACAGACCCCAAGTTTAGAGCGTCGGGCAGGGGGGAGTAGTGGTAGGGTGCAAGTCTTCCATGACCTGTCATACGCACAGGCATTTACACGCTCGCATACACACACACACACACACACACAAGCTCTCATAAACACATAAGAGTGCATTCTCATTCCTATCACCCCTGGGTTCAGGCTTTTTCTTTTCTTCCCAGCTTAGCGCACTAAGTACGCATCTCTCCTCTGTACAAAAGCTGCCTCCTTCCCTGGAATCGGAGTCCGCGTATTCATCCTCGCTCCTTCTCTTCTTTTATTTTTTTAATTTCCTCTTCTTTTTTTGTTACTTCTTTTGAGAGCTGAGCAGTTTGTCCGCCTCGAGGTACGTCGGGTACTTCACGGTCTCGATCTTCTCTTTCACCTTGTAGGACGGGTAGAGGCCTGTGCGGCCCAGTTTGCGGTTCATGCCTTTGGAGTATCCGTCCCAGTGGTTGCCGGCCACGCCGATCACGTCCCCGGGCTCCAGGGGAATGTCCTCGCTGTCCCGCGGCTGGTGGGGGTAGATGGCGATCTGGTTGTGGGCGTTTTGACCTCCGAAGTAGTAGATGTCATCCAGGGAATAGAAGAAGGAGGAAGCGTCTGGATGCAGCGTCTGCATGATCTCGTAGGCCACGCGGCAGACCTGAGACAGAAAACGCAGGCTGGGATTATTTTTCTTAGATCTATTATTTGTATTTGTCTCGAGCACGAGGCTGTAGAGGCGCGATAACATGCTTTTACGGGGACAAAAGTACTTGAAGCGCCGGTAAAAGGGATAAAATGTGCTAAGCGACTCATTCCTTGCCGTGGACTCTGAAACCCAGAGTGTGAACAGGAAACATGAGGCTCACACTTTATTTTTAGGTGCTGGCAGAAAGCCCGATCCCTCCGCGTTATAACTCACTACAAAACAGCACTTTAGAAGCTGAGACGATCAGGATAATGGATGATGAATGCCACTGTAATGTCAAAGCCGTAATAAATGGGCTTTGGATCATGTGACTGGAAATGGGACAATGAGGTTTGTTGACGATCACACGATTGTGATGATCAAAAACGTTGTGGATCGCTTTGTGACAAACTGGAAGCATCACGTGGTGATTGTCTTTCCTGTGTCTCGAACACAAAGCCTTTAACTGCTTGAATCAGTTGGTTTTTTAAACCCTTTTCATAATTAACAATACAATCCAGGTGTTCTTGTTTTTACATTAATTAAGGGTTATTCTTCTTCATGAACTGTAACTTATAATTGTTAATTCAACAGCGAAATCATTGCGCTTGAAAGCCCATTATATATATATATATATATATATATATATATATATATATATATATATATATATATATATATATATATATATATATATATTAAGGAAGTCTTAAGGGAATCACTTCACTATATGTCCAAACATTATTTATTTGATTCCACTTCATTGCTTCCTTGTCTATTGGCAGGCACAAATCTAAATTCTTAAACCCAATAATCCAATCAGGACTCTCTGTTCACAGGGCTCCCATCTGTCCCCAGAGTGAAAAAGAAGTCCAAAGGTCCTTTTCCTATCGCACCCTCTTCCTCTGACGGAGCCTCGATGGACTTTAAACAGTCGGATTCAGTGCAAGCCTTTAAATCCAAACTCAGTACTCACGTTTTTGCCTTAACTTTCAATTAGTTGTGTATTCTTTCATTGCTTGGCTGGCGGGTCAGTCTCTGTCTCAATGTATTATTTAAGCTTAGCAGTCAAACATTATTATTTTAACTTTAAAGCCACCGCTTCTCAAGAACCCTTGTTGTTTGTGTGCCTCTCTTTGTGCCAGTCAGTCTGTCTCTCTCTCCCTCTGTGTGTTTGCTCGTTCTCCTCGTCTGTGTGAATGATGCACTTGAGGTCGCCTGTCGTGTGTTTGTGCAGCCGGTCCTCTTTTCCAGGTCACATGGTGGAGAGGAGGCTGCCTGGCTCACGCTCCATCTGTTTGGCAACACCTGGAAGATGCTCAACATCCTCCTGGCTCCAATCCTTTTCAAATACGTTCAAGTGTCATTTTTGTCGTACGTATTGCCTATATTGTAATTTTATTGTGTTGCTTATTCCGGACACACAACATCTATTGCATTTCTGTCCGTCCTGGCAGATGGAAGTTTTGGCTGTTTTTTTCCTCGCATTGCTGAGTCAAGACAAGTCAAAATGACTTCAAACTTGACCCCGAACTTCAGTGTCATCGAAATACTAGAGCGTAAAAGTGGACTGACCTGTGAGGAGAAGGTGCAGACCAGGAAGTCGGTCTGTGACAGGAAGTGGATGTCCAGGATTACTCCTCTGAGCGAGTTCTCGGTGTAGCGGTTGTGAAGGCCTGCCGACCACGAGATGGAGTTATCGCTGATGAACTCATATTCTGGATACCTGGAAGGGACAATAAGTCCAGAGTCAGAGTACGACAAGAGAGGGTCAAATGATACAAATACAGAGAAAAACAGACTCTCACAGATCAGATGGACAGACTCACAATGGGCATCAACACACACACACACACACTCCCAGACACTGACTTAGTTTTGGCTTCCTGCAGCAGGGAGGGGTCGTCAGTGGCCAGGTAAACTCGTTTCTTGTCGATGTGGACACGTCTGGCCAGATTTTGGAACTGCTCCTCCACATGCAGCATGTACTCCTCTATGGGATGGAAGGCCGCCTCCGTCCCCACTTTATCTGTCCTCCTCACATGGACTCTACAGACAGACAGACTGCGTTACAGACGAGTATTGTAATGTCATTTTTGATGAAGTTGGCGTTGGGTTTTGTACATCTGCACTCTAAGCTCGTAGGGTCTATTAACACAGTTATGGCGGTGTCCCTCAAGATTACATATGTGCAGTTCACCTCAAACTTCAAGAAACGTTTCGCTAAGTATGCACCAAGAACCATTATCCTAGAACAACCCCAGGTTCCTCTTCAGCACTGTAGCCAGGCTGACAGAGAGTCACAGCTCTGTTGTGCCGAGTATCCCTATAGACCTCAGTAGCAATGACTTCATGAACTTCTTTAATGATAAGATTATAATTATTAGAGAGAACATTAATAATCTCCTGCCCTCGACCGATCTTTCCACAAATAGAGTAACCTTAGAAACAGCTGTAAACGCTGATATATGTTTAGATGGCTTTACTCCCATTGACCATGACAAACTGACTTCAACAATTTTTACGTCTAAACCTTCCACCTGTCTCTTAGACCCTATACCGACTAGGCTGCTTAAAGTGCTACCATTAATTAGCACAACTTTATTAGATATCATCAACCTGTCTTTAGTAACAGGTCATGTACCACAGTCCTTCAAAGTAGCTGTGATTAAACCTCTTCTTAAGAAGCCCACTCTGGATCCAGAGGTGTTGGCCAACTATAGACCGATCTCTAACCTTCCCTTCCTCTCTAAGATCCTTGAGAAAGCAGTTGCAAATCAGTTGTGTGACTTTCTGTGTAACAATAGTTTATTTGAGGATTTTCAGTCAGGATTTAGAAAGCATCATAGCACAGAGACAGCTCTGGTAAAAATAACTAATGACCTTCTAATCGCATCAGACAAAGGACTCGTCTCTGTTCTTGTCCTGTTAGACCTGAGTGCTGCGTTCGACACTATAGACCACTACATCCTGTTGCAGAGACTGGAACATTATATTGGCATCAAAGGAACTGCACTGAACTGGTTTGGATCCTATTTATCGGATCGATCTCAGTTTGTTTATGTAAATCATGAAGCCTCGATGAAGACCAACGTCAGTTATGGAGTTCCACAAGGTTCTGTGCTTGGACCAATCTTGTTCACCTTATATATGCTTCCTTTAGGCAATATTATCAGAAAACACTCTATAACCTTTCATTGTTATGCAGATGATACTCAATTATATATATCGATCAAACCAGATGAAACCAACCGGCTTGCTAAACTGCAAGCGTGTCTTAAGGACATAAAAACCTGGATGACCTGCAACTTCCTGATGTTAAACTCAGACAAAACTGAAGTTATTCTACTCGGCCCAGAACACCTCCGAAATCAGTTATCTAGTGATATAGTTTCTCTAGATGGCATTGCGCTGGCATCCAGCAGCACCGTCAAGAATCTTGGAGTTACCTTTGATCAGGATTTGTCTTTCAACTCTCAGATAAAACTTATTTCTAGGACTGCCTTTTTTCACCGACGTAATATTTCAAAAATGAGGCACATCCTATCTCAAAGCGATGCAGAGAAATTAGTTCATGCATTTGTTACCTCTAGACTAGATTATTGCAATTCCTTATTTTCAGGCTGCTCTAATAAGTCTCTTAAATCTCTCCAGCTGATCCAGAATGCTGCAGCTCGTGTACTAACAAGAACTAAGAGGAGAGATCATATTACTCCTGTATTAGCTTCTCTGCACTGGCTCCCTGTAAAATCTAGAATATAATTTAAAATCCTTTTACTTACCTACAAAGCCCGAACTGGTCAGGCTCCATCATATCTTAAAGAGCTTATAGTACCATACTGCCCTACTAGAGAGCTGCGATCCAGAATGATTCAGGGTTACTTGTGGTTCCTAGAGTCTTAAAAAGTAGGATGGGAGCCAGAGCCTTCAGTTATCAAGCTCCTCTTCTGTGGAACCAGCTTCCCGTTTCAGTCCGGGGGGCAGACACACTCACCACATTTAAGAGTAGGCTTAAGACTTTCCTCTTTGATAGTGCTTATAGTTAGGGCTGGCTCTGGCTTGCCTTGGACCGGCCCATGGACAAACTGGTACAGGCAAAAACTACAGGGGGACTTCCTACACTGAGCACCTCTCTCCTCCTCTTCTTCACCTCCGTCTGTATGCATTGATGTTCCATTAATGCTCATTACTAACTTTACTTCTTCCCCGGAGTATTTGTGCTTTCTCGCCTCACAGGATGACCGCAGTTTTATCTGGACACTGGTTCTTCAACCAGCCATGGCCCTGCTGATTTTTGAGCTCATCATAGTTGTGTTTGTATTTTATTTAGAACATTTTTTTAAAATCTTTATTCAGACAACCTAGTTTACACTGTTTGTTTCTGATGTTGACGTGTAATCGCTGGAAAAAAAAAAAGGCCGTTCCACTTGAAAGCCATACCGTGGAAATCTTTCCATTGTTGGTATAAACACAAACAAAGAGCGATGGGACAAAAGACAACGACAGAGAAGAAACAGAAAAGGCAAGCGGTGACAGAGAGAGAGAGAGGAAGTTTCAATAGAGAGAGACAGTAAAATAGACAGTAGAAATATCCAACAGAACTGTATTTTTTGGGTTTCCTCGTCATCGCTCGCAGTACACGAGGACAAAGAGAGGTCGCTGTCACCGGCTGTACGTGTGAAAGAAAGCGCACAGCTGGTAAACAGAACAAAAGATGGACGAGAATGGGAAACGTTTCCTCTCCCGACACGGACGCATCCCTCAGACTGATGGACGCTGAAACACGATTTCATGCCGTCCACAACTATTCAATTACTAAACCACCCAGCCGTATCTGCATTGGGACTTCTGGCCCCGAGGAGCAAATTCAATTTCAAAATCTAAGAGAAAGAAAAAGACCTTTTTCAACCTTTACTTCACAAATGAAGCACACGTTTCCCCACATTCATATCGTGCCACCTGGGAGCTTCCCAATACAATCATCTTGTCTACTGCTGACCGAGGAGCAGCTCCAATGGAATATCTCGGGTCGAAAGCCTTTTTTAAGGACACTTTGGTGTCGAACATTAGTCCTTTACTTCCACCATTCAGGATTTCCCAAGTGCTTTAGTGCTTTTCAAGGCTAACTAACTCCTTTGTGAGAATGAGGTAGAAGAACAAAACAAGTAAGAGAGTAAGAGGTTCAGAGAAAGAGAATGAACAGGCTGTAGCTAATTTTCACCACTGGCCAGAAGAACAGCTCCTTTCTTCACGTGGCGAATAAAACCCAAAAGAATGGAGTGAGGACAAGTTGGTGAGAGGGCTACAAGGTTTGTCAGAGCCTTTTATTCGGTGTCTCTGATCGGGCCGAGGTCGTGCCTCTGAGCTTTTTGCATCCTTTGTTGGGGCCCGTCTCTCCTGCTCCCCAACGTCTCTCATGTCTACGGTGTTTTTGTTCCTGTGAACTCTTTTATCTTGGCCTGTTCGCTCTCTGTCAGACCACGCTGAGGCATTGCTTAGCCCTCAGACATCTCTCGCTCCCTCCCTCCCCCCCATTAGGACACATTAAATGGGGGCTGATGGAGCTGTGCTGATAGCTGCTCCCAGTCGGTGGCTCCCAGCCTTCCTGCCTCTCACGTCCTCAGAGAGCAGCAGGGAGAGAGAGGTGGCGGTGGTCCTCCTGGGACAAGCTGCCTTTCTATTCCTCTCGGTACTATCTGCATCTCCCATTGCTGCCGCTCCCTCGTGCCTTTTTCTTGCATTGACACTAGGGATCTCTTTCAGTGTCCCCCCCCCCACCCCTCACTTTTCCATACACTCATACATATCGCCTTCCTCCCACAGTGCTGACAGAAGCGCAAAGGCAATTTGTTGCAACATCAGTGCAGAGTGGAGTGGATGCATCAAGAGCTGAGAAGGGATGGGATAAGACGGATGAAAACTTTGTTCTACCCAGCACATCATTTCAATAAGCCTTTCCCATGTGATATGGAGGGAGGAAAGGGTGGGATATACGAGTGTATGGAGGGGGGGGGGGGTTGGAAACGCAAAGAACAGTGATAGAGATGTGTGTAAAACCATGAGAGCAACAGCATTGTGGGTAGGGATGTGCACCCGGGGAACGTGAGGGAGATCTAACAATATAACAATTTGAAATCTTGAAGCTGGATGAACAAATGAAGACTGAGCAACGATCACAAATGAAAGGATGCGAGAGGTCGGGGAGATTGAAAAAGTTGGGATGAGTCACAGACAAAAAACAATTGAGGAAAAATAGGGGGAGGAGAGTCAAAGAGCTGGGAGAAGGAGACGGAAGCTGCCGGGTGATGAAAGGCAGCAGAGAGGTAAAAACTAAAGAGAAGAGCGTCTGAGAAAAGAAAGAGAGGGAGACAGGAGAGCGTGACAAGAGGAAGTCAGAACCAAGCAGAGCAGGACAGGAAAAGTAAGGAAGAACGGCGACGGGTGCTTGCAGCAGGAAGAAGAGCAGAGAAGAAGAGGAGTTATGAGAGCGAGGAGCTGGCAAAAGAGACTATGAACATATGGATGTGAGAGTTATGTTGAGAAGGACAGAACTAAACCCGGCTGACTTCACAAACTATTACAATATAACGCTTAGCTTTTATTTTAAACAACTTCTTTTACCGGGCAGGTGGAATCAGCCTCATGGAAGAGAGATAACCAGTCAAATGCTGGACCTCTTGTGCCTAGTTTCCTGAAGAGTAATATCTAGGTGGCGGACTCCGACAGCAGGGCACTGAGGTGCGTTGTTCTTTCTGCAACGAGGAAGTTCTCTTGTGCTCTTATGTGGATTTTTGGAAGACAAAGATAAAGTCAGAAAACTAGCCAAACTAAACACTTCCATAGATTGAGTTACTTTATATACTATTGTATTAACCTCCTATTAACCTCCCGCAAAGCCGTGTCTGTGTTCCAGCACAGCCCTCAGGGCGATGTCTTTATTTTCTTCTTCCTGTGCAGTCTGTTCGCTTTGATTGTGAAGCATTTTGTAAACTTTATTGTCGAGATACGCTGTAGTGACAAAGCCGTTATTATTGAAGTGGTTAAAAGCACAGAAAAAAGGAAGTGCGAGCCACACGGAGCAGTGACAGCCGAGCGTCCTTACCCGATGATGGGGTGTTTGAAGCCCAGCTTGGCGGTGGTCTGCTGGATCTCCTTCTCCAGCCACGTCTGCGGTCGCACCAGGTACTTGACGAACTGGGACACCCACCAAACGGAGGGGTCGCCGTGCAGACGGTGCAGGCGCGGGGCCAGGTCTTCGGGGATGGCCAGGGGCAGGTAAGGGGGCCGGGGGTGGAGACTGTCCACTATAGGCAACTCCACAACCTGGACGTCCTTATCGTGGGCCTCTCCTGGATGGTCCAAAGAGGAGAAGGTCGAGTATTAAGACGATCATGTTCATTATCATCAATGCAAACATTATGCTCATCGATTCAACAATTGTTTAACTTATAATATATCAGAAAGGCACCTTCCTTATCAAAGCAGAGGTTCTAAGGGTTGAGCGGCAGATTGTGCAGCCCTTTGAGATTTGTGATTTTCGTGATGTAAATAATTTTGGCATGAGTGACTTGGCTTCAGACCTTGTATCAGTAACAAGTTTCAGTCGGATCAAGAAAGCCACGGGGGGGGGGGGGGGGGGGGGCTGTTGGTCTGGCATTGGCGCCTCAAGGCCAGGAGCTCTGGGCAGAGTGGTTGAGCACGGGCTCATTACGAAGGTCACCTTTCTGGGCAGAAGACAGTCCCCCCCCCCCATGCACTGCCAGACCTCCATGCACACCGAGGCCAACTGTGCGTGAACACACATGTGCCCTCCCACAGAAATGCTCATGAGGACACACACACACAAACATGCATGTAAGGGGGTCTTGTGATGCGCGGTAAAAAAAAAAGGTGATCCAAGAAAACAACAATAAAAAGAAATGTGTATTCACACACACACACACACACACACACACACACACACACACACACACACACACACACACACACACACACACACACACACACACACACACACACACACACACACACACACACACACACACACACACACACACACACACACACACACACAGAGCCTCAGCTAATCTCATCGCACCAGAAGGGATATGCCTGGCAGACAAAACCTTCACTCTCCTTCCGTCTTAAAAACCCAGGGAGAGTTGTGTTTTGGTCCGTGTGTGTGTGAGTAAACCCCTGACTTCCACAAAAACAAGTTTGAGGCCTGTGTTCTTTCAGACTGAAGTGGCTTCTCTAACTGCCACAGACGGGCCCTAATACAGCTGCAAACACACATCCACGACACACTTCCGACTAAATGGCATAATGAGTCATTAAAAATGGCCTTTCACAGAAAGGGTACGTAAAAAAACATGCGAAAAACAAGGACAGAAACAGAGGCTTCAATTTATGTGTGCGTATGCCTGAACATGAACTGAATATAAATTGGTGGAAGCATTAAATATTGAACAGAAAAGATATTCCCCCAGGCCTGTCTTTGCTTATATAACATCATTGGCATGATTCACATAAGGGGGAATGGGCTCTTTTTTGAGGCCTGCACTTCACGGCATCAATGTACTGAGACGCAGTGAGTCTGCCTCCCACAGCTCCTTAATTACATCACAAAGCTCTTTTTAAATTTCATCTCAACTCCAAAGCATCGGCCTTAAAGCTTAAAGGTCTGAAGTGACACAGAAACGCTGTATTTTAAGCCCATGATGCATACTTCGCCTAATAAATATTGCACAAGCTCAACACAGCTACTGGAGAACCAAGAGTGACGCCATACAGACACAAAATGCGGAGCCTTTCCATGCATAATACATTTGAGAGGCGGCTTATGAACTTGGACAACTCTTGTTCCAGTCTTTACATGGCAGAGAACATTATGTTTCCCCTGCTGCTCTCAGGCTCACTCATAAGGCAGTCATGTCTCCCCAGAGAAGCTCAAAGGAATACACCCTCTTTGGCAAATTAGCTCTTTGATCAACGAACCATTGTTCCACGAGGAGACTCGTTTCCCCTTTGTGTGCTCAGAATTTACCAAACCTGTGAGATGGTGCTGTAAGCTCTCTCATGCTGCTGCCCACTGGACGTAAAGGTTGCAGTAAAACAGCAACACGCACCAGTGGGTTAACAGACAGAAGCGCTGGGTTTGGACCTCATTACTTTCTGTTGGTATTGACCGATATGCGAGGCGCAGAGAATCTAAAATTGTCAAGTACTAAAAACTTGTATCGATTGTCTGTTCAGATTTGTAGTCATATTTCCAAACTAAAAACTGTTTCAACTGTGTTTTATTGAGGCAACGATTGAAAAAAATGTGGGTACTGTGTCTGCATTATTATCCAGTATCCCATCCCAAGAGACAAGGTGGGTCAATCTTTATCAATACTCCCATTACATAATCATAATCGAATAAAATAGATGTGTGTCGTAATTGTAGTTCCTCGTTAAAACCCAAACTTAAGATTGTATTTTATTTCAGCAAAGTGCTTTTCAGGTTGTTTCAGGTTTTAGAATTATGGTTCCCTGGAAAAATTTGAATTTGTTTTTCCCACTTCCTGAACGAGGGAAGAAAATCAGCAGGTCCTATAATGATCGCTACCTTTGACTTTGTCCCAGATGCATATTCCATGCATCATCTCTCCGTCTATAAATAACTGACATCCTACGGGAAACAACTCAACATAAAGCGGGCAAACCCATGTACAGATGACAGCGCTGTGACATAAAATACCAACAATGGCAATTTCCAGCGTAAACACAAGGTTCGGCAAACAAAAGACAAAAACTGTATCGTGTAAAACTATAGAACAGGCAAAAGCAGCATGCTCATCACATTTCTAAGTGAAGGTTACTAGAAAGGATTGGTGGCATTTACCAGGAATGACACAACAGAGACCCGATGTCTGACAATATTAGAAAATGACGACGTTGCAAAGTCCACTGCCATCCTGGAACAACGCAAACCTTTCGTCATCTCAAGGCATTCGCATGGTAGGTAATAAACACTGGCTAATCATAGAATAAAAGGCCAATAATATACTGTAACACTAGCAAATATCCAAATGCATTAATTGTACTGGCATGGGCAGACATTCCACTTAATTAGTGATATATTCAATGTATATCTACTTATTAATCCAAGGCTTTAGTGTCCCTTTGTGTCCCAAGGAATGATTTTACCGACCCTGTTAACACAAGAGGCATGACCACAGCAGTAGCCAAGAACCCAACAGGCTTACATTAGCTATGCTCGGCTTGGTCAACAGAAAATACTGCCTCTGCAAATTACAAGACTTATAAGGATAAGAATTCAGAATGCGAACAGGCCGGGGGAGTGGCGTTTGTAGTGAGATGCCAGATGGCATATATGGATCTATAGGAGGCGGTTTGTAAGACAGACACCAGAGAAAGACATTACGGTAGATAGTGGACACATGAAAGACATTAGATAGTGGAAAAGGACACATGAAAGGCAGGAGAATAAGAAAGGGAACGCGCTAGGAGAGCAGGAGATAAGAAGGGAGAGCCCAGATCAAATGAAGCGATAGCAGAAATATATAGAGCTGAAAGGATGCAGTGATGAGAAGAAGAAAGCAATGACAAAAAGAGAGAGAGCGAGAGAGAGGGGGGGCATGGTCTCATAGTAAAACCTCCAAATCATCCATGATCTCTGGTTCTGTCAGCTTAACAGAGGATAACACACCTATACTGTAAGACCATCCATTAATCATACAAAAATCACTATTTCCACTCATACCGATGCGCAATCTCATTCATCATCTTCTTTTTGTTGTAATACCATCTGTGGCCTCCGGCAGAATTAGAATCAAGGCTGAGTGGCGGCGCTGGATCCAATTCTACAATGAATCCACGGCGTACATCTACAGCTTTACTGCCAGATCGTCACAATACAGCGGCAGAGAACTCAAGACGACAATTGGACGAAGGCAATGTCAATATTGTATTCTGGTTGTTGTTTGGTGACGGAAGGACGTCCTCCGTTGAAGCATCATTTAGGCGAACAACAAATGATGTCCTCCTCTGCCCCCCAATACCAGACTGCCCTTTAACCTCTCGCCCGTCCTGCAGGTGTCACTGTTGATGCATTTTAATTAGAATTTGAATAATAGATTTTTTCGAAAGAAGAGAAAATATATACTCAATGATACTGAGATTTAGTAATGGTTTATTTCAACCAATTACTCTTTTTTTTTTAGTAGATTTGATCTCCTCATGACTCTCGTAAATAGAGGAGGAGCCTCCTCTGCGGAAATAAAGTCTTCTTGGCACTGAAGCCTTTGAACAGTAACCTGCTGCTGCTGCTGCTTCACTGGCTGCCAAAGTGCTTTAACAGGAATTGCACAGTCCTGCTTAGCCAGGGAATTCACACTGTTTGTTTTCGCTGTAGCAGCACAAAAGACGTGTGGTCTGGCAGACCCCGTCTTTCAGCAGAGATAGACCAAAAAAGACAACAAGGGCTATTTGAATATTAAGCAACTAATCATAGTCGTTTGCAGGCAGCACTGAGGCTACGACTGTGCGTGGCTCACAATGGGTGATTGTGTGTGTGTACCTTACCTGACCAGTGTCCAGTGGTGGTCCCGGAGCGGTCGGTGCAGGTGTTACTGACGGGCAGGAAGACGGTCTCCCAGCCGCCGGGGGCGTAGCGCCAGTTGTGGGACTCCAGGATGAGCGTGCGCTGGGTGCCATAAGCGATCATGAAGCAGTAGACGACATGGTGGAGCTGGCAGCCGTAACCACAGCCCTTATTGATGTTGCACACCAGCTTTCTCGCCTTACTGCAGTCGGGGGGGTTCTGGGAGAAGGACAGGAAGGAATGTTTTAACCTTTTTTTTTATTGCTTGACCTTCTCCTTGTATCTCTCAAAGCCCTGCTCTCTGACTTGTAATAACGCATGGCCGATATTGTTCCGTTTGTTCCCTTTGCCCGTCTGTCTCATACTCTACTTCGCTCTCAGTTTATACCTGTTACCTCTTTTTCTCGGCTCTCTCTCTCTCTCTTTACCTGCCGGTTTGTTTTTCCTTTCTTCTCCCTCTCTGACAGCCATGAAAATGACTCTTTTCCCATCTTTTTGTTTTTTCCTCCCGCCTCTCTCCTTCTTATTGTTAAAAGGATACAGCTGGTAATGTTCTATATTTTTATACGCTTTGGTGACAAGTATTGTCTGTGCATTCAACGCCTGATATAGATGTTTTCACCATTGTTACAAGAACATTATTAAAAACACATAAATGAGCCACACCGTTGCAATAAGTGGCACATTTCTTCAATGAACACGGCCACATACCCACATACATTGTGCTGTTGCACTGGCACATTTCAATAGTTGGCTGATTATAGTCACGAGCCTCTGTTTGAGTAACGTTTGCAAGAAATGACTGAAATTGCTCAAAAAACTCTATTTGTGACCAGCTTTTTAAGATGTAAGTTGTCAGTAGGAACCAATGGGGCAGCGTGGAGGATGGACATTATTGAGAGATGGATTCATTGGATTTGGTCCCTTTGGTATTTGTTGGCAACAAGAACAATCCCCAGCCTTATCCTTTTATATCTATTCTTCATTAATCTCTTTGTTGTTGTCTGTAATCTCTTTTTCTCTCAGTATTTATCGCTTTTCAATTCAAGGCTAATTCATTGAAACCACAATATGGCTTTACTGTAATTATCAAATGGGAGGAGATCCAATATGTGTAAAAGGCAAAATGTGGGTCACATACCATTTTAAATTAAACACCGTGCTGCAGAGATGTCCAGGACGACACATCATAATATACAGACTTAAGAAAACATCTTTGTTTGGAACAAATCCCAGCAAAAAAACCCACACAATAATCATTTCAATATGTTTTTCGATGAAAATGACAATCATGATGTACATTTTTGTCATATCCCCCAAATGCCGCAAATCATGTGTGTGTGTGTGTGTGAGATTCCAGAGTTGACCTTGTTTCAGTAAATGTTCCTGATTTCACTGAATGACATTGGAGTAGATGGATTTCTGTCTCAGCCTCACCTGTTGAACAGTTACCTGGTTAGGATCTGTGTCCGCTTCTGTTTTCTGACACTAAAGAGATATTCTGCAAATTCATAGTCTCTGTTTAGGACCAGATAACATTCTAATCGACTACTATCTGCTTTTAGTTGCTTCTTTCTAATGGTCCAAATGGGGTTTCTTTCCATTGCTTATAATTAGATTTACTCTGAGAGGTCTTTGGAGAGCAGTGTTGGTCACAGTGTGTCTGAGCGGGGGCAGTTAGCCTCAGTACCAACCTAACCTCTCTCTCTCTCTCTCTCTCTCTCTCTCTCTCTCTCTCTCTCTCTCTCCTCTTAGCCTATTCTCTCTGATTCTCTACTTCACTCACTTTCATTCATCATTTAACTTCAATAGCTTACAGCCTGAGGGGAAGAACACCAAAACAGCGGGTCGCCGGGCGGTTCGCGATTCGCTCGGCAGCCGGTTTGAGCGACTCCGCAACGCTGGTGCCAACCAGCTTCCTAAACAGCAATTACCGGCTGATGGGAGTGTTTTCCTCATTAGGCTGCTGCAGCTGTGGATGGTTCACCGTAATCAGGCCGCGCGGCACCCACCGGCTAACGCTGCCTATCACACACTAGCAGGCGAGGGAGGAGAAGGAAAGGGAGGAGAAGGAGAGGGAGGAGAAGGAGAGGGAGGAGAGGGAGGGAGGAGAAGGAGAGGGAGGAGAAGGAGAGGGAGGAGAAGGAGAGGGAGGAGAAGGAGAGGGAGGAGAAGAGGGAAGCGAACAGTGGAAGAGATGAGGATAAAAAAAAAACAGTGGAGATGAAATGAGAACGAGGACAGAGGCAACAGAAAAGAAGGGCATATGAAAAAAGAAAGAGGAGCTGAAAACCGATTGCTGTTCAATAACATCATGGACAGCAGCCACCGCGCTGAAAGGCGTTTCCCTGGCGTTACAGGCTGCCAGTTCACTACTATTCCAATAGCCGTTAACTCGCTGTGCACATAATCTACAGTGGCGTCCTGACAAAAGAATTAAAGCTTTTTCTCACGACAGAGCTTGGCGTCTGAGCTGTAACGTGTGGCATGCGCCGTGTGGCGTGGAGGGCAGCATTGGATTCCCTGGGTGGTAATGATGAGGCTGGAATGACTCCGAAGTGGCCGAGAGACCCGGTTCAAGGATAATGGCGGCAGATGCGTGCACAAAAGCCTGAGCCTCTGAGTACCGCTCCGTGCAGGTTAAGTGGCTGTTTAAACGGTGTGCTTTTTGAGTGTGAAACACGGAAGGCAGTTGCAGAGTGATTCAGTTCAGGGAGACCACAGTGATATTGTTTCTCATGGGGAATACGGCGACGAACAACTGGATAAGAGAAACAATATGCCAGGCTCAGGTAATTATCCGCTGCGATGGCCACATTCAAAGACAGAGCGGAAGATGAAAGAGAGCTGCTCACGCTTTAAGATATCTGGAGGGAAAAAGCGAACTACATTCTGGTAAATGTCTGTTTTTGCCACTCTTTGTTGTCAGCAGTTTCACACTATATCCGGCCAATTAAAGTCTTTTCATTCTCCTCATAGACGCTTGAAGTGTAAAACCACCTGCTGCGCTCAGGTTTTGCATGAAGATGCAACACTGCTGCTGTCATTTAGAAGGACTGGGTTGTTAGCAACAGCAAAAACATCCACAATGACTCAACTATGATTGAGCTCCACCGAGAGAAAACTCAAATATTATTATCAGAAAATCTTATTCCAATGTTGTATGATATCAAACCCCATCTCTGTACGATTTACTGCTGGCAATAATTCTCAGTAAAAGCCATTTAGCGTTTTGCATTCTGTAATTGCCTCTTTGTTTAGAATATGTCGGTGTTCTTATTTCTTGCCGAGTTTGCCTTTTCCACGAATGGATTGAAATGATGTACCTACACACGGGATTCACAGAACAGGATGCATGCGAGTACTGGACAAGATGTGGAAAACATCATTTCACATGATGCACAAGACAACATTTGATTACGGGTTCACTGTTCTGTGTCTGTTGTCTTCTTTAGTTGTCAATGTAAAAATAATGCAATAACACAACACTGACATATCACCTTTAAGTTGATGCGTCAAGTTAAAGCTGGAGTCTGAGCTGAAGGACTTTCTGCGGAACCTGCGTGCCGTAAACCTTTTCATTTGATTTCGCGGGGAATCGGACTCGATGGCGAGCATGAAGAATAACGATAAAGGCACCTTTAGCATCTTTGGGAGCGTTATAGCTGGATGTGCTCGGCTACCCAGTGCGTCAGAAAGTGACGGCAAGAGTTCTGGCAGGTTTCAGTACGTGATGTTGGGATAAGAATGTGTTGCAGCGGCTCTAGCTGATGGTCTTGTTTACTTAGGTCATATAGAGGCATGCGTTTTAAATTGAGACTCTTTTATAACCAGCTAAAGCTCCTCATAGTAACTCGCCATCAATTAGAACCACCATAAAAAGGCTCACAGAGCGAAAACAGATGAAAAGCGTGTCCAACAGAAATCCATCTGAAGAAGCCGGCCATGTTCACTGAATGTCGAGAGCGGACAGATGGAGCAGACGCAGAGAACGAGTTACTTCAAGCAGGAATGAAGGGAGAAGCTGGTGCGGGTGGCAGCAGGACAGGAGTGTGGAGTCTGCCAGTGTGTGTACATATAGATGTGTGGGTGTGTGTGAGACGGACAGCAAAACACACACCCACCCACACACAGGGCATCTCTTTGCATACGAGCATGTGCATCAATCTTGGGACTGTCTGTATGTGTGCGCCAATTGCTTGCGTAGGTGCGGGTGAATTCATCTGTACACGACTCAGTGAGTGTGTGTGTGTGTGTGTGTGTGCGCGTGCGTGTGTGCGATGAATTAGTGACAGCAGCTGGTGGAGCGGTGTGCTCCCTCAGCGGTGGTGACAGCAGCTGTTAGTGGTGCCGTCTCCGCCCAGCCAGACTGACTGGGTCCTCTTCATCAAACACACCGGCTCATTAATGCTGCAGGGCCCGGTGCCGGCCCGCCCGGGAACCCGGCAGCACCAGAGCTGGGCGACTGGGGGTGAATGGATGAGTCACGGGTCTCAGGGTGTGTGTGTGTGTGGTGCTGTAAGCATATGTGCATCTATCTCAGCCTGACATGCGAGTCTGTGTGAGGACTTTTCTTTTATTTCTGCATACGCGCGTCTGCCGATCTGTCATTTTTTTGCAAGTCTGCATGTTGCTGCTTGTGTGTCACTAAATCGCTGACAAGCAACAAGAACCCTACTTGTTAGATCCAACTGCTGAGACAGTCTGCTATCTCACCCATCACCTGCTCCTCGTGGAAACTGATGCCGACAGTTATGGATGAGACAAGTGAGTGGGAAAGATGTCCTCAAAAACGCATATGTGCAGTTGTACCTGTGAGGGAAACCTTCACATAAATGTGGTGTGTGTGTGTGTGTGTGTGTGTAAGTGAGCGTGCAAGGCCAGTTGGCTGAGCAGCAGGTGTGTCTGTAGATACCTGTAGGTAGGTGATTCGGTTCTGGACCAGATCCGACACGTCTTTCGCCTCCTTCGTTCTCCACTCGCCCACTCCGTCCGCCTGGCTGAGGTAGTACAAGTCTGTCATGATGGACCTGCAGACACGTGCACATTTCAAACCTAGAATTATTCATGTGTTATAACCAGCTGAAAAGCAACACTGATTGCTACAAACTCTGTGGGGTGTTTTTTTTGTTATGTGTCTAATACAACTTGCAACAGTGTTATCAGCCATCCGCTCATAATCAAATGTATGAACATTGCCCAGTCAGCAACACTACATCTCTGAGAGGTTTGGTACTTTTGGTTTGGTGCAATGAACACCCTTTTGTTTCAGGATACACACTTCTCTTTTTCCTCTCATAAACAATGACAATGTCTGGCCACATCACATCAAAATTGTAAACAGCAGAGGTCGCGGTAATTGAACATTTTACGTCATTTCGCTGTTGTTTTTGACAATGATGGAAGCATCTGAAGGCCATCTGTCATTTTGACCGATTAGAACACGTCTATTGTAACGTTAAGTAATTGACAGTAACGTGTTGAAGAGGCCTTAGAGCTCGCTGTGACCACATTCTCTGAGTCTGACAATGACGGGGATGAGTTTGCACATTGCTGAAAGCCCGGTGACTCGGCGCATCGGTATCAGACGTCAAGGAGCACTGACCAAGCGTTGATATTTGATGAGTTGGGAGTGCGAACCAGTTAATCAGAGAGGGGTGGAGCTGCTCCACCGGTGCAGGAGGAGCACATGCTGCAAGACTTCCTCCCAGTGAAGCGGGTGCTCGCAGGGTACATAAATCAACAATTGTAATTGTCTAATTTGGAAATATTTGCATTTGCATTGTTCAAATTTGCCTGTTTAGGCACAATGATCGCAGTGTTTTTAAAGGCTTCCGCTGGCCAACGTATAAACTGTTAAAAAAAGAAAATGAATGAAAGCGTCATGTGCTTTTCAGCCACATGCATACAGCTCTCACACACACACGTACACACACGCACACACACACGGCGGCGTTGTAGTACCCGGGTCTGCGTGTCACTGTGTTAGGTGGATCAGGTGTGGAATATCGGTGTGTCACAATCATAATAGTTGAAAAAATGTGTTTGAGATGTGAGCTGCAGAGTGTGAATGTGACACACAGAGAAAAAGGAAACAGAGTTTCTAAATGCGGCTGCTTGTTAATATGTGAAGAATCTTCCTGCTGCCAGCGTTTGTGTTCTTCTTCTGTTTGGATTTGTTTGGATCGACTGCATCTTGGATCTCCTGATCTCTTCAGTGTCGAGTCTGTTTTCTTCGTAGAATGATTTCTTGGGTTCTGGTTTTCCAGAGATCAATGTCAGATCGGCTACAAGATCTTGTAAATACTTTTAATCTCTGGTTGTTCTAATCTAGAGCATTGAGACATTGCAAATCCATCAGCAGTCATTTTATGGATTTACATGATTTTTGTATCAACTTGCTGACGTACAGTAGCTTCATCGTATTCACAGGATCAGTCAAAACAAACAAACAGGTGCTCCCACCTGGTTATTAACAGTTGAACTGTTTTTAGAAAGAAGATTTAGAATATCACGACACAGTACATCTACATCAAAATACAAACGGACAGCCAACAGCACTTCAATATGCACAAGAGTTACGTCAACCCGATCTTGACTCAGCAGATTTTCATATTTTATCTCACATTACACACTTTCATATGTAGTCGGTGACCTTATTAGATATGATGCTTCATTTCTATTTCAAATCAGGGTAGACCTTCAGTCCTTTCTTATTCTCACATAGAACAAATGAACGCTATGATTTCCTGCATCGGAGTGAGATTTGTGTAAAACTCCTTCTCCTACAGAAGTTCCCCCAACATTACCGTACACAGGGCTTCAGATAAGAACCTCCAGCAGCAGATGTTAACAGCACACCGAGCGTTTGACAGTCCCAAGGCTCACCGTGCTTTCAGGATGTTTATAGAAAAAGTGATGGGCTTGTCAAGCCGACTGATGACAACAGCGTCTTTTCTGGTTGTTTAGCTCTGTTTTGGATTAAGTCTGGCATCTGCACGCCTCTGACAACGAATTTGTGTCATGTCACACACTGCCAAATATGGTGACCATCCACTTACAAACATGCCCAAGAGCTCCGACACTTGCAGCTCAGGGCGGACGCAAACACATCACACTCTTTCTCTCTCACACACACACACACACACACACACACACACACACACACACACACACACACACACACACACACACACACACACACACACACACACACACACACACACACACACACACACACACACACATGTCCCATTTCAACAGTGCGGCGGGGTGAATAGTGCCTTTCTCTACAATAAGACGGTATCATTACTCATTGTCCCATTATGAAGCTGGAACCACAATGTGTGCACGGATGTCAAATGCTCCTCCAGAAGTGCACGGGGGAGCAATCACTGGCGCTCTGCGGGCGGTAAAAACTAACCTGGCTGGCCACAAAACCTCACAAGAAGGAATCAACATAAAAGGGGGAATTTGGCAGCCAAGACACCACATAGCCCTGATGTCCATGTGTATCGGGGAGTGTGTGTGCTTTCAAATGTGTCTGTGTGTGTGTGGTGTTGGGCATCCAGTATGTGAAGCTTGTGGGCTTCCCCAGGGCTCCTGATTGGCTGAGGCTGCAGCCGCGGGGCTTGGCAGCAGAACACAGCTTCACTGAGCACCGACCGAGAGCATTTACAAGGTGAGAGCATGTACAAGGCTTCAAGTAAGACAGAGGACGGGGAAACAGGAGGAAGGAGAAGGCCGATGCTTTCCCTGGCCTATAGCGTGCTGTTCGATGACATGATGGCAGCCATTTGGTGGGAAATAAACAGGAAAATGAGTTTACCCAACCTGACCGCAGACTGTATTCTTCATAATGTATTGTATCTGTATTGTTTATAATGCCCAACAACATTTTGGGCATGAATCTTCTTCATATTAGTTTTCTTTTCAGTATAAGGATTACTACAACTATGTTGTAGTTATTACTCTTGTTCATTTTGTCAGTTCAGTTATAATTGTGGATCTCTCGTGAGATTTTTTCTTTCTTCTAAAACCACAGAGATAAGTTCAGGCCACACACTGCATATGTTTCCAGGATATACTGTGAAATGCAATTTATTAATACCAAATGGTCAAAAACATGTAGTATCTACACAGGAGTCGCTGTTCTGTCTAAAATTGATTGATTCTTGCTATATTAGAACTGCAATGATTGTCGATTCATTGATAAAAAGAAAACTAATCTGTGACAATTTGGATTATTGATTAGTTGTTAGTTATTTATAAGTAAAAATAGCACAAAAAAATAGCAAAAAACTGAACTTTCACACCGTCTCCTTTCATCTGCCGATAAAGCTTTGCGGAACGGAAAAGCTCTCCACAACGCGGTGATTGGTTTTATTGGGATGACCGCTAAGTTGCTAACATTTTTTATTTTCACTTGGGGGAAATGTTCGCAGCGAAGGACCTTACACACTCCCTGAGCAGAATTCAAAACGAGCGAGCGATGCATTTATACGAGTCAAACATTTCACTGCTCTTTCCACCTCTTGCCCCCTATCTGTGCTGGCCCTCCCGGCCTTTGCCTGCAGCCGACACAAAGAGAGCTGGGGGGGCTGAGATAGAGTAGAGTGAATGCATGTGACTGTATATATGTGTGTGTGTGTGTGCACATGCATGCCTATGTGTACGGCGTGAGGATCCAGTCTTTGGAAAGCTGCTTAGGCAGCAAACGCTAAGACAATGGGCCCTTTAAGCCACTTCAGCAGGATTACAATGAACCACTTGGCTAAGTGATCGGGCCTTTCTTCATTCAGTGTGTGAGACATCCAGATGACAGACAGAACGCAGCGATGGCCTTTGCCCCGCCGCTGCTTTCAAATTCACCTGTCAAACGTGTCAACATTTGACATCGTCAGTGGGCAGAGCTGGTAAACAGTGGCATGGCAGTCTGTAATCAACGTCCACAGAGAGAGAGATTAGAAACACTGATCAGGATTCTGAGCTGCTTCTTATACAGACGACCATTGAGCACCAACAATCTGTCCACTGAGGACTTCGGCTAATGACGATATTCATCATCAATCAATCTGTCGAGGATTTTGTTGTCTAGTCTTGAAGAAATTAGAGTTGTTCATGATTATTCAGAGCTCTACATCAGAAGGGTTTATATTTATCAATTTCAAATACATCCTTAAGGAACACAGAGAAGGCAAACTCACAATCACACGAACATCTAGCAGCAATTTTGAGTTTAAAATGACCACATGCTTATTTGTTTTGCCACACATTTCATACTTTTCTTCAAATCCTTGTGACCCCATTTTGACATTTCCACCGTCAAGCATGCTACATGCTCACCTCTCCTGGTGTCCCAGGTCCTGCAGCAGCGTGTCCGCATACTTCAGCCTTTCGCTGATCTCGGCGTTGGCCAATTTCTTCACCTCGCTGCGAACGAAGTACCAGAACTCCTTAACGCCGTTCTCCACCCTCCTACGCAGCTCCTCCTGAGTGGGCCCAGGGCCTGCAGGTCGGGGGGGGGGGGGGGGGGGGGGGTAAGAGAGACCCGGCTCACAACAACACATAACCAAAGACACTCAGCCGGCTGACATTTGATGCACAGGTATGATCTTAAACAATCAATTGATTACTTCACAGCAGCTCCATGGGAACACAGCTCGGGAGGAAAAAGGTTTAAAGGATGCCAAGAGGTCTTTAAGAATGTTTGAGCATTTGGATTACATCAATCAAAATAGGCTAATGGTATAAAGTAAGGTTTTGGAAAATGTTCCTCTATTATTAGTTGTCCCTGGGTGCTGCTTTGACCTCAATATGGAGCTCTTGATCACAGTTTTTGTCTCGTGGCTCTCTCTCATGTCTGTTCTCACACCGTTCTCACAACAGGAAGAAACTCTATGCCCCACCCGAGCCAAACAATGTGGAGGAGCCTACATGGATAACCCAGCTGACTGCTCTGGTTTCTGCGGAGAGAAACAAGCAAAAGAAATCTAGGAAAGGGAAGGACGGCCTCGAGCAGAAGAAGGAGGATGTGGTGGTGGCGGAGAGGAAAAAGCTCTTTTTTTACCTTCCTATCTTGCACTCCCTCTCCTCACTCCCTCCCCGGGTGAAAAAAAAAGCTGGAGGGTATTTTTAGCTTTTTCTTCCCCTGCGGCAAGATTGAAAGGCTGACCCTGCGCTGCCCTCCCCGCTCACACGTCCTTCATTTTCTCTCCGTCCGTCAGACTCTTTTTCTCTCCTCCATTCTTCCATCCATTCACGCTGCTCGCACTTCATTCACACATTTCACCCGCTCACCTGACAAGTTTCCCTGCCCGTCTGAATACTGCTTAGATTGGCAAATACACACATACCCCTGCCCGCCCGCCCGGCTCTGCCATCATCGCTGCTGAGCCACAGCAGGGGTTTAACAGCGGACTCGACTGAGTTTCCCGCTGCAGGCAAAAGCTCACAAGAGCCGTTGACTGGTTTATAGCGTATACAGTCAACCCCCCCTCCCCCTACCTCCGAAATCAATCCTTTCATATTTCCAAGCTCTGTGCCAAATCCTGCCCTGCAACCTTTTCCATGGCCCTGTCCTGCTTACCGTCGCCAGTGAGTTTCTGGAAGCTGTGGATCTTCTGTTTGGCTCTGGTGAGCTGGTCCTCCAGGGAGCGCAGTCTCCCGGCAGCGAGGGACCCGGCTTCTGCCTGTCCGTCTGGTATCCTGGGGGAGAGAGACACACGGAGAGGATGTGAGAAAGGAAGAGAACGCAAAATGGTCTGACTCGGCAGAAATACTCAATGCAGAGGTGCAAAGTAATGATCAATTTCATTATTATAGAAGCCATCGATCTCTTTTTGATTCCTTAACAAAGTGAAGAAAATAATGACAAATCATGTTTCTAAAGCCCAACGAGCTGATTTAGTAAAATAGAAAAATCCAGCTGTTTGGCAAGTTTACATGCATTTACTTTTACTTTTTTAAATTTTGCTAAATACTACTTTAAACAATGAAATAATGATTTAAAATGGCTGAGATTCACTGTTTAAGCAGCTGGTTCAGCCCCAACTTCATGTAAAACTACCGGATCACTTGTAGAACATGTTATTACATGTGATCACATGGCTGGTATTTTTTTGCATCACAAAGACGAACAAACAAAACTACAGTTGTGTAGTTGCGATAACAGTGAAGGCAGAGTTCAAAGATGAGTGTGGAAATAGGGAAGGTGGGAAGAGGGCAAGAGGCCACTGTCCACTTTACACCCTCTACCAGTTTAGCTGGTGTGATTCCATAGAAAGATGCTCTCTAGTCTTTGCTCAGGGTTTTTAATCTGTAAAAATACATGTTGGATGTTGTGCTAATATTATGAAAGTCCGCTTCCAACAGCAACAAAAAACAAATGGCAGGATTCTGCTTCATATCACATCTACAACACCTCGTTTAAATCGTCACTAATGAAGAGTTTGGAGAGGCACCGAGAGTGTTTATCATCCCAAACCAGACCGCTTAGTCTGATATCTGCTGTATTTTTGGATTTAGAAGTTGCAGTCATCTCTTAATGTGTACAGCAGTGGAAGTTCTACTTAATTTGCTGAGACACCAGAGTGGAGCCTCTTGGAGAACCGGTCCCAGTTTATTTATTTGAAGCTTAACACTATCTACAGAGTACAGAATCATCTTTAATGTTTGTAAAAGGTCCAGCCTATCTCCTCCTAAACCATACATCCAATAATGACACCCGGTTTCACCATCCAATTACTCTTCTCTATTAAATGGCGAACTACGGAGACAAGTGGCAGTTAAATGACATTAATTTGTGACTGATTTAAAAAAAAAAAAAGAAAACACACTACAAAAACCACTATTCTCCCTCGACTTTGCTTAATGACTAAGAATGCCTGTTGTAATGTAATGGAACAATTATTTTCAGTCCCTTTAATATTTCACATCGATAAAAACACATTTCCTCAGTTCTGTGTGGATGAACAATGAATAACTACTGCACGCATGTAATGGAAGCACAAATGAGCACTCTGATATAGAACACAGACTTCAAATCAGCAGAGAGAGAAGACGAAAAAAAAGAGCTACCACTCGCATTATACCAAATAAATTCCTCCGCATAAAAACTATTAAAGATGGAATATGTTCTTGCTGCACATTCTTCCCCCCCCCGCTGTTCAAGCCTCGCTCTCTTAGAAGCCCTGGCCTCCAAGTTAACTGAGCACTCACCGAGCTAAGACACAATGCTGGTGGAGACAAACCACAAGCATCCCCATCCGAAATATGTAAATAAAAAATATATTGAACCACTCGGTATAATCAAAAAGCAACAGACACACACACACACACACACACACACACACTGACACAGGAAGGAGGCTAATAGCGTTCACAAATACACAAACGATCCTTGACGGTATCTCTAGAGGACCTGAAGCGAAGACTCGAAAAGGTAGCTGGATTCAACAGCGTCTTAATCAAACGATACAGGAGACGTAACGGATGAGAAAAACTGACTCGGGGGAGGCAGGGAGGAAAGGTGGGGGGGGGGGGGGGGGGGATACTGTGGAGTAAAAGACAAGCTATGAGAAGCAGGGCCTGATGAGCCCCGCTGGAACTAAGCACTGAGTGAGGGGAGGTTCGGCACGTAACCCGGTTTCCTCTGAAACGGTGCCCCGGCTGTCTCTCCATTGGCTCTCCGCCGCCTCATCCATTAACCGTGGAGTTCACCGGGTGATCAGAGCCGGGCGGAGCGGTGGAGGCCCGTGTGGAAGCATACATATTTCTCTGGTTAGAGTTAATAGAATCTGCCTGACTTCAAAAGGAAACCTATCTGCTGACATGGAAAGCCATACATATGGATGGAGATGTAAAAGTATTCTGGGAGGCGCAGATGAAAGCAGGCTACATGAACGCAATTTGCCTTCAATTTGAATCGGAACATTTGATTTAATGTTCCCTCACTCTGCAGCTACTTTATACAGTAACGCTTCAGAAAAGGAACAGACATGTTCCGGCCTTTGCCGTCAACTCAACGGTGTTAAACCGAACCCCTCGACTCCAATAAGTCAAGCTAATCTGGTCAGTCCAATGAAACCCCACCACCTCTGCTCAGAACTCGGTTTGAAAGTTCTGTTTAAAGAGGCATGAACAGTGCTATCCCCATATATAGCGCATGACTATACACCAGTGCGCTGTACGTGTACTACAGTGTATCTGTTGTGTTTGTGCAAATATTTCTTCGTGTCGAATCAGTTCACCTTGCTACGCCGCCGTCTTCCTGTTATGTCCGCAGTGTGATTCCAAGTAAACAGATTCTGTTCGGCGCATTCTTGCATCGCCTGCTTCAACGCCTCGGGGCGCCCTCGGAGCGATCCAGCTCCATTCGAGCCCGCACTTGACAGAGAGAGATGTCCTGACCACAGACAGCTCCCACAGTGGGGCTAGTGTGTGCGGTAGTAGAGCTTCCCTCGCTGGGCCTGAGCGACGGCCCGGCCTCTGGACTTGAGGTGTGGGAGCCGCCGCAGCATTTGTTGGGTGTGGCCGGACTGGGATGGAACCATTACCGGAGAAATGTGTCTCCTTGAACATGGGTGGACCGCACCAAACATCTGTTTTCACAGCTTAAATTTGCAGTCTTATTTTACTTGAAAGACAGGGAACCAAATGAGGCAGACATATGCAAAAAGTACGACTGCAGCGTCCACAACTCTTCTCATCCTCTCAGTCCGCATTTTTCCATTTCCTACGTGCTGCTCTTTACTTCGTGCAGTCCTCACGCCATCCATCATGCTTCCCCTTCCTCTCCGCCTCCTCGCCGACCCCTCCCTCCCGCCGTCGCTCTGTTGGCATGCCTTGGGGATCGATCCGGTCGTCATCGCTCAGCCCAGCTGTCGTTCTCACCCTTCGCTCCCTCCGATGTCACACCATCAGGCCCGGCGCGTGTCATTGTCTACGCGGGAGCCATGGGCTCCGTGCCCGAGGTGACTGACAGCTGCAGAGAGGGTGGAGCCAGACAGACGGAGCGACTCGACCTCGTGCTCACCTCTCATTAATGCTGCTGGGTGATTGGTGGGCTGGCACGCTACCTGTCACTCAAATCGCTCAGGAATGGCCTGAATAACCAAATCACTGGACTGAATCTGTAGGCCAGCCAGGTGATGCTAATTTGAATCTGAGTGGTGATTGACTGATTGATTGATTTCACATGACATCTCCACTGTAAAAAACGATGGCGAGTTGGTAGATAAACCATGATCAGTGGTGTGCGACGAATCGGTTTAGCAGGTTGAACAACTAAGTATCTTCATCCTCTCAGCGATGCGACAAAGAGATGTGCATATTGTGATAAAGAAAATCCATATCGCATGCAAACTGCTCCAGCGCGACGATCGCGCTCTATCACAAAGTGAATGAGAAGATGTAAACAAGATCCCTTCAGGTATATGATGAATGCAAAACACTGCCCAATAATGCATTCGGCATCCATCTAGTGCTGCCGTGGTGTGATGACGCTAACCAAGTTAAATCCCACACTGAACTATAAATCATCCTCAATGCAGTGGGTTTCTGCTGCACAACAACTCAACACAAAAGGTGTAATAACGTCAGTTTTATGGGATGGAATCTCTCGGAGGCAACTCGTAAAAAAAAAATGAATGCAGTAATGTGAAGGTGACGTGCTTTGGATGAAACCTTTTACTGTCTAATGCCAGCGGGATGCTTACAAATAACTGCTTTCTGCCTCTTGTGCAAACCTTCAGAGATTCTTGTTCCCGGCCCAAAATCTGCAAGTCAGGGAGTCGGGGTTCGGCATGCGTGGAAGCTAGTCGATCAGCGAGCTGTTACGTGGTCAGTCAGTCTGCGACAACCTGCAGGCTGGAGTCTGGCTCGGTGCCATGCCACTGTCAGCAGTTTGGTAGTGGGAGGAGGAGGAGGAGGAGGCAATGAACTGAGGAAGGGAGTGGCTGTGGCAGCAATGATGGGCAGCTCACTAACAGCCTCTTTGTGTCTATTAGGGCTCTAATATAAGGATACGAGACAGTACAGGGTGGTGCAGTACTCTCCTGGGCACGCACGCACGCACGCACACACGTGTGCAGAAAGACACACAATTGAACAGAGGACAAACCAAGCTGTCTCTGCCGATAGCTCATGAAGTTTAACCTCAGCAAGCCAGTAGCCTTCTTTTGGCTTGCTGTGGCAGATACTTAGCTGGAGCCGGAGCTTAGAGGGACTTGAGAAGGCACTGTAGCGCTGCCCCAGTAAACAACTGTGGAGGCCTCAGCCCAAGATCAACTACCGGACTTAACAACAAGCGTGCAGTGCGCAGGGGAACCCATCTGGACACTGGTCGACTGAAAACTGCACTTGTTTTTGTTATGCCATGAATTCCACCTTTGTTTGTGAGCCAATATTAAATAATTACAAAAGCAAGGGATTTAATCAGGGACCAGCTGTCTGAAAGCAGCGTGTGTGTGTGTGTGTGTGTGTTTTTGTGTTTGCGTCTGGGCCGATGAGGGCCCTGCATCAAAGTGAATCGGAATATCACAGAAGAGCAGCAATGGCAACATCTGAAGCTCGAGTTCCCCGTTAACATGGCAAATACCCGGGGACTGGACGGCGCGTTCCCTCGCACGTGCGTGCACACTCAGTGGTAGACACCCATGTAGAGACCCGGTGTTTGTGTGTAAAACAGAAACACTGTCAGCATGCGGAGATAAGAGCAGAACCATCTGTCTCTCTATTACGCGTCGCGCGAATGTGTGAACGATGCTGTGTGGTTAATGTATTGTCTGCCAAAATAACTCAATGAGCTCTGGTGAGGTGTGTGACAGTCTATCCATCTGCTGTCTGCCGCACTCTGCATCTCCGGCACAACTGATCAGCTTTTGATGAAAATTTGGAGCAATGTTTGTTCAACTGAATGCAGCACAAGATGCTGATTTAATCATATGCTGATGAGATTTTCACAAAAACTCCAGAAACAATCATCAGAATGCCTCATTCTGGGATTTGTCATGTCGGTCTGATTGGACTACCACGGACCTAGAGGCTGGACTTAATAGTTGGACTTTGCAAAAAAAAACATAAGGGGATGATGCAATGCACCATTTTTTATTTTTATTTTAATTGAAAAAATAAAAGTGTGCTGATCAGGGACGCAAAAAGAATGAGTTACATGCACTGTGCTTTAAATTTACACAAAAGATCCACAGATCTAGTGATGACAAAATCCTGGGAACTGATGTGCATTTTACCAAAGCACTCAAAATGTGATGTAACATTGACTGGCTTACGTGAACATTAATGTCCCGAATTTTGTGTCAACTTTGAATGGATCATCGTTGAGATCTGATGTTTACACTGGAAGGATAAACCTGCTTATTCATATCCTTGTATTCAGGATTTGAACAGTATCCGGGTTTCTGAACTCCATCAGCATGCAGGTACTATATGTTGTATTTTTTAACACACACATCACACACACGTATCTGTACCAACCGAGTCAATAGTTGCTGACCAACCCACTTTGGTTTCAAGCTGCCTGGGCATTGTTGTTATTATTATTATTATTATTATTATAATAACCACCAGAAAATTAAGTAGTCGGTGGTGTAAGCATGTGCATCCATGTGTGCATCTCTCTGTCCGTCTGTGTGCTAACAGCTAAACACACAGCAGAGAAAAAAAGGTTTGCCGGAGCTTGCTGTTACCTGAGCGATTCGGCCATGCGCCGCAGGTCTTCATTCTGCTGCTTGAGCCGCTCCAGCTTGGCCAGGATCTTGGAGAGCTCCCGACTGGACCGCTCAGGGTGCTCGCTGTCCCTCACCAAGTGACCGCCGATGTAGAAGAGGAGCGTGCCCCAGGCCAACAGCACCAGGGTAATCCATCGCCATGACCCCGCCCAGGGCCGCATGGTGCAACCTCGCCCACCCCAAAGATGCCTCTCGGAGTGCCTGTACACCCACCGACCCGACGGCCTGCCTGCCGGATGTGCGCACACACACTCTGTGCCCCGTCACCACAAGTGCCACAGCGCCAACCTTGGCTTTGGCATCTTTACAGGGATGCTGTGCAGTAAAATGACAGATGGGGGAGAGATGTGGGTTTTTTTCTTTTCTTTTTGTGGCACAGGAGTGTGTGAGAAAAAGGCGGCAGGTGTGTCTCCAGCGATCAACCAGCCTTTCCTGCGTGTGCTAAAGCATGGCTAGCATGCTCAGATGTCTGTGTTTTGATGGCGTCTCCTCCCCTCCACCCAGCTCCGTGTCGACCAGGTCCTCCCACACCGTCCTGACGTTTCCTTCCAGTCCCACAGAATTATTTTACTGGAGGTGTGTCCTGTAGAAAAGAAGAAAACAAATGGGAGTTAGTTGAGCTGATTGCACAATGTTTTTGTGCGTGTGTGCCGATCAGACGCAAACTAAAAATCATAGGAGAGCTCGGTCAGCAAGCCGGCATGAAATAAGAGCACAGAGCATGAGACACGCCTCGTACGGTGCCATACAGAAACAGAGTGCACAGAACAGGGCGGGCAGACAGACCGACGGATAAAACAGAGATGCAGCAGACTGGACCAGACACAACCCCGTCTCAGCAGCCTACAGGATTGATCGGCATGACACAGCAATTTACATAGTGATGTGCAATCCCTGAGCCACAGTATGCTGCATTGCTGCCGAGG
The DNA here is from genome assembly GCF_949748355.1 of Melanostigma gelatinosum. Classification (NCBI taxonomy): domain Eukaryota; kingdom Metazoa; phylum Chordata; class Actinopteri; order Perciformes; family Zoarcidae; genus Melanostigma; species Melanostigma gelatinosum. Next base: position 11,412,023 of record NC_136652.1, on the reverse strand, counting down.
CAGGACAAGAATGTTCACGTTCTACGTCCTGCACACACACGCAGTCCCTAAAAAGTCTCACTTTTACAGTCTCACTTGCACACACATATGTAAGCCATGACACAACCAAGGACACACCCCACTTCCTCCTTCAGCACTGCTAAGTGCTGAAGTTAATGGGTTTGTTTGGAGACTGCTAAACCCCACAAAGTTCTTCCCGAGCATTATACTCCTTCGCCAAATGGCCGCTGCCATCCCCGTGGCCTCCGTGACGGAACGCAACATTGTCAAGGTGATGTGGCTAGCTCAATGGAGCAGAGGGAACAAAAAAAAAATCCCTAGATCATCACTTCCCTTCATCCCGAAGCAGCGGGGGGAGACGAGACGGACGCGTGCCGGGTTTATGAAGCAACCTTCGCTGTCAACTACCCAACAAAGCCCTGTCACGCAACTGGGATTAGTTATGAAGACTGGCAGGTGTGTGTGTGTGTGTGTGTGTGTGTGAGTGTATGTGTGCTATCATCAGTGTGTACCACAGCGTGCTGGAATAATGCCAAGCATCTTCGACTTTATGTGATTGGTGGGGGTGGTGGTGGGGTGCGCTTGATTGACATGTCGCAATATCTGTGGTGCGTTCTCTGAGCGTTCGAGACAGGGGAGAGTGTTCCTGCTGGGGGGGGGGGGGGGTTCGTCTTGCAGCACAGAAGTAGGTTAGCGGTCGCTCAACCCGTTTACCGTGGCAGCATCGCTGATACGTAGGACGTAAATGGTGCCACGCTGTAATATACCAGAGAGACTGTTCATGCCTCACTGATGCAAACTGGCCAGGATGCAGCAGCTGAGATCCCTGAAACAATGAGTAGCAAACAATTCTCCTTCATTTCTTATTGAATGATGCGGGATTAGTGGAATCTGTGCAGACGGTCCCTTCCTTGCCGGTGCTCCTGTTGCGACTAACCCAGGCTGACACAAGGGGGGGCTTCTCTTTATGCATGCGGAACAAAGATGTGCTGAGCTGTGTTTTATTATGGAAAATACGAGCCGTGAGTGGGTAGCACTCCACCAGCTAATGCACGACTGGGACTTTACTAAAAGGCAGGCTGCAAAAACCCTCGTCACTGTGTTTGAGGAGCCATAATGAGGTTTGTGCTCAGTAGACTAAAACTGATAAACATGAAACTGTTGGAAGAGGCAGGCAACTGCTGCCAAATAGGATATGGCAAGTTTTTGTTAGATAACACTTCTAGCTAGTAGTTTGGCTTTTACTTGAAAGTCAAGCTGATAATATATTTCTGGCATATTAACAGGACTTTGGGGAAATGTCATGTATTAATGAATGGCCTCTCTGGTGCAATGGTTGTACATGATATCAAATCAGATAACAGATATGCTATACACACCTGACTATAACAAAAGCAGTAAAACTAGTCAGTTATTTACAGGTGCTGGTGATGTCATCAGGACCCTGATGATGTTATCAGGGCGCAGATGTGTGTCGTCCCCAATTAAGCTTGTGACTTCAAATATTTGACAGAAAATCTGTGTTACAATTGGAGGCATGGAAGAGGGCTTTTAGCAGGCAGGGGTGATCTCATAAAAAATAAGCTTCTTTCGAGTTGCATTATGGGAATCGTAGGTCGTTGCTTTTCAGAAGCTTCACTCATACGGAGGACTAACAGTCAGGATATCTCACCCTCTGTGGCTTTGACGTTGACTGTTCTTTTTTGTTGTCTTTCAACTTCCCCAACTTTATGGAAGCGCATCACTAAATAGCTTGAGAGCCCCTTTAATTGCCTTCAAACACAAAGAAAACATACATTAATAGCCAAAGCCAATTCCCCTTCATGTTTGAGTATAGGTCTCAGAAGTGTGTGTGTGTGTGCTCTGAGCAGTGTGAGCTTACAGACCCCGAGATCAACTGCTTGTAATTAAATACTGGAAGCACCCAATAATCATTACTTAGGAGATGTACTCTACTTCAGAGGGTAAAAAACACTGGCAGGATTATTGGCAAATTAGGTTTTAAGATTTAAGGCATCTTTACGATATGCACATTACGGCAATTATCAAATCCAGTAAATGGCTTTGGGAAATGGGTGAAGAAGGTTTTTACGGTTTCCTTTTCACACGTCTTTCAGCTCAGCCTTGGCTGTGATGTAGTGGCACAGGAGAGGAGACACACATCCACGGCCCCTCTTTGATAGATCGCTGTGTTTGATAACTGAAAGAATGAGGAGATATCTATTGAGTCCCGTGCCAGCAGAATGTGGCGTTTATTTCACCTTCCCCCCCCCCCCCCGATGAAGATCTGTCTGTGTAATATTCCACCAGAGATACCGGAGTGCGAGAGGAGCGCTAACGATTTTTTGCATTTTCTTAAACTTCTCACATTTGCCCTTGAGTCGCCATGAACAGTGGGCATCAATAATGGTAATTATAATAATGCCAGTTTAATAATAAAAAAGCCGAGAGTGGCGCAATCATTTCTAAATTGGACTGTGTGACAGATATGCTGACAGTGGGATTTTAGAGAAAGTGGTCACATTCTGCCTCTTTCTTCCACCAAGCCCCTCCTCCCTCAGCTTCCAAGTAAAATGGAAAGATGATTGGGAGGTCCCAGCTACTCTGGACAAAAACAAAATATGTCACTGAATCCTTTTGAATAAGCAGCTTCTCCTACTTGAGACATTAAACAGGAAGAAGAGGGCCTATATGCTGCGTCACCTACACTCGGATTTCAAAACACCGTCTCTCTCCCACAATGCCCTTCACTTTGATGTCACGGCAAACCGAGGGGGGGGGGGGGGGGGGGGGCCTGCTCGGCCAGTAAAGGCTGGCGTGGTACATGTGGCACTGCGGGGCGGACTGTCACCGAAACGCCCTTGTGCTGCAGCAACATGCGGGGGGAGCCTGAGGGGGTCAGTGGCGGGTGACCCGTTTTGAGTCCGGCTGGTTAATCTTCAACGTGACTCGGGCCACAGCGGAGGTCATCCATCAGCGCGTTCCAGTCTCCGGGGCAATAAGCACCGAGCGACGAGGTCCACCGTTGAATTATGCATGGGGCTCTCGGCTGAGGACGGATTCTACTTCACCAACATCAACCACCGCACCTCGGGGACAGCTGCGATATATATTTACATAACCTATATGTCGCCCCTGATCCACGATGGTGCAGGAGAGCGTATTTAGTGGGATATGCAGCAAGATGCATTGCGTGTTAAGACATGTAGTGTGGTGGAAAAACACGAGAGTTATCGGAAGATCAGGAGTAAATGCAGAGTAGCATTGGAAGGATGCCAGCGGGAATAAATGGAAATAGAAAAAAAGGTTTCTATATCTGGACGATTGGACAGCTGCTGTATTTGTTGTGCTGATACTGTCAAGAGTGTTCGAAATAAACGTTGTATTCTGGCATTGGACCAGTTTGATTGGAGACGTCCGATTCTTTGTACCAGCAACAAGGGGGGGGGGCGGGGGGGGAGCGAGAGAAACATCAACTCAGACTCTGGCAGCAATTTTTAACCATTATTTATCCGGGGTTGGTCCGCTGAGCAAGCTGTTCTCGAGAAAGAGCCGTCTTGATAGCCATAAAGCTACACTCAAGTGTGCCAGAACCATAGTCACCACAGAGCAGTGGATCCAACAAAGATGGAAAGCCCTGAACCACGGGATGGCACTTCTAAACAAATCCAAATGTATTCACTCCAAAAAGCTGCTGCAACGTGAACAAATCAACTGAAATGTTTCAGCGAGGGTTGTAACCTGAAATGTTTGCTCCCTTGTTTCCTGCCATTTGCAACAAAACTATTCCAATTACACTTTGAGTGTAATCTCCTCAGTTGGCTCAGAGACGAGATGCAGAGACACCTTTAGCTTTTCGGGGCGCCCCACGTTTTGTATGCATGTGTGTGTGTCCGTGAGTGGTTGTGCGGGAGTCACCGGGCTCGGTCGTCTCTCTCTCTCTCTCTCTCGGAGAGTGGTGAATATTTCACGAGCGGCTGTTTACTTCACAACATTTCGAAGCTTAATGTGGAGGAGTCCATTAACTTAGAGCATATGGCAGAGAGAGCGCCTGGCGCGGGGAAAGAGAGGAACACAGATAGATGGCGATAATTTTTTAGGAGTCAATATATTCAAATGTGACTGTTTTTAATGCAAAACAATTAAGTTTAATTGAAAATAAATGGATGGATTTAGTTTCTTCACCAGTATTATACACCTGACAGAGTGAAGAATTATTCAAAAAAACATTTAGACCATCATGGAAAAGATAATCTTTACAAAAAACAATAATATATATTATATAATATAAAGTCAGAAAAGAACGTAAGTATTTTTTTTATCATAAACTCCTAATTTCCTAATATAGATAAATCAAAAAGTGAAAATGAACGTAGGCCTGCCAATGTATCAGGCCTACGTGCGTGCGTGCGTGCACAATATAGCTCAAGGTAGTTGGATAACGCAGACCTTGAGCTTCCTGCTTTCGGTTTATCATAATTAATGACGGTCAAGGTTCCTTGCAGCGCGCTCTCTGGCTTCTCACACAGGATTGTGTTCCTCAACACTGCTGTGCTTAAAGGAAATGATCAATATGTAATGATGTAATATGTAATGATGCTTGGTTCCACAATGTCTCTGCAACCCTCCCAAGGTAATACCCACACGTGGACTTTTTAATGTCCTCTCTTCTCCAGGCATGATAAATGCAGCTGCTTGAGTGGAAGTGACTTTTTTTATTTTCCCTTCCCTCTCAACCTCTCTCTCACACACGCACGCGCGCACGCACGCACACACACACACACGTTGCAGAGCCAGTTCATCACCCTCACCGACACGGTGAATTTACAATGCTGTCCTTGACCACGTCTGAGCCCGGAGATCCACCTCTGCTCGTCAGGAGACGGATTGGGTTGGCAGGCGGGGCCCCCCCACCAAGGTCCGTTTTTATTTGGACACAAAAAGTAATAGAACTGCGGAATGATTGATGCTTTTTTTTTTTTTTTTTTAACTGTTAATCATATGTCCCTCCACCCCAATTAAATACTTGTTTTCATAAACCGCCAGCACAAACATGCCGAACCATCCCCCACCGGGCCAATAGGTGGGTGTGTGTGTGTGTGTGTGTGTGTGTGTGTGTACGTGAGCCACTGTGTTTGTAGTCATGGGAACCTATCTTTGTGTCACCGCGTGCGCGCACGTACCCTGCTGTCAGCGAATTCCCCACAGAGATAACCTTGAAGGAGAGGCTGTGTGCTTAGCTCTGATACTGAATGCCGAGCTGCAGCCGGCTCAGCGGCCGCAACTTCTCTGAGACCTTTAGCCACTTCTGCGAGACTTAATCTCAAAAGTTGCGGTGAGGTGGTGCTGCTTTCAGTGCCTTCAAGTGGAGGCCCTGCTCAGACGGTCCAGGCTCAAGGAAGTGCCGCTTAGTGAATACACCAACCCTCTTAGAAAAGTATCCCATTCTAGCACGGTCCGTTAACCCTGTCCAAATTATACAGTGACTTTATTAGGGTCCGCCTGATACATTGGCACACACACACACACACACTTTCAGTTCCTCGTAATGAGTCCCGATGACGGCTGACCTTTCACGGCCCGTGGTGCCAGGGACGAGCTAGAGAGGTGGGGGGGGGGGGGGGCCTGCGATGACCCCATACAGAGAGTGCCAACCTTCACTCACTTACTTTAAAGTGGCCTAATGAGTGACTAAATGCACCAGAGAACAGGCAGAGCAAAATGAAGAGATAATAGAGGAATACATTTGTGGCCAGAGAGAGAGGGAGGAGGAGAGGCAGAGAGAACAGCTACAGAGACACGGTGCTAAATTGTGTGATTTTATCATCTGAATATGCGGTTGACGCATAATGCGATACGCCTGGATCCACTGAATATGGATTTTTGCTGAGATGACAATCAGACCTTTGAAACAAGACTTGGGATGTGGTCAGACTCACATTGTGATTACAATTCTATGTAACTTGGCTGCAATCCACAAAGAAAGATGGAATTAAACGTGTACTAAACATAGCAGCATAGCAGCTGTCGGACGAAATGTAACACTCTTTGCGATCAGTCCCACTGATGGGGCTGGCCCGGAAGATTGTCCTGCTCTCCAGTCGCAATCTCCCAATAAAAGCTAAGATTGACTCGAGCAGGGGACTCGGCGGTCTCGTGTGCCATAAGTTACGTCTCCACACAATAAGCAGTGCGCCACACCCCCGGAACACTCCCCACCTCACTCTTCTTCTGCACCACAATTTACGGTCGGCGGTTAACTCCTATTACACCCTGGATCAGGGAAAAAGGCCCCCACCCCCCCGCCTGCGAGTCAGTGCCCTCTTTAAGAGGCTCGAGGCTGGAATGATAAAGCGAAGACTGAGGAGACCCAGACAGCGGCAGAGTAGAGGAGGAAGACTAAGAACAAGCAAGAGCAAAAAGTAAACGGCACAAGAATGCCCAGACGGCAAGAACACCAAAAGTGTGGTTGTGAAAGTGGGAGCCAGGGAGGCGGTAATCAGAAGAAAGATGGCGGCTGTAGACTCAGAGACAGAGGGAGTGTCCCCCGAGGGTTGAGAGTCCTGACTAATACACAAAAGGAGTACTATAAACAGCAGTAACACACAGCTGCCGAAGATTCATCGCTCTCTGCTACTTTACTTTCATTCTCCTGTCGTCAACCCGTAGCTCCTTAAATCCCCGCACTGCAAAAAAAAAAAAGAACACGTCAGCAGCGACAAAGTGACCTCTATGGTTCCCTCTGTTCCGCCTTCAAAGCTGAGAAGAAAGAGACAAATATGTGGAAACTGCAGGCGGCCGTTGCTTACGAGATTAAACATTTGTTCAAATCAAAACGCCTTCCTCTTGAAATAACCCACCATTCCATGTATTTTTGAAATGTCACCGATTTGAATTAATTCTACTCGCACACGGCACATGAAATGACTCTTTCCTTGAATTAAAGCGTCTGAAGACATCTATGCAGATATTGAAATTGACCTCCCAAGATAAGAAGTCCCTGACTCTCAGCGCTGGTCTTTTATGCATCGACGTCCGCCTCCATGTTTGCTCTTCCCCTTCGACTTCCCAACTCCAGGTGCTCCAGCTTCCTCCCACACTCCAAAAGATGTGCACGCGAGATGAAATGGAAAAAGTCAAAAATTGCCCACAGCTGCATGCTGTGCTGCATTGGCCTGTCTGCATTGGCCCCTGCGATGGACTGTCGACTGGCATGAATAAATGTTGAAGCGGACTACAAAATGAATAATTGATCAGATGAGATGGGGCGTTTTGTCCTCTCAACTCTCTGCTCCACACTCACTATTGCTTTTTTTTCTCCTGGTCGCCGGCCATCTCGTCATTCTATTTCCTCGTCCTCATCTTTGCAGATGTTTTTGTTAGAGCTTTACATTAAAACCCAACCGCACTGGGATCTGCCCAGAACAGACTCAAGTAAATTTAAGCTCTGAATCTTCTATTTAATTGCTTTGCTTTGGGTCACGATTGTTGAAAAAACAAAATGAAAAAAAGGGGAAATACTCTTGTCCTTACTTAACGATGAGAAAGTACTTAACGACGTTGGAATTCGGTGTGCCGGGATACAGCAGAGTTTGGCTGTAGATTAGAAAGACATTACAAGGGTTTGGGAACGCTTAGGCACGGATCCAATTTTTGCACCTCCGAACAAACGCTCACCACCCGTCGTCCATCTTTCTTGAAAGGGCCTCGCCTCCTTCCCCCGCCCCACCACCACAGCAGCAGCCTGCATGCGTCACAACACAACCCATATTGCCAGAACTCCTCGTCCCCATCAGCTTGTGGTTTCTGCTTGGGGTCCGTGCTCATCCGTTCTCCTCTGTCTCTTCCACTCCGGCTCGACGTCTGCCGCTGTGTGTGTGTGTTTGCTCAGCCAATCAACTTCTGCTCGGATGCCCCCTTCCACTCGATGTGACCTATTTTGCAAGTCTTTTGTAGTTAATGTACAGACTGTGGAACAGTTCCGTGTTAAACTCTCATGTGGAAGGAGTTTTGGCATGATTTCATTTGACCGGCACAGAAATAGTGTCTTCTGGAAAAACAATCCCGTCGTCAGCTTGAAGGGTTTCGCTACATCCAGCCTCGACTTGCCCGGCTCGGACATACCATCGGTTGTTTTACAGGCTACAGTGCAAACATTCCCTCCGAGGCTTTTTTAGTGAAGTCATTGGGGCTTGGTCCTGAATGGATTTAACTCTGCGTTCCTCCAGAGGACAATCAAAAAAAGACGACGCAAGACTCATTGGAAAAAAAATAAAAATAAAAACAAACCTGCCTCACCTCTAGGGGGATGCAGTCTCCTAAATGCGATTGAAGAAAAATACTGGCAACCCGTCTTCATTGACCCCTATTAACGGAGCCGGAGAAAACAGCCCCCACAGCGCTGCTCTCCACGGACCCCGCCACTAAGCAGGACCTGTTGCTCAAATCACATTAACTACCCGCAGATGAAAAAAGAAAACTCAATACACAGCGTGCCGGGTCGTCCCAACGCTGACCCGCTGCAATCACACCCGCAAAACACCACCCCTCCTTTTACCGCTCAGTCTCTCTCAGAGAAATGAAATCACTCGCTCCCTTTTCCTTCCTTCTATCCGGTGCCGGCACCGCTGAGGCCTTATTAATGCCGAGTAAAGCCAGAGCAGGAGTTTACACAACACAACTTTGTAAAGGCTGGGAGTGAAGGGAGCGAGACTAAGCACTTCAGCTGCTGGCGGAACATTTCGATACGACTGGGAGCAGCTGCAGCCTTGTTTCAATAAAACACCCACCAACAAACTGTCCCCCCCCCCCTTTCCGGAAAAGGAGGATCCATCGAGAGACGGCTCTTGTCGGCTCCCTCACCGTGCTCTCATCAGACATGAATTCATCGTTGCACATATGTAATGCTACATGTGCGTTAGTTATTATAAACATCGGTCCACACAGCGCAGGGGAAGTCCATCAATCCTCCTCTGGGCAGGGTACCAGTTTGTTGCCGATTCAGTTCCCTTGTTGGGCTTTCACCCCCTCACTTGCAGGTCCTATTCTCAGAGCGTGTAACCACAGCTGTCATGCGTCCGGTGAAAGCGGTGTGACTGCCATTCATTGTTGGAGATTGAACATGCATTTCTCCCTCCAGGACTGACGCTTGCCAAAATGAAGGACATTCCCCCTGATTGATGGCATCTCTTGAAAACAGGGCCATCTTTCTTCGCTCTTGTACAGACTTTTTCTCCATTTTTCTCTCAGTCTGCCATGCTGACCTTTTGACAGGCCCACAGCTAGAATCCGGCACTCGGTAAACAGAGGGGAGCTGAACTTGAAAAGCCTAATCCAGAGTTATTGGAAATCTCTTTGCAGTTCACACAATTTCCATTTAGTGGTGAGAGAAGAAAAAAAATCTGAATTTTCACCGCAAAAATGATGCATGGGTAGAGGGAAGGGGGAGGAGGGAGGTAGTGCTGAGCACCAAGGTTAGATCACAAACGTAATCAATAATGCACCGCCTATTGTGTTTCGGCACTGCAGTCAGCCCAGCTTGGTTCCATTCGAGTGAATCCACAGCGCCAGATCGGCCTGCGCAAGTCAACAGTCCGGGTGGCTGATGGGTCCGATACATTACATTTGAAATAAACTGCTCGTTCACAAGTACTTCCCGAGCAAAGCAATGCTTACTCTACTGCTGACCCAGCCCTCGGGCAACATCGACGGTTTCATCTGAAACCCTGCAAACCAAAACGCTGGCAGGCAAAACCGCAGTCAACGGCATTAGAGTCTCCGGGTTTCCTTCCCCTCCTACCGATCATTGTTTATGGGCCCTCGGAGTGCATTCAAATGTACATTACTGTCCATATAACGTCCGTATGCGCACATTTATGACCGCACGACGTAGAAAAAGAGTTATTCCCATTGCTTTTTCCCGGTGTCCATTGAGCGGGCATGGTGACAAACAGGCCATGTTATTGCTGCTATAGTGCCTTGTAATGCAGATGAGCTCGTGTGTCTCCCACTCAATTATTGATCTGCTCAGGTGCAAAGTAAACACAATAAACGGCCATTATAATACCTCTCCGTCACGACACGCAGGATATGAGTGTGTCTGTAGATCGCTAATCAGAGATAAACATAGACCATCTGGAAAATACTCAACACAAGACCGTAGAAACAACTCGACCGTGAAATGCAATCGCAAATTTCTTTTATGTACTAAAACACCACAGGCGGGATTCATTTTTTTTCCATTTGGTGTCGTGAGCGAGTCTCATTTGATTGTGTTGGAAGATCCTCAGCGAAGACTATGCCCGTTACAAACGTCTCCAATTCAAACAGCGGCTTGGCTGAGACATTCTAATCACATCCCTGTTGTATACATGATCCTGGAGAACCTACGAGGCACATTTTGTACAAAGTACGCATTGATCCCAGCGCTGCTCGGCCGAGCATTGAGCCAATGTCAGGTGTGTGGACGGGCGAGGGTGTTAGCTGGATCCCGTGTGCGAGTCGGTAATGGTCAGGTTTGGTCTCGGGTCTGTCGGATCAGTCCCTCCCAGCGTGTCCTCTGTGGCGTCTACTTCTGTTCCCCCTTCCTGTCGCTGAGCTGAGGGCCAGCAAAGGCGCTGGGAGCCCGGTCTCCCCACAGCCTAGTCATTACTGCTGGCTAACAAGCTGAGAGCGAGGGACGTCTGCGGCTGCTCTTCCCCTTAACTAACAAAGAGAACGACCGCACGAGTAACTGTGGTAGCGGCGGCAGCAGCAGCACAGAGGCACACAGGCTCCTGCTGGACCCATAATGGGGCTGTCTCATTATATGCTGTCTCCTGGACAAGAAGAAGAAAAAAAAAAAGGATGTATCCGCCGGACTACAGGTCCTTTTAACTGGGCATTGTGAGACTACAGGGGCAGCGAGGAAGGAGCAGTATGTGCACGCCTTGTCACATGCCACCGCTTTGAATTATCTTCACGCGGTGATAATTGTGTGCATGCATGTGTCCCGTGTTGTCCTCATGTGCGATCAGCTGGGATGTTTACATGCTTCCTTCATGTCATCTTATATTTTTGTTGGTGCCATGCAAGGACATTGGAGGAAATCCTTAGAGGGAGGGGGGGAGAAATGAGTTTCACTTGATGCGATTTGATTCCAGTGGCTCCATTAGAGCCGGGGGGCGACACAGGGGGTGGGGTGGGGTGGGTGTTGCTGTGGCTGCAGGGCTCACACAGCCCATGCGTACTCAAGCGTACATGGCTCAAATCAAAGCACAGGCGCACATGCTCACATGCTCACAAACATATACATCACCCCAAACACACACACACACACACACACACAGGAACATTCTGCTTTCGTTAAAGGACCCACACACGAGTAGTATACGCAGCGTAAGTCCGTCACTTTAAGTGATGTGGGACGGAGGGAGGCGTGGGATGTGTTTATTAATGACTTGTAAAATGCTCTTAAGTCCCCGGCCCGCCTCTTGTTTGACAGTTGTTTTTCACACATTTTCCCGTCGTGTGTCCATACTGGAGTGGGCTGTACTTTTGGCAGCATTTTTGTTGATATTTCATTTCGTCGGCTCACTATCTCATCTTTGCTCACGCACGAAAGTCCCTCGCTCTATTATAAGCAAATGACAATAGCGTTACCCAACTTGATCATGCAAATTTAGCGGACTATTATACTCCCAGCTGATGATCCAATCTTGTGAGACAAATATACCCTCAATTATCTCTGTAGCATGTTGCGCAGGCTGTGGTATAAAAGTCTGCTTCCATACAGGAGGAGGCCAAAATATCATAAGATGTGTAAATTCCAATGTAACAGCCCAGCAACATATTCTACCTGTGGGAAGGTTAAAACACACCTTTTTTGTTCACATTGTGTCAGAGGCGTCGACATAACTATGTAGTGTGTGGTGGTGCTCTGCTGGATTGCATTATGTTGTCAATGTTTTCATTATTTTTCCATACAACACGCGTCTTAGTATTGAATTGCAATATGCTGTTGGGTGTTATTTTGTTTTCCATTGGGTCGACACAAACAATACATTGTGACCAACTACAACCTCAAAGAATGTATATATATATATATATATATATATATATATATATATTATGATCATAGTTCAATAACGTACTTTTACTACTTATCAGCTTTGAATCTGCACAGATTTTTTAATCACAAAATCACAAAAACTGCATAAAATCGCAGAATCAATGTAGCATCCCGGCTGAATAATGGTCTGTAGTCTTGAACTGATGGTCCATACGTCTTTAATGAATCACTCCTTGAACACACCTTGAACACACCTTAAGAACTTGTGCCTATATCGGCCAGGTACTAAAACAATAAAACCGTATCCATCTTCCTTGTTAAATCACCTTTTCCGTCCCTTTAGTGACTTTTTTAACGGCTTTTTAACGGCTTCCTAGCGGCCTCTTACTTCCGCTTTTTATACCTTCAGAATAAAAGCGCAACAGGAAATGCACCGACTGCAGTGACAAAACGTCCAAAATAAAAGACATAAAAAAGGAACAATCTATTTAAATACACTACACATTGTCAGACGTCCTTCACAATCAATGTGCAACATTTGAAATCTTTGTTTGGAATAAATACCAGGGATGAATACCTGATTACTGCATCGCACCAGCCAACATAAATACAAACCCAAAATTGACTTCAGGGGCCATTAATTCACCTCGAACCAGATGCACAGTTCAGTTCAATATGCGGAAAAAAGGCAGAATCTGCGAACAGCTGTTGTGGCCCTCCTTGTTTTCTCAGGAGCTGCTACACTTGTGATACACAATCCAGGCCCGCCCCACATATACACTCTGGTCACGCAGCTGATCTTTGGCAGGTTGCACACAGAGGCTTTCTCAGAGCTGCCCCGAGACCAGAGCTCTGACCCCTGGTAATGGGTATCTGGGGGGGGGGGGGGGGGGGGGAGCCTATTCTGCTCTGTACAGTCGTAAAAGGATGGACCCTCCCCTGGGACTGACCTCCGTATGCTGCAACCTCCCATCAACTTCTCTCCCTCCCTCCCTCCTCCACCGCAATGAAGCAAAAATGACGCCGTTGCCAAGGTTACTTGGGGGTGGGTGGGAGGAGTTAGGAGGTACAGATGAGGTGGTTTGTTATCTGCCGACATGAATGATGTGAGACGGAATATGATTGTGTCCTGGCGGTGTATAATGAGGGGTTTATGGAGGTATGCTGCACAGGTGAAGGCACCGAGGACGAGTAAATATGTATGTTTCTGTGAAATTGCAAATATATCAGCGCGTGTGTGTGTGTACGTGGGTGTGTGTGTGTACGTGGGTGTGTGTGTGTGTGTGTGTGTGTGTGTGTGTGTGTATGTATGTATGTATGTATGTATGTATGTATGTATGTAAATGTGTGTGTGTGTGTGTGTTGGGTGGGTGGGTGGGTGGGTGTGTGTGTGTGTGTGTAAGCAGAGCAAAGGTTGGTGAAGCTCAGCGGACTCTATGGAATGTAAACTAGCCACTGCAGCACTCCTGCTTGGCCTCAGTCAGAAGCTACAGCCACACACACACACACACACACACACGCAGCATCCAGCACACAAGGCCGCCATCCCTGTTCAAACCCACCTTGCGTTCCAGTTGCTACGGTGACTCGCTCGCCTTCTCTAATTTTTTTCGAGCACGTGCCGATACGCAGAGCTTGAACAAAAGCAGAGCAGTCACTTACCATGCATTATCATTTCACAGCTATTTGATACTCCGGGCCTCGAAAAAAACAGCCGCGGCCGTCTTCCCCCCCAGATGATTGCCCGAGGGAGGGTTCAACGATTTAATCTAATCTGATGACAAATGATTAGATTAGCTCGGCCGCTGATTAACCTCTTCCTCTGCGTTTTGTGCACCTATAGCTGAGCGAAGTCTCATTTCATCCCCTCCCTCGCTAGACGTGGCTCTCTGCAAATGTCAGCGTCGGGCTGCACGTGTCACCGACTTGATGCATTGTTTCGCGCTTGTGTGTGTGTGTGTGTGTGTGTGTGTAGAACGCCGGCTCCGCTGCACTCGTGGCTCACCAGCCATCTGCAGCCGACTGAGGGACACACGATGATGGCGGCTGAGTCACCCATTAGCCCAAATTAGAGCCATCCTTCCACCGTTCAAGACGGGCCCGCCGGCAATGCCACGCAGTCAAAGCCATTACGAAAAAACACGCGCTGAACTGATTTTGCTCTGCAAACACCATTAGCTGGTGCCCCGAGATTATAAATATCCGAACTTCCGATCTGACGGAGAAAATGGGCTGGGATGGGAAACCGTGTTAAGAAAATCTCGCATCAATGTCATGGACTTCTTCACTGGTAACCAGAGGGCACAGAGAGAGAGAGAGGGGGGGGGGGGTAATGGCTACAACAGGCCAAAGATGAAAGAACAAAGAAAAACACGGCGGTGAGAGAGGGTTTACATGGACCGCTACGGCTGCTGCTGGGGGAGTCCAGTGAGGAAGCTGTTTTTCAAAAGGCACACAGAGGGAAGATACACATTTTAGAATTTAAAACAGTTACATGCACGGCAGCTTAAGATCACTTTGAAATCGGAGAAAAAAAAAAAAAAAGACGACTTGAAAGTTTAAAATCTTTGAATAAGTGCTTTGTAAAATGGCTGCAACAACAGTGGGCCATGCTGTTCAGACGGCATTGGTTCGGTAAACGTCCGTCCTGCAAGTGGGACGATTTGTCACATACAACCTATTTTTGATCCACTCATGTTCCCAGTTTGCCCCCAAACGCACCCCGAACCCCCCCCCCCTCCTCTTTCACCCTTCCCTTTACTCGAGGGTTCCTGTCGAATGCCAACAACTGTTGCCTAGCAACTAAATATTCACCCTGCAGAAAATCCACCAGATTATTATTTTCTTTCCAAGTTCCACATTTCTGAGAGAGAGAGAAAAGATAGCTTTGTGATGTCAAGTTTACAACTCTCAGTGGTGCACCGAGCACTATGGTGTGCTCCTGGAGTGAAAAGGGGAACCAGTCACAGAGGCATTGTGGGTATTTCAGGACACATTCAGGGCCAATTAGACCAATGAAACAAACCAACACCACATTACAGAGGACCTGCTGTACATGTGATGATACAAATTAGACAGAGGACCTTTGTATTGACCTGTGAGAGTCTTAAGCCAGAATATATCGAGCTTTCCTCAAGATTTTCAAAAAGCTGCTAGGATTCCTAAAGGAGTTCTAAATGTATTAATTTCCAAATAAAAAGTTAAAAAGTGCGTTCACTTGATTTAAATGAAGCTCTAGCGAAAGACTGCTTTTGCATGCCTCGGCCTGTAGTTTATTTTTGCCATTCCCTCCTCATGCACGCTTACTCACAATTTCCTTGCGGTTATTGTTTGGGGGCTGTCAATCATGATATCAGCTGTTCTGATTCTGAATATGATTGTCAGCTTCATCATTCCATCAGCATCATCAGCCACCAGTGTCTGGACTCCATGGGGAGTCTTGTGCCTGCTCAGGGCTGAGGCCCCTCCATTACTCCCTGTAGAGTCCAAGCGCCACAGACTTTATCATCACATATCATCTGTTAACAATAAACATTTTCTTCATCTTACTTGTCTTCCTGGTGTTATTGAAACAAATAATCTCTTCATTTCTACTTTACGACGCCGTCATATTCCAGCTGACTTGTGGTGTTCCCGCCCAAATGCTGGAGCAGTGAACATATTTCTTCCCCTTGAAGACTGAGCGTGTGCCCGTGGCGCGCAGGCAGATACCATTGGGTGGGGACTCACAATGCACTCAGTCAAGCGCTGCGGTCGTGTGTCATATTTTCAGGCACAATTTGGATCTGACCGCGACAGAATGTGTCTCCTGCCACCGGCAGCAATGTGACCGATTCATTTGGGAAATTGAGTTTTCATGCTGATTGGTAACGCAGAGCTTTTTTAAAAAGAAAAACAGTGATGCCTTCTTTTTCTTCTTCTCTCGTTTCCAAACATGTCTCTTTGCTGCTTTATTGTGTATCTGTTAGTAACAGCTGCTGGGGCGTTGTTTACTTTAAATCGAAGGTAAAACAGCTTCATACAAGGTGGAGGGAAAAACTATTGCACACATAATCTACTGTTGATAATGAAGCATAATCATAGCTCTATTTCAGCTTCATGAAGTCACAAATGCACGTGAAATTAAAGATTTTCTGCTACGTAATGCAGAAGTTTAAGATAACAAAAGAGAAGGAATCGAGATTACAATTTGGAATGTACACATCAAACATCCAGGGGAATTAATAACGTGGTAATACACATGCATTTTCATTTCATCATTATGAAAAGCAAATCGGTCCCCTCTCTTCAGCTGCACTCTAATGAAGGCAAAAGACCCCAAAATTAAGAGAAACCGATAAATATGGCGTGAACTTGAATTTAAATTTTCAAGATCCTGTTGTGGCAAAAGACCAAAACGTGCCAGTTTCAGCTACAAATCACTGACATTATTAGAGCAACAGTCTCTCTACGCACCAGCTGGGAAGTACTTGAATCCAACTTTTCAGTGAAATTGATTAGACGTTTTCTGCAACAGGACTTAATGATGCATAGGGGACTTCTAATGCTTGCTTCTGAGGCCTAAATGAGTGCGCTTATCTGATGTAGGCCGTTTGCATGGCTGCTCGTTAGGTTCACGCCATTTCAATCTCATGCAAATGAATGAAAGTGACCCGCGAGAGAGAGAGAGAGCCGGTTTGGAGCTAGAAAGCAGACTAGCATGAAAGGAAAGGTGTCACAAGCTCACGTCAGGCCTCTCAGGGATGTTCTCATCCAATCCTGAGACATCATCAGAGGCATCGCCTGCTGCTCCTCAGCTGGATGTATGTGGATACCAGCAAACCGCCAAACAACAGGGGGTGCGGGGAAAAAACAAAAAATCCAAAATGGCAAAACCAATCTCTGGCTGTCACAGAAGCCCACCTTGTGCATTTGTGCTCATGCAAATATTTATCTCAATTCACACTTGGCTTCATTTGACAAGAGCAACCCATCTATGGATGCAAAATGCTAATGACTGCTAAATCACGCTGGAATAATGAACCCGTTAGCACTGAGCTGCACTCCGGACTCCCAACGGCTCAAATGGACTCTGAATCAAACAGCCATGTTGCTTGTGACTACGTCCAGCGGACACTGGAAACTGTACGCTCAGCAGACACATCTGCTGATCTCAAGACACGGATCGGTCGCGTCTCATGTGACACTTCACAGAAGAAAAAGCGTGATCTGTGGAAATCAAGAGGATGGCGGAGCAAGAGAAGCTCCACCGGTACATGTCTTAGCCCTTTGAAATAATGCAAAACCCACCAAACAGGACACGGTGAAGGCTGTTAATATGCATGTCAGCAGTTAGATACCTACGAAGATTTCATTTTGTATTGAATGTCGGTAAAGGCAGCAATCGGACTGGTCGAGGAACTAGAAACAGTTAAGTGCTCTCTGTGGAATATAACACTTCAGAATCGTTTTTTAAGCATGCACCCTCATTAAAGACACTTTCAAATCAGCTTTACTAAATCTCCTCTTCGCCGTTTCATTCCAAATATCAAAGAATGCAACACGAGCTACTAAAAGTTTCAGTGATGCATTGTGTAAAACGGGTATAAACATGCACATTTTGAGAGAACCTCCAGCTTCGGTTTCATATTAATGTTCACATTGGAGAGCAACAAAAGGAGCTGAAATGAGACGAAGAGCGAGTGCTTTTCTTCCTCTTTTTCCTTCTTCTTTTTAAACAAAACGTTTTGTGGTCAACCACCTCCTGTGAAGGCCAACAGACAAACCAAACAGACGCACTTTCAGACTACTTTTTAAAAAGTTACACTTTAATTGACATAATTAGGGCTTAAAAAACGCTATATTGACGGTGAAAAACAACTCAAACAAGTAAGCAGCAAACGCATATGATAAAAAAAATACAATACAAGACTTGTGATTTAAAACAGTACAGGAATGTAAACCACTGAACTAGGTCGATAAAGAATTCATCCAGACTCTTATTGCCTGAATGAAGCAAACTGCTGTCAAAGCACCGGCGCACTTATTTTCTGCTTTGCACGGTCTCGTTTTCTGCTGGCTGGGTCAAGGACAGATCATTGGCGACACACACACCCACCCACCTCCGGTCAGCATTCGTCCTTTTTTATCTGAGGAGAACGCTCGCAGGCGGGTCTGTCTGTTTGTCCTGCGTTCTGGTCAATCCACCACCACCAAAACAGGCCAAACAATCGATGCACACATTGCATGGTTACATTTCAGACGGGGTGTTTGGGAGGCAAACATTTGAATGACAGTGCAAACAGACACAGTGCTGCTCTGCTGCTCTGAGGCTTGCCACGTCCGTCACACAGCGGCGACGCAGCTATGCCAGCTCCCCGTAGAGACTTATAGCTTATGCAATATTGCTTCCTTCAAATATTGGCAATTTACAACGAAACACCAATTCCATCGTCGTCCCCCCTGTGACTCGATCTGGATACAAGCATCATACACCGCAGCTTTTCAACCAGTGGAACTCAGCACCTGGAAGTAAGAGGGCTTTATTAGGGCTGTAGTGTATCCAGCGACAGCCACAGAGACTTTCGGAGCTGCAGCGTTTAATGGAAACAGCTGGGCGGCATGTGGGTTAATGTAATGGCCTTGCATGTTGAGCAGAAGTGGCGCTAAGCTCGGGCTATCAGAGAGTCATCGACGGAGCAGAGCTGCCGCTCCATCTCTCTCTCGCCGGCCCCACTTCTCCAGCTCTCCTTTTTCACTCCCCTCTAAGCACCCATCAATTGAGGCACTGAAGCCATCAGTGCCTCAGCGCTTAGCCCGCCTGTCTCATTGCTTGGATAGCCGTGTGCGTGTGTGTGTGTGTGTGTGTGTGAGAGAACTTGAGTGTTTGAGGCTGCTTGTGTGTGGAGCCCCTTGATTGGAGTCTACAGCAGAGGCTGGAACATTAATGAACACTGCCCGTCACAGTCACGGTCCTCTCTGCTGAACCCTCACCCGTCACTCTGGGCGATGGATCAGCGTGGCCTGATCTAAATGGGCTCTCTTTACTCTTCTCTTGGTCCCGCCGCCTGCTTTGGATGGCTGGCTGGGGATCACCGAGATCGGCGGAAGCATCTAATCCCGGTCTCTCTCTCTCCGCCCCCACACCTCCCCTCAAGTGTTTGTTCCGGCTGTACTTTGGTGGAGTTCAAGTCAAAATCAGGACCGGAGTGAGTCCCACACTTGAATCAGTGTGTGATATTCTGACAAAACGTCTGGGAATGAAACACCTCAATAAAGTTTCTACTTTTTCAAGTTTTGAAAAGGACTGACTGACGAAAAAAAAATGTTAGAATGTAAAAAAAATTTCGAGAAATGAATGATAAAACAAACAATACAATCAGTATCAGCACCACATCTACAGATCAGATGTGACTGATCCAAATGAAGTCATTACGACATTGAATGTTTCAGGTATTGGTTACAAACTGTCAAGCACAAAATTAAAAAAAAATGCAAAAAGTCTACGAAAATTGTGTATGAACATCGCCACGAAATATGACATCACTTCCTTGCCTTTAATCGAAATAAATAACAGTAGTATTTAAACTTCCTCAATCAAACGATACCTCGGTATCCTTTGAGGCAGTGGTTCTCAAACTGTTTTTTTTTTGTATAAGTAATTAATAAATACATGGCGAAATGCCTGTACTTTCGTGTACATGTTTACGCCGCGACGGCCATGATCCTTGGCGACTCACATGTGTGGCTTAGTGTTCCAAATGAAGAGACATTTGGCAGGCGGGAACAGAAAAGCAACCGCAAGCGATGCATCCGAGACTAACAGCAAGCAGCCAAGAAGAACATATGATGACTATCTTGCTCTGGGTTTCACAGTGAACGCGGTAGGAGATGAGGAGAGACCAGTCTGCGTTTTATGTCTGAAAACTAGCTGCGGATAGTATGAAACCTGTTTTGTTTAGTTTTTCACAGGTTGCACTTTATTGTTATCTTGAAAATATGTTTAGTGCAAAACAGGTTAATTGCAGCCAATTGCAAGCAGCTATTTTTTTGCCAAATTGTAGTTCTTTTTTTGCACAGATATAACTTTATTTGCATTGTTCTAACAAAGTGATTGCATATTTTATTTGTTTTTGTCCGATGGAGCAATCTGGTTTACTTAAAAGTGATTGCAATTTTCTTGATTCTATTATTTGAAAAAGCACAGATGGAGGAGTCACAAAATGTTGTTTCAATAAAAATTCAACATAGATCATTTTGTTACAATTTTGTTGGGACGGAGGGGCATGAACATTTTTCTTCCTCCTAAGGTGCTAAATGCTATTCAGAGCTACAGCTACAAACAGAGGAAACGAGTGAGAGACGAGTGATCAACGCTGATTTGTTTTACTTTTACCGTTTGGTGGCCTTGAGAGACCTTAGTCTGCAAGTATTTCTTTATGAAAATATGGACGAAGATATATTATATTCGCTAATGCTGATCGCTGTAGCATTTCCCCATTGGCAGTAATGTTAAAATTAGCTTAGAAACTAGCGAGTCGGAGCTGTTGCATGATGTTGTGCCCTAAAAGATGGAGCAAATGCCCTAAAGAATTGATAGAGGGCGAAGATGATGTCCCTGTTTTTTCTGCTGGGTGACCCAGCTTATCCCCTGATGCCGTATCTCATGAAGGAATACCCCAATGGCGGAGCTAACGTTACATTCATCAGCCCCCACGACAACAACACATGGAAGCGAGTGATCGACGTGCTGTCCGCCTTCGAAGGCTGCCGTGTGGATGCTCCAATAATGCTGAAAACTCCCGGGTGGACGGAGATCGGTTCTATTTGAGAACTCTGCATCCAACGAGACATGGCCTAGTCTGGATATGGCCTTAGGCATCTGAAAACAGAATAAGCTTGTTACGCCGGCCCGGCTCGGAGTCTGCACGGCTCACACACACCCTAGAAGCACCCAGCCACACTCGGGAAGGAGCACTCATTATGAATATGCAAGGTTGCAGTAGCAGGCTTTTGTCCTTACGCCCATGTTTTATTTAATGAGCCTGGGGTTGGTTTGACTTGATTTGCATGTGCTTGATATAGAATCACACACTGCTCATGCACACACACTCGCCAATATAGGGACATGTTGATTCCATTTTTCGCTTGGCTTGTCTGTCAGTTGACGCCGGCGGAAGGGCCGTGACTCAATTCTTCCAGCGAGGCGGATTGCTGGGGTCTCTCATCAAGGACGGCGACTCTGCTGTTTGGAAGTCTACATGCGCATGTATGCGGGCCGTGTGATCCGAGGTGTGCCGTTTGAAGCGGAGTACGCGGGGTGGGGGAGTGTCTCCCAGGGGATGGAAGGCTGTGAAGAGAATAGTGCTGATGTGGTCCCTCTCTCCGACAACCGCCAGATAGCACCAAGTGAGGAGGCAGCAGGATACCAACTACATGAAAAAGGCCTAAAAAACTGCAGCCAGCTCGAACATGCCTTTGATAACAGACAAAAGAAAGAAAGAAAAAAGAAAAAAAGATGTAAAACTCCCTCGTCTCCTTCCACTTCTAATCTGGAAAACCGGCACGGATGAAAGTGTGGCTCATTCCATACTTGGCAATTAATAGACCCTGGGACAGAAATGTGTCCCGCTTTGATGATGTCAGTGCTTTGAGGAATGAGGGACAGGTCAGCGCTGGCGTCACGGACATCAGAGGCCCTTAGCGGTGTGGCGAGATGTCAGACCGGCTCGCGCCATTCGTCGTGTGATGAGGCCTGGACAGACGCGCAGAGGGGGGGGGGGGGGGCAAACGTGACAAGGCAAGCAGAAACGGGGATGATTCAACCCTGCAGTCAGGATGGAGGCAGGCAGGGAAGGATACGGACAGCACATGGCGGAGAAAAGAAAAACGGAGAGGGAGAGGAATAGAAAGAAGAGGGCAGCGGGAGAGATGATCATGACAGGGACAACAAATGGGGAGTTCCTACATTACAGTAAACAGGAATTCACAGAGAGGGGGCGAGGGTGAAAGGAGGAATGCATTAATAGAGAACCGCACAGAGTGAATGAAGCATGTTAATGAAAAGGGCTGCTGCTGAGCGAACCGGAATACGTCTTTTGTAGAAGCCGAACCTCGCAGCAATAATGAACGACAGGCGCGGTGACGGGAGCAGAATTAAAAAGACAAACAAGTGGACTGAATCAAAATTGAAAAATCGAAATCCCCAACGCATCAGAAGAGGCGATATTGTGACCAGAAGTAGCCCCTGGCTGGGGACAAAATAAGGACCCTCGGACCCAGATGAACCCGCAAGCAGAGCACACAGCTGTCCAGTCGGCTCCAGTGTCGCTGCTCCGTAACACGAGAAGAAGACAAACATGTGGTTCGCCTGCAGAACTCCCCGAGCGGGATGCGAGCTGCTGCATGAATGTGAAACAGGACATTGCAGAACAAGGAGTGCACATCCTCTGCAAACTTTCACTGAATAATTTAATGATCTGTGTTTTAAGAAATAAAAGCCCGTCTCTCTACTTTCGATCGCTGACTGATCCGACGCCATGGCAGTTTGTGAAAGCTTTTTCATTTTACTCTTGAGAAAAACAAATACGCGTCTGGAAAGTCCTTCACAGGAAATGTCCTCTTCCACACAGAAACTGCTGGTGCATCTCGGACGTGGGTGAAGTTGTCCCAGAAATCCCTTAATCATCGGCAGATTAATAATGATGAATTTCGTACAAGGCATCTTTCACTTCATTGGCGTTTGTGTACTTCGACAGCGGTATCAGCGGGTGTGGGCGGGGTTGGGAGGATGTAGGGAGTGCCATGTGGTCAAAAGGTGTGGTGCCGGCACCGTGCGCCATCTGGAAGGCTGGTGGGAGCCGAGGACCTAACGGTGAGAGCAGACTGCCTCCTTATCTCGGGCCAGAGTCCATCTGTGCGCGAGTGTTTGCGCGGAGAGAGAATTGAGAACAAGCGAAATTACAGATATCAACGGAGGATGCTTGCCATTTAACACAACTCTATCTGTCAGCTGCCTGGAAGATGGGTTGAGAAACAAAGAAATTCTGAGGAGCAGTGACAGATGGAGAGGAAAAGAGGTATTATTAAGTGTGTCAGATCATATTGACAGGGGTGTCCCCAAACAGAACTGCTGTTCCTTTTGATATTATGTCACATGATGCGACCCATTTGTGTTCACATGCAACAGAAAACCCTAAAACTGGGGGTGACCGTGGCACACTGGGTTAAGAGGTCGTCTGGGAACCGGAAGGTCAACGGTTCGATCCCTGACTGGGACTTGTCACGTGTCGCAGTGTACCTGAGCAATACACTGAACCCCTAACGGCTCCCCGGGCGCCTGTCATTGGCAGCCCACTGCTCCCTATATACAGGGATGGGTCAAATGCAGAGACACATTTCCCCCTTAAAGGGATAAAGATAGTATACATTCTATTCTAAAACAACGGTGTATTTCCCCCTAGAAAGGAAGTGTGCATGCTCGGCCTGCTGGGAGCTTTCTAGGATTTTCCGGCACCAGAAGTACGTACAGTTCAATTGTGTCTTCCTAGCTCGAGGTGTCCCGAGAAAATACACAAAAATATACTATGTTGAACATAAAAATATAATCTTTACCACAATTATTAGTTATTTATGAATATCAACAACCACATATGCACTGCTGTAATATCAAACTGTGTAATTTACTTAAATGTCATGATATGACTGAAATCCAGTGGCATTTTCAAAAGATTGGGGGCACTTTTTGAAACTTGTGAAATAATATTTAACCTTTGTTCAAAATAATAAATATACTTAATTAGGCTTACAGTATATGAGCAATTGTCATCAAATGGCAATAATAAGACTATTAGGCAGTAGTCTACAGATTCAAAGTGTTTTCTTAGATTTTTTAAACAAAAAACAAACATAAATCAGACAATCATATTCAATTTTATTCTTATTTCTTTGTAGTTATTTATTGTCATTATTAAATTTTCAAAACAACTATTCACAATTATTAAGTCAACGATGCCTTGATTAGGCAGGTAGCATGTTTTATACTTAGTGTGAATATAATTAATTTAATCTAATTTCCATCATGCAATATGTATACTTTGTTGGCATCTTATTGTGAAAACCGGATGTTCGTCTGAAGAAACCGGATATTGTCTCACGTTAATCTTTCCGTTAACTTTCAAAGTCCTTCGCTCGCTCCCGATCTGCGCTGTTTGAATGAGTTTACCGTGAATTTCAGGATATAGGTGCACTAACATTTAAGTGTCTGCTGAGTTAACCGCAGTCTCGCAGTCACAGGTCTGATTAAGAAGCGCTCCATTTATTTATTCGTTTAGAAAGTTCGGGGGCATTTTTTGCCCCTCTCCTAGTGATATCAGGGGCAAAATGATATTTCTTAGGGGCAGTTTTGCCCTTTGCCCTCGTGTATTTCCGACGCTGACTGATAGTATCTGTAACATCAGTACTGGGGGCTATTAAGGCACCTTGATACTCATAGCTTGCACCAGAAAATGAACTATTCCATTCCGGATAGCAGAACTGATACTCTTCATGGTTTGTCCTGTGATATGTCCTATACCCCGCCCCACCTCTTTTCCGTCACATTATTACTATGACGTGAAAATTCTTTACCGTCAACGTAGATAATGAAAAAGATTCTTTTGATGCACACTTTCATTCAACTGGTCGATCCATTTAATGAACTACTCACCCGATTGTTTATACAGTTTATATGCACCGCTGTCAAATATTGCTTTGCAGAGACAGTTCTCTTTGCCAACAATCCTGTAGTCGGCTTTTTCAAAATGAATCCATCTTATTTGTGAAGCATTATTTGCTCAGCTTATTAAAAGGATATCGTTATAGCCGATATTCCCTCAACTGCCCACGTCGCTATTTCACGAGAGCCGCTCTTATTCTTGAGGCTTTTGTGCAACAGTGTGGCGGTTATTATCAGTTGTTTTCTCCATCGATTCATTGATAGTTCTGTTGATGAAATGTACAAAAGAACTGTGATAAATTCACATATTTCTTTTAATGGGTTATTTTAACATTCAAAAACACAGAGATATTAAATTCAGGCCGGCAACTAACAATTATTTCCATTATTGATTTCAGATGATTATCTTGTCCATGAATGATTTGTCAGAAAATAGTGAAAGTTGCCTCGCAGAATTTCCAAATGCTCAACATTAACAATTAAAACTGTTAATTCTTTAAATCGACTAATGGAGTGACTATTTCTGCTTCCTTTCCCGGTTTCCACGGGTTTGTGGTTCCCTCTTCGTCCCTGCACCACCACTGCCATGGCGTGCACACACAAACAATGCAGAGCTGCAGGAAGCCCGTGCCGTGTGTTTCTTCTGGCAAGTTCGACTTTGCCGTCATTACACCACCGCCGTCGGCCTGGTTAGAGCAGGTCTGACACAGTCCGGGTCTATTGCTTGTTGCCGCGTTGCCTACATGGTAGGTCAACGCGCACACGAACACAATTGTACAAAAAACACACGAGAATGCATACAAAC
Organism: Melanostigma gelatinosum; assembly: GCF_949748355.1. Lineage (NCBI taxonomy): Eukaryota > Metazoa > Chordata > Actinopteri > Perciformes > Zoarcidae > Melanostigma > Melanostigma gelatinosum. The sequence continues at coordinate 11,386,475 of NC_136652.1, read as the reverse complement.
AAATACACAGCGAGGCCCCCTTGGCTATAGAACCACTCCCCTTGCTCTTGAATACAATATATGTTGTTTGTTTACTGGATCTGAGTTGCCCAGCAGCATTACCCCAACGCGGCCAAGCGTAGCCTGCATTGGACACACACTCTGTCAACGGCAGTAAGCAAGAAAGAGCACTGCACTGCCAAGAGATACGGGGCAACAAATCTATACCTCTCACAGAATGGGGGGGTATCTAGCTACGATATATTGTAGGATTTGATAAACAGCCGGGGTCGGGTGGCGGGTCAGCGCACCATTAAGTCATTCTGACAATTTTGATCCATTGCACGCAGTACTGGCACGAGGCACTGGGCGTCACCTAAGAGGGGCGAGGGAGAAGAAACGAACGGAAAGAGGAGAAACTGTCAGGAAGCATCAAGCAAACAAGAGACTGTCTTTACCGCAGCGAGATGAGAAGCGATAAGAGACATCAGAGGGAGAGTCGGCTTTATCAGGATGCGGCGAGAAACGCAGCCCCCCCCCCCCCCCCCCCCCCCCCTCTCTAGGGATAAGGGAGCAGACGGGATGGGCAACATGGAGGGGGAGGGCTGATGTAAAACGGTGTTAAATCACGTCTATTTACAGAAAATGAAACAATAACACCCTTGGACTTGTTGCAAGATTGTAATACTGAAAATGCAGTATATTGGACAATCCTAGGGAATAGAAGTGTGTGTGTGTGTGCGTGGGGGGGGGGGGGGTATTTATATTCTTTACTGTATATAATGGTCTTCAGCTCAGTGAGGGGAGCGTGGGACTCAATCGGGGAAACGGAGGCCTTTGCTTTAATTAGCGGTTACATTTTTAGGCTGCTAATGGCCTGGTGAATATAACGGGTTAATAACTCAGCAAGCACACGATCAATCATCAGATTTGTCATTTTGTGAAGCTGGGGAAAGTACCAATTTAGGCACGCACGACCATATAGTATGTTTGCGTGGGCGTGTATTTATGAGTGTGTTATAATCAGCAAAAAAGGCACCGAGCAGCAGCCATGCCCGAGGTGGGTTATTCCAAACTGACCTAGCTCAAACTGACCTAGCTCTTAGCTGCACACATCGGGAGGTCACTTTCTGTAAGCCGATGATCCTGATGTTTGGCAGTCTGGCATGTTGAAAAAGTAGCTGTTAGCAGCCTGAGAAGTGGAGGTCAACGGTCTAAAATGATCTCTCCAGTCACTGGAATAGACAAAAAGCCTCTGTAAGGGGAAACGGATTTTACAGCCTTTATATCCTTAAAGTATGTTGAGTCACGTTCGTTTCAAAATAACTTAATGTACAGTGGATTCATTCAGTTGTAGTACTTAGAAATGTGTGTGTGTGTGTGTGTGTGTGTGTGTGTGTGTGTGTGTGTGTGTGTGTGTGTGTGTGTGTGTGTGTGTGTGTGTGTGTTTGAGGGCATGCGTGTGGGCATGAGCCCAATGAGGCAGAAAGGGTGCCAGTAGCCTTTGAGGAAGGAACATGTGTCCGGCATCCACTGCTGTTGTGCTGGGTCACAGATGTCACCTGCTCCAGCAGCCTGCCTCACACCACTCGCCCCCACCACCCACCCACCATCACCACTCGCCTGCTTGTAAAAAAAATAAAAACAGCACTATAACAAGAGGCGAACACAAGTAGCCCACAGTGTTGGTGGTTATTTGGATTCTATCGTATGGTTTTGTGACGCGGGTCACAGAATGATCGCAAAACCTCCGCAACAGTCGCTCGGGATTAAAAACAAGTGAAACGCTGTCCGGAGCTACCGGCTATGTTACGCTGCCACGGCCTTTTGCCAAGAACTGACACCGCAAAGTTAAACTGAATTAAACGCTACTGGCTGGTGGGTTGGTGGCCTTAAACACAGCAAATTAGCCTGGAAAGAAGCCCGGCAAAGGAAAACATACTGAGATAATGTCAGCCATGAGGGGAAGTGTGAAACCACCATCCCACCAGATAAATCAACTATGAGACAAAGAAGTGTGTGTGTGTGTGTGTGTGCGCACGCGTGTGTGTTGCAAGAGCATATAGACTGATACTCTTTCAAAGGAGCTCCCATCCATTTGTGTGGTCATCTGTTTTAGAAGGCCTGAAATTCCTTTTGCACACCTCACCACTTGTTTGCTTGAGAAGCCAAGATGCTTTACCACAGGAATCCTCCGTGGAGATTGTTGAAGTGTTCATCTTTCTCTCTCTCTCGCACACACACTAAATTTGCCCACCCACACATCACTGACATTTGTTTTTCGGAGCGTCTTTAAATTACCACGCATATTAGCGAAGCACTGCCAAGACCCCCTTTTTTTATTATTCCTCCTAATCCTGTGTGTTTACAGGGTCAGCAGCTGCTTCCCCTCTCCCCCTCACACCTCCGCCTCTCTCTCTGGCTCCCCTCCGCCTGCAGAAACAGACAAGTGGCTGCACCAGGCCTCCCTCGGAGCCCATACTGCGCTGCACCGACAGATCAGGGTCGGACAGCATGGCACGCTCCTCTGCCACACGCCCGCCTCATGTCCCTGCACTGGCCACCAACTGTGACTCACTTCTCATAAAAACCAGCCAGGCAGTTCTGCATGCCAGTTTAATGTTGTTATATTGCCGTGTGGTTATGCTTTTTTGGGTAACCGTCACAACAATAATAGTTTATGCTTTTCAATAAAAATTGAGGCGTCAGTGTTGGAGATGCACCGACCTGCAGATTTTCTTTTTAAGAACTAGAATTGACAGCAAGACTCCAGACAAAACCTCTTTTTTAACATTGTCCCGGAACAATCTACCGTCACTCAACACTCCATTTTAGTGAGTAGCGCTTGAACGCATCTTAATGCTAGCTAATGCAACCTCGGTCATGCTAGCTGTTTTAGCTCCGTTACAGGCAGGGCCGTGCTAGAGATGCACCAATCACGACACCAGTATCAGGTCAGATACTGTGCTCGTGACCGTCTACTCGTAAAACTACTCCGATACAACTGCACGTGCTACCACTACCAATAACCTCTCCTCAGTTGAGCCTAACAAGCTGCCGGGTTGCAACTATAACAAGGTGCAACGGGTTAAATCCGCCATTTAACGCCAGCTGCAGTGTACGCGCAAAACACACAGCTGCAATGTTGCATGCGCTCTCTTATATTCTTCACACTACAACTCCCATCATGTCCTGTGTATACAACCCAATGAAACACCATGAATGATTGTGGGAAAACCTGAATGTGTGCGCCTTTATCTCCATTAGACTCAGAGCATCACGTCCCTCTCTACGAGAGCAAGCTTTGACTGTGGCTATTCGGAACAGGTACAACCACTTAAGACATGTTAGGATGACACTCTGTAATTCTTAGATTATTCTTATTATCATATATAGATTATATATTTCATTATTTTAACTACTAAACCTTTTGTAAGGCACTTTGTATGTTATGAAAGGACTTTTACTTTCTTAATAAAAATGGACCTCAGAAGGGCCACCGGTTTTCTGTAACTTTTGTTTCTAGTAAAGGATACTAGACAGTGGAATTGTAGAACAGTTAAACTATTTGTGATAGAGCGTGCTGTGCAAGCTGCTTGGACAAAGTTGTAAGATGTTTTTCTGTAGTTATAAAAAGGATAGCCTCGTTGACTTAATCTCTGTGAGAGAATGCCCAGATGATACCTAGGGGGTAGCTCACATTGTTTTGATTGATACGAGTAGTTAATGAACTAGACTTTTCAAGTTAAGTTTTGGAACAGAGTGCTGAAAGTTTAACATTCAGGGTAAGGGGCCATGATTACAACGGCACGGTGAAAATCGTGATTTTCTGGATCTGCTTGTAAGAAACATCCAGGGACACGAAGAAGGTTCACTCGAGTAGGAAGGCCGGGGCACTAGGAGCGCGATGTGGGGGCCTGGTGGGCGCTTGCAGCCCATGCTTCTAATCCCAGTTAAGACAAGCCCGGCAGGCAAGCCGACACAAAGGAGATCGGTCCAGTGTTAGTGGAATTAAAGGAAAGCCTCTCCTCTGTTGTTAGGCTAATCCACAAGACAATGATTATCAGCGGGGCAACGTTGCCATGGTGATAAACATGGCTCAAGAGGCCCTTAATTAGGGCGCCAATTGCCAAAGGAGAGCAAAGACCGAGTGAGGCCAACGGAGCTGCCGTGAACTTAAAAAAAAGACAAAAAAAAGTATGCGAAAGGAGTTTTGTTTTTCCAACCGAGTGGATGGGTCGGTTTTTAAACAGGAGGTTAAGCTTACAGATGAGGCTTGAACCTCGCGGTTTGACCGTGGCCAGTCTTGACCCACTCCAGGCTGTAAAGACCTCCCCACTCACCGGGACAAGTGCAAGTACAAGTACATGTAATTAGCTCTTGAATGGAGGAAAGGTATGCTATTCAGCAGCCGCTATAGGGTAGCATTATGGCTCCAAATAATATGTTCTCTGTACTGCGAATGTGGAAAAATGAAGTGTGAGTATGCCTCACGGGGTTGTGGTTTGCCTCATTCATCCCCTAATGTGACAGCGCAGCAGTTCAGGTGGTAGCACTCTTTTCGTTTAAACGTCACGAGTTGGAGGACAACCATAACACTGGATTCATCTACAATAATCCTTCATTTACTCTATAAATCAAAGTGAGACGGCAAAAGCCCTCGCCGGGTGTTTAAAGCTCTTCACTGAGTTGATGTGCCAACTTCAATTCCTTGCTGTTGTCACAAGATCAAAGAAAGTAAACACCAGACTAGGGGAGGCGGTTTTCTGTCTCTGGAGCGGCTTTACAGATGCATATTTGAAAACCTGGGTAGTGTGGCTGGCATCACACGAGTGTCTCCGTCGTCCTCGTCAAAACTGGCTCTGGGTCACAGACGGACAGATAGTATACATCAGATTGAATCAGGCTTCTCTTGCTCCCTCCCTGCTCTGTCCCACAGCTCCGAAAGCGTAATAATACTTGGTACTGCTGTGTCATCTCATCGAAGTCCGATTAGGGTGCTCTTATATCTGACTGGCATGTTGTTATTAATCTCCCAGACCACAGCTAAAACTAGGTCTGCCAAGTCGCCTCTGCATTGATGGCATTGGCAATGAGGAGCAGTGGGGTTTGGTGGAGGGATGGTACCAGGACGACAGGAGGGAGGGGTGGCAACACCTTGTGAGGCAACACTCCTGGGGCTACACGACAGCCATGTCAGATGCAAATGGTCTCACGCTAATCTGCCCAGGGCTTTGCCATAAGTGATCGCTGTGCTGACACTCTCACAAACGCTGAAGGATGACTGAGGGGAGTCAAAGCAGCAGGATGGATTGTAGAGAAATGCCAATTGGGGATGAGGTCCGATAACCGGTTCCTGTTCCCAGTCGTCAAAATACATGCATTTGGTTAAGCTCTGATGAATCTTTTATTGAACCATTTATCTATCTGTAGTTTTTACTAGCTTTAGTTCATTGCAAATGATGAGGGATTTGGGAGGATTCAGATATGATAAGTGGATTTGATACTGGACGACTTTGACTCACTCCCAACTCATCAAATCGTAAAACGGTTTGGATCGTATCACTTATTAGAGTCACGGATCGGATCATGACAAAATATTTTGTTTTGGCCACTGTCCCAAAAAACAGCTCTGAAGTCAGTGTAAACCATTAAACATGTTAAATATTATCCTTTAACTTTGTGATAGTCACCTATCGTGTTTTTTGTCCTCATAAAAACACACAATTCAAATGATAATGAAATAAAATAGTTTTGTTGTGGATTAAAACAAATCAGCAGGTCATAATTCCCTTTCTAATATCTATGTTTTTGTGAAAACATCGCCTTCAAACAACTGGATTTATTCAAGTTTCTCACCAACACTACATTTTACGAGATCACATGTCAACACATCACAATAACGTTATAATTTACCTTCGCCCCATACTCATGTTCACTGAACTGAGAATAAAGTGGTCCGTTACACCACTACTGCTTAGTGTGGGTCGAGGTGGATGGGTCAAACAACATTACTTTGTCAAGTGAATTGTTAATCATTTATAAGTCACTCTGTAGTCACGTGAGTTATTAGTAGGGGTGTCACGGATCACAAACCTCACGGTTCGGTTCGGATCACGGTTCGGATCATTTTTCGAATGAAAACAAAGAAAAGGGGAGGAGACAAATATAACTTTGCTTTCCATTTATTAATTGAAGAACTTCAAGAACACTTAAAGCAAAGAACTTCGGGTGATAGTCTTACATGAAAACAAAAATATTTAAGATGTTTGAAACAAGATTGAATAAATAAATAAAAATAATACATTCAAGAATTCTGTTACGTTTAAGTGCAACATGAGGTATGTTGATACCCTCGTCCTTTCATCAATACTGAAAGAAAGAAACAGCCAGTGAGCTAGCTTCCACTGTTTACACTGAACTGAACTGCTCAGCAACAACTTGGGTCTATGTTTACTTCCTGTCAGGTTATGCCATTCAAATACACAATAATGTTACATTACTGTGACATTATTTTCAAAAAGATGAGAATATCTCCATTGTCTAGGGAGAGGGTAGACCTTTCTGTGGTGACTGGAATATTATTGGGCCTGTCTAGCTTCACTCTGATGCTTCTGTCAGCACCTGAACCAGGTGTGTGTCTGTGTGACTCTCACAGAGGGGGCGCGTCTACAGCACCGGACTAAGAATCACTCCGCCGTGGTGAAAGCAGTCTCTACAGTCTTTTCCTTCTCATAGAGGCCTGGAACAGCTTCACACTGAAGTGGGTGTGTGAGTGGATTTCGAAACGTGGCTCAAGTATTTTAACCAGATTTAGAAATCCTTTGTTTTCTACAACGGAGTGTCCCCCGTCGCTGACAGACGGGATGGTGGCTCTTCATATGTGTGGACATGCCCGATGTTTTGCCGTTGTCGTGTGTCTTTCTCTTTAAATAACTCCTACATACCGTAACGCTTTGCCCGCCACCCTCATCGGTCATTATACGTTACATGGGAAGACAAAATGTTCCCAAACTTGCGACTTAAATGACGCCGCGGCTTCTGACATTCCTCCGCTCGCCATGACTTCACCATTAAATGCTTCGAACCTGCTCCATTTAACCTTTACCTAACACTAACTTAGTGGTGGTGTTGCCTAAACCTAACTTCCTGTGAAGTTGGCAGTTTATTTTGAAAATACACCATACAAGTGGAAACCGACACGTCCAAAACGAGCACTAGCCAGGTACCTAGAGGTACCTGGAGCATAGTTTCATAGTTTGAAGTTTAACGAAGCGTCGGTACACGGCGAGTTGGTGGTGAGAACTTGATGTACTTTGGATTTGGTTGCGATGAAACACTAACGAACCCCAACTCTCGCACTAATGTGGGAAAGCACCGATTACCTTTGAATCTAACTGGGAGCTAAGCACACGTCTCGGGTTAGGATAAGAGGTCCTGCTGGGTTCAAGATGTTACAGTTGCAATGTTTTTTTCAACCCAATGATCTCCTCAACAACCCAAGTTGAAAATAAATTAAGAAACGGCAATGGTGAACGAGAGTAAGGAACAAGACAAAGAGGAAAAATTGAAATTACTAGAGTGTGTTCTTTTCCACTTTCTGTGGACCTTTGAGCCTCAAAGAGAAAAGAGCTGTACCTCCCAAAATGATAAAAGACCACACTATCCTCTCGCCACTGAGACAGATGCTTCAAAATCTTCAGGCTCAGGCTGGTAAAAATCACTCCTCCCCACATGCAACCAGCTAAACTTTAGATGCACTGTGTCTGAACTGAGGCTTCAGAGACACTAGAGAACACTTAACCCTCCGCTGCATCAGTCACTATGCTGAGATTACATCCTGGAGACAGATGGTTTAGGTTGTACTGCAGACATCCACAGGAACATGTCTGCTTCTTAGAAATAGTTTGTGAAGCGATTGTTCTGCAAGGTGTGCAATTACATCAAAGATGGCAGAGGCCAGGGGGTGGGGGGGGGGGGGGCAGGGGGTCAAAGATGAGAAGTCAAACTTACACACAGCTTTCTAGCAAATGTGCAGCTCAATTTACCCTCACCACAGTGGTTACGACTGGTTACACAGCCCTTTTCACGTCGGCAATAATGTTTTTTAGAAATTATGTGGAACGGAAAAATGGATGTGTTCATTTTTGATGGAAAAACCCTGGCAACCAATACGATGTGTGTTGTCTTTAGAGTAATACATGTCACTTCTCATAAAATGCCAGCGCAAACACCTGCAGATGACATTCTACAAGGTCAGAAAATACGTATTGATGTTGCAGTATAAAAGAATGCAATATGTACAACGCAAAGCATACAACAGGAGAACAATACATTGATTTTATAACTTAATCAATAACAGAAACATTGAGAAAGAGTCTTTTCTGGCACAGAGGACTCCTTAACACACAGAAATATCATTAAGCAAGAAGAGATTGGACATCAGAGTGGTTCTTATATTAGTTATTCCCACAATCATCCAAAGGGGAGGCTCCTGGAATCGTTTCAAGTCTCATGTCTCATGTAAATACATCCTTAAATCTATTCTTCAAATGCAATATACGTCAAAACAAAGCTCACGTGATGTCCTGTCTACATTTTTTCAGATCAAGCTCTCTGCTGTACTCTCTTCTGTCTTTGTGTGAGCAAATTGCAGAGGTATGAATTAATGTCGAACCATTGTGCAATGATCCCAGTGTGATCCCTCCATTTGTACAAACAAGCAGATATTTCATTCATTCTTCATTATCTGAGGGATCAAAAGTAGAAACAACACAACTGTCCACTAAAGCACTGCTGTATGCATTTAATGACCAGGTGTGTCTGACTCAGAGCCCACAGCAGTACACAAAAAATAAATACTGAACACATTGTTCAATATTGATTCAGTTATCTGGATAAAATTGTAGTCCTTTGTAAAACACCACCGTGATCCTTTGCCGATGTCCTCAATTGAATCCACCTCCGCCCTGAAGGAGAGTTGTGAGAACTCAAAAGAATAATCCACCCGCAGATACTCGCACGGCTGAAAATCTTCAATATGCGATGAACAATGCATTCCAGGAGTTGCTCGGTGATTGTTTACGATGTTGTTGTACCCACTTTCTTTCAGCCTTTCCTGTTTAATTTGACTTCAGTTTGTGATTTCCTATGTTTCCCAGAGCAACAACCCGCGGAGAAAAGGACTGCCAAACTCAATGGAACTGTTGTATTCAACTGGGTTATAGACCTATATGTAGGGGTACAATTATCGTAAATGTAGTTAGCATGTCAGAGCAAAGTGTTCTTTCACCAGAACGCAAAATGTCTTGTTGCTACTTTGCATTTTGGTCTTTCGAGGCTACTTATTGGAGCAATTAGCATGACAGCATGGTTACCAACGGATTCGCTGCCCATCTATTCATTGATCATCATGATTTAAAGTGAATGAGCATGCCCCTTCATACCCGTCTGATCTCCTAAAACAGTCTATTCCCTCCTGCTCTCAGAATACAGGGCTGCTGTTTGTGCCCAGAGTTGTGCCCAGAGTTACCGGTATGGTATGGTGTGTTTGCCTCTTGTGTGTCCGGCCTCTTTCCAGGTCTCCACAGTGGTGAGAAGGTTATGTCACATTCTGTCTGTTGGCTTGTTTTATCTTATCCACATCTTCTGAGGAAGACAGAGGGTGTTGTATGCTGTACGGGTTGCAAAGCCCCTTGAGGCCAATTTCTGACATTGGGCTATATAAATAAAATTGACTCGACTATCAGGAAGTGTATCTTCATATTCTGTAAAGTGGATGTTTATATATTTGCAATGCCTGAATGCAGATTTCGCTGTATATTCGCAATGTAACTGCTGCCTGATTGCTCCCCTGCTGTCTACAATCCTCTCAGCCGCCAGCCATCGGTAACACACACTGCACATGACACACACACACACACGCACAATGAACTCATTGATATAGCTAGGGAGATTGGACACATGCACATTACCCACCTCACCTCCTCTAAAATTGGCACAGCCATTGGGGGGGGGGGGGTCTTAGTGATCAGAGAAACCTGGAATCCCCTCCAGCTACAAGGACTACATCGTGTAGCTGACCTTACATTCAGACCTAGCAGTGGAGGCCGCAGAGATGAGTTTATCCCTTGGGGATCAATAGTGTCGCAGCAAAAAAACAAAAACACTCCCATGTCAAACAACCCCCCCCCCCCCCCCCTGGAAGCAGGACTGGCACCAGTGACATAATACCCCCCACCCGCCTGTGAGAAAGATAATACAGGCCTTTCATCTTGGTCCAGGTCCCACTTTCCACTTGCCTGGAGTTGAACCCTCTCTGGAACTGTGTGGAGGTCACATACAGGCCACCCAATACTGGCCAGCACTGTATCCGATACCGCTGGCTAAATGGAGGCCATTCAATAGTCTTCATGTGTGGGTAGAGGTGGAGTGGCTGCTGGGAATTTGGGCTTCCAGTTGAAAACAGAATAATATCCACAATCCCCACGATGCAAAAGGCGAGCCTGTCACACAACCAGTCTACCCAAGTGTGGGATCTGCACCCATTCTGTCAGATGAGCTCAGAGTCTTGTTCTCTTCTATCCCCATGTGTGTGTCTTTGTGGGCTTGTGCATTCTGTGTTCTGGCTGCGGAATGAATTTGGGCTATTGTCACTGTGATCGTAATGGCCAGCATCTGGCTTTCTGGCAATCTTTTTCATTTCTTTGGGGGGGGGGGGGGGGGCGGGGTGGAAGTGAGGTGGGTGATCTGACTGCTTACGCCTCGAGCTGCGCAGCTGTCCCAATTACTACCTCTCTCTTCATTCCTAATTTGCCCTCCGTACCCATCTGCCTCTTCTGCACTCCAAATCTCTGTCCCTTCCATTTGGAGATGCCGCTAGTGTGGGCTCGCACTTCCAGGGAGGTTCCCAATGCTAGAAAGAGCCCTTTATAGGCCGACGCAGGTCTAGATCCTGTTTTCAGTTCGGCGCTGTGGGGCGCAGAAGACCCAGACAGCGCAGTATCTCGGCATGCGGCTGAGAATATTTAGCAGCATATAATATATATATATATATATATATATATATACACACACATATATACACACATATATATGTGTATATATGCGGCTGTGCAACAAGGGGCAGTTAAGTGCTTCCAACTGAACATTAGAAAAAAAAGGGAAGGAGAGAATGTTGGCGCTGCATGTGGATGGGTACATGCCTATTTCTGGACGGCTCCAATGAGCCACGAAGAAATGTCGCAAGACCCACTTCCCAGCTCAGGCTGCAGCAGCAATAACTCCCCGAGACACAGTAAAAGTGAGCACATAAGTGCTTCCAACACACACACACACACACACACACACACACACACACACACACACACACACACACACACACACACACACACACACACACACACACACACACACACTTTCTGATGTGAGTGCACTGCAGGCTGGGCAGCCTTCCCGCAGGGCTAAACAGAGCTGGGCCAGCACACAAGGGTCCGGGGTCAGGATCTCTGACGGGTCTACCCCCCTCAGCCCAAACCCAACACACACTCAGTCACTCACTCCGTCGCGCAAACCCACCCAAGACAGCTGTGGCTCAGGCAATGTGTGTTCTAGATCTAGGTCCCTACACAAATCCAATCTGATGCCACATGGCTGCCGGGGCCAAGTTCCTATTGTGCCTGTCTGAATGAATTTCTAATCAGAAAGAACCCTTTTTCGTCCACTCTGTCTTCACACATTCAACTGAGTAAGACAGGTAGACAAGCAGCGAGACATTTAGACATTTAGACAGGCGGACAGCAGGGCAGGGCCTGCTGGGGCCTTTCCTTTTTGCTGCTGCTGCTGGAGAATGCCATCAGTCTGGATCAGGCTAGGCTGCTTCGAGCCGAGCTTCAGTCCGGCTCGCTGTTCTCCATGGAAACCTGCCCCACACACACACTCGCCCTGTGATTGGCTCGTACGATCACTAGACAGACACTCTGTCTTACATTACAGATAACAATGGCCCTCAGGTAGGATGGGAGCAGGAGGAGACTGATGGCAGAAATGCATTCTTTTTTCCCTACAGATGGTGCCCTGCAGAGAGGCTGCATTCTGCAAGAAATATGCAGTTAGTTACAGCTCTACAGTCCCTACTCTGACGCACAAGACGCCACTCCATCAACATCTTGAGAGGTTAGCGATTATCTTCTCATCGCTTTGCTGGTGACTTCAAAAACCTAAAGGGTAGATGAGCCAGAAATCGAGCACCACTCTCACAAAACAAAATGCCAGCCAAATACCCACACTGGACATTGCTCACTGAACCATATGGATGAACAAGCTAACACTTTATCTTTCTCGTCTTTGGCAGACCAAGTGTTTAATAACAACACTCAGAAATGAGTGTGTTTTCCATGTATCCATATTTAACTATTTCAGTCTTTGCCTTCCTCAAAGCAGATACACCAAAGGCAAAAAAAAGAGAAGCTTCAATTTCAATGGCTTCTGCTCTACATACAGTACATTGTCTGGAATAGGGGAGCAGAAATACTCTGTACAGAGATTAACAATTCCAACAAAACAATGCATGAGCCTTCCTCTTTTGGTGGCATTGTTGCTTACTGCAGCTCGCTACAAGCACAGCCTCTTCACGTCAATGTGCTTTGTGTTTTGTAAGCATGAAGCCCCCAAAACTGGAAACATGTCTCCAAAATGTGTTGTTTGTTTCCTCCATAGCTCTATTCAGCCTTCTCTTCTCATCCACCTGAGATGGGGGGGGGGGGGAACGGGGTGCAAAAAGGGGATGTATGAACAGCACACTGAAGCTAATATCAAGCATTGTACACACACACACACACACACACACACAGTACAGTGAGCCAAAACACTGTGATGCTTGAAATTAGAATTGCTTTTCATGCAAACAGAGGCTGGTTCCCGCAGACAGAATTTAAATGAAAAACAAATCCACGACTTGCTATTTTAAATAAAAGTCCACTTGGCAGTGGCTCGCTGAGCTGAACCAAACAAGAGAAACGGCGCTTTGCCATGTGACAAATGTGCACGGTGTCAAATGCAGATAAAACTATGAAATTAGTCGCCGCCCTTTTTTATTTTTTTTTGCTCAGTGCACCGCATCTAACCTGTTTGGCAGAGCAACACTAATATGTTTAATGAACTCATTAGTCAAAAAATGAAGACAGACAGTGGCATGGGACGTGGAAGGTGGAGGCACACAGGGCAAACAGGGAGGGGAAAGAGAGGGAATAGAAAGAAAGAAAGAAACATTCCTTTATTAGCCCTCTAGAAAGCACATGATCCTGTATTATAGATGCAGTATCATGTGTTACAAGGCACCTGATAGCGAGTGCAACGCGTGTCCAATGCAATCAGCTCGACGAGCAGAAACAACACAAACTGGGAGGCATTCTGCAAAAAAAAAAAATAATAATTCAAACCTGCCAGGTAAATTTCGAGTGCAGTTTTGAGTGTTATCGCTACTATTTAATTGCTTCATCAAAATTACAATGAACTGCTTTAACTTCATTATTTGCACTTGGCTGATATAAATGGGTCCACTCATGGCTATGCCTATGCATTCCCAAAATGGCATAGTCCAGATCAAAGCAAATTGCTGCCAAAGCATGAGTCACTTCGCTTTATGTAAAATAATTGGCCTCTGACAGTTTAAAACACTTAAAATTAAAAAAAACAGGAGTCTATCTGAAGCAGCACATTCCTCTGTAGACCAAGACAGAGCTCTCGTGCTATGGCATTGCCTGCTGTCACCGCAATATATATGACTGTTTACTTATTCATGAGTGGGTTAGGGCAACTAACTCAATCAATCTGCTTCCAGTTACCCCGGCTGACTTTATTAGATAACATTAATGATGCATTAGATGTCCATCGGTGTTGCGGGGTTGTTTCCCCCCCCCCCCCCCCCTTGTCAGCAACTACAATTCAAATGTGGATATCGGCTGCAAATGGATCGAAACATCGAAAAATAATTGTGGCACTATACTACAGACAATATGCTGTCAAGGAAATAAAAACAAATAACACAGTGAGAGTTGAAATATGTCTTGTAATATCACCGGCAGACATTAGGTGATAAAGCCATACGTCACAAATCGATTTCATGTGGAAGCTAAAAAGAGGTATTGCACTTATTTCCCATTACATCTGTCATATTGAACACGATTAAAAAAGAGCCGTACTGCATCCTGTTCCCTGGAACGCTTTCAAATTAAGTTGTGGAGATCATGACATTATCATGACAACATTGCACCCGTCCAGGCGTCCACGCACTGAGGATTTGCTGTGCGATTTGGACATTTATCACAAGCCATTCGGTGGCACTTTACATCACTGAGGGCAGGCATGCATCTTCCATTGGGGGGGGGGCTTAGATTAGCTACACTGAACCACATCCACCGTCTGCCTGTGCTGCCATCTCGATCATCATCCAGGTGTGTCAAGTGTGTGAGGAGGGACTAGGAAGCAGAAACCCCTTCCTTCTTCCTCCGACTGCCCTGATGTGGTGAGAAATGAAGCTTGGACCTGTTCTCTTCTTTTTATTTGAATCATAACCACATATCAGAAGGCCTTATGATACATTGTAACCACACTTCCAGATACTGAAAACAAACGCACGCATTGGCTGTGATGATTGTTACAAAGTGGTTCCCTGATAGCAGAGCACAGAGGCTGAAACACAAGCAGCTGCTTTGTCTGCTCGCCACACATTCGCCACATTAACCGGCAAAGACACTGAAGGATACGCACACTTGTCAAGGCACCTCCCCGTGTCATGCGTCTTCATTTTCACATTGTGTGTGTGCGAGGGTGGAGGTTAAAATGCCATGTCACTCTCATTTAACGGTGAGAACTTATGTGGCCACGATTTATAGAAGAAGAAGAAAAAGAAGAAGAAGAAGAAGAAGAAACCGCACACATACAGACAGCTAGCTTGTATGCTACAGGCTTCTAGCACTGTTGATGGCTGTAGCCTGAAACAACACTACCGCACTAGGTCCAGGTGACGCGGCGGTCTTAGGAGACATTTCAGGCCAACTGCCGGGGTCAGTACGCGGATACACTGTGAGTTGTTTTTTTTAACATGCCATGACCAACAACGGCGAAAGCGGGGCAGTCCGTCTGAATGTAAAGCACCGAGGTATCACCCGGAACATCCAACTGAAGCGGCGCAAAAGCATCAGAGTATAACGGGACCAGGAATCCCTACCCGCCGTGACCGCTGTTTGGTCACCCGGGATCTCAAGCAGCGACGCAGTCAACAGGCCGGGGATGTAGCGGGGAGATCTGCGAGCTGAGCCTCCGTATAGCGCCTACATTTCCGCCATGCAAGCGGGATGTTGTTATCGCCTACCTTGACATGATACACCGGCTTCCAGCGGCATCCGACCGGGGCTGCTGAGACCGGGTCTGGCGCAGCGGCAGCCGAGAATTGTTGCTCCCACAAAATTGAGGAGAAAGGCTGCGGCGGAAACAGGAACTGGGAGAGTTGAGATCTCTGAATACGGCAGTGGAGTCTGCTCTGTGGGGATCTGCTGGATGGCTGGTGTCAAAGTGAACTAGTGAGAGGGGGACATTTCACATCCGGTCATGGCTTCAAATTAATAGCCTGTGCGGTCAGTAAGTAACTCACTAATCCAATGGTCCTGCTATCAACAGTTAGAGTTTAGTTAGTTAGTTGGAGCTGACTGCGGCAGCTTTGAGGATATCAGTGATTTTATTATTTTAGTTGATTGTATGTTATAAACTCTACACATAAAGACAAATGTCTCAGCTCTGAATGTGTGGAGTCTTTTTGTTGAGCTTCATTAAGGTGTTTATGAGGTATATTTGACTGCTTCAGCCGAATGGAAATTGTTCCCACTTTGTGTTTGGTGACCAGTTTAACTTTTTTAATGCAAACCGTAAGCAACTTTGAAATATAGAATAATACATATGGAGTCACGTTAGGTATTTTATTTTGACGGTATGGTGGTCTTATTTCCTGTTTGCGTCTGGCTCTCACTGGCTGACTTGACTACTGATGGGAGTCGGATGGAGTGGAAGCTGCAGTGCGCGCACCAGTGTCGGGTTGTTGTACTGCAGTCGGGCTCATAGACCGACAGACCTGGTGCCGCCGGGGCGATGGAGGGCACAACAAGGTACAAAGGTCCCTAGGTTCAAAGAAGACCGGGTTGTTGTTTTTAAATGTCATTTCTTGTTCATTGGCCACCAGAGACAACATCATCTTCATGGTGTTGAGGTGATGGCAGAAATCTCCGAGTTCTCAGTATGTGGCCAAGTAAACCCCAAACTCTTTGCAAGGTTAAATTGTGTTGTAAGAGACAATTACACAATAACAAGAAATGGCAAAATAAAATACTGAACATCAACTGTATTTTGTATCACTGCCAATTTTCAGGAGAACATTTCAAAGTTAAGTGAAGTATAATTTATATGAGTACTGAATGCTATAGTCTTATTGTTATACGATGCAATTTACAGCTCTGCACGTGTCAGCTTTTCGAGAGGTTGATAATTCCGCTACTGTAAAACTTCTGGTGCAAAGCTCATCCATTTACATTTGTAAATAGCACACCTGAGTGGACACGGCCTCTAGTCATCAGTTACACAGCTATAAACCACTGCCATAAAGGCCGGACATAACAGAGCTCAGCAGTCTCCCTGTAGAGAGACCTGCTTATTCAGTAAATCACAGTTATGGTTCACATGACATCCATTTGAATTTGCAGAAATGTTCCTTAACTCGAAACTGACTCAACAAAGACATTTCTCACGTCTTTTGCCACACCATATAAAGAATATTATCGATGTGGCTTCAATTTGATCTGAATAAAACAACCATTTAATCCTCAAGTATGTTTCCAAGCATTTATTGCTGTTTTTCTGTCCCCCATTTGCAGTCTGACTTGAGAATCAAGCCACTAAATCAAATTCATATGACCCAAAGGCTTTTCATCTGGTGTTTGTCTGGCAATCCATCTTTGAGAAAATATCCAGCATGCCTCTGAGAGGTCTCACTCCAGCGGTGAGGAGCTGAATCACAATAACAACCACCACATTTGGTACATGCATATTTTCCGCCTTACTCAACGGGCTCCTAAAGATGATGCAGTGGCTCCCTCACGTGGTGCAAAGGCCACAGTGCACTCTGAGTGGGGAAGGGATAAACCGGTCTGAAGCATTTTCTTGGTAGTCTAAAGAAGAAATATGACTCAGAAGACCCTTCAGTTCTGTATTCATCAACCGGGCTTACACTCATACCCAGGAAAATGACTCATGGTTCAGCGGCTCACCTATAATTGTCACCGGCAAACATTCATGCACAACACCCACCACCATACATGCACTGCTGCAGAAAAACATAAGCCCCCCTCACCTCCACCCACCCACCCACTCACCCACCCCCACACACAGCAGAATGTCATCAGTCAGCTGTGATATCATCATCATCAGCGTTGTTCTCAGCGTGGGTGGAGGAAGGTCGATCAACTCCCGGCCTTTTTCTCTTTTTTTTTCTTTGCTGACCTTTTCAGATGGAGACACTGAGGAAGAGTTTCCAAAGGAGAACATGTGAACTCTGTTCTCCTGAAAGCTGGAGTGGAATGGCGCGCAACCAGTACGGAGGCTATGGAGCGCCAAGTGTCTGACGCTGCATTATGTGTGCAAGTGCAGCCTGATAACCAGACCGATATGCTATTTAGTTTCAGAAGAAAACAAAACATCTGAGATGTGGGCAGCCGTTCTGTGAGCAGGCTCTACTGGGGCAAGTGTCACTTTTCATGCCTCGCGAAATGCATCACATGCTTTGAAACAAAATGGAACAGAATGATTAAAGTCTCATTAGAGTATCGTTAGGATATCATTACCATATTAATCTGTAACACTTGGGAAGGAATGCATCACCGTGGCACTTGTTATAATGCATTCTGTTTCATGAAATGTGGGGCACTTCAATCACTTTAATGAAGAAATACATTAAACGCAGTCTAATATCTTAGATTCATGACATGTAACCGAGACATTCCGACATAAATTCTGGCTAAATGGTGGTTGAAGAGCATTTTGGGGGATTGTAGCATCTTCTGCATTCAAGAGACATGGCTAGCAATGCAAGATCTTGTAAGCTTTACACAAAGCAGCTCGTGCAGTTGGGGAATTACACCAAGGTTGAATACCTAGAAGAGTGGCAATAGACTGGAATATTAAGATTGATCGAATATATTGTTAATATATTGTCGGGTTGTTGAGTGGGGATGACTTGGGTCTTCTATAAATCATTTAATTGAGGCTATGACACAACCTGTTTATGTCTTCAGGCAACAATCTGTTGTCTACTCAGTAAAGTATTATTACCTGCAACAGTTTTACACAGTGAAGAGACGTCATATCGTCTGCTTTACTTGCTGCCCCATTCAACGTAGAGATTTACAGCATTACAGGAAGGCGACTACAGACATGTGATTGTTGCAATGATAGTTGATGGTGCAGGCCTTACCTGCAGTATTTACTGAACACTAGCAACAGTGGAAGGCTGTCTTTCAGGCAAACCGAGCTACGTTCTTCTTTTTTTACTTTTATTACCTTTATTACAGCAGCTGGAAAATGACAGGACAGGGAGAGAGAGGGGGGGGGGGGGTTGGCAGAATGCCATTTTTCTTGAATGGCATGCTGGTAAGCGAGCTGTGATGAATAAAAAGATAAAAGATATCGTATTACATCTAGGAGGAATACACATTTCAAAAGTATAGCGTTCTGTACGTGCTGGGATCAGAATGAAAAGAAATGCGAATACAAGGATGTGTTTGCTAGAAGTTGCTAATTAAAAGGTATAAGACATTTTGGAACGAGCTCAGAACTGATAGAAGCCATTTAACCTCTAATGTTGAGTGAATGACACAGGTGGCGCTGAATGCCAGAAGCATAATTATGACTTGAGCCTGCTGTTAATGATGTTCACTCAGTGCATGATGAGGTCTGATATCTGAAGCACGTTAAGGGTGGCTGAACTCTGTCCTTTCTAAAGTTACATACAGTACAAGGTGAATGCATTAGAAATGGAATCAAATGATCTGCACCGCTGCCATGGTGACCATCGTAGATGGCTGACTTCTGTATAAACAAATCGACTTATGTCAAGTCCCATCAACTCCAGTCAAATTCAATAACCTAACGCTTCATCCACACACACTTGCATAGGAAATCACATCGCTGTCGCCAGACGAGGGACAACTTGGTTGAGCTCGTTTCTGTAACCCGTGTAGCATTAAAGCATCCACCATGCTTTAATGCTACACGGGTTACAAGACAATATACACAACAGCTGTCTAGTGGCCAGTGGCAGCGCTGGGTCTAACGTACCTATACGTCTCACTTCCTGTCGCTCCGGAAAAGGTAACCAGCTAACCAGCGAATCAAAGCTAACCAGCCATCCATCTGGGACAGCACTTTACTGACGTGTGTTATCACCTTAACACCAATCGCCATTTTCTTTCGCACCAGTCATATGACCTCGGGAAACAATCGATCACACTCTTGTTCTATGTCAATGGTGAATTATCTTTCCACATCTCCGTGCATTTCCTCTTGCCATCGCAGGGTGGCACTGCAACACACACACACACACACACACACACACACACACACACACACACACACACACACACACACACACACACACACACACACACACACACACACACACACACACACACACACACACACACACAGGGTAATGAGCATAGAGCTTGTTTTGTAAGGCAAATTACAGATGGCAGGCTAACGAAGCAATGGAATTAAAGAATGAACCAAAAGTAAATGAAAAGGACTTCTCAAAGCGCTTTAACACCACATGTCATCACTCATACCATATAGGGTCTTGCCCAAAGACACATCGAACCGCCGGTCCTCTGATTGAAGGGAGACCCTGCTCTACCAACGAGCATATAACTAATACCAAGATAAATCTGCTCAGTGCCTCTGAATTCGATGCCTGCTTCTACACAGAACAAACAGCTGCTTCGAGGTAAGACCGCTCGCTCTGCTTGTTCTGACATCTTTCATGTTTATTGCTGGTTTAATGAGCGGTGCAACAGCAACTCGGTGTCATCAATGCTTTGCTGATCAGTTTGCTTGCAGCGGCCTCCGTTTAGTTTCCATGTGTGAATTGCAGCTGCCAGGTCGTATAGTTCAGGTGTTGTACACGTGTGAAGCTGATCGATTTGGATGGAAAATAGAGCATTTGTTATGATGTATCATAAACCCATGTGTGGTGATTGATTCACAGGTGAGTGCATTTAACGAAGCCGTTTGTGTATCGACATTCAGGTGCTAATGAGTGAAGTCCATACATCAGCCATCTAGCGAACTTAATTTGGCTGTTTATTAACTTTTTATTGTGATGATATGATTATATTGTGTATTACAAAATCCTGTTGTCAGTTTGATGAATCCAAGTAGATTTTAATTTAAAAATATTAATGTTTTTAAAAGAGATTTGTCTAATGTAATGCTTACACTGTGCATGCATTTACCTGTGCACCTGTATGGCTCTCTGCTATGAAGTAGGTATAATATGCTGACACTGGTTTGACTATTTGTTCGAAACACTTGAGCATTAAATGCAACTAAATGTGTCTGAGGTTTGGATTTACATCTGGATAGAGCAATATCATATCAAATGACAGCTGTGATCATTTTATACACAGTATATTCTCCAATGTTTCAAAAGAGGCAATTTTGCTGGTATTGATACACCAATTATGTTGTGTTATTATTCCATGGCATTTAGGATCCTGAGGTTCTTTGTGCGCACGTCTAAAACCTTCATGCCACATTTCACGGCATGAATGCCTTTAAATGCAGCATGTGATCCTTGGGGGGTAATTTAGTAGGACAGGTTCTTCGCTAAAGCGTAACAACAGTCTTAACATCTCCTAAAAGCAGTTTTCAGTAAATACCAATTATGATTATCTGCAAAGTATTACCTTATGAATTCGAACTCAAAAGAACATATTTAATAATCATCCAGCGTTTTCTTTATTTATTATAGTTTTCTTAAATGATGTCATGCCAACTATTTGAATGAAGACATTGCACCGGGGTTTAAATATTGTCTGATCTTCAGTTTTGCTTTGTCAATACAACCCAAATTCTGTGTTTATTTAGAAAATGTAATTGTTTTTTTGAAAGTGCTTGAATTTTAGGTTGACACAATTTTGGGGAAAGCTTTTAAAAAATTATAAAAAAAAAAGAGCAGTAAGAGCATCATCCAACAATTTATCAAATAAAAAGGATGCATAAAGCAGGAGGTGAGGGTACATTTAAAAAGATTACATATATCCATCACATTTTAATTAAATGCTACAAGAGGCTTCAGCTTTAGAGGCCTTTTTCACAATGGGTGTTCCACACATTTCATCCTCTGTTGATCCACATCTTACTGTCACACGAGAGTCGTGACGTGGAAGTCATTTGAGAGTCATTGCAGTCACATGGATGAAGGTGTGACGGGCCGTGAAGATCACGGCAGGACGCAGCTGTACGTTTGTCATTCTGTTTATGGACCATTGATTGATGTTTTTAGGAATAAAATGTGATACAAATCAGGCTATGAATGATATATCGACAACCCCCACAGCAAAAACCTACACAGGATATAGATTTGAATGAAATTGGAAAGTGTGATGTATGTAAATGCAACTGAAGTGGAGATTTCTGGCTCAGAGTCTGAGAAAAACAATAATTTTGAGGAAACAGCCTTTAAAGGTGTGTTGTAAGATATTACAGGTGAATAGGGTACAAATCGAAAGATAATATCACCATGAAACTTCCCCTGTTTATTAAGAAAATCATTTTTTGTACTCCAACATTTCTGAAATTGTCTGTTTGAATAGTTCAATTGTGCATTATCTCATGCATTGTTTGGGTGAAATTCGGATTAATCTACAGAGTTATCTACAAAGTAGTAAAATAAACACCTAAATGTGTATTTTGGAGGTTTTCTTTCCACTAGTCTGAAAGATGAGGAAGCGAAATAGCCCAAACTCTCAAAATTGACTCGTGCATGAAAAATGTATGTTTTGGGGTTTTCTTGCCTTAAGAAAGAAAGTATTTTGTTTTGACGTGTAAAGGAAGCTCTTGATTATCTATTGACCTCGTGTACCTGCAAGCCAATCGATTCATAAAAGTAGCAGTACGTCTCATATTGATCTGGTGTAATAAAAGAAACACGACAGTCGGTGTTATGTTGCAGGGCCCTTGTCCTTAACCACATACAGGCGCCACAGCCACCTTGCATACCAAAGCAAATTACATGAGGTCACAGTCCCCATTTATTCCTGTTACACAAAACGCACTTTATGTTCAACAAACTGCTTCCGGTTGTGGAAACAACCTCCTGAAAAAGTAACTATTCGGTGACATTGACCGTTGATTTACACTTGCTCTTTAAACAGTAGATAGCAGTGTTACATCATGTCCGCACAGTGTCAGTCTACTCACAATCCTGTATCACACTGTAAATCCAGTATCGGCCACAGCAGCATTCATGCATGTTATATTTTAACGATGTGTTGTGCTGCTCTGTGTGCATGGATTATACTCTGTTTGTTTTATTATGTACGCTGTGTAATCCCTGTTTAATATGCTGTTTCATGTCACGGACACCACCTCTCCAGGGCTGCTTCTGGAGATAATGCAAATGTGCCATGTGGTTAAATTAACTGGAGAGAAGAAGGTGACGCGTTACTGATGATCAAAATAAATGCTGCAGGGACAGGACTCTCTCTCTCTCTCTCTGTCTCTCTCTCTCTCTGTCGCTCTCTCTCTCTCTCTCTCTCTCTCTCTCGCTCGCTCTCTCTCCCCCTCTCTCTCTCTCTCTCTCTCTCTCTCTCTCTGTCTCTCTCTCTCTCTCTCTCGCTCTCTCTCTCTCTCTCTCTCTCTCTCGCTCTCTCTCTCTGTCTCTCGCTCTCTCTCTCTGTCTCGCGCTCTCTCTCTCTGTCTCGCGCTCTCTCTCTCGCTCTCTCTCTCTGTCCCAATGGCCAATATCTCTCTCTCTCTCTCTCTCTCTCTCTCTGTCTCTCTGTGTCTCTCGCTCTCTCTCTGTCACTCTCTCTCTCTCTCTCTCTCTCTCTCTCTCTCTCTCTCTCTCTCTCTCTCTCTCTCTCTCTCTCTCTTGTGCGTTTCATGCCTCCAGCAGGTGTCACTGAAGCCTCAACATAGCTCTCACTGCAGTCTTCAGCATTGCATCGTCCCCTCTCACTGCTCCACGTTAACACCATCACCATCGCCGTTAACATCGTCCTTCGAATAAGGTAGCAACATATCATGATGCCGTACTTACAATATATACTGTACATGTGATTCGAAGGTTGCAGGATTGCTGAGGTGCAAAGACATAGGGTAACGTGGCAATAAGTAGAACGTCACTTAACTACTGCACACGCTTTGACTAACATTCCAGTTTTGTCCAAAACATTCCCCCCCAAAATTGAAAAATGCTCCAAGATGACATCTTTAAATTATATGTTTCGTCTGCCCAACAGTCCAAAACCAAAAAGACATTTCGTTTATTCTCATATAACATCAAGAAAAGCAGCAAATTCTAAAAGTTTTCTATAATTGAAGCATTTGGACTGCTTGCTGGTCGAAGAAAACATGCAATTAGAAGACACACCTTGAGCTCAGTGGGATAGTTATGGCCATTTTTAAAGATGCTGACAGTCAAGTCACTGTCAACTTGCTGTTAATTTGAATTATAAAAAATGGCCAATATTATATTGGATGATAGTGTTAGCTGCAGCCTTAATTTCACTGACTTGTGGCGAGTTCCCAGCGTCTGCTCATTTTCAATCCACACTTCCCAGCATCTCTAATGTCATCTCCGCTGTGTCACTCACACCTTCATTTCTCATAAAAGCTGTTTTTGCTCTGCAGAGTAAATATAGATAAATGACAGTGTAGCACTGCTGCACAATACCTTCGAGGCCTACAGCTTTCAGAATTCTGAACGAAGGTGAGCGATTTCAAGGTTTAAGATGTGTGATGTCAGCTCTCCGTTGACAGCGAAGCTGACATCTGCTCTCAAATAGTTCCACCGGCACCTCTTCACGGTCGATGGCAGTAACAAGATGGTTCAATGACTCTAGCTCCTCCATCTGTGGCAGTGGCTAACATTTAGACTCAACGAGGAAGTAAACTGGGCAGCTATGAAGTTCATCGGTAGACTCAAGGAAAATAAAATGTCACCCATTTGGAATGCATTGTAAAAAACGAAATTGCAAGGTCCAAATCCAACATATTCTCACTGCCAGCTCATCAAATACTACATCATAGTCAGTGACCCTACGCATCACACTATGGCGCTTTAGCTACCCCTCTAGCATCAGGTTTGGACGTGTCAGTTTCCACTCATTATATGCATCATTTCTCAAAATAAACTTCCCACATGGGTTTGCACTAAAACTACTTGGACAGGTTTAGGATAAGATTTTGGTGGTTTAAATAAGTACGTTTGTTACGTAACATGTTTAACAGATTGTCATTGTTTGAAGCACAATGACAATAAAGATCGATTTTATTCTGTTTTAACTTTCATTAGTAAGTTATGCAACAACACTACGGTAAAATAACTCACCGTTGACTTGGTTTCATACGGGACACGAAGAGCTGTCTTTGTTTGACCGAACGTCCTCTCCCACCCACCCTGAGCAGACTTTCTCGCTCTGTGTACTACGCCAGTAGCTCTGACCATCTTACAATGATGAGGATGGGTTTATGTTGGAGTTTGTTAGAGCCTGGTGCGTCTACAGACGCTTAAGGGCTCCTCGGTGCGTCGGTATCACCCACCGAGGAGCCCTGACCAAGTGTCCATATTTGACAAGTTGGGAGTGAGTTGGCAAATCAGGAACTGTGCTGAACACGGGAGTCTTGCCTTGTTAGAAAACCCTTGTCACCCCCGTGAGAAAGATTGTGCTAAAGCGCCATCTCATACTTACATGTCAAGTGGAGATTTTAAATTGAATCCTGGTAGTTTGCGACTGTCACAAATCTGCAGCCGTTAAAGAATGTGCTGAAGGGGAGCTGGCTGAGTGACTATTATAATTTGTGAGATAGTGGGTTATCTGGGAGATCTCCTGCTGTAAATGGGAGGTGCACTGGCAGTGAATGCTTGGAGAGATATTTTTTATATTGCGTGCACTGTGTGTGGCAGGTATCAGATTTTAGTGCATGCCTGTGCAGGCTGTAGACTTCATGAGCAGAATCCAAAGCAGACAGAGAGGAGTATTTATATTCAAGAACTTCAAAATGCTCTGTGTTTAGTTAAGACGGTGTGGAAGAATTAAAGAGTGATTCTGACTCACTTCTTCAGTATCTGTGGTAGCATAGAAAGAATGATGAAGATGCAGGAAGACATCACCACAACTGTCAATCAATGAGTCATCTGTCAGTTGTTGTAACTTCATGTTTTTTAAAAAGTCAACATGAACCAAAGTAGAGCTAAAATGCTGCAATGTGCCATTTCTCCCCCCCCCCCTGCTTTAATCTGCTTTCACTCCATGTTTTTACTCAAGTAATATCATTCTTTAATATTATGATATACCATATACTAGAGCAGAATCACAATGGCCAGCTGAGCCCAAACAAACAGAAAATCAGCAAAACTGCATTTGATTTTCTTCTAGGAGAGTACACAGACCCAAGGATAAACCCACTCACCAACGAATGCGTGGTATCACAAAGACCATTCAGCAGCCTTAGGACCCACTGAACTCCACGACACTGAAGGCAAACATGCCTTCGTTTCAGACAGACACAGAGAGAGAGAGAGAGAGAGAGAGAGAGAGAGAGAGAGAGAGAGAGAGAGAGAGAGAGAGAGAGAGAGAGCGGGAGAGGGAGAGGGAGACAGAGACAGCTGCCAAATCAGCAGCTGAGTGACTTTGTGTTTCGTTCCTCCCCGCTATCTGCCTTCCGTTAATTATAACACACCCAGAGTGACAAGCACGGATGCAATGATGGCCATGCTGGCTTCAGTCTGCTCCCCCACCAGGATTGAAGACAGGGCCCCTCTCCCACTGATATGTTAAAGAGGATGCAAAGCAGAATAACGACAAGCCACCCAAAGATACACACAGATAGCGAGGGGTATGCTTGTGTGTCTGGACTTTGATGATGGTGCACTAGCAGGGAAAGCTCTGAACAGCATGATGTTAAAATGATCAAAGCATGTCGACCGACATTGTGATTTCAGTGACAGAAAACAACAACAGCGCCACTGCTTCACATGATAAATGGACAAACAAACGAACACACAGTTACCCATCCGGTTTCCCACAGTAAAACAAATCCCTGGTGCCTGACCACCGTGACTCAGCACAATGTGAGAGTGTGAGGCGGAAGCGTATGAAAAGTCAGCGCAGGATGAAGCCGTAAAGATGTCAATGGCGGGCCGTCATCACGCGCCAGCTTCGTTTTGGCAAGGGCGTCTCCTCCCTCCGACTGAGGAGAGAGACCGCTCAATAAAGCAGGATGGCAATCTGGAGCGGAAATTGAGCCACATCCCGGGCCCCTGACAAGATGAATTCACTTAATAATAAGAGCATTCGGGATTTATGGGTAACGGCGAGGTGAGCCCCATCTCTCAACGCGCACGGGCTCTTATCCAGCCAAAGCCAATGACTCACGCCCTCTCTGTGGATGTTCGCTGTCATACACAGAGCCCCCTTTTCTTTTCAGTCTGTCTGCACCGCTCAGCACCAGCGATGTCAGTTCCTCTGACGAAGCCTGACCCGCTCTATATTTGCAGATCACAGCGAGAGGGCCGTGTTGCCAAGAAGACAAGACCGTGAAGGAAATATTTGGCTCCGGCAGAGAAATAACTCGATTCTGTTTTCACTCGCTAACTTTCCAACGCTTCTCAGGTATCAGAAACGTGGGATAGGTAGAATACACATTTGCTAGATATATTCAAACATTGATTTTACCCCGAGGGGACGCTTTTGGCCTGGACAGTGCTGTGCCCAGAAAATGCACAGTTTTTCCCTCTTCAGGGAGTGGTTTCTCAACATGGCAAAAACTATTTAAGAGCAGATCCCTGACACGTTTCTGGCGCAAAGCAGTGTTTCCCAGCCAGGTGGTTGGGACCCCCCCAAGGAACTGAAGGATAAAAGTGAGAGACAGTGAGATAATGAATAGGATAGGAAAGCAGAAAGATGTTTATGCTACACATTGAATGTGTTGCTTGTTTTCTTTGTGCACTACTGGATAATTGTGTCTTTTTCAAGCCTCTGACATTGGGTCACAAGAAGACACAAGCAAATGTGAGTTCTAGTTTAAAGGAATAGTAGGAAATCCACAATTATGTTTTCTTTTTCAGGGTTTCTTGAGTTCCTAGAGTGATGGTTTCTCGGTAATCGGTTACAGCCGTAGAAAAGTCCATTGTTTCTAGAGCCATCCATCCACTCCGACCTCCCGACACAGACTGTGTCACTCTTTATACCACGTCACCTGTCCTGGCTCAAAGTGATTATGTGGGTTATAAACAAAAGTATGGTTCATTACTTTTCGTTGGTACAGCTATGGCCGGTGTATGAGAACAGCCTGACGGGTTAAACAAACAACATGTTAATTAGTGAGCTTTAGACGTTTGTATCACTTTTGATAGATGTTAAGTTCAAGGAACCTCCAGACTGTGGGAGAGACCGCATGGTCCGGCCTCTGCTACAAAGTCAGCCGGTTTCAATTACGAACAAAAGCATTTCATACTTCTGATGCTAAAACAGTTGCACAGTGAAGTACATTATTTACAGTTCCGCAGAATATGACCCGCTCACCCCGAAAACATTACCACCCACACAGTGGAACAGGAGCAAGAGACCGGAAGTTCTTTCTCTCCCGCCTTACATCGTTCAAAAAAACATCCCATGAGGTCCGTAGTTCCTATTGGCTAAATCCAGCTGGCTCCTCCTCCTCGCAGGACCCTCGCACGGATATGACCTATAATTGCCTGTCTAGAAATCGATCTGTCCCTTACTCCCAACATACTATTCTTTACAGTTTAAAACATTCAATGACTGTCTTTTATGGCTTAACAGTTCTATGATAAACATTCTGTATGAAGATAAGGATTTGCAACTTTTGGCGGAAGCTTCACAAGCATAGATATAAAGGTGCTACAAATTCTGCTAAGATACACTTCTAACTATGAATTCTAAAACACTTATACAATTATGAATCTTCTAATTATGTATTCCAAAACACTTAATTATGAATCACTTCTATTATAATTTCTTAAAGCACAGTTCTAAACCCAAATTTCCTACATAGACCCTAACCCAGCAGTGTTTCCCCCTACCTCCGATCTTCACGCTAAACTCGGCTAATTTCCCTCTCAGAAAACATGGTATTATTTTCCTGAAGAATGTTGAACTATTCCTTTGGCAACATCTTCATCTTTGAGGTTGAACAACTACAACAGCTCACTAACAGATGCATATCCGGACTCTGCGGCCAGGGAGGCCACAGGAGGGTTCTTCAGTCATTATTGCACATAGGATTGGTGCTTACTGTGAGCGAAGCATGTTCCTACTCACATCATCGCCGAGCATGCTCATTTCCTCTCCAACCCCACATCGTGCTGCTTCAAGCCGGAGATTTGAGCTGTCTATAAACCATGCACAGAGCTGGCGAAAGGGAAAGGCACACCAGAAAGCTTGCCTGTATTCAGCATTAAAATGAATAACTGCATATTGTGAATTCCCAGTGTTTCATTACAAGCACATGATGCATTGAAGTCATGCAGACTGCAGATGAAAGCTACAGTTCTGTTTTGGCCCGGCTAAGTGCGGCTCCCCCTGCCTTAACCATAGTAAATGAGTTCTAGCTCACAAAGGAAGGCTGCCCCGCTGCTCGGCCTCGCCGGGCCCCGCCTCGCTCCACTGGCCCCCGGACTCGCCACTCAAAGTCTCCTTTATTTTCTTCTTCTTCCATTTTCCAATGCGGCCGGGAGCCAGCTAGCTTTATTGGAGTTTTGAAAGGCTACAGCCTCAAACATTCATCCTCTGTCTCAACACGTCCGAGACAGTTTCCCCTTTTCTCTCTGCCTGACTTCATCTTCATTTCTCCCTCAACTCCTTCTCCATGCGGCGTAGACTCGCTCCTTCTCTCGAACTTTCTTCCCCCCGTTCTCCCTTTTTGCCTTAATCCTTCATCTTATCCCCAGAGCTCACTCCAGTGGTTCAGTTTGGCGTAGCTTCTTCTAAGCCCCTCTCATACAGACAATCGAGACAGCCCAACACAAATGCAACTTTCAGCCATATTAAATTCTCCTCCTTCCTTCCTTCGCACTGAAACAAAGCCCTGAGAGTACCGGGAGTCTGCTCTCATCTACTCACATTTAATTTAGGTTTCGCAAAATGATACACATTCTGCTGTCTGACTCATGTCCAATGAGAGACCTGAGACTGGAGAGGCTGGCCTCAATTTTCTTCCTGCTCTTCATTATTATTATTATTATTCTGCTGGCAGCGTGTCCCAGTGCAAGGTTGTGGTCAGCGGCTCTCCACGGTGCTCCAACTAAATAATTGCAACGGACAAACGGAGATACCACAATCAATGGCAGATGAAATGCATTAGACGCGGTTATTCTTTCAAATTAGCTCACTGCTGTGCTGTTATGAGCACGTGTGCTCACATTTTGCACATTCGTTAACGCCTTTGCGAGATCATTCTGTAGATCACACATGGGGATGTTATTCTAACCTAATTACCACTTTGAACTTGAAAGTGATCTACGGACACAGTTTGAGTCATAGAGCTGTACACTATAAACACAGTTTTTTGCCAAATGAGACAAGATCTGTCCGCAGTAGAATTGTTTAGTGGTGTATTTCTATATCATTGGTGGGGAATGTGTCCAAAGTCTGCACAGAGGCATGCCATTTCCCCTTTGCCGAGGGAAATGAGCACATCTGTGGGGGGTTTGAGGCTCTCGGCGAGGCAAACAACGCAGCATCTGTGTTCTTGGAGATGCATATCCGCAACCAATAGGGCCTGCTGCCATGAATCCCCTAAAAAGAGAGACAAATTGGAATGCCATTTGTAGAATAAATTGGGATGATAATTCAGCGGGAAATTAGTTAAATGCAAGCTTGAATTGAAGCTTTGTTACTAATTTGGACCCTTATGCCATCAGTAATATTATACTGAGTTAAATGGTTGCTATGGTTGCCTTTCAGCTTGCTGCAAATGAGCTACTACTGTCTTGCAAGGATTATTTACACACAAAATGGCCTCCATTAAATTTAGCCTGCCAGTCGTTTTTCTATTCCCTCTGATTTAGATATTAGGAATGGTATTCTTCGTCTTTGTTTCATTCGTTATGTAATTCAGAAAGACAAGCCAGCATTACTGCAGTGGCATGCCACTCTATACTGACTTCAGTTCCTCAGTGCTTTAACCAGAGATCCTGTTCAACCCAGTGTGTGTAGAGATTTGTCAAAAAAATTTCAGACGTATTAATGTCTTTAATCTGATTGCAAGAAGTCATTGATTACAAGTTTGTTTATTTATAACCATCAGGTAGCGATTTCTGGTAATGCTGGTCAAGTCTTATTTACTGCACAGTAATATAACAACCCTCCAGCAGTTAGACAAAAGTGCTACATTGTTAGTTTTTCCTCCGGAAGACAAAACAAACTCACAAAAATCAGACAGGAGATTAGTCTATAGCCAAACAGGTGGAGATATTTGCTGTTTCATTCACTCAGATGTTACAGTCTAATAGGGTTAAAGAACGGTATCATGCTGAGGTATGTGTCATGCGCCCGGAAAAAGACCAACATTTAAGCTATGTCAGGATATTATCCCAGACCTCGTCTCATATAGCGATCTGATAATTCGGCTCTGACTAAAGGCTTTAGAAATAGCACAGAAGAAAACACACCGCCTCCTCTCACTTCGCTGCAGTCAAATCCCCCGAAATACCAAACCGGTGGAGGTGAGAAATAAACAGACAAACATTTGACTCCTCGAAATAACTCTCACACGAAATACCTGTTTACGTTTGTGTAAAAGTAAACCCATGTCCTAGACCTGCTCTTAAAATATGTTTTACATTTTTATTTTATTTTAGTTATTTTTTATTTTTTTTTTTTTTTTTATTTGTCTCTGTGTATGTAATTTATTGACCCTAGGGTCACATTGTGTTTTTTATGCTTTTAAATGTCTGCTCTGTTAAGCACTTTGTGATATTATTGCCTGTGAAAAGCGCTATATAAATAAAATTCATTCATTCATTCATTCATTCATTCATTCACACGGACCTGTTTTTTATTAAAAAAACGTATTACTGCCTTGATTTGTCTTCTTCAACTCGTCATCATTATTGCAGACATGCGTATCATCTTCATCGATCTCAAAATGATCATCACCATTATCGTTATCATCCTCATCATAAATGTGAGTTGTGTGGGTGGTGATGGGGGGGCCTGAGGCATGCTGGCGTGAGCGTGTCTGCAGAGCGATAAAAAGGCTGCGTTGTACACCTGCTTGAAAATGATTGGCCATTGACTCGTCAGCTGGTATCCAAACGGCTGATGAATGAGGCAGTGATTGTGAGAATGAAACGGCTAATGCAATCAGCTAATGCAAGCGCTACTTCAGTGTTCTGCTTGAAGTGCCGCAATTATTAGCATTATAATCAGCCTCTACATCACCATCATCATCATCTGAGTGCTTCACTGTAGTCCAAATGCAAACAACATAAGGCAAGAAATCAAAGTTAACCCTTGAAATAAATTAAGGTAATTAGTTCCACCAAATAAAAAAATATTTCTTGTTTGCATTTTGTGGAATCTAAGTGTCCATGCAGATGGTTTGGATTTTATTTGTCGAGGTTTTAAGATGTCTGCCACTGAGACTTCTGTTGAGTGACACGGCGACACTGTTTCTTGAACACGAGATGCGACGAGATGTGAGTACCACAAAAAAACGAACTCTTCTATTCACTTCCATTGTATCGAGGTGGAAGCAGAAATCTCAGACACAGATATGTCAAAAACAAAAACAAAGCTCTCTGAGTGGCTGAGGAAGAGGGAAGTGGGAAAATATGTTGTTTGTGTTTTATATTTGGGTGAACTGACCGCTTAACAAGTAAAACAAGGTATTAAATCCCCCTCCATTAACATTGTCCGCATCATTGATCCTATTTCTATTAACTTCATCATGATCATTGCCATGTGTTCATCAAGAAGCTTTTCATCCTGTTTAATTCTGTCCTGGGGCCCTCCGTCATCATCATCATCATCATCGTTGGTATTGCCTCTGATGGACTGTAGAGGCGGCAAAAAACGAGATGATTTCCTGCACCATGTAACAAGGACAGCAGTGGAAATGTCAGAGTAAACAGCCCGCAGGAGAAAGAGAACAAAACAAACAGGGGAGATAGCGAGTTTGATCTGCTATTCATGAGAAAGCAGAAGAAACAAAGCAGGAGTATGAAATCGATCGCTTCCTAAATCACCTATGAGAGGGTTAGCAGAGGCTCCCGGGCAGCCCTCCAGATCAGGGCCTGGCAGTTTACGGCTCCTCCATAACATGTACACACACACACACACACACACACGCATGGGCATACACGTACACACTTGGACCAAATCCGGAAAATACAAGCACATTCACATGTCGCTCAAGTAAACACGCACCCACATGAGTAACTAGATTGCATATCTTTTTTCCCCCCTCTATCACAGTCACAATCACACACAGAGACAGAGAACTGTACACCCTCCTCCCCACACACACACACACACACACACACACACACAGTAATCCCCCTTTCTGTCACACATGCACACACACTCTGACATTTACAGTGACAATCCCTGAACAAAATCATGAAAGCATCTCCTTCTCACACACACACACACACACATGCAAATACACACAGAGTCACACACTGACACCCACACGCAACACCACTTTCACACAGAAAATCATAAATAAACAAGCTCTCTCTATCGCCCCCTCTGCCACACACCCACAGACACACACACACACACACACACACACACAGAATGCGCGCAATCAGAGAGGGAGCGAGCGAAGGACTTTGCAAAGTTTGTGGAGGGATTTACGTGAGACAACATCCGGTTTCCATTATAAGATGGCAACTAAGCGTCAATACAAATTTCAGCATGTGGAAATAAGATTAAATTAATTATATTTACATTAAGTATAAAACATGCATCTGGTGAGTTAAAGGGAAAATACAACTAAACTGTGGATGTCTTTATTCTTTGATTTGAGGGTTGCTGGAAAGATAATTAAATGACAAATGTCTGACTGACTGATATGTGTTCAGGACATTTCTGACCACATCCAAACAGAAATCAAATATGTTGACTGCACCAATTAAGATATTTTATGAAGTACAAACCGTGAACTGAAATTGCACCTTCAAATAGCTAATTTCTGAAATGTTTATGGTGGTATAAAAATATTCTTGTCAATATTTCCATACAATGACTGATGTATATGTCTTCAAGATTTCGTTGAATCCACCAATGCTGAAAATCTGACATTTTTACTGTACCAATTAAGAGATATTTGAAAGCAAAAGTCATACATTTGTACTGAGAAAACATCTAATAACTAAATATTTCAGGTGCTATAAAAAGTATTTTCTCAATAATTCCTAACAATGACTGATAGATATGTGTTCAGGACATCTCTGACTCTACCCATACAGAAAATCAAACAATTTTACTCTACCAATTAAGAGATATTTCAAAATAAAAGTCATACATTTAGACTGAAGGAAATCTAATAAGTGAATATTTGAAGTATCATAAAAACTGAAATTAGATAAATTGTGTCATGAATGTGATTTGAAGTAAACTCATGAATGAGATTTTGAAGGGCTTTTATTTTGAAATGCTACATCAGAATGTCCTGGTTCTCTCTGAGTGACACCTTGAGGTGGTCTGCTATTAACCTGTCGTGGAATGATTTTGTAACTATGTAATCTTTCCCGCTTATTTGACATCTTATTTTGAAAACCAGATGTTGTCTCACGTTAATCTTTCCGCTAACTTTGAAAAGTCCTTCGCTCGCTCCCGATTGGTGCCATTTCAATGCGCTAATCGTGAATTTCAGCATATAGGCGCCCTACAATTTAATCTGTCTGCTGGGTTGACCAAGGAGACTCGAGTGTCTGATGATTTGACCGCAGTCACACACGTTCATACTCACCCACACAAAATCATGAATGCACAACTTTTCTCCTCTCTCTCTCTCTCACACATACACACACACACACACACACACACACACACACACACACGCAATCATAAACACCACACAAACAGCCGTCCAAATCGCACACAAACACAAAACCCTGCTGAGATTGAGTCGGTGCAGTAAAAAGAAGAAAAAAATGAGTTTTGCCGGGAAACTATATTACGGTTGTATTTTCAGGCAAAAAGCCGTGTGTTGAAATGTGACATGGGGAAGGTGTTGTACACACAGTAAACTGCAGCATGGAGATATACTGAGCAAATAAAAATGACGTATTGAAGTTTTGATTGTAACTTGCGCTTGTGTAATGTTTACTCACATCCCAGCTATAAATAAGCTGCAATTTCGATCCCCCCCCCCCCCCCCCGTCCCCTAAATGACCTTTACTGCCACGCTTTGACACTGCTTTAGTGTTGGAGGAAGCAAGTTTCTGGTGTGTAGAAAGTCAGTACGTTTTTTTTTCATTGTGGAGAAATGCACTAATCTTGTCGCGCTGATCCTTTGTTGTCTGTGTTTGAAGTCCGTGCTATTCCGTGTGTTTGTATTTGATACAACAAATACTCTCGGACTCATCTGAGAGTTGCCTGTTTTTCTGCTCACTCAGCACTTTGCAACTGGTGTCACGGAGCGGTTGAGGTGAACGCCTGGTCAGCTACGTTTAGCCCTTCCACCAAGGGGGAATATTTGTATTTGCAGGCCCATCTGAATATATTATCGTGATCGGGGATGACACACAACCAAAGCATCCTTCCGCACTCCCTCAGTGGCTTGTAATTACAGCCACAGCGCTCTCGACGTCCCGGAGAGAGCGGACGAGAGTGACAGGTTAGAGGAGGAGAGAGGGATGAAATGAGGCAGGAGTGGCAGGAAAAAACGAGAGACGAGAGGAAGTGAAAGAGACGCGGTGTCAGAAAGTGAAAGAGAGGAGGGAGGAGAGTCGCACTGCCAGATAAACAGAGGCGGTGGCGAGATATTTGTTGAGCTGAAGGGATGCCGAGGAAAAAGTGAGAAGCTGTGCCTGTATCCTGCATAATATAAAGTGTGCTGTCATATCTGTGTGAGGGCCCTCTGGTAGAACTGTGAATAGGGTGATGAGGGGGAGAGACTGGAGGCCATGGGCTGTTTCCTCCTGGGCAGGAGGCAGGATGTGAATACCTAATCAATAGCCATCAGGGCTCGGGAGGATTTACCGCCCTACGCTGCAGGACACAGACACCCCCAAGGCAAGCCGAGCACTCAGACCAGAGCAACGGAGCATGAACACTCCGGCACAGAGAGCTCACTGCGATACACACAGGAGGAGGGTCAGCAGGGGACGGAAAGGACAATCAACCTTTTTTTTTTTGAAGCTTCCCCCAGACAGCCTAAAGTTGTGAAGTGCTGCATTCAACTGTATGTTTTCAGATCGCAACCACCGTCCGGCAATATTTTTAGTACGAAACCCTTGTGAATACAAACCATCTTGTCACCCAGCCGACCCACCAAAAACCACTCCACCGTACAGCAAAGTAGTTCTTCTGGAAGGACACAAATGCATTTCTGTGTCACGATACGTACAATTGTAGATTGTGTACTTTAACATGGCAGCAAGTTACACCCTTTCTAAGAATATTGAAACTGAAAGTTAAAGGGACCCTGTGTCGACTTTGACCACTAGTAGCGCTGTTGAGAAATGTTTTCATGAGCGGGTCCCCATTCTCTTGTCTCATGCGTCTCATGCTGAATGAAAGTAGAAATTGGTTCACAGGAAAACTCCACAGCACGTCTTTAAACCCAAACAACTTTCATTGGCTAATTTAAGCTTTTCAAAGAGCGAGAAATAACTTTAGAGAAATGCCACAGATGTCTTTAAGGAAATTTAATCCCACACAGTATCGATGACATACATCATCACATATCAGATTTTAGAAAAAAAAAAGAAAAAATCTAATTTTGATATCTATATCAGCCTCAAAGATCATTTTCTTGCTGTCACATTTCTTATATACGACACAAGAATCAGACCAGTAATGTGACTGACTAACACTAACAGGTATGTGGTTTGTGAGTCAGTGGTGCAGCCTAAAGGCAAAGACTTAGTGTAAGTAGCTTACGTACCCAAAAGGACTCCACAGCACGCTGTGAAAAGTTGAGGGGTGTCTAAAGTATTTGAAAAATAATTGAAAGATATTCGACGATACAGAGGTGCCTGAAAACACCTCTGTTTATTAAACCAAATTGAATGAATATGGAGCTTCATTTAAATGTGCAGTATTTTTAACCATCGAACAATCAACTTTGCAATCATACAGCTGTCGGGTTTCAGCTGTTGGGGATTTGAATTTAAAAAAATATCCATCTTTGTGAAGGGATTTGTTCTTCAATATGCCATGCAGGAGAGAGTGATTTACAGATTCATGTTTTCGGACAGAGGGTTTTCCATTGTGACTTTCATCATCAAGCTGTGTGTCAGTCTTCATGTCAGTTTGTTGTGTGTTAAGAGAAGCTGCTGATAGTGACGAAGATCAAGGCCGCAAGGACATTGTAATACGTTATTGCAGGCGCATGAAGATGTTTTGAACCAAAAACAGCAGGTATGATCAGTTGAGATTGAAATCCTCCTCACTGAGCGCTGATGAAAAGCTCGAGGGATACAATTGTAATACAGAACTTGAGGAATTACATTGTCTGGCACCAGCTCTTGAACAAAATCCAATGTGAAACTGCAGACACATTTTTTAAAAAGCGTGTTATTGTGGGGCACAGCATGGCTACCACATGGGTGACAGAAACTGTTACTTCAGTGTCACTAAGTTGAATGTTCCCTGAATTAAACCCAGCTGCTATATACATACATACATACATACATACAGCACCTATAGCACCCTGTAAACAAATCAACCATAGCGAAAGGGATTGAGTTAATTATGATTTTAAATAAACATTGATAAATATGTATCATACTGCAAACTAACACACATATTGATACCCTAGGCACACAGACAGCCACATATAGGCACACACACACACACACACACACACGCAGCTCTCCTCAGGAGACCCCTCGGGCCACACCACAGCGGCCTTGACGTTTATGCTGATCTAGCATGGCAACAGCAGATATTGCTCTGCACTCCCTCTTCATATTGTCTGTGCTCGGCACGGTTCACTTACTCACCGCCCCGCAGCCTGGCGGCAAATAGACTGCGAACATCCAGACTGTCCATCATGCAGGGGAGTTTGACAGTCCTCTGACATGCACGCTGAATTGATTCTTCAGACCCGCTGTTTATTTTCGCCTGCCTTGCCGGCCCGATGCTCGGCTGGGCCCGGTCTCTCGCTCTCTCGAATTCAAGGTCCAACCACCCATCCGCCTGCTCCTCCTGTAAGAAATTTGAGCAAAAAACAGTATGTTCAGTAGATATAATAAAAGTGTTTAATAATTCATAATTAAGAATTCATAATTAGTCATAAACATAAGGGTTTTGGGACTGCATAATTAAGATAAACATAAAGGGTTGTAAGATTAGGAGCGAATAAGACATGAAGCTTCTGCCAAGTTGCAGAAGTTTAACTTTTATACTGAAGGATTATCATAGAAGGAATTAAGCCATAACTGACAATTTGAATGTGTTCGAAACTCAGGGAGAGAGAGATGTGGAGATACGTTTACAGAAGTGTGTAGAGAAGTTAGCCAATAGAAATTGAGATAGACGGGAGGGGCGGAGTTGCGAACGAATATGTGGGTGGTTTCATTTCAAGTCTTTTTCTCTCTCGCGTGATGGCTCTCAGACGACGGACGTGTTTTTTATACCTGAGAAGCTGAGTTGAGTTTTTTTCAAACGGGGTTTTATTGATTTAATATTTCATGAAATAGTGTACTTCACTGTAAATAACGTGCTTGCATCAGTGGAATTAAATTCCTTATAATTGCAAACCAGTCTTGGTAGATTTCTTATTGCAGCGTGTCGACTGTACAAAGCAGCCGGACGCGTGCTCTGGCCTCCTTCTCTGTGGGGTGAGTTTTAGCCTCACACTCCTCAACCCACCCAACCGATCCTCGTCCCTGCGCCGAACAGTCGACAGTGACAAAATAACAGGGGTATGTGTTTCCCGCCTCTGTTTTCTCAAACAATTTAAAAGGCATGCAGCATGACAGTGAGTTATGAATGGCAGCAGCTGGTAGAAAATGAATGCAGCACAAACTGGGGTCCGTCGTTCAAACACACATATTATCCAGTTTACACATATCAGACCAACACACGCATGTATTTACACAAGACTGATGCCCCAGGACAAACAGTCTATCCCCCTATAGGTACACATGATTCATGAATATACACACAAAACCGAAATTACATTGATGACAACCAATTTGTAACAGCAAGCATGTTTTACAGGATTCCCAATGCAGCCTATTGTGTTTTTCACACAGCGTGTATATGATGAGGACATGCTTATTGTAATTGCAACTTCAAACTGTTCACACACCCATTAGTTCTGCTGAAATCCACACACTGCTCCCTCATGTTCCTGCAGGGCAAAGTTGATATTATTAATAATATCTTTCTTTTCTTCTTGATCTTCATGAAAAGTACATTATGTCCCCCCCCCCCCCAGTCTAATGTTCCAGATAAACAAAGCTTTTTCTAATCATTACTTCAAATGATTAATCATTTATCAAAATGGTTGCACATCAGTATTCTGTTGATCCACTAATTGATGAATTGTTTCAGCTGTTCACTGCAATTTCTGCTCCTGTCACGAAGCCTGAT
The DNA here is from genome assembly GCF_949748355.1 of Melanostigma gelatinosum. Taxonomy (NCBI): domain Eukaryota; kingdom Metazoa; phylum Chordata; class Actinopteri; order Perciformes; family Zoarcidae; genus Melanostigma; species Melanostigma gelatinosum. The sequence continues at coordinate 11,347,428 of NC_136652.1, read as the reverse complement.
TCATGTTGTAATGGTTATATACAGGCAGTTCTTGGTTCAGGCCAGGCTCGTCGCACCGGATTTAGACCGTGGGGGTATCAGCTTGCCATGGGTCACGTACCTCATGCAGCAAGAGAACTGTGCCTGCATCCTGTGCCGAGCGCTCCATAAGATGGTTGTGAAAAGAAATACAAACATGCCAGAGCCTTTTTTTACCCTTGTAGCAGAATGCTAACTTGTGGAGCCAGACCTTTCGTTAATGCTGACACAGTGCTATGGAGATAGGTCTGGCTACTTGAGACAAAGGCCAAGCAAAGTTTGTGGTCTTGGTTAGGTGTCGTAAAAGTCTATGCTGACCTCAAGGACAATATATATAATGTAGGATGCAGGTTGTGAGCCCATGTTTCTGGTGGGAAACACTTTCTACCACTTCTCCCTATCACACTTCCTGAACGATCTCAGTCATTCTCTGGCCTTTCTCACAGCATCACGATTGCATGAGCAAAGGCTGGTCATAAATATCTGAGATAGCCGATGCACATTCTCAGTCAATACCCTCTCCAGTCATTCAGGCCGATGGTCGTCAAACTAAGGATCGCCCTGACCTCAGACCCGTCTCTCGCAGCTACGGGCATAAAGTCATGCTTCTTCGTTAGCTGCATCGCCGTGTAAAGCCTTGACAGCTTGACTCGTCTCTCCACGAAAAAGAAGAAAAAAAAAACGTATGAGACAAGCTCTTTTCATGTTTTACATCACTGACATCAGCCTACAAGACCAACGAGGAATTTCCAGAGGGTGTCTTGTTAGTTTTGACTCAACCACTGTAACCTTTATTTCTGCAGATGGGTCCTTTGGATCAGATATCTCCTTTCCAGCTAAGGTCTGGCTTGAGACGTGTTACCTGTAGCATGGATAATTAGAGATAGGAAATCCATGAAAAAACATGTCCTTATGCACTGTAACAAGCTAATATTTGCAATACTGTATTCTCTATTAAAAATGTACATGTTTAAATCATGTGAAATATTCGGTTGAAGCCATGAACCCCCATTACGTATGGTTGTGTCACAGGCATTTCCACCTGAGAAGATCTTTTTTTGTAATGTCAAGCGCGCTAAATATGATTTAGACCAGAATTCCACACTTAAACTGTCTCGCAAATTGTTACTTCTACTAACTGTAGCCAGATAAATAACAGCGGAGAGGGAACATGATGATCAATGTTAGTTATTGCACATTCTGTCATTAGGTTGACTGGTGAACGCAAGAATGCTAATATTCCTCATTTTAATGGAGACCTCGTGGGATCTCCCTCAGTGTCCTGAGAGGGTCCCGGCGTTGAGAGACATTGTGCAAAACATGTAGTTTTTTTGTTTTGGCTTTTTTTTCATCTCCTCTTCTTTTTTGAATCAGAGCCAAGACCAGCTGAGGAATCAACTGACCAGCAACGGATGACCAGAGTTTATAAAGATGCTCTGTCAAAGAAGAAGAACTCAGGGGCCGGCAGGGCAACATGTCTCTATTTTCATGTCTTAGATGAACTGTTGCACAAATACCCGAACATTGTGTATACCTTTGGCAACTGCAAGCAACACATCAGGTCTTGATAGAAAGAACAATTCCCTGCTGGATCCCCAGCTGCCCATGGATACCAACTTGACAGACCAGACTACGCCCCAAGAACAAGCACTTCCTGAGACCACAGCATGCCTCCAACTTAAAAAGAAAGGCCGAAGAAGAACCTGGCTGACTGAAAGACTACAGAGCAGATTCTCAAGCCCGATAGGAAGCATCAGATGAGAAAGCACAGGAGGAACACCGACGGCACACAGCAGATGATGCAAAGGATCCTGTGCTGTCCTGAACTTGCTTTCAAAAACAAAACAAGAAAAGAACACAAACAGATTGAATGTTTTTGTTATTATTTGTATGATTATTTTTATGAGGCATAAACATTTATGGATTTCATTTTTTTATTCTTCAGTATTATGTTTTGAATGTCAATATTCTGCGATCATTTTAATATTTAAACATATTTGTTTAGCAACATTGCAATATTAAATAATAATAATTACAGTCATTTATCAACTGATGTCTTTTAAATGATCTTCTTGGTTCATGCAAGGGTCTCCACTTTTGAATCAACAGTGATGCTGGTACAAGACTTCAGGCTCTTGGGCTAGAAGCGGAGGGTTAGGCCTCTTTTTCTCGCCGCATCAGCTCCTCCAGGTGGTGATCGTTCACTACGCAGACGTTATGGAGTACGTGGCTTTCCAGAATGCACATGGGGATAAGGTCAGTGTGTTCCATGTCAACATATTCAAACCTCTTGAACCATGATCTCTCGACAACACTCTGTGTTGTAGTGTGACTGGAGTCTAGTGAGTTGTCCTTTGTATTTGGCACCAGAGGCCATAGCTGCAGCGGGAAAGACGGATCTCCTGTGATGTGTGTGTCACTGGGGAAATATTTTCTTGCGTCAGTTATTGCCCTTTTGTTTCGGTCAGATTGTAGATTCTGGCATTGAGCAACAACCCTGTGTACCCTGTATAGCAATCAATGAACACCATTTTGTGATCACATGCTTGGAGCTGAACAAAGTGGAAAGGTTTATTTCGTGTCAGGAAAGTGGTGTGGGGTCTATCTATGGCTCCCATCACCCCAGGGAAGCCTGCAGTGTTGGAGAAGGCCTGGCTTATCTTTATAGCTCTGAGGCCAGCCTCGGAGGGCCAGACCATGATTTAAGAGGTCAGACGAGAGACAACCCAGACGACCCGAAGAAAGGGTCCTCAACTTCTGACTTCAGACCTGTCCCTGATCTCCCTGCACAGAGAATTAGCATTTAAATATGCCTTTTATTATTATAAAGGTCAAAAGCTCATATTATCTTCTATATATTCTCTTTCAGTAGAATTCAAGGGGACTGTTTTTTCTGTTACTTATTTGTGTGGGAAAAAAAAGCCAGACATTCTACAGTGAGACCAAGGTTTAATTACACAGTGTCCTGATCAGGGCTAAGCTGTTGAATAAAGTATCACTGGGCCTGCTGGAGGGAACGGAGGCAAGGGAGAACCAGAACCAGGACTGCACAGGGCAGCTGGCAGATGATCAGCCAACTCCCTGATTCGTAATTTCAGATGGCACCTCATTGCAAAGTGTTTGAACCATCGTCCTCTTCATTGGAAAATGCATCTTGAACTCATCGGGGGTATACAGAGGTACAACCAGCTCAACGTTATTTCCTACCCCTGTTGGTCTAGCTCCGCTCGGCTGTTGTCTCTGAGGTGAAGCAATTAAATCTAGAAGAGCAGCATCGACGTGAGAAAGAGAAGAGAAAGGAGAGCTGTGCCTGAGGGAAGATCAGAAAAGAGCGTTGTTTGTGTGAAAAGACTCCCATTTACTCCCGAGTGCAATCAACAGAAATGAGAAGGAAGCGAGACGATTCTTTAGCTCTTTCCATCAGCTCAGGGAAAAATCGATGACTTTACTTCTTTTTTACCACTGACTCGATTGGGCGAGTGAGTTCGAGCTCGATTTACTGGCCTGGAATGACATTTTACTTTCCCCGGGAAAACGGGCAAGCCTTGTTGTTGAGCCCCGAACAGGATGGCTTGGGTTCGGATGGCTGGAAAGCAAATGGAGGACCTGGGGAAGTCGGAATGAGAGTGGAAGGAGGGACGAAGACACACGACACTGAGGCAGGAATTATGACAGTCAAGATATTTCAGTAAAATACAAAAAATACCAAAATCAGCAGGCTTCATGAATGCCAGTAAAGAATGTCATGGATATCCATCCAACAGTTAAGACATTTCAGTTAAAGTGGGTAAAGCGGTGGATCAATAGATTGACGTCTAGAGAAACTAGTGGCACATTTATGAACACCACACTTAATTAAAGCATCGACGAAACAAATCGACAAACCCCTCCACCTTGATTGTGAAGCTACGGTGCTGTTGACTCACGGGGACGCGAGGCAGCGTTAGCAGCTACGGCAGTTTGGTTTTCGGTTTCCCTCCAGTACAAGTCGATATTGGCAGCTTGGATCAGTCTCTGTTTCGGTGCCATTACTATTTATACCCTCCATCCGTTGAAGCTCCTTCTCTCCCCAGTGGTTTCTGGGGATAAGGGCTTCTATCCCCGCGCTGCAGCCGGTATCATCTGCACACAAACCTCTGTGGTAACATCCTACCTGTTCCCGTGCCAAAGCGCGCACACACACACACACACACACACACACACACACACACACACACACACACACACACACACACACACACACACACACACACACACACACACACACACACACACACACACACACACACACACACACACACACACACACACTTTAACTTAGCTGGAAAGTTTATTTTTTACAATGCCTCCCCTCTGCTGTGATTTAACATGTTCTGTTGAATAAATCATTGAAACTTCTTTCCCCAGTGTTGAGATTTTGGAGGTCTTTCTAAGTCTTTTCCTTTGTCCCACGCGTCTGATTCTTTGTGTTGCTGAGAACAGTATTCTTTTGATCCACCACAATCTTTACTATATCTCGTTCTTCCAACTCTACCTCCTCCATTTATCCCTCCCCCGCCTTTTTCTCCCCCCCATCCACCTCCCTTTCTTTCCATCCCTCCAGCTGCCTCCGTTCATGCTGTGCCCGCTCTCTCCTGCTCCCTCCCTCCCACTGTTGCAGAAGTTAAAAGCAAAGTTGGGTTGACACTGAACTAAACTTGGTGAGCGTGAATTGCAGGCAACCACTATTTTTTTTTTTTTTTACTTATGCACAATAAATCCTTAAAATAGCAAATCTTTACACACATTAAAATTTTACCTTCAATGACTGTAATTCTTAGAAATCTTGCATCACAACTGTGAACCACACATTTCTTCAAACTCTTCTTGTAGCAGAGGTGGTAATGATGATATTAATAACAATAATGTCTTTTGTATTAGAAAGGACTTTACTCACAGATAGCTGTTGCTGCCAAACCCTGGTGATTAGCCCCGATACAAAACGCAATGGGAATCTTTGGATTCATCAGTTGTGCTAATTGTGATTACAGTGATTGCTGTTGATGTTGTGCACACATCATAGCACTGCCACTGTGGGACTCCTTTAACTATTCAGTCCTCTATTCAAGTCCACCAAGGAACCTTTATTGTGCAGCTTAATCCTTTTGCTGAATTACCTGCCCCACTAAATGTACAAGAACGCCAGAATACCATAAAGAGCATCTTGCCTTGTGCAGCTTTAATAATATCTGCCAGCGTGATATTGATACCTCTTTGTCATCTGTTTATTTTCCTCTGTGGACAAGTTAGCCTGGGGGAGTATTACAAGCCACAACATGGCCAATTCGTAACAACACACACACACAAACACAATTGTACGCCCCCACATGTTTAGATCTTATATCGGTGACCTCTGACCTCTAGGCTCCTGAATCTCTGGCTGATCCATATGTCATCTGTCTCCACAGCGAGAGCCACTCCATCTGTCTTTCGTCTTCCCTGTCACACTGAAGAAGAAATACAAACACGCACTTCCACAACCCTCCACGCGATCGCCTCCACATCCTGCTGCCATCTGATACACCGACTCCTCGCCAGAGTAAACAACCCCCCCGCCCCCCTCCTTCCACCCTCACACTGGCAATGTACTCATACATATTAAGCAAAGCTAAAGCCAGCGCCCAGAGGGAAACCTCATTGTGCGGACTGCAGGGATTGGCCACTTCACCTTCAGGAACAACACTCGGTTTGTTTCGGTGGTTGTTTTTTTCCCCCTCTGGTGACGAACTTGCACTATAAGAAAGGTTTACTGCAGCGTTTACTGTGCGTTTGTTTGTCAGTTGGGGTGTATCTGTCTATACATCTCCAATGTGTGCATAGTTCCCATGTGGGTACATGTAGTGAATAAAGGTTCGTATTTTCACCCATGGTCTAAGTGCAGTACCACAACACTGCTGTCACTCTGTCAGAGGGTATATAAGAGGACACAATGCCGCGAAGGCAACGGAGACAGAGTCACACCACGGACACAGACTCAGACTCTAATTTGACTTCAAAAATCTGACATCAACCTCGCAAAGTTTGAGAAACCTCAGGTGTAACAAACCTCGACAGCAGCTCTGGATTGGCCCGGGGATAACGAAAACAACGCAATTAACATCGGAGTGTTTATACTGAACTGTAGATGTTTATTTAAAAAAAAGCATTTCGATAAAGTTAGCTTTTCATCACAGTGTTCCACGCCCAAAGCTTTTGTAAGACGAAAAACACATTATGCTCATGATGCATACAGCGCACACGTCTCTATTGAGTAACTAAACTAAATCAAGAAGCAGAGTTTGTTGCACTGATTCACATTTTTTTCTTTTTAGCGTGGTTAGCGGTCATCCTCCTAAAATGGGACTTCATGGCAGTTTGAAAAAGTATAGCAACCAGCGGAGGAACCCTCTGTAATGTGTTCAAGGGTACCGACATAGAGGAAATACACCGGAGGGAGCGCAGCAGAGCGTAGGCTGCGTTATTTAACAGGCTATTATATTCTATATAATATTAAGGAAGTTGCTCGTGGATTACCATTAGGGTTTTCTGGATCAGGAATATTTTTGCCCCGCAACACCTAAAAAATGTATCTCCCGTAGTTATTAATATGTGTCCTACTTAGCAGTCTTCTTCCCTCAGCTGCTCTTTGGTCAAGTAAAACTGTTGTCATTCGTCTGACACGGTATCAACACAACACATATTAACACGCAGCAGTGTTGGGTTTGCATTGAAGGCAAACAGCATCAGCAGCAAATTAAAACAGGGGAAAAACAGAAACGCTTCACATTATAATGATGACATGTGACATGTGCGACAACTATGCTCGTCAGCATTGCGAAGTTATCACTTCTCAGCAATGTTGACACCACAGGAAGGCAACATATGTCAGAGTTAACTCGGCTTCTACCGGCAGAAAATAACTAACCAATACAGTTTTGTTTCACCAGTTATATCAGGAAATACCGTGAGTTCAGGGGGAACTTCAATTAAAAGCTGGTAATAACTACATAACCTCTTTTTTTACTGCTTCTTCCACTTTTTCTGCGTATCTGCGGGGCTAGATCCTCTGGCTTCATGTGATCACTGTTGGTGTTTGTTTATCTTTTCCTTTCTTTCTAGCAGAGTTCTAACACAACAGCACCAGTACAAAGGTCTGGCCTCTCTCTCTCTCTCTCTCTCTCTCTCTCTCTCTCTGCACCCCTCTCTCTGGCCTTTGGTATTTCACGCCTTGTAGTTTGAATTACCTGCCGATGTGGTTCAAGACCTGACAGTGCCGACTATAGATACACTCTTGTCTAATGGTACGTGGCATTTTCTGGAAGCGTTGCAGGAGCAGCAACAAAGGCCTTCAACACACTTCTGCATAAAGCAACAGTGTATACCGTATAAAGCTTAATGGAGCATTAATGGCTGCAATTACACTGTAGCAGAACGCCCGCGTGAACAATGGCAACCTCTTTGCAATCCTCCCACCTAGAATCATTACTTCAAGTCACTAATGGGTCTAATTGCAGGTCCATTCTGAGTTTGGCCTTTCTAAATGTTGGGAAAATACAATAACTGTCTATCATGCCATACAAATCCTCACTTTTAATGAAATATGGTTCACTCGTTCTGTTCATTTGCACCAGAACATAACACAGAAATCATATCTTTTTTTGGACTTGGTTCTCCATCTCCCCTGCCCTCTTTACTCCTTTTGTCATCTCTCTTTGATATTTCCCCCCCCCCTTTGCTCAGACTCCCATCGCCTCCCCAATCTCGCCATAAATTGGATGGCAGGCAATTAAGTGAGTTGTCGGAGGGCTCCCTGACTGCAATTACAAGGTGTGTGGGAATTCATGTGGAGACGCAACGCCTTGCACTTTTGATTTCTAGACGGATGTGTCTCTCTCCCTCTCTCTCTCGCTCATCCACCCGGGGAGAATAAGTTCAAAAAGGGGAGTCAATGAAAAGTGAAGAAGCACAAAGGTTCAGGAGGGGCTGACGGAGATGAAGCAGGGGGGAGGCAGGAAGACAAAGGTGGCAGGATATAGAAGGAGACAGAGAGAGAGGAGAAAGATGGCAAAAAACGAAGGAAAGTCAGGATGGCAGAGAGCAGGGTGAGGAGACGAGAGGGAGGATTCATCACACTACAGGCAGCATTTAAATCTAATCGTCACCAAATATGGGATTGTGTGTGTGTGTGTGTGTGTGTGTGTGTGTTCCTGGCCATGTACGAGAATTCACAAAAGCATTGTGCGGCTTTTGCGGCCGCTAAACGTGTGTAAGTAAGACAAAAATAAACGGTGTAATTCTCAAGGAGTGAAGTGTGCACCCAAACTGTACAGCAGAGCAAATAGTGTCTCTGTGCTCCTGTGCAATTTGCATGTGTTTGAATTCGGTAATATGGAGACATTACAGCACAAAATCTGCCCATTTCTATGCAAACGAGCTTCATTGCCAAAACGGTGCAAATCACAAAGATTTACTTTGGGATGCAGTGACGGGATGCAATGACATTTGTGTCATGAGAGTCATCAATTAAAAGCTGTAATCTTTTCAAAAATGCACGAGAAAGAAAAACAACGTGTAAATAAACAATGAAGTCGGGCTGCTGTGCCTTGTGAGCTGATGTGCACAGCTTCTCTCTTAATTGAGAGATGCACGAATCGTAATCGTCATAAAATGTGCATGTGTGCTCTGCGGCCGGGGGAACAAGATTGACATGTGCAAAGTTAATGTCAACCCATTCTCCAGTAACCTGGCTTCTCTGAGGAATCTGGTTACTTGATGGAGTTCCACCGGTTTAAACAAATCAAAGTCTGTTTTCAGGTCAATGGGAGTGCTACTAAATATGTGAAAAGAGTTGTATAAAGCCTTTTGAGGCTTCAGGGGGAGCTGCGAAAACTCTAATAAGCCAGCGTCTACTGGGGGCAGAAGACAAGAGGTTGAAAAATTGAAAAAAATTCTCGAGGTGTGGAGTTGAATAGAAATAGTGGAATAGACAAGGAAGAGGAATGCATTGAATGAAAAACGCGATATGTTGGGTTCCGGTGCATTGAGTTTGATCCTTTAAAAAAACAAACTGTTTATTGAGCTCGGCAAAGTTATGGGAGTGATATGCTGAATTGGTAGAGTACTCTTTAAAGTGCATGCAAACACACTGAGTCAGTGGCAGACACAGACTGTCTGAAGGGTGCTTTGGTGCACCAGCACGCAGAGAGTTTTCTAGCAGTACAGCGTAACTTATATGGCAGTGCATCATGTTTTCTCGATGTTAACGGCAACCTAGAGGGCACTTTATCACAGTAAATCTACCACAGGGGCATTCGTAGGGGACACTTTTGCAGCGGTTTGTTCGAACATTGGGTGATTAAAGACAAAAATCACAAGCCAGCTTCAACAAACGCACTTTTTTTTCCCATTAGTGCTTCATTATTATTGCAATTTACTCCCAACAAAAGGTTTGTCAGGCCAAGGTGGGAAAATAACCCATTCCTCCCAGCCCAGCCCCAGCCTGCAGAATATGAAACACGTCAAAAGGATTTCATTAAGGGGCGAATTTATATTCGTTTTCTGTGCTTTTGGAGCCGTGTCAAAGACCGACCGACACCTTCATTACCATGTAGAACACGCCGCCTCTTTAATTTCACCAATAGCAGCAAAGTTCCTGGTTCATTAACGGTGCCCTTGTGGCCACAGTCCACGATTGATAAACTCAGGGCTGACTCTTTGGTCAGTGAATAACAACACACACACACACACACACACACACACACACACACACACACATTCATGCAGGGACACACATGCATACGTGGGCAGACATATTTTGAAAAGCTTTGTTTGAATTCAGAGGTGAATAATAACATCTGACGCACACATACGAGGCATTCTTTATGCACCCACACATCCTATATTTTAGATGCTTTACTTGAATTCACCATTGAATAATACATCAAGAACATGGTTTAAGGACATAAAGAAGTTCAGCGCCTGGTTACCTGCTATCATCAACATAAATGAAAGGTCTATACAGCCGTATTTCTTTCTGTAGACAAAACACACCCCAGCGCAAAGGCGACAATGGTGTAAACACACAGTTTAAAATAATCCAAGCTTTCAATCACATTCTCCCACAGGCTCTAAACCGTCACCATCGTGCCACTGAGAGTCTGCTACTGGTTGATGCAGGTTTCTATCAATCTAGCAGAGAGATTCTGTGTTTCTCTTTGTGTGCAGAAGCGTCAAGGTCAGTCAAATGTAAAATGCATTCAAGACGATCATAAGAGAGCTTCCCCCGTAATTCATTTAGACATTCTATACAAACACCGTCCGACTGGCCGTATTTGTAGCCTGATAATCCGACTAAACTGCCCTCTTGTTTCACTTCATTCAATCATCCGGGCCCGATGTTCATGTCGGCCATATTTCTGTTTGATAGGATTAGGAATATACAGAGGAGATATGTATCAATGACAGAGAGGTGTGAGAGGACTCCATGAACACCAACGTTAAATGTTGGCCTTTTGGACTGAGAATGTTACACTACACACCTGATGAGAGCAAAATGTCTGTTTGTGTGTGCTGGAATACATGGACTCATTGTGCGGGGGAGAGACTGGGATGAGAGAGGAAAAGGAAGGGATGGAGGAAAAAAACAAGGAAGAAAGGCAAGAGGGTAATAGACTACATGACCAGTTCAAGATGAGTCATCAGAAAGAGAATAAAGAGGGATTTTGGTATAAAATAGTCACAATTTGGCCTATGCCAAGCGATAACTGAACGATTAACATGACGACACAAGTATCATAAGTTGTGTGTGTTTGGATATCAGTTAGCAAAAATTGTTTACATTTCCAAAACATGTGGTTACAAAAACATCACAGAAGATAGAGATACTGTTTCACTGCACTTTAATGCTACCCAATACCATACATACAACATTTTAGGCGATAGACAACTTCGTGGCAACAGCCTGGAAGGCCTCTATTTGTTTCAACATGTCAATGTTTTCTAACATTGCATCATTTGCTTTTGTCGAAAGCTACTTTGATATTTACATGGGCAGCAATTTAAGGTTTCCCGCCTTGCTCACGGACATCCAACATGTGGAAACCAGAGATCAAACCACCAACCCTTTGATTAAAGGCCCACCTGCTCTAACAACTGAGCTGCCGCCTCCCTTTCACTGGCCTGCACAGAGCCCTGATCTCAACCGACACCTCTGGGATGAATTGGAACAGAGACTGTGAGCCAGGCCTTATTGCCCAACATCAGTGTTCAACCTCACCAACGCTCTGGAGGTGTGAAAGGCAGGAACAGAGGGATGACATGATGAAGGCGGGACAGGAGAGAGGGTTAAAGATAGAGATGGATGGACGAGGACGACATCCAGGCATCCAGGATGATTTGTAAGGAGGACAGAAAGAGTAGCGGCGGAGGAAAAGGAGAGAGGCAGAGATGGATGAGTGGTAGCAGGAGGGAGCTGCAGGTGAGGGAGAGGAACACAGAGGTGGAGAGAGGGATGGAGGGTTTAAGTGGAGGGGACAGAAAGCAGTGTGTGGCCCTGGTTGCGTCAGGGTGTAGTGCGGGCAGTTGGCCAGCGGCGGGCGGGTGGGGGGGGGGGGGGGGCGCAGGCAATCTAATCAGCTGTAATGGGGTCAAAGGTCACTGTTCACTCCGGCAAAAGTGCTCTGGCCAACTGCCTGAGCAAGAGACATCGAGCAAAAAAAGAACACAAACACACAGATCACTCACTCTCCCAGCAGATGTAGTATATCTTGATAACTAGAAGGGTGTGTGTGTGTGTGTGTACTTCTGTCGTTACGAAACATAAACAGAGAGAGAAGAGGTATGTTGTATGACTTTGGTCTTGTGCACGTCCACTGGTGTCAAATGTACAACCAGAGATTATTGATGATATTGGTATTCAAGAATAGGAGTTATTAAACTTTCTGCTGCTGTAATAACTGTGGTCTGACAATCGTTACATGTTACGTTTGCTGACACAGCACAGTGTGTTTTTGGAAAGGTTTTATCCTTTTTTTTTTCTTGAAGTGCGTGACCCCTTTTCAAAGATTTATTGCAGCCGTATATTGGTCGAACACCTTTTGAGACCGTCTCCAAACTACATCTTCACAGAGTAGAGGGATTGACTCTTCTGTGTGGCGGTGAGAGAAGTGCAAAGGCTTGAGCTTTTCTCTCAAGCTCTATTTTTTCATTCTTGACACAACCATTTCTGTCAATCTTTGTGTGACCGAACGAGTGCAACATTATGAATAACTTCCATCAGAGACTGACTTAAAATCTGTGCCAACATGTCCATATATGCGCGAGTGCTGCATCTTGCCTCTCTCTATAACGGGCCAACTTTCCCCCTACGTACAAGTGTTGCCTTTCGGAACGGCTATAAACACTGAAATGTTGACTGTTTGAAGACAGTTGGTGGCGTTTAAATGCCCCCCAAATAATGCCTCAATGCACCAACAAAAGCTGGTGACAGAAAATGCCAATTCTGTAAATAAATGCATGTACCGGTACTGTCTGCAATGCAGGTTTTTGAAATACTCTACACATAGGTTCTGCAAATGTTTTAAAAGTGAGGGTGTTTTCACCATAAATAGATTTTTGTCAGGCTTCAAGTAATGCGTTTATTTTACTTAAAGTGCCTGCCATTGTGTAAACAGTTTCCAATGACGGCTTCTCAGATGGTTCTGTGGAACAAGGTTTGGTTCACTTCCTGCAATTGGGTGAGATTATGTTCTGTCTGCAATCGAACAGCTCCAGGATTCGCTTGGAAGCGGACCACCTCCCAAGCAACCTTGGATTGCAGTGAATTGGGGGATACATTCCATGCTGTAAACAACCATCTTATATTGTTGCTGGACAGGAGGAGGAATGAGGGAACGGGGGAGTATATTACTGCTCTTGTTACATATAACCTGGAATTGAATCTCACTTTGTTTGGCAACCTCCTTGATTCGAGAGAAAACAAGAAGAAAACATTTCAGACCGAACCAAAGGGATGATGCTTCGCTGTAAGAACATCACCTCTTCCTGCTTTGAAGTAAGACCATATTTGGACGGTGGATCTTATTTTACATTAGAGTGCCATTACATACTGGGACTTCTGCTCTCTTACATGTAGTTTTTATATACGTATAATGACACAATTGCACACAAAGGGTGTTTTGTGCAGGGACAAATGTATTTAATGAAGTATTTCACTCTTTATCATCAGAATACATTCGAATCCAAAATTCAAGTTGTTGGTTCAGCAGTTCACTCGTTTGCTTCTGCAGTAAAAATGTGTCTTTCAGAGGTTGGTTGAATTGCCTCTGAGCCACTGTGTGTGCATGTGGCGGGGCAACAAGAAAAGCCTTTTAGAATTATAATGTGTGGTACGATCATTATCCTTTCCCTCAAGCCAAACTGCACAGTAAAAACAACCCACGTCAATAGTCCCCAGCCAGGCTACAGTATCTGTTCCCAATCTGAGTAATGATCACTCAGCTGCAGCGCACCAGAAGAATCACAGTGCTCACGCGTATGGAGCCCAGAGGCGTCCGGCAGCCAGGCAGCTGGGCTCGTGCGCCTCTCATCCACTTTGCCTCTGAGGCACTTGAGAGATCGTCAAGTAATTAGACACTACACACTGTCATGATGCGTTCCCGTTGACGACCTGATTAATGCCTCCCACTCCCTTTGTCTTCTGTGGCTTTGTTGACTTGACCACTCTTTATTGCATCTTTGGTTGATCTCGGAATGCATTTCAGGCATGAAATATTGCTGCTTCATTGTTTTTTCAATTAAAAACACATTTGGCTCAATTTCCCCTCATTACCACATGCAGTGGGGGAAAAGGGGTCGAGGCGTTGTCTTCTAAAGTGCATCTAGGACATTTTTCCGCTCAAGGGTGTCAATTTGTGGTGATTTAAAACTACTTTTGGATTAATTGGGAGAAAACAACATTAGATGCTTTTTATGAGGTGATTAAGGGACAAATGGTCTGTTATTTCCAAACTGTCCAATCATGTGGTGGGGAGCTAATAGCTGAAGAATCTCAGCAGGGACGATAAAATGAGACCTCACAACAAAACCTGGAAAATCCCCTCCGCTGGATGCTGCGGGAGAGCTTTCACTGTCACCTCTTGAATTCAAAATTTGAAAATGTAAATACAACAGGTAGTGCAATTGATCCTCCTTCACATGACCTGAAAGAAAAACTTTTGCGCTGCTCACAGCACAAGTGAAAGAGACCGCCAGATGCTCGATGAGAAGTAGCCAGGATGAAAATCAATGTGTGATGAGCAAGCAAGCGGCATACTGCGGTGCTAAGAAGTGAAGCCAACTCGAAGTGCTAAAAAAATTCCCATAGACACCCATGTAAAAAAAACAACAACTTTACAGCAGAAAGAACCATGTTTACAGCCGGTACAAAGAGCGTTTTTTCAGCTTTATCCCTAATTTTCCCATTCATGAGAAAAGTATGCAGGGGGAACTAACTTCTTTTAATTATACCAAGGCTTAAATGTATGTATAAGTATGGGTGTGTCCGTTACGGGTGACAGGTGGGTGCCATCTCAAGTCGCTAGCTTCTAGCTGTCTGCTCTCCTGGGCCGGTCTCAGCTCCACCAAAGATCCACCTCTTTGCCAATTTTTAGATGCGGCTGGAGATGGGCTGTATCGTCACGGAGACACCCAATTTGAGCTTCACAAAGGCTCCTCAGAAACCTATGGGGGACGTCACAGACGCTAAGCCCATATCTTACACGCTCTGTGTGCGCAAGGATGTTGTAAAGCTATACTAGAAAACGGGCTTCCATCAATTCACCTCACAAGTTCAAAGTAGAGTTCCAGCAAATAAGTAAACCTTTATTATTTCGCACATTTCAGGAACAGCAGTGCTAAAGTGCTCCACATAGCACACAGCATGAAAACACACATACAAATGTAGAAAACTAAAACAGATACAACAGAAGCAATATAACAAACGAATCAGAAGCAACAAACTTATAAAAACGCCAGCCAACATCATTTTTTTAAATATTATGTGGTACAGACTCGGCTGACCTGACAGCGAGGGGGAGGCTTTGTTTTGAGCCTGTACCGTGGGATACATCAAAAGATGTGAGTAATCTTGGTGCAGAGAGTATGGGGTTACAAGTTCGGAATTATAAGTTTTACTTGGGAAACCTTGAGCAGAGGAGAAGCTCATCGGGGGATATTGTTGATTTTTACCTTAGCAAAAGTTGGGAAAATAAATCGGTGAGAGTATCCTCCCCATGGACGATGCATTTTTTCACTGACATGCTGCAGATTGTGTAGCATATTGTTTACCCGAGTTCCTTGCGTCAGTCTGCCGAATTTCATATTTCCAATGTTGTGACAGCATGCACCTGCAAATAGTGCTCGAGCCATCTCGCAAACTGAGCAGCGACATTTGAATAGCCGCTGGCATATTTTATGACACAATTAAATGTTTGTGAAGACTGTAAATGCGTGTGAAGTGTTCACGTTGTCGATGGAAGTCGTGTTCGGGAATGGTGTGGAATGGTGTTGCCAAATCATTTCCAATATTAATTGGCAGAAGCTCCAAAAAGTCGCTAAAAGCAGCCAGATGACGTCACACGCTCATCTGCATACGCTTAGTGGTTGTGTCCAAGTAGGTCTATATCTGTGGGTCCACAGTACTACACGTCTATTATGTCATGCCCTCTAAACGGTCAATTTGGTTCGGTTTAGGCACCAAAACTCCTCGAAAAATGGTTTTGGGGTAAAATCAGCAGGTTAAAGTGTGTAGCAAGCTAGCAGGTGAGCGGCCGATCACTCATCGACAACATGTTTTTTTTGGGTCGGAGCTGTGGCTGTGTATCCATGTAGCAGAATCTTTCACTCACATTGTTTACTCTTTGACTTGTCCACATATTTGGTTCCACTAGAATATTACAGGAAAGGTTCTGTGACCGTCAACAATATTTGGCCCCGATAGCCAGTTGACAAGTTAAAAGACATTGAGCATGTGAATATTCGGAAGCATTTATTCAGTCTGAGGTATGCAAGGAAGTGCGATTGTGATGGCGCTGGTGCTTCTTGTATCTTCTTAATTGGATTCATGTAATCTTCACGAGCCATACGGTCTACGCAGCACCAGCAATACGCCGTGTTCCTTTGTGTGCGCTAAGAAGGGATTGTGAGCGATTTGAGAGAGCATACATTGTCCAGAGATGTAGCTGAGTTGAACAGGTGATCCGCAAAAAGGTCGGAGGTGCGGCAGCAAAGGTCAGCTCCCTCAGAAGCTCTGTCTGCTCAGCTGCTCTCTACGACAGATCAGTGATTTCCTGTTTGCAGCTACTGGAGCCTCAGTGGTCCGACTGAGGCTGCTGTGTGCGTTTGTCCATGGGCATACCTATATGTGTGTATTTTATCCCCTACACTGTGACTTCTTGTGTGCGTGCATGTGGGTGCATTCAGCCATCGGTGCCTGTTTACACATGTTCCTCTGTGGTATGTGCCATAAGCCTCTGCCTCTTGCTGCTACCCAGCTTTCTCATCAGCATTCCGTCCCCCCTCCCTCCTGCCACCTCCGCCGCTGACCACCGGTGTGTGCTGCTGACATTCATGGCAGCCTTCAAAAAACCACACATCTCCCTGCTCTGTCGCCCCACCGGTAGGGAAAAGGTGCGCTGCAGATATTACGGGACTTGAACTATATTTTCATTGTCACATACATGGAATTTGACCTCTGCATCGAATCCATCCTAAGCTAGGAGCTGTGGGCTCGTATATGAACTGCAACTGGCTCTACTCCCGGAGTCACAGATAGTATTATAATTATTTTTCCCCTCGTCTTTTGACCAAAAACCCTGCTGAGGCTTCCTCTTAGGAGAGGACAAATACAACAGGAATACTCAAAAATCACCACTGTGGTTATTTCAGGTCCGCGTGAAACAACCAACAAGCCAACAAAATCCGACGGAAATGTTTCCATGGTAACACAAACATGGTGCAATGATATTTATATCAAGGTCACTTGTTATTAGCCTCCCTCATGTTTTAATTCAAGGAGACAATAGAGAAATTGAAGAGAGTCTGCAGGCCTTCAGTCTCCACAGGGCTTCCTACTACTACAGTCTATGAGCACTCTATATTAAGTCTGCCAGAAATTTGTCAGCGTCACAAAACGCGGGGTCCACTCATTACTTTCCTCTCAAACTATTTCATTTCCGATTTGAACCTCATTTGTCTCTTAAATTCCAGATGCTCCCCTGGGGTTTGTCTTTGAGAAGAGGAAAGCAGACTGATTGCTTTTTAAAGAAGATGATATAGAGCGAGTGGGGTATTTAACCAGTCCATTTTGTCACGGCGCAACATTCTTCTTACCTCACTTCACCACCAATATTGAAAGGCTGCTTCCTTGCGTTTTTAACCAGCCAGACAGCGACGACAATAAGATTCAGCTCTAATACTCACAACCCGACGATACACCACAGAGCCAAACACGGCAGCTATTTCTCACTCTGCACGTCTCCTCCTCTCGCCCTTTTTTCTACTTCTCTCAAGTTGTTCCCACTAAATCTATGAAAAAGCCACTGAAATCATCTTCTTTCATTTCTATTTCTGGGCGCTTCCCTCTTTTCACTGAAGGTGTACGTGGGGAGCGGTGAATGGGAAGGTTATCGGGAGCGAGCTGAAATGGAACCGTCTCTTCAGATTACGACGCGTGCGACCGCGGATCGTGCAGCGAATGAGGAAATACTTTCAGGCCGAGTCGTCCGGGAGGGGGGCAAGCAGTGTCTACGTGAGTTGGATTGAGGGCAATGCTGTGAAATATCAACAGTGGTTTGGCTGAAATTTGTGTTACTTTATCCTTTTCAAATCCTTTGTTTACTCAGACTTTCTAAGCTCTGTTGAGTCAGCCGCAAAATGTCAAGAACTGGAATTGAATAGCAGCAGAACGCATCAAGGTGGCCTGTTTGGTGGCGAGTGTACTTCTATCAGGGCGGGTCCTTGGGGTTGGATTTCACTAAAGAACACGCAAACAAGACATTTGGAGATCAGTAAGAGAGTGAGATCGGAAACTTTTTCCTGATTAAAATTCATCTGCTAACTCACAGCTTGGATCAGACTTTGTGAATTGCTCCTTTATACTCGAGTTGAGTTGAATGAATTTCATGAAGGACAGTCACAGCTGTTCTGAGCTCTGCATCCCGCTCCTGACCAATCAAAGTCATAAACACTTGCTTTACTCACGGGCACACAAGCTGACAGACTCCAGTTCTCATAACCAGTGACATACAGTTGGCCATATGCTGCATCACGTTGCTTCCTCAAGGGAAAACCACACACTGGTCCCATGAAAAGCCTAATTCTAACAACCACCTGGTAATGAGCAAACACTAGAGGAATGATTCACGGCAGCTGGATACAGGCTATCGCTCTTTTGACTTTCCGTGGCACATCGGGGCTCAGGGGCCGACCGACTGATAGATACGGTGGCACCGCATGAGATAATCAAAACAAGATTCTCACCTTTGCAGTAAATTGTTTGCTCATGGATATAGACAACGTGCCACAATAATTTGTGACATTTGGGTCCTCATTTGTCGGAGCGGCGCAATATTGCCGATGACACGAAAGGCGTCCAGATGCAGCCGCATCACACATTAATCATGTTCTAGAAGTCAGGACCTGTCAGAGCAGATTAGGAAGGGAGCAGAGCTAGCTTCATTACGCCGCTCACTCACGACAGGGTCAAGTAAGATCCCCAAATGTCAAGTGCGGGAGTGTTTGGGCACAGACTTCATAGAGTGCTACGATCCCATCCAATAGCAGCACAGGAGCGCCTGCACTTCAACAGATGACTTTGTTCGTTCGTGGGTTTGTTTGTGTCTTTTGGTAATTTACCGTGAGAAAGCTGCTGGGTTGTTATGGGCGAGTCCAATCTCCGATTGCTCGTTCCGTGCGCGGCACTGGAAAGGCAATCGACTCCGGGAGCGGTTAGCCACAGCCCATCAGCAGGGTGACCTTACCCCCCGGCTCTGTAAATTTCACGGCGGTTTTTCGGATGCCATAAAGATTATACTTAAACACCAGATAGCAGCTGATGAACAGTGATGCCTCATAAACTTCTAAGCATCAGATAAAAACCTCTTGCTGCCAGCAGAACATATTTTAAACACACAAAAAAACCAGTGTTGAACTTTTGCGTGATTGACTGCAGTGTAAACAGAGTGTTGGAGCTCCCTCTTACAATCAATGAGCCATTTGTGTCCTCAAACATCGAAAATTGCTGTTACAACATCACGGCGCTTGGGCGCCCTCCTTCTGTGTCGCCACGATGACTCAGCAGTGGGAGTTGACAGATTTGTGGAATAATGAACAGCGGCACGCTGGGTGAGTGCGTGAGTTCGCACATGCCTACTTTTGCTCTTCAAACTTCCGTATGCCAGCAGTGGCAGTCCGTCCCCCCCTCCCCTCCCCCTCCTGTCCCTAAACGGTTGACGCTCATGCATCGGAACTCTTTGAGCCACAAAACAAACAGGTTTGACAACTTCTTCTCGTTTTCGAGGCCCCGGGTGACTTTACAGCCTTCATGTGATCCGAGAGCCTTTGTTTCTGTCACACTCTTCTTTACTTATTAATCCATCTCCGTCTTGCTTTGGCTTTGATGCTGCTTGATGGCAGAGCTGTCCTAATCCTGTCACCAGGGCAGCTCTAAAGGTGCTGTAAACCGTCGTTGTGATGGGGACTACAAGGGCTCTGGAGAACCCCAGTGGTGAGATGAGAGAATGTAAAACAGCCGAGAGTCCACGGACAGCTTCTGAAGGCATCCCTGCAACAAAGACAAGGTACATTTACTGACAAAATGTACTTTGGCGCATTAAACAGTTGTCCTCTGCTGACCCTGCTGAATCCCTCCCCACCCCCGCTGATAGAACAAGCTTCGCGTTTGTGTTTCCTTTGAAAGAAAGCTAGAGCAGGATAGAGAAAACATGAGAAAATGGTCGAGCAGGATTGTAGCCAGAGACAATGTGCTTCAGAAAGGGATACAGATGGGTTGATGAGCTAACGCTGATACTCACAGCTCGGGGGATGGCCTGTCAAAGCTCCATCGAACGTGCAAGAGACACAACACCGTCATGTCTGTGCATGCTATTTGACGGGCCATAGAAATAATTGATGAGAACAAGTTGCAAATGATTAATGGAGATCATTTGTTTTGCTCACTGTTGACAGACAAGTATCCTCTGGCTGCAGTTACGTACGCCGTTCCTCTTCCAAACACAACGTGAGGCTATTTCAGAGATGGCGGCCATCCCAGCTGTAAATTACTTTGGAGTGGAGTCAAGGCTGAATGTGTATTTGTGTATATTTGTCTACATGTGAGGCAAAGGGAACTGGAGACCATGCCCATCCATCATTTCAGCGATTGCATATGTTCAAAAGATTTCAAAAAAAGGGTTGAAATGACAAGTGACGACATTTGGAGAAAGAACTGCAGAGAGCATGGGTGAATTAATTTGCTCACTATACATGAACAGCTGTTTGTCTCTATTTACCCCAAGTTTTGCTGGGAATTACAAGTCATAAGTAATTTGATATGATAAGGCAGGCTGCATGTCATTGCCTTTTTAGCGAATCTGCGCCTGTTTTGAGCTGCTCTCACCCTCACATAGATGCGTATAGTTTATAGGGCTCCCACGGGGACTGACTGCAAATTACAGATTTAAATACCTTAAACACAAGCTGTTCAAGCCTGTGCCTTGATGAGAATCTCAACATTTTTCGAGGCAGGAAATCACTTTTGCTAAATATATAGTTTTGTGGAAATGGCATTCAAGAGGGAACGAGATGGAACGTCAAGTCGTTTAATATTGATGCAGGGATGTAAATGTTATCCAGACGAGGAAATGGCCTCAACTAATTAGCGATCACACATATAGCCTACCAAGGGACAGAACATGCAAAGTGGCAGTACATCAGATCCATGGAAGGTGCACCTTTTAGGATGTCAGGTGTAATTGTCTTGACCTGTACCATCATGACAGTATACATGTTCAATCACTTAACTGCTCTCTATCGGTACCAGCTCGATACAAGCACAAAAGAACACAATTGCCTTAATAGCTGAGATTTGTCGTCCATGCATTTATAATGCAGTAATTCAGATATTTGTACCTTGTTGATGGTTCATGGTTATATCTTTAATCGTGGAATTTAGAAAGCTAAAACTGTGTCACCAGTATTTTGGAACTGATAAGTTGGCATTAAACTAAAGGACACCGGCACTGGAATCAAAACTTGAAGGGGAAGAAATAAGTTTTGGCTTTAAGAAACTTGTATTGGCAATAGTTGCACTGCCACTTAAGAAGGTTACAATTAAAATCACAATAATAATATGATGAGAACTTAGTAGGCTAATTCATGGAACACACTACTGTGTTATCCATCCACTGGTTGCAAGAAGTGCATTTTTTAGCAGCACTGAATAAAGTAGTAGGGGTGAAAATCACAAGTTTCATCACGATACGATATTTGATCAATTATTCAATGATACCATATTGTTTTAATCAGCAAGTGGCAAGAAAGACACGGGAGCTTGGCTTCAGACTTGAGTAGTTGTGGCATTTATTCAACAACAGATAAACTGTGCACACACTGCAAAGCTACTGACAGACAGCTGTAATGTGTCTCACACACACACACACACACACACACACACACACACACCTACACACACACACACACACACACACACACACACACACCTACACACACACACCTACACACACACACCTACACACACACACACACACACACACACACACACACACACACACACCTACACACACACACACACACACACACACACACACACACACACACACACACACACACACACACACACCCTCTCTTTCTCTCTCGGCTGCTGGCAACGCTCGCTAACATTACGCCTCTAGCACTGCTCCCTTAACCCCACTAGCACTGCTCCCTAATGCTGCTAGAAGTCCTCAGATACTTACGTGCCATGTATGCGAGTGACAAACCAAATCAATTGCAAATTAGTGCTGGTGCCACAAGTCTGGTTGCATGCAACTGACAACAACTAAATGGGGGTCTGATTTTAAAAAAAGCATGACAAAGAAAAATGAAAACATCCATAACAAATAACTAAATGCAAAACAAAACTCTCAAGACATAAAAATATGCAAATGAAATGGATTTTTAGGGCTCGAGGAAAAACTCCTCATTGAAGATAAAAAGGATGAGTATTTGTGCTTTGATGCTTCAAAAAGGCAGTTCTGACACGTTTGACAGATTAAGGGGGTGTGCATTAACAAGTGTGCTGAATAAGCAATCTTTTGACTTTTCAAGGACCTGCAGACATCCTGTCCTTTGTAATAATGCTGCAAGTTACTGAAGAGAGTTAAAAGTAGTATTGTCATTCGTTGCAGACACAGAGTAAAAATACAGTTTTGATATTTAAACTGATATTTTCCTGTTACCCTGAGTAGCGTTAGTCTATATCCATTTTTAGGGGCAAAATACATTTCATTACTTTAAAGGAAAGCTGTAATTGTGTGTTTTTATACTGCAATACAGTGATCATATACCAACCAATGAATCAATGCCGATACTGATAGATAAAGGAGTGGATTTTTGTAATATAGCTACGCTTTGTTCTAAGCCGACCCGATGGCATGCAGCAGATAATAGAAGATTCATTCCAACCACATGGCATTTGAGACTTGACTTGGCTCGGCGTCCATGATCGCCGAGGTCCCGGTAACCTGATTTGTTCAGGTATACTACGCCCTGACCGATGGGATATCCTGACCTAAACTACATAGGTCAACGCCTAACCATAACCAATCGTCTCTGCCTCAACCAGCTACGCAGGGCGGGTCTTGCCAAGAAAAGCGAGAGCAATTCGTAATTGAAATGGAGTAAATGTTGGCTTGTGAAAGCGCTCTTAGTACCAGGTGTACTCAAAAGCCCTTCAGGAGCTAAGGTGGTGTGAGAGTGAGCAGGGACACAGCGCTGTAGATTTGAGGCACCTGGCAGATCCCTTCTCATGAGTCACAAACACAAGTGGGCAAAAATCTACTGACTGCTATCAAACTGGCGTGGGCTGAGGGACTGGTATTACAAGGATAGAGAAGAAGAAAAATAAGACTTCCTTTCTCCAGGAGATCGAGTCAGCTGCGACAAGATGACAGCTCGTCCTGCAGATACTGTCTTTCTTGGACCCGTGTTTTCAGCCTGAGAGACATCAGCTGTAATTCACCGGTAGCTGCTGAGGCCTCCCTGCTGTGAACATTTTTAGCTTCACGCCTGTACTCACTGATCCAGCCTACAGGACTCCAGCGCCATACCCCTTTGCCTGTCTGCACTGTCTGGGGTCCATTGATGCTCTCTAGCATTGTTGCACATTGCAGGCATGGAGCCCGTCTCTCACATAGTGCCTTCAGTGACACCACCCGTTCCTCTTTACACTGGCCCCGTTACACTCGCCCTCCTGTGCCCACTGTTTCTGTTGATAGTGCCCCAGTCCACTGTGCAGCCCTCCGGTTCAGCTGCAGCTCTATTTTCTCGGAGGCAGGTAAAACCAGGTATCAGGCGCCATGGATCCAACAAGCCTGCCCCTCTTATTTCTTTTGGAGCGGGATGTCAAGCAGGCACAAGATGAGGCAAATTATGACGCTGTCTGCCAGAGGGCTTGGGCCAATTGTTAAATGGCTCCCACTACAAGAAGGAGACGGAAGCTTAAAATCTACCAGCTTCTCGATGCGTTTAAGTCTTGAAAACACCGATTGTTTCAACGTATGTGTCTTCGGTAAAAATCTAAATCGCTGTCTAGAAAGTGCCACATTACCTCCTTAAAATGACACAATCAACAATAAGCAATTTATCTTTTCTTCATTCTTTTTTTTTTTTACTTGTGTTTATGTGGAGGACATGCAAAAGCCATCAATCATTGGTTGTCAGTAGATCTAGTTATTTGTCTCTGGGGTTTGTTTTTTTCTTTATGCTGCTCTTGACAATACTCTCATAGAATGACAAGAATTGCCAATTCAGTCATTTTATTAGCATACTGAGGAATATTAAAGCAGTTTCTATCGATGGTGGCCACAACATTTATGCGGTTCTATATTTTAAATTTAGTTCTGGAGTTCTTGTTGAAGTAACTTCAGCCGAAGATGAGTTCTAAATGGACTAAAAGGACATTTTATCCTGCTGAAACAATATTCATCCATTATCTTTGAGACCACATTACCATGGGGAATAAGACAGCTGACAAGAAAATGTAAATCAGAGAATTGTGCATGAAACACATCTTCGCCAGAGCTTTTACTCTCTTGATGCAGTATTCATCTGTCAGCAGGTCTGTGAGTGTGAACACAAAGATTTGGATGAATGTTTCATTTCAGTTATGAAGAGACGGTGGCTTTAAGGAACGCATTAGTGTCTGTTGTCCATTTTATTTTACCAGTGAAATATATATTCTAAAAGTCGGTTTCTTCATGATCTGATTGTTACCATCAGGCCTTTCACAGGTACACACTTGGAGTTCTGATATCACTGGCAAAAATAAATAAATACATTTAATCAAGTTGATCTCTGTCTGCTGGGATTTGATGAGGTGTGTACATTGTAGGCATATGTTGGAGGATGAGAGATAAGAATGGAGTGTGTGTTACCTTTGAAAAAGAATGGGTGGAAAACTGTTCTGGTCTGTTATCTAATATCATCTTCATTGGTTCTTGGCTTTGTGAACACTCATACTGTCGGACCTGGAGAGCAGTAAGCTCAGAGAAGCAAGGGCTCAGACAGGAAGATAAAAATGTGAATTTAGCGTTATACTTTTTTTTTTTCCTTCAGGGTCCAGACCTTTGAATCTGCCCACTTCATCAGGTTTGAGTCGAATGATTTGTCTGGCATCGTGACATGAACCGGTTTCATGATTAAAAAGTAATCAACGAATAAGCACAGCAGGGCGAACAATGATAAGCCAATCAGAGCCAGGGGGCGGTACTAACACTGTTGTCAAGCTCTTTTTCAGCTGTGTGCCGGAACCGAGAAATACTAACAACAACAATGGAGACTGGTACAGACGACACTGATGCTGCTATCGAGGCTGTTCTCAATCGATTTACCGAACAGCACTCTGCTTTGATGCCTGGGAAGAATATATTATTCACCTCTGTTGTACTGGTACCAAATGCCAGGTTGAGACTCTGGCATGACTTCTTTTCCGTGGCATCTTTGTTTGGCGTATCACGGTCCCTCTTCTCATGCATTCCTCATTTGTGTCCGTAACCGTAACGTTTAACTCCGGTTGTATCTTTACAATACATTTTGAATCTACCCTTACAAGCAACTTAAAACATTTAAATCCTCCAAGAATACACGGCGGGTCTATTTGGGAGAATTACCCCGACATCTCTGCATTTTCACTCAAAAGGCCTTTCTTTCATTCGGGCAGCAGAATAATAGTTTTGAATTTCATTTGACCCCTTTATTAAAAAAAAAAGAAATTTTCACGTACAGCATGTGTTGTCAATATCAACTGACATCATCGGCTAGTTATTCTAACATGCTCCGCTCCACTCTTAAAACACCGGCACTAAGTATGTTGCGTTGGCAACTTATCCCCTGTTGATTTAAAATTACGTGACATTCAGGCGGATGCTTTAGTCTCTCGGTAATGTTCAGGAAAAATCAAATCCCCCATGGAAATCGATTAGAGTGGAGGCAATGTCAGATTGAAAATAGAAAAAAAAGAGTGTGACAAGTTGACAAATCTGTCTGATATGTTTTTCCAAGCCTGAGTGCTAGCAAAATATGATAACACTGTGTCACAAATGGCCATTTTACAGTGACAGCTGGGCCCTGAACAATGGTAGGCTGTTTCACTCCACTTTGTGCTGCTAAGGGACAAATGGGGTCAACTTCTGTCTCGCCTTGAGTGTCTGCTCTGGTGACAATGGAAATGTTATCGCCTTCCATGGCCAACTCATGCTAGGTGGCTTCACGACAGTCCTCTGCGGCGGAGACATGTGGCTCTCTCCGGTTTGATAAATCCTCCACTGAGATGCCAAAAAATACAAAAAGGTGTACTCAATCATCCATTGTGCAGTGCACAGTATAAAACTCAATTGAGTCTTTGAAGCCATAACTCATCAGGTTATTCTCAGGGAGAAGGCCTTGTCCCAGGTCCTCCAGGAATTAGTTCGGTGGTGATAGTTTGCAAAAACAACAGCCAATCGCTGCCAATAAGCATTCTGGCTATTGCGGTTGTGGCTCAGCTAGTACAGATGGTTCCCTATCAAACACAGGTTTGATTCCCGGCTCCTGTCCACATGTGTTTGAGCAAGACCCCGATATCTCCTTGTGGTTATACCAATGCATTGAATGTGTGAGTGTGTGTAAAGCAAACTGCAGTCCTGAACTGCACCTATTTCTCTACAAACCATATTGTACTCTACATCCATCATGATACTCTAACTACTTTCCCATGAGCAAAACTAGCAAAAAGTGAGACACTCCTCCCAAGAAGAACGACTGTATCAACGCTCTCTATCAGCCGTAGTAAAGACGAGGTAAGATGACATTATAGTACAAAACATAGGACTTTCACATGAAACACCTGTTAACCACAAAATTAAACATTGTTACTGAAACAATCAGGAGTCTCTAACCTTAATGAAGTACTTCTTTTAAACCAAAAACCTGTCTCATCATCTGATTTACTTTAGGACAGTGATTTGTAACGGTTTTGATTCGTCCTATAGTATTCTATTGTTGTTAAATTGTATTTTCAGTGCCTCATACTAAAGTCACCATCAGGTGTAAAGCGTGTGAATAGTGATGCTGGTCCAGACATCATGAGATGGTCCTAGAGACAGGGCCATTGGTATGGTTCAGGTCTTTCACAAGGAGAGGGCAGCCCAAGGCTATGAGCCACAATTACCTGTGTTAAAACTGGATCCTCCCTGCCATCAGCTTTCTGACAGCCAGTGGCTCTGACCCTCATTAACCCAGCCACTGTACCTCAGCTCATATCAATAACTAGCTGGCCGTCATATTGCACAGAAATAATGTTGGACAAAGTCATATCTGCTGAAAGTATGTTATGCGGCGGTGGAGGGGGGACTAAAAAGCAAATTTCTCATTTATACTCAAATATTGTAAAAATGAGAAAATGGGCTCCCGAAGCCCACAGGCAATGACACGCCAATCACTGTGTAAACTTTTAATTTTGTTAAGAAAAGTGAAAAATCTGTCTTTTACCCCACTGGCAGGAGCAGATGGAAAGTAGAGAGAAAGGCCTTGGGATTTACTTAAGCAAAGAACAACTATGGTAAAAAAAATAAAATAAACTGTGCAAACTAATTAATAACTCTTTTACCATGCACCATCTGCACCATCAGAGTTGACCCAGTAACAGATCAAAACTAACTTTTGAGACTTGATTTTAGTTTAGTTAAAACAGTCATTTTCCTAATCCAAGATTACTTATGTAATATAAATATATGCACATTTAAGATGGAATATCGCTTCTCAACAGCCCCTCGCACGTTGACGGCGAGCCGGCGGCTCTTAGCGGTGCAAACTACACCGCTAACAGTTAACAGTGCAAACTGCGGCTAAAGGGCCGACAGAGCAAACAGTGTTTAACTGGAGGGGGAACTGGAGGGTAGGTGCTATGCTTTCGTGACGACTCTGTCGGGCGGGACCGTGTTATCAGGACCAACTATTTGAGAGCAGCGCAGAGCAGCGACCGTGAGCTAACCGGTGGGGCGTGCTCATGCGCAGCCAGTCCAGTCAGCAGAGCACGGACAAGCTCAGACAACAACAGCGACTTCATTCTCTGTTGAGCTCGATATTGCTTTACAAGATTGTTACATAGCAAACAGTTGTTTGCTGCTGTATTAATGTTCAGAATGATATATACAGCTCCCTTAAAGTAGTGACCTAATGCAAGTATGTACAATATACCTGGGCAAAAACCCTTTTGGCTTGAAGTATTTTATATCGAAACACAAAAAGGTCTGAAACTGCATGATTGCCTGCGTTAACACTGACCCATAAATATACACTTTGAATCGGAGCGAATTTTTCAAGGTGAATTACCGGTATGCGTCTTACAGGATCTTTTTGCAAACAGCTTGTACAGAATGAATCCATTAGCTGTAGGCATGACTGAATGTGAAAAGGGCAAATGCAGAAGAACAAAAAGAGGTTGGCCGGCTGGACTCACATTCTGGGAATGGATGCCCCGAACATGAGCCATGAGCCAGTGGATGGCAGATCAGAGGAGAAGAGTTGCCAGTGAAGTGGGCAGTTGCTGAACCCCCCCCCCCCCCCCCCCCATCTCCCCCATCTCCCTCTTCCCCTGCTCTTTCCCTGTCTCTTTGGGGATTAGATGCAGCTGCTTTTCTGTGTACAGTTGGTATCAGTCCATCTATCTGGTACATTTATAGACAGTCTGTTTCTTTCCCTCCAAATCCCTCTCCCCTCCTCTGCTCATCCCATTCTCTGACCCTCTGGTTACAAAAGAGAAACAACATCTGGCTTTTTAAAAGGAGCCACTTATGCATCTAAAAGCCAACAGAGACATCCTGAAAACTGACTAAGGCATTCCCCCTCTTATAAAGAAGGATGCCACATCATTTGTCTCCTCATTCACCACCCCCAGCTAGCCACAAAAAAATGTCTGGAAATGTAAAAATAATTTTGTCCTTTTTCTCTGAGCCAGGTGACTGCGATCAGATAAGGACTCACGGGCAGAACTGATTCATGTTTATGCATAACAGCCTCTTTCAAACAAGCTCAATGGAGTGGAGATGTGGTCCTTGACCCAGTTAATTAAAAGCACTGGTGGAGATGCAACACAATAATGTCTTTGAAGTTAAACACAACAGTCCTATTCATGTTCCCAGATTAGCATTCCTTTCTCACCAGTTTGATTTCGTTAACCAAGGACTATGGAATCACACCGCATTAAGTAGACCAGTAAGTAAACAGAACACTGTAGCTGTGATTAAAATACCTCAAATTTAATTTTGCGGAGAAATCAGAGCATACTGTACATTCTTTGTTCCGAGTTGTGTGCCTTATGTGGTCATAATTGTAAGCTTTTTACACAGGACATTTTGACAGGTCAGAAAGAAAAGCACAGGTGTAAATAATAAAGTGTCGAGAGCATGATTGTGCATGCTGGCTGACTGTCACCCTGCCGGTAAGAACAGAGGCATGTTTGTAACACTTGTGCTTTTCATGCTCCATCAAGCCAAATGTCTGCTGTGAAAGAGGCCTATTATTGACAACAACAAAAAAACGAAGACATTGTTATGAATTGGTCTGCTGTGATAGCGCCCCCTACATTAGGTATCATGACTAGCTGTTGCTGTGAGTTTTGACAGTGTGTTTTTTTTGCCAACATGTGTTTGCCAACATGCCACATGTGTTCCTTTGGGAAAGAAAATTTGTGTCAAACACTGACAATTGTTGCAAAGTAATTACAGGCTATATTTTCTGCAACAAAAAGTGAGGACAATTCATATCTCAGTTTCAAGCTTCCGTACGATCATCATTTTATACAAAACGCCTGTCAGACAACCAAGCAGCAGCGCAATATCTACTGCAAGCCCTTAGAGTGTAAAATGATTGGGTGTGGCAAAGTTTTGTATGGCAATGGAAAGCTAAAGTGTCCAAAGTGAGAAGAAATTAGAGAGGCAGTGGAACATGAAGCCAGGTGACAGTACTGGGGCTCCGTGCAGACACAGGTCGGCCCTCCACCGCTCGTCTTCACACATAAATAATAGGAGTAAAAAATGAACAAAGACAGCTAGGAGGGATTGAGTCTCTGTGAGCGGCGACTCAACGTGCAACGCCATTTATCAGTGTCACAGCAGACGAGCCATGTTCGACAAACACACAGCAAAGACACAGTGTATCCCACACATATACACAAGGACACGCAGTCAATGTAAGAGATGTCCATTCAAGCTGTACGTCATTTTCACCAAGAAATAGAAAAGGAACAGACTGGTTTGAACTGATTTCCACCCAGATTTTATTTCCCCGTGCACCGGTAGCTCTTTCGAATTGAATGCAGCAATAAAAAAAACTTTTGACGCTCAAAGTAAAAAACGATGTCTTCCTGCAAAGAGCACATCTCGGAAAAAAACGTCCGGTATTAGAAAGTGAAGAGAAAAATGGGGAGAGCCCGCAAATGAGCTGCTGATTATGCAGTCTCTGTGTTAAAAAAAAAAGAAAGAAGTCAAACTCTCTTATGGGAATATGATAGAAATCACTTCCTGTGTAAATGCATAAAAAAATGGAAGGTTTTTATTCTGAGCATTCAGATTTCGATGTAAATCTGAGTCCCGCTATGTGTGACCTTTTGTGCGCTACACAGAGCATGGCGACGGAAGTCTTTCCTCACGATGTGTGACAGCTCAATCCTGTGTGTGAGACACGCCTGTCTCGTTGTTTTTATACGTCTACCTCCCCAGGCGACTGACTGACAGGTCTGGAGCAGCTACAAAAAAAGCATCGCAAACCCCCACTCTGTCACGCCGGTACAGCAGCCACTCCTTCCACTCATCATCCAACACAGAGGGGGAGATTGAGAGACAGCAAGTAGAGATGGCAGGAAAGGAATAAACAGACATGTGTGAAGGGATGAGAAAAATAATAAGAGAATATAAAGTAGGCCATTTGTCTTCAGAACACTTTCTTCGGATTCCTGTAACATGCTTCCTTAACTGTGTGTAGTGGATATTGGATATTTCTTCAAGCCTCCAAGACGGAGTACAGAATGTAGAAATCAAAGGTTTCTAATCAAAGGTTCAGGGATAATTACATTTGCCGATGTGGAAAGTGTTGACATTGTACTTGTGCTGGAAAACAGCATCATGGAATTTGGGAAAATCATGGGGCAGTAGACTTTGCACCTTAGGGTGCATCGATTTCTTGGCACAAACATCAGACCTGGCGCCTGCATCACAGAGAGATTTATGGGTTTGCCGGCTGCCATCGCGCCAGGCTCAGGTTTCCTACTTTTGGCTTACTTTTAACAAGTAGATAGGTCACATTGGTAACCTGGGGGCCTCTTCCGCTCAAAACACTGCTGACAGCTGCTACATGCAGATCACGATCAGCATCAAGTTTCACAAATGATCGTCGCTCTCACAAATTGCAGATACATCTGGTCCTCGGGTTCTCACATGCTCGTGCGTGGGTCTTAAGCGAGGTGCTGGGCTTGATTTATATAATGTGTCAAAGTAAGCTGGGGGAAATGAAAATAATTTCCTTGGTGGACATCTCGTGTGACCAATATAATGGGTTCATGGCATCTGACACAATGGAACAGGTCCACTGATCAGTGCTCCTTGATTTGTGTTCCCAGCAGAATACTTGTTTTCTTTGGGACTTGGATAGAAAGTTTCAAACATACCGATACTTGAATATTGAGAATGTGTTTTTGAATCAGTTCTCATGCAAGTTTTTAAAGGCCCACGGTGTAGAATTTCGGGGAATCTATTAGCAGAAATGGAATATCATATTCATAACTATGGTTTCATTAGTATGTAGTTACCTGAAAGGCAAATAACTTACATTATCAAGAAGTGAACGCTGATTAGTCATTCCATTGCAACATCAGCATGCAGCATGTGTCTGCCAAGTTGGACTGAAAGGGACATCCAGCCTACAAAATATTGTACAAAACTAAATCAAAATTCTATTCTATTGCCATACAGCCAATACCTCTACCAAAATGACCTGTGTTGAACTAGGACATTTTGTTAAATATGCATACTATCATAACTATGTGCTTACTTATTTATGACACTTTTTGCACAAAGGGATGAATCACAGCCAATATGTCGATTATTACAGCTGCATACAGCTAGCAGCAAGCCGGCAGAATCAGATATGTCTTATGAGCGTGAAGAGCGATGCAGTCCTGTGGGTCTGATGCACGTCCATTAACGTCATGCTGAGGAAAATAAGTCTGGATTGGGCTATTAGTGCATTTGGGGGATATTTAAATGTTCGTACTGGGAAGTTGATTTCCCTAAAAAAAAAAATGATCCTCTGATTTACAGACATCTCGCTATCTATTTATACATCCATGGCAACAGACTCTTTGGCGTTTCCAGGGAAAATGGCAGCAGCACGACTGCAGCATCATCTAGCGGCGGTTGTCAAAAAACCTCCAGAGATTCGACTCGTTGCTTCTTATCTTTGGCGGAAGGGTATTCAGTTGGTTGCAAATTTACAACCTTAACGCTAGAAGCCATTAAATCCTACACACTGGTCCTTGAACCTGTTTAAAAGGTGTAGTGTTAAGCGTCTATCCCTTTCAGAAAGCTTCTATTTGTGACCTCTGCTACTCTTTGCCAATTCAAGTTGTCTGTGGTCATTGTCATGAGTTTCATCTGATCCGAGCATTCAAAAGCATGCCGTGCTGTATCACTCAGAGGACTTCTTGGATGGAAAACCAGCTTGTGTGAAGTAAACTAGATTTACCGGCAGCAGTACCAACATGGTGCACCTTTGGTTGACCATCAAGGGAGAACAGAGGCTCACTGACACTTCAGTATGAGACTAATAAGGACCTGGGGTCCAGGAAGGCGACACAGAAACACTTCAAACACTAAATGGGTGTATTGGCAGGTTGCTGTTGTTCAGCAGGAGGGAGCGCAGTTTAAACACAGTGCTGGAGGGACACTGCTGTGTCACAGTCATTCACAATCTGATTCCTGGGTCCCGGTTCAGGAAAGCATCCAATTGGGAATCACTTATGAAGTGTCTGGCGATAACAAGTGAGGCTGAGGCTTCCCTCAGGAGCAGACAGATTCGCACTTGAAGCCGGAGTCCAAATGCAAACCCTTTTCTGCACAGAAAGAACATTGATTCCAAGCCACTGGCAGTGTAGATCACTGGCCTCAGGGTTTCAATACAAGTGTGGATGGCATTAAACTGAAAGGGAAAGACCGAGGACAATCCATCAGAAGAGGACAAAGAGGACAAAGAATGCAAGAGATTGACTAAAAGATAAAAGAGACCCGAGGAAGGAGAAGATCTGTACAGACCCACATTCTGGTACAAATAGAGTATCATTAGTTTATATGGAATAAAGCACTGTGAGGTGATTTAGTCCATGTATAGACACCCTTCACAGCTATCATGTATACACCAGTGCCTGATAGTTTCTTCGATCTGCATGAAAGTTCAAGTCAAGTTCAAACCATCATTGTTCAGATAAACTTCTTCAACACAGTAGAAGTTCTCATCGAGTTGAACAGTTGTAAATATAACATTTGACAAAACCGTCCCAACTCAACCATATCTATATCAGCAGAGCATGGATCTAATCTGATGTTCATCTAATCTGATGTTCAAGCACAGACCAGAAGCCCAAAAACTGCTGCGGATACAGTTATAACAGCCCGAAAAAGCACAGTCTGCTCCAATTGGATTGCGAGAAAAATATGGTACACTTTTGCAAAGGCAATTCTCAAACCGTGGGTGGAGACACTCCGATGGGGGGGGGGGGGGGGGGGGGGGGGGGCGGTATGTTGTAATGAGCCTGCATGGGACATATGAAGAGGAGCCAAATCTGATTGGCTTGTTGAATCATGTTTTCTGATCCAGGAAGCCCGTAAAAATTTGACTGGGCTATCATATTTCATAGTTTGTGGGTTGCTCTCCAAATACCCAAATGTATGTGCACAAGCACTGAAAAAGTTAACTTGTCATGATACGTCATGCATTGTTTTTCTTTTCTCCACTGCAGTCTGCAGCAGGGCAGCTGCTGTTGTTAGACATTTTAAAACTTTGCATAGGCAAATCACTTGTTGGATTTTATTGTGAAACAAACACAGGAAATGTATTGTGTTTGCTGAAACGACTGATGTTGTCGCTCTTCTTGAGGGGGGGGGGGGGACAGGCTCAGGAAAACCACAAAATTGATCTATTGTGGTTGCTCACAGCATGGCAGTGGTGCCAAATGTGCCACATCTACTATTGACCTGTTGCCTGAGATCCAATACTTCTTTTATATGGCAGTCTCCCACATTTGAAGGTGTGCCTTCAAGGGAACAGTATATCTTGGCTCATATGTGGACATGAACAGAAGAGGGAAGTTGTAAAAGGCCGTCGATCACTGATTTACAGTATATTAAGACCACAAAAGTTGTGTTGACCGTTTCATTTTCACTTCAAGGAGGCTGTAGTTTAAGGACGATTCCTCTACTTCTGTAACTGACTGCAATGCTAAAAATGTATGCACCCATTGACCAAATTTGTATTTCCTTATGAAAGTATTATCTCCTGCATAGTGTGGAAATAACATACAATATTACCTATTGAGAGATTGCCTTAGTATTGAAAATGCATTTATGTCCTGAATATAACAGTCAAGTAACCATTACCTGCAGCTCTGTCAAAAATGTCATCTCACATACATGCTCCTTTCATTCACAGTTGCCATTAAAGATATATTTCATGTCTGTCTGACCTGCATTTGCCATTTGGTGCAAAAGAGACGAAGCCTCCCGAGTAGACCGATGGACGGGAGACGGGGAGCAAAGGATGGATGTGACTGAATTGTTGATTCGAGCACATCACAAGGACGCGTTTGGATAGACATGTAAAGGCAGAGAGAGAGAGAGGGGCGATGCAAAGAGACATGCCAGTCTGGGAAAATCTTGCATGACAGTTGGAATTCCATCAGAGCAAAAGAGATGAGGTATTTTTGAAATGAACCCAAGGGAGACATTCAAAGGAGCAAGATGAGTTGTAAGATGAGGTGAGGTCAAGGGGATGCGCGTGACTGGAATGCGTAACTGAGAAAAGTTGTGTTTGGCATCTCCGAAACGTGTGTAGTCAGCTTTTACTCGGGTGTTTGTATAAAAGCTGTCAGAGAAGACAGTGGCTCAGAGAAAAGTCCAAAGTAAATATCCAGAGTAAAACTTTACAGTTTCGGTCCTTCAGTTGTTGAGGACTTTGATTCTAAACCTGAGTTCTGACCATATCCGTCTGTACAGAGAATGCGACGTTCCGACGCTCGTGGGATCCGCTGCGGCGGAATGGCAGAGTGAGCGTTTGCTATATTGTTCATCATTTTTATGTCTTGTTGTGTCTCGACCTTTTGGCAGTTCGGTGTCGCTCATTAACTTCATCGTTATTTGTGTTGCTCAAACATGAGTATTTTACTGCCATCAAGCTAATTTAATTTTGGATATGACGAAGGAACAAAGAGAGGAACAGAGACAGAGAGAGACAGAAAAAAAGAGATAAAGACAATATTTCTGCCAACTTTAACTCTGACAGACTTGAGTCTTTCCCATCTCTGCTGACTTTGAAAAGTCATGATAGGAATACTGAATATCCACCTTCCTTTTCCATTGGGTACTTGCGTTTGCAACTGCGCCTGAAACCCCACAGACTTGACACTTTCAGCGCCCTATATTTTTTTGCTGTTGAGGCGTTACGGTAACAGAGATAGAGGGTTTCGTTGCAGCTCATTGCATAATGTCAATAGACAATTAGGCATTTACTGGTTTCTACCCGCAAGCTAATTAGAGCTACGTAATAAGCGGTGGGAGAGTCTTAAGTGTTCCCAAATGGAGCACCAGATAGCCACTTACGCAGCGCTTTGCCTCGGCCTCACATCCAATCACAGCCCTGGAGACACTCCGACGAGGACAAGAGGTGCTTGACAAAGCTCGACGTGGCATTAAGTCAGGATAAGTGGTGTTCCGTAGTGACAAGACCGCGCTGCTGCTTTGGAATTTTTTTTTTTTGTTTTTAAAAAGATGGTCGTCGCTATTTATAGATGAAGCGTCTGCAGAATCGTCTTTTCTTGCTTTGGGACAAAGCGCACATTCAGTACCTGTCTTTCTGTGTGTGTGTGTGTGTGTGTGTGTGTGTGCTAACATATATTCTCACGGCTTTGGTATTATAGGAACGAACAGCAGTAATTGATGCATGTTATTTATGCGTTTAATCCAGTCCTTCTGCTTTGCAGGTGGAATATTTGAGGCTCAGTGAATGTTCAGCTTTTCAAGGTAGAATTCAGCCAGTATTTTCATTTTGGTTCTCTTTTGATGTTGCAAACCAACTGAGGACACAGCAGATGCATCAAGGTGGTTTGACGTAGCGCTTCAAGCTTTTAACATGCTTGTGAAAACAACAACTGCCACATTTGAGAGCTTTTCCCTGTATAGTCTTATTTCGGTGTTGGATGGAAAATTGCTGCTAAATTTATTCAGACTCATTCAGGGAATACATCCTTTTCAGACAGTCTCCCTCACGGTTATACTATCAGAGCAAAAACCAAGCGTATCAAGTACCGCGCCGAATCTAATACAATTCTAGTCGAAAATCAAGACATTGGTTTCTGTTCAAATAAATATTATACATTGTCTGTTTTAAGTGACGGACACATGAATATTAGCAATGTTTTTTTCTCGCTTAAGTGCATCTTAACTACTGGTAGAAAAAAAGTTATGTAATGACAAAACTTAAGCTTCCTGTAGACTAAAAGCCTCTGATTCTTGCTGACACAGGACGCTGTGGGATTATATGGTTGATATTGTTGTTGTTATTGTGGTCATATGTATGCATCCTGGTCTCAAATAGTTTATCAGAAAGAGGCTGTGAATCAAATCCAGCGAGAGCCGCAGAGGAGCAGTTTCAGGCGATACATATATCTAACATGAGCTTATAAACTTGCGTTTTTCACACACTTCTGTGAGAAGGTGCACGCCCTTTGCCTTGTGGGACAAATCTGTCAGAATCTGATAAACTAGATGAAAGCAACAGACTTTACAAAGCTATAAAGCAAGAGAAAAAACTCCCGAATACTGCAAATCCCAGTGATTTTCCTGTTAGTGTTTCATCTTTCACTGCTGTTTTCAAGCCAAACTCAAGGAGCGTTGAGTACAGTCCAACACTGGAAGAAATACCTGCAACATTTACGACATTTTTCAATCAACCTCAGCTGTACTTTGTGCTTCATGCTAACAAGCAGACGTTAATCATTTACAGGTTAACGCAATACCATTGAAAAATACAACAAACCAGTGCTTTCCCTCAAACTGAGTGCAGCCACCAGGCGTACAAGCAATTATCTAATTAGGATTCAAAAATGGTAACTGTATTCCCTACAGGTACAGAACAAAAAGACATAATCTGATTTCTAATACATTTTATAAAAATGGGGATTACTCGACAACAGTAGAGGAAGAACAGTTCTTCTCTAGCTTCTACTTTTTATCCTGCTTTTCACTCACAGTGACTACCCGCTGGCAAAAACCATGCAACACATTCGCAAACATCAACAGTGCTTAAAATGACACGGCAGCCTAAAAACAACATCATCAGTACTTAACTTTAATTTAAAGTTGTATTATTGATTAGTTCTTTTCCCCTGGCTTGATTTGCATATGTAGTATGGATGGAGGTAATCCAAAAGTAATGGAAAGGGTTAGTTACTTCAATATTGTGCACTGTCCTGTTTCCATTAAAAAGTGAAAGCTGGTATTCAGTGATAAAAGGAGGCGTCTGTCACACACAAGTTTTCACTTCTAACATCAATGACTACTCACTAATCTCCAGTACTGTTCCTGTCACCTTACCGGCTAGTTTCTAAGGAGAATCAAGCGTTTTCAAGCTGTACAGATTTTGCACAGCCAAAAAAATGGACCGGAAAATGTTTCACTTCACCTCAAACCCAATTAAAATTCCTTTTGTGTGGTCAGTCGCTCCACAGGACTTGAGAATTCACGATATGGCCACAACCTTACTGAGATTATCGTCTGAAGAATGACACTGAGAGGAGTTATTGACGTTTGAATTGAAGTCCCCTGGTTTACCGAAACGTTTTGAGAGATAAACGAAAGTGCAATGTAGCTCTGGGTCCCGATCCCACTGTGAGAGTGACAAGGAGGTGAAAATGGTTTCGGCTGGATACAGAGGCGTGAGTGGAGAGTTGCTTTTGACAGTACCATTATTAATTCATTGTTGTGTTCATAAATTGCAGTTGTTTTTTTAATCTCAAATGTATCCTTCTTGATTGGCATGTGTGTGCACATGTGTGTGTGTGTGTGTGTGTGTGTGTGTGTGTGTGTGTGTGTGTGTGTGTGTGTGTGTGTGTGTGTGTGTGTGTGTGTGTGTGTGTGTGTGTGTGTGTGTGTGTGTGTGTGTGTGGGCTTGCTGGTACCTCTTGGGGCCAAACAACACGTCTACTAAAATACAAACACAGCAGCTCTGCACAGCCCAGAGGAGAGTTACATCGCTGCAGGTGTTTTTAAAGGTGTTGAGGAGGCCCAGTGAGACCACTTCTGTCCGTCAGCATGCATGTGTGTGTGTACGTGTGCAGGTTTGCAGTCCAGTATGTGTGCATATGGTGTATGCACAATGCATTAATATCACAGTAAAATTAGCAAGAATATAATATTGTTTTTCTTTATGCAATGCATGTGCGCCAAAGATGGAGACGCCGCGGGTGTTTGTCAGGCTGTAGAGATGTCTGTTTGTCAGGCTGTAGAGATGTCCCCCAACCTCAGGCACTATCTACTGGTCATTCAGCACAACAGAGAACTGACCGTCCTCCTTTCAAATACCAACTCCTCAGCACAGAGCAGCGACACACAGGAGGAAATTCGGGTACTGTGAGAAGTGGAGGCTACTTAGTTCAGGAAATCTGCCCCGAAGCATTACTTTTTCACCGGAGAACGCACACCTCGACACACTAAAGCACACTTATGCTTACACCAGGGCCCCTATTATAATTCTGGTCATAATTCAAAGTAATTACCAGTGAGGTGTGTCTGAAAACTCCCTTTAAAGCAGCTTTTTCTTTTCTGCCAAACACCAGCTCTCAGACATAATTACTGCAAGCACTCAAGGTACTTTAATAACCCACAGGCTGAAAAAAAGAAAAGAGTCACACACATGGTATGCGTTTTCAAAAAAGATTAATATTCTGTCTTCATATATGATGTGTGTCTTTTAGGCAAAGACAAAGTAAATGGTTGAGTTAAGCTCCGATATTGTCAGCAGGTATGGCAGCTGCATGTCAAAGGGGTTGCCATGGTGACTGGGCACAGTCAGCTCAGCCATCCCCTCCCTCCCCCTCCCTCTCTGTCTGTGCCGCTCTCTCACTTCATTCACTTTTTTCGCTCCGAGCTATTCTGTCGCATACCAGCGTACGGCTTTAAATTGCGGTGGCGGCCTTGTGGACGTGACGGAGAGAAGCAGAACACTCCTAGACCTTTAAAGAGCATCATGGCGCTCGCCGTTAACGTACAGCAACACAGCATCTCGAGAGGACACGTCTGCAGGATAACGTCGCTGGCTTTGGCATCATGTCTTTTTTCCCTCAGAGCACCATAATGGAGGAGGAGGGGGTGGGTAGGGGGGTGTACCAGAGCGAGCCCAGAGCATTTAATCACAGCCTGACAAGAGAAATTATCATGTTCAGAAGCAGAGCAGGGCAGTTGCGTGTCTCAGACACAAATGTCACACTGCTTTCTGCTCCCCTGCGTGCTGAGGTCATCAAGTGCCGCTGAGTTAATTGCTTTGCCATGGACTTTGTGGCTCTCAGATGGTGCAGCACCCCATTAAAATCTCCTGAGATCATGGCCAGCACAGCTCTATATCCTCAGAGTGTTTACAAAGTCCCCGGTTTCCTGGCTAAACCCTCTCCCCGATTCTGAGCCGGTCTTAACCCGCTCCATTTATGCAAAGGCTTCCTTTCCTCCGCTGTATTCACAGGCCCGTCATTAATGCCGCCTACCGTGGTCTTTAACCCGCTCGTTAACACAGATGATTAGTACAGAAGAGCCGGGGCAGGCTAGGACGGTGGCAGAGCATAATGGCTAAATGTCAGCCAGATTCTGTCTGCAGTGAGAACCCGTAATGAGAGCAAGGGAGCTCTGAAAATAGGAGCTATTGCTTGTAATGGGAGTCTCACGCAATGACTCAATGGGTTCTTTGTCTTGCTGAGCAGGAGCACGGTGACACACATGCGCGCGCGCACCCACACACACACACACACACACACACACACACACACACTGACGTTTAGATAGATTGACACACACAAAGGAACATGCAAAGCTTTCATTTCTGTGCAATCAGTGCTGGAGTGCACACACAGTAACACACAGGAAGAAAATGACACACATATTCATTTAGTGAGCATACCCACGGAAATACAACACACAATCCACAAACTTTGAGTGTACGAACCATATTTTGTACAGTTTCCATCACAACATCAAATCAACCCAGCTCGCATAATCTCTTCCATATTTTCTCTTTTCGTACAGACCGCCATAGCGTGCTGAGAAAGGTCTCACGTCTTCTATAAATGAGGCTGTGGCTTAGAGAGGACAATGTGGAAGAACAGAAAGGTAAAGCGAACAGTCACAGAGTCTTTTGGAACAGAATTTGTTGTGCAGTCGCCATCGCTCCCATGCTGTTAGTGTCTACAGAGAGCACAGTGTGCACCAAAACAGTCCTCTGTGCTTAGGAGACATCATTTGCGCCCCGAAGACCCACGACGCAAAATGTTTGTAAATGCGATATGATGTTTCAGAGCACCAAATAAAAAGCAGGCCTTTGAAAAGCTGCCCAGAGGATTACCGTTAGATCTACCGTGACCGGGGGACTTTCTTTTCTGTATTTTTAGCATTGGTGGACCCAGTGAGAGCAAGACTCCCTTATCCCAACTGGATTACGGATATATAACATTTGGCACAAGTTTTCTCACACTACTGCTTTAAAATGTTTTTATATTCTTGGGCTAAAAACATCGTCTCACCTTCAGACAGGTGATGCAAGGGTAGACAGCCTGCATGGTATTGAATTGAACCTACGCTTGATTGGTTTTAGTGACAGCGGGGATGATTAATAACCGTCGTTCTATTCATAAAGAGTCACGCCAGTCATTTTCAATCAAACACAAAAGTTCACCGCTCTGGCTTCTCGTCAACCGTTTGTTTGCTAACCGTTCTTCCAACTCGATGAATAGTGGTAAGCTAGATGCTATCTTATTTGTCCTGTGGCTGAAAGAAAGTGGAACTCATGGCCAACCGTGACAATCAGAATTTGTTTTGTTTGTATGTGGAGCAAGAACATTTGGAGATGCTAATCTGTTTCTGCGTTCAATGCATCACGTTCCAAATATTGCCCCGTTCCTTCCAGTGAAAGTTGTTCGCTGGCCGCGCTGTGCGCCAAGAAAGTCTTACGGCTTGAGTGTTTTTGGACTCCTCACAAATTAGCACATTAGCTTCCTTCTCTGGCCGAAACGCAAATGGCAGAAAAATAATATTCTATCAGGGCTTTTATTCATTTTTTTCTTGGACCTAATGGAAACATTTTAACCATAGTAATTCCTGAGTATTTGTTATAGTTCGTCGAGTTTATACATTGTTTTGGTGCCTGTTATAGCCTTAATGGTTTATGTAACTTGATGTAACTTAGTGCAGCCAGAAGATACCTCTTCAATCTACATCTGTCTGGAGGGCTGCATCTGTTTCTGTGCTACCAGTTATTGTCTGAAGAGGGAAAGAATAAATGTTCTGGTCAGTCATAAAGTCAGCCTCAAACCCAACATGCTATAAAACAATCAGATCTTCCATTTTATATCATATGACCAATTTAGCAGTGTAAAATACATTGCATCCACTCGTTACACTGAGTAAGTAGCATTTCAACAACCTACCTCAGGCATATCTCTCAAAATAATACAGCTACTAGAGACATTTACCTCTTGACAGAGTGCCCCTGTGAGCTAACAAGCCTATACTACTGGATAATGGTAAGTGGAACCACATACCATAAAGACCCTGTTACATATGAGAAAATGTCTTCAGGACGAAACCACGTCACATGCAGTTTCAACCACTAATGCTGTACCTGGATGCATGGCTGACACTGCCAAATGCATTGTTCGGCCGTGGGCAGCCATGACAGGTAATGTGGACAATAAAAGGAAGACAAAAAAAAAAGTTGCAGTAGGTCCAGCATCAGGGGACCAATTTTGCAAGGAATATATCAATGTGATATCCAGGGAGATAACCAGGTTTCTTAACCCCCTGCTTTGCCCACGTTTATGCTCAGCGGGACACATTTTCAAACTTCAGCCGACCCACCTGCTTGGACAGATGCCATGCTGGGAGAACATGTAGCAGCAAGGTAGTCTCTCCTGGGGGCCTCCACATCACGTCGAGGTCCCATACTGAGACCTCGACGGGTTGTCCTCCATCATCTCTGAGCCACTTGGCCATGATACATCCAACACTGAATTGATCAAGTCCCTCACGTTATTCACAACGGGTGCAGGCAGGAGATGCGTGTTTTTTGTCAGCCTTCTTGGGCAAAAAGGGTTAAAAACATCCATTAAACTTCAGTACCTCGATCGTCCCGGCTTCTGGGCCTATTTCCCGCGCCAGGCTGTGTGCTAAGCAGGCTTTGATTGTCAGATGGGCTGATAACCCTTCTGCCTCCCTTCTCAGCATCCGTCAATCACGATGGAGCCCGGGAACCACAAGGAGCATAAAGAAGCTACACAGCCAGAAGGGAAGAGTGACACACACACAGAGAATTAGAGACAGACACACACACACACACACACGTATATATACTGAGAGACAGAAGTTTAAACCTACTTTGGAACCATTAGAGGTCCCGCAGGCAATGCATTGGCTGAACCCAAGCGAAGCCTGTTTCAGCATTTCTGATCATTAAACTAATGCCCAGAGTTAGAGATGGGACTCCGTCCGCGGTTGTCTTCATTAATCTATTAGTGTTTATTGACTGGCCTAGTTTCTTGCTTGGAGATAATCATGTTTCCCCAACACACCCTATTTACTATTCCTTCCTTTGCTGATTTGACAGATTTGCTAGCTGCTGTCACAGTGCGTTCAGAGGGCCCCGGTCTGTGTCCTCGACACGTCGTTGATGAGAGTGTGTACTAATGCCCATCTAAGCTGCTTAGCCAAACTGATTTTACCCAGACAATGGATTACACTGCGCAGCGATCAATAGATCATCAATACATAATCTACCAAAGCAGTTTTTATGCAGTGACATACTTTGTTGTTAAATGCTCGACGCTGATTTAACGTTATATTCATATGCTTTAAACAGTAGGCCTAATGATTATGTCGATTGAACAACCGTCAGGTAATTTGATTCATTTCATGTATAGCGCTATAATACAACGAAGAGAGTGTTCTCCTTTAAAGATAATTGAGAGTAATGTCGTTATTTTTTCATTAATATTACCACAAGAAGAGGGCTGAAATC
Source organism: Melanostigma gelatinosum (assembly GCF_949748355.1). Lineage (NCBI taxonomy): Eukaryota > Metazoa > Chordata > Actinopteri > Perciformes > Zoarcidae > Melanostigma > Melanostigma gelatinosum. Next base: position 11,304,063 of record NC_136652.1, on the reverse strand, counting down.
GGTTTTTACAGAAACTGTAATAGATCGCAGTTACCAGCTTTCTTGTGAACAGATAAACAAAACCCTTTTCCATGCAGCCCTACCTGCCAACACCTATTTTGAACCGGATTGTTTTTTTCCCCCACAGCAGTGGCTAATTTCAGCAAACGAATGGTTGCACGCTGCCTTCATGACGCCTGGCCCCCTTCATCAAATTCTGGTGACAGGACTGTGAAAAGCCCAGACAGGATTATACAAAGAGTGGAGGTGTGACGAGGTGTCAGAGCAAAAATTAATAATGTGTCAGACGCCCACCAGCAATGATGCAACTACGAGTGTGCAGATACAAATGCATGTACACTAAATTCATACATATGACTGCTTTATTGTTGTGTAGGTCTGGTTTTGAGAGCATTTGAGGGCATCCGTGCATATGGGGTTATGTGAATGCCTCTTAGCCTGTGTATGTATCTGTGTGTGTGTGTGTGTGTGTGTGTGTGAGAGAGACAGTGATACATTTGGCGAGAGGGAGATGGCAGAGGAGAGTGATGGATCGTCTGTGTGCTGCAGGCGGAGTCTCTAGGGAGAGACACAGCTACATCCTACCAGGGAGGGACAACTTAGAGTAATTGGGTCACTGGTACCGGGATGAAAGTTTCCATCCAGCCTCGCTTTTAAGTGAGAGAGTGGCACAGAAGGTAAGGAGAAAGGAGAAGAGAACGAGGCTAAGCAGAGAGGTAGGTGATAGGGGCAGTGATAAATAATGAGAATATGGTCTACGTGAAAGAGAAAAGCAGAGGCAGAGGAAAGCAGAAATATCGAAGCAGAAAAATGGGAGCAATAAAAAACAGGAAGCAGAAGCACAGTTGGCAAGAAACACGCTGCTATTTTGTTTGTGATACCTCGTAGAAAAGCTGCCGTGATTACAGGCAGCCATGAATTTCAGCCTGCATGGCCTCCTACCAGGAAGTATGCAATATACCAAAAAAAAAAAAAAGTGGCTGAGCTGACTCTTACATGCATCCTCTTCTTCTGTACTTCTTCCAGTGGAGCTCAGCGGTTAAATGAGATCAAACTCTCCTTTAATGAAAGGAAGGAAGGAGTCTTCAAGCCGCTTATGGGTTCTGAAAGGAGACTCAAGAGGATGAGAAGAGAAAGGTCTGAGATTGAGTATTGTACAAATCTATCACTACAACGCCTGAAGGCAAATACAGGAGAGCTGGCTGCCAACCCGCCGCTACTGGCCCTGTCTCCTACTCTAGCTTAACCAGGTCAACTGTCTCTTTTTTATGTTTGTGACGATATACTGTAAATGTAAACCTCCCCATTTTGTTGAATTTGCATCTTTTGTCCAGATTTGCACATTTCATCTTCTGCTGCATCAGCCTCTTTTCAAGGTCCAAAACTTTACGTTTATGCTCGCCGTGTGTGAAGCCGGCTTGAGGCATGAGCGCCAGAAAATGACGTAATCACGGCCTGTGCGTTGTGCACGGAGGGTCTTGCGAGTGGTCGCGGCTTCTCGGTCGTGCACCACTGAAGTTTTGTAACTTGGCGCACACGGCCGTGACTCATACTGTACATATCTAGGGACTATACAACGGAGGCCAATTTGTCTTTAGAAATAAAAAGTCTTCATTTTGAGTATATATTTTCAGTCAAATCAAATAGTTTGCTGGACAGTCAACCTTTGTTTCTTTATAATAAACAAAGCTTGAGGGTCAGATGAATTTGTATCTCTAAATTGCAAAAAGGCGTGAATGCGTTTGGTTAAATGTGAAGCCTCAGTGCAGGATGGGAGAGGGTAAAGTTGCGTATGTCCAAGAATAGGAATTATTAAACCCAGTGATTGATATTTAGTGGAATATACTAGTTCGATTTTTCAATAAACACATAACACAAACAGACATTTTGGAAGGAGTCCCTCACATTATTCTTTACAGGGTTGTCCCTGCAGTACTGTACAGACTGAGTGGAACATTTTTCAGCTGAGTCATAAACTTGTCAAGTCTCTTGTGACACTTAATTACCGTACACACATTTTGGCATCTCTGTCTCGTTACTTCTCAGTTGACATACAATGATACCAACATGTCGGATCTCGAATAATAAGTTAATGTTGGCTGATGTATCGGCCCAGAGTATTTATCTGTCAGACATTTAGCCGGCGGCCCATTTTCCCCAGTTGTAGAGCAATGAAAGAGCCCGGTGGTGTAATTTAATCATTTTAAGTGCTCCTATTATTCATGTTGTAAATGCAAACAAACATTAGCTACATTTGAACCAAAATACCAATTGAAGAAAAATGATATGCATCATTGAATTCTGAGTTCATCATTCAATATGGGGCTGCAACTAATTAGGCATTTTCATTATTGATTGGTTGGTTTATGAAATATCCAATACAAATTTGAAAAATGTCCATCATAATTTCCCAAAACCCCAAGGTTGCTGAAATTGTCAAAAAACAACTTAAACAATTAATTGCTGATTAAAATAGTTGTCAATTAAAACAAACGTTAAATCTTTTTATGAAAGCAAGTTATTTGTTATGGTTAGTTCTTCTCTGCCAAAAAAAATGCATTTCATTTTTCCAGCAGGTACTTCATGTTGCAGTTATAGCCATCTTGGATAAACAGACTCAAGTAAACAGCACCGCCTATAGAAAATACAACTCCATCAATAGAAAAAGAGAAAAAAAGACAACTTCTGAGAGAAGCAGTGGAAAAATACCACTGCAGCAGAGATGGGACTAAATGCTTTAGACATTTTCTGCATCCCAACTTTTACAAATGGTGGATATATAATTGAAACAAAGTTACCCAGAGTGAGTGTGTGAAATTTAAAAGAGAGGAGAGACATGACATAAAGGTCAGAATCTTGAAACCACACGATGAAGCAAGTATGACCAGGAACTCTACACTCTTTTACTTCCACATCAACGTTCCCCATCTGCCATTTGCAGCTTATCTTGCACTGCTGTCCTTTATCTAGCCCTCACATCTTTGCTCCCATTCTTTATTGTCTTATAATGATTTCACCTGCAACACCTTCCATCATCTGTTCAACCAGCCCATTGGACCTTTGACACTATTTTAACTGCATCGATGCTCTTATAGGTGGAATTAATTCAGCAGCAACTTGTCTGAGCTCCTGTTCCGTGACTGGATTTGCATAATGAATGAAAAAAAAATGTTGAGAAGCAAAAAAACATATTGCTCTGATTAGCTGTTGTGGTTTACACATGCAATTAAATGAATTTTACACCACAAATTAGATGAAGCACAACAATTCATAAAGCGGGCAAGTTTAATTTAATTGGGCTGAGAACCATGACTTCTAAAGATTTCATTATTCCAAATAGCCCTTATTATAAGATGTCTTGGAAAAAAGGCTTTGGTGCAAGAACAAGGTTTTATTATCCTGGGTGTTAACATTACTTTAAGTTTCATGGGCAAATAAAATAAGAGACATTTAGGTAATTTTGCTGCTATCAAACTGTATGATTTATGATGAGCCAAGCAAATGTGAGCTGCAGAGTCAATACAATTCATTAATTCATGACTTCTGGACATGAATTGACTTTGCGTCTAAAATCAAAAGCTGCTGTCAAACTTAAGAGGCCCTGAGTTTATAAAACTCACAAATGAAGGGAGGAATCCAATGAAACAGACATTTATTAGGGTGTAATTCCTCTCGAATATGCAATAAGTCTCTGTTGATTTGCCTTCCTGATTTATGGGTTTGCAAGATCATAACATTAACTTTTTAGTATGCGAACATACTAACTTTGCTGTTGTTACTGCGAGCATGTTCGCATGCTGGTGTTAGGATTAAACTCAAAGCGATGCTGCAGTGCAGCCACACAGAGCTGCTGGCACTGCACACAGCAACATTCATTGCCACTGTCAGACTGAACGATGCACAGGATCGCTCCTCCTTCTCAGTATCATAGTTTGTTGTATAGTTGTTGATGGGACAGAGGATTGGGAGATGGCGGAGGTAGAGGGTGTTCTCCTGTTCGACAGTTTGCTCGTGCTCTTTCACTTTGGGCTTCAGCAGATCCGCTTCCACAGCAGGAAGACGCTCGCTTATCCATGATGCCATTTAAAGAGCAACGCGCCCTGTGAAGGCATGGCGGATGACAATCAGATTGGTTTAATTCATGTTACACCCAAAACACACCTTTGGTTAATTAGGAGAATAAATACTACCCCTTTGCCCTTTAAACCTCACTCTGTGCCCATTATGCACTGTTAAACTAGCAAAAGTGGAGTTGGACCTGAATGCCTTTGCGCCATGTGCAATAGCGTGTTTAAAGAGAGCCCAAAGACCGGTTACAAACGTTACTTGAATTCCAACTAACAACAAATGAAAGGCTGAATGACTTCACATTTATGTCCATGAATTAAGCATTAAGCCTAGCGAGTCACCACTTGTACATGTTAAACAACTCGGAGTTCAGTGCTGTGCTCAAGAGCCCCTCAGCAGTAATAAAAGAGACACACGAATTACATCTCGAGGCAAATTATTAATCAGCCTTTCTACCTCCAGGCGAACCTGCAATCTGAGTGTCAATCTAAAGAAACAGCATCAATCCAAGAGATGAAAGCCTGTTGCAAAAGCCACGAATTGGCTTTTGCAACAGGCTTTCATCTCTTGGATTGATGTTAGTAATGACAAGGGGACTGTGCGTTTGAGCTGTCTTACACAATGTTTCATCACTGCAAAGATATCATGGTCCGCTAAGAATGGGACAATCATATCAGCACGCTGCCTGCCTTTTGCTCGGGTCAGGTTTTTAGCCGGCTGCATCTTCACGCCACTGGAGGCTGATCGAACAAGTTGTCTGGGACTGTGTGTGTGAAGCTCCAGAGAATGTGAAGCAAAGGAATCCCATTAAAGAGAGAGAGAGAGAGAGAGAGAGAGAGAGAGAGAGAGAGAGAGAGAGACCAAAACCTCCAGACGGCTCTCGGTATGCAGCTTGCATTTATATGTGCGTTATATCCGTAAGTCCCTTTTTTTTGTCTACTAGCATAATACAAAAGCTTAAATTGAATTGATTACATATTTCAACCGTTGAGACTTGCTCTATGCCGATAGAAAACAAATAAGGGGCTTTGTGAGACACTTCTGTTGTAAACACAGGGCGGTCAGCACTCCTTTCAGCTCGCAAAGCTCTCCTAACCTCACATTTTCTGAGTAGAACTACTCTAGTCCTCCATCTGTTGTGCTAGAACGTACAGCTACAACAAATAACGCCTAACCCTTCTCTTTTCATGTACCTCCCTCCCAACCACACCCATGAAACCCGTTCCACACCATTCCATCAACATCCATCAACATCCCTGCAATCGGCTGCCCACCTCTCTCCTCAGCAACTTGTTTCAGAACTTGCTGATCCAAGTACAGGTAATGAGGCACAAGCTGACAATGGGTCACTGTAGTGATCGAGCTGTGGGAGGTGAAAAGCCTCACAGTCTCTAACAACCTGTCCCACTGATTGAACTGTGACCGGCCTGTTATAATCTCTGAAGGCTTCGGCTCACCTGGCAGAGCAATACTCTGCCCTCCACTAATCCCTCTCTCTTTCCCCCTACATTCACTTGCTCTAATCTCACTCCCTCAGTCTCACTCTCATCCCACACGTCCATTCAATTGCATCCCTGCAATTCAATTTCATTTTCTTTCTTAGCACAGTACAATAAATGCTTATCTTGCCCAAAAGCATGTATATAAGAAATAAATGGAAAAAAGCACAAAACAACAGGCCATAAATATGAATAAGGATTAACGTTGGTAAGCCGTCAAAGTTACTCGCAGCCAAAGCAGGTTTTGCAACAAAGGATTCATATTCATGAAGCCATATGTGCGAGAACAGCTAGATATTAGTCACTTGACAGTAATGAACAATGCTGCTTTTTACATTGAGCTTTATTACAATCAATATGCTAATTATATTTCAGGAAGCTAATTCTGCCAAAAACTCAACATGCTGATCGAAGTCTAGTTTTATCTTGGAACAGGCCCCCTGGCTCTCTGCAGAGTGTGACAGGCAGGCTTTTAATGCACTACCCCACACACACACACACACACACACACATCATTGTGCACACAAACACACACAATATGCTTCAAAGCCCTCAAGCTGGCTTCCAAATGCCAAATGCCTGCCGAGTAAATGCAAACACAAATGCAAACACACATAATGACATGCTGCCACATCCACGCATATTTCACTGAAATCCTCCCACATTTACGTTGACTACAAACAAGCCAAAGATACGACATGTCGGGCCGTGCGCTTGCTTAAACCCACCTCACTGTTTACCTGATGTACTGTATGGAGGATAATCCTTTATAGCAGCGGCCCCCACAACCACCGGGTCACAGAAAGAACAAATAACTTATATTATTTCCGAGTCTGAAAGATGTTTTATTTTGAAAAATGACCTGATTCTCTCCCAATTTCATCCACCTGTGCCTCTTGACACATGTCAAGACGCTTGTCTCGGTCACGTGATACATTACCTCAAAAGTTAAGCCCACAAACTAGCGAAAATGAGTAAAAAACTTTTGGAGAGCTTCTTTGCAAAGGGGAAAAGGCCACTAAAGAGACAGAAAAATAGCCTACAAATAAAAGAAAGCTTCATTTAATAGAAAATATCAGGATTCTAATTAAATATCAGAAGTAATTCCCATCGCGCCATGCCCGCTCTGCAGAATATGTGGCCACAGAGGAAGATCAGCTGCTGGAGATTGCAAATGACGGCAGCCTTAAAAGTGTGTTTGAGACAACAACTCTGCTGGTGTGTTGGATTAAAATCAAGGCTGAGTATCCTGAGATTACCACAAAAGCACTGAAAACCCTGCTTCCATTTCCAATATCCTATCTTTGTGAAGCGGGATGTTCTGCAGTGACGGCAATAAAAACAAAAGGAAGTGGAGTGGATATAAGGAACACACTTTGGGTGTCATTGTCTCCAATTACCCCCAGATGGGACAGTCTCGTTGCAGAGAAACAAGCTCAGGGCTCCCACTGATTCAGCGTTATTGTGAGTCGTATCATTTTATTTCGTCGTGTTTATCCGCCACACCTTGAATGCCGGTCCGTGAAAATATTGTGTTACATGAAACCGGTCCGTGGCGCAAAAAAGGGTTGGGGACCGCTTTATACGCTACGTCTAATTCTCTTTTACTTTGAATGTCGCTGTGCTTTCACTCTCGGTGCTTTATCATCCTTCATCCACTCCACACCCCGGGCCAAATCCCACCACCTGTGCGCTCAGGTCCAGTCCCACTGGCCTGACGCCGCTGCAGATGGGAGGCGAGAGAGGAGACGAAACAGGTATGAGCATTGAAATGGTAAGAAGCTCTGTTTATAGTGCAGGCCGAGGGGGAGGCGGGGGTGGCAGGAGGAGGTGTATATGGAAGGGGAAGGGAGGCAGCCTCGCCACTTTTACCTGGAATGATTTACCGTGTTTGCCACCTTCCTCTTATCTCTCGTCCTCTATCACTCATTTGATAAAAAAGACAATTAAAAAAAATAAAAAAAGACATGAAAGAAGTTCACACGGAGGTGAAGATGAGCGGTACAAAATGCATGGACATCCAAACAGGAATCTGTAAATGTCTATCTTCAGCACGCAGCTATATTCTCAACATTGTATACCTCCGTGATCATGATGCATGAGAGGGTGTACTTTGTGCATTGTGTTGCAAGAAGTGAGAAGCACAGCGCTGAAGCCTTCCTTCCACCGCATTGCCCAAAATCCCCATGGGGGTCATTAAAGTTCCAACTGTACCTTATTAGGTATCCTAAATAACAAGAGTGCTGTAGAAACATCAATCCGTGGTGATGTTGGTGTGCATATTGATTATAATGAGCCAAAAAGTAAAGCACCAGGACACTTTGAAGGGGGATTTCAAGGTTTTGTTTCTTTGTTTTATTAAATAGTTATTTGACTCTATTCTGATTTGGTTCAAATGTTCCCATGCGCAACACAAATAATTTAAGTTGTATATGTATTCAGAGTATTGGCTGTGAAAAGCATTCAAGTTCAACTGAATTCTTCAAAGGGTTATTAAGAATAAATCCCAACTCACCTGGTCCAGACAGCTGGGCTGGGCCGGCACCATGACATCAAAGCACTGCTCAGAGCAAACAGAGAAGGGAAGCTCCGGGAAAATAAAAGATTAACATGAGAAAAAGCCCGAAAGCGAGAAAAGGCAAGTTGTGTGTGTAGAAAACAGGAATAATGGAAAGCAAGTAGAAATCATGCAGATGAGAACAAATAGCAGATTCACACTAAGAGCTGCATGAAAACAGATACACAGAAGTGAAGAAGATGTTTGTGAATGTGGTGGCGCGCACACATACACGCGCATGAATGTGCACCAAACGGAGGAACCATCTCCTGATGTGTTTGACAGTAATGAGGCAGAGTGCCGGATTGCAGAGCCTGACAGGCAAGCAGAGCATGTCAAATCACCCTCATGTGGGACAAAATCATTATGTCACCGCAGACTAATCTGGCGGCCACGAACAAAATTGGTCTTTTGGCAAAACGAGGGTCAGTGGCAGATGGGTATAGAGGCTGGAATTGCTGTCCACACAAACACACTGACTGAAACACTAACCTTCTATTGACCTGTTTCTGTTGGGCTCCTGGGGGCTTGACCCAAGTTCTAAACCCAAGTAAATTTAGGCCAGGCCAGGGGAGACCATGGCTTCAATGCCTCTGGTCACTGGGAGGGGAGGGGGGGGGGGGGGGGGGGTCGCTTGCAGCTGTCAGTGTGTGCGTCAGGAGTAAAAATGTGCTGCAGCACTCAAGAATATTTAAAGCACGCCAGTGCAAGAAAAGCAGAGCCTACAGCTTCTTCACCGCTTTTTGTGTTGCAGAGACAGAAATGGAGGCAAAGAAAACAACCCGAAGGGAGAACTCGTGTTGGAAGCAGACTTGTGTTGTCCAACTGAAGTTATCATACGTCAGTAGAGAGCCAATAAACTTAATTCTTTAAGCAGTAAAATATCACCTCTTTCGGAATAAATGACGACTACTGTGAACAGACAAAAACGTTTTGGCGTTTTCAGAAGAAGGAAAAGTTTTGTAAACAGTGAAGATGTTTGACTAAACTGACTTTGGTTCCATGAAAATTACACATTTGCTGCCAAAAAAAAGACCAGTTCCGTTTCATTTCGTTAACGTTAAATCATTTTGTGTGCCAGTTAAAATGAATGAAGGACCATTTTAGCAGCAACATAAATGGATAAGTGAAATCAATAGATGTGTTAAGAAGTGGTTCCGCGTGACTGCGCTCAATTTTCAGTCTCGCAATCTAGAATTATAGTAAAGACGAAATTGATTTTGAGGAGTAAACTACTTTTTCAAACTAAGAGCTATGGATGACTTGTGTTTGAATTATTGAAATCAGACTGAATATTACTTGTATATGAATACTATCTCAGCTTGTTCACTCTGTAGTTCATCACTACATAACACTTAATGTGGCAAAAGGCTTGCATGTCTTCTAATTAATTGACGTTTTAAACTGCACGGTAAGGGAGCGAAAATCTAAATAAACTACTCAACTATAGTTGAGTAGCATCACTATAGTGATACTACTCAACTATAGTTGAGGATCACTATAGTGATCCTCAACTATAGTTGAGGATCACTATAGTGATACTTTGACTTTGAGACACAGAGACAGTAAATGTTTGCTGTTGCACAACTTAATGGGACTGTGGACAACCTTCTACAGTAAACTGAAATACATTATTATTGTCATTTAGTCGAACACTGCAATCATTTCTGATGATAAATGATGAAGACATTTCGCAATTATGTTTTCCTCTCAACATCATGGTGTGAATATTTTTTGTTTTGGTGGAATGTAGCACAGTGTAATTGGCCATTTATGTGCTTGAGTACAATTACGAGGCACTTTTCCTTCATTCAAGTGTTTCAGTTTGGTAGAAATGTGCTCTTTACTCAACAGCCAGAGTCCCAAGTTCACACAGCTAATCACTGGGCTACAAACATCGCATAGATGTAATCTGAAGACCAAACCCTTTTTTATGTACGCAGGTCCACAGACATTAGCCGCTGTGTCACTGTAAATTAAGGCAATATGTGCTAAATGTATCCACAGCTTTTGACTTTGTCTTTGCATGTGCTGATCCACTTGTATTTCTGTTCCACAAAGTCTGGACCCTAGATCCGGCGTTAACGTGGTTTCACAGTAATCTTAATCATGATTGTGAAATTGATGTGTTGTGTAGTCTGTAGCTAATCTCACTCTAGCTCTTACTTTATTGGCTATACTTGCATATTTGTTGTAAAACATTCCAGATAATGTTTTAGAAGGATAAAATAAATGTATTCTGGTGTACAGTAAATGGCCATAATAACTCTGTATCAGTCCATGCTGCCTAATTGAGACCAATGAGGAACCCAGAGATAAGTTCCCTCATAGGATCTTCCACCACGTGATACAGTAAATTAGTTAGCACACGGGAAGGTGTTGGAATTGTGTGAATACAAAGATTGATTTGGTAAGACGGTAAGTAAGATTTGTACTGTTGTACAACTGCTGCTTCCCTTTATTGAATGCTCAGTTAAGAACATGAACAATTTGTACTATTTTTAGTGGTTAATACAGTGCAACAGAAAAAAAGGTTACAGTGTTAACGTTGTGCCAAAGACGACAGAGATATTTTCTGAAATGAGAATGCTCAATGACCCGTCCATCAACCCCTCCCACCCAGCATGAGCAGGTTCTCTCTCTCTGGGCACTGACCAGGCGGCGGTATTTAGCAAGTTGGGAGTGAGACACAGGTCGGTCCAACATGAGAAGATGAAAGATAGGGCTTGTCAATCACGTTAAAAAGGTACAGGGTCTGTGTCTATTTCGATGGTTTGCTCATGAGATTAAATCCTAAACGACAGAAACGAAAGAATGACTTGCCCTTGCCGAATCAGCAAACCGGCACTGGGGTTTGTGCCGGCTGAATTTGGGTCCATCTCCCAGAGCCGGCACTTCTCCTGGCGGGTAGGTCTCCTGGCTCTCCCCGCGGCCATAGAGGAGACCCAAAATTGATCCAATAAAACTGACTATCAAAGCATACAAGGATGGCCAACGTAAACTGTAGGCTGACGCCAGAAGATTATAAGAAAGCAGTGTTATTGTGACTGGCTCTCTAAGTTTCATCAGCTTGGTTGAATTTTGTGTATTCTGTTGGTAGTTGACTTTTTTATTTGTATAACTGATGTCTATAAATCTAAACAATATGGACCCAGTAGTAGAGGTGACACGTTGCTCCGTATTTCTTTGGAGCAGGAGGCGTGATCTTAGTTCTCCTTTAAAACCTGCTTGAGTCACACAGGTAGCCTCAGTGGACTGTAGGGCCTCACCCCTGTATGATGAAAGCATGAATCACGTTGCCAACCTTCCCTCCTTGGCTGCCCGAGGACAATCTTTATCACACACACCCAAAAAAGGAGAAAACAAATCATTACATCACGTTCAAGCTGGAGCTAGAGATCTAACAGAGGGGGGTGATCCTCAATATTTAACACCTCTCATCATACATTCACTTTGACTCAGACAGAGAGGACTTACCTTCTGATCTCCCCCATCAAAGCTCACTCCGACAGTCACCTCACATCTCCCTCCATCTCCGAGTCTAATCGGCACTGATTGGCTTATGAAAACCCTAATCATTGAAAATTGCATTTAATGTGATACCATGTGTGGGTTCTGAATTGCTTTAAACTGACGAGCGAGTGCAGAAGGGTTTTTCTGTGCCTACTTGATTTGAAGTAGCTGGGCGCAGTCACTATAGATGTGGTTTTGAAAGCTAATGAGACAGAGCAGACTCCTCGCCTCCATGGGGAAGGGGGCTGCCAAATCCCTGATGCAAAACGTATTATAACCCAACAGAGTATATATATACATATATATATATATGTTACTTTGACCGGGACTCTACAGTTGGCTTGAGTGGGTTTTATTCACCTTCTTTGGCATCATATGTAGTAATCCCATACATATTTATACTGTGTCGATGTCAAGTGACCTTTTCCTTTTTAATTTTCATCCATTATTCCTATAATATTGCTATAAAATAGCCACTTATAATGCGTCCTTGCACTCAACCGTGAACTTATGTCCTTATCTTAGTTGATGGTATTTGGATGTTTTATGGTAGAATGTAATATAGATAATATATTTCAGCTATTCAACAGCGGGTTTCCTGAATCATGCATATGTTTAGGCACCCTATGCATGGCCCTATGGATGGCAAAGTCGGTCGGACAGTTGGCCCACCACTGTGGTCCAGACTGAAATATCTCAACAACTATTGGATGGATTACCACGAACCTTTTTACAGACATGCATGATCCCCAGAGGATGAAGCCTAATAACTTTGCTGATCCCCTGACTTTTGATCAAGCGCCACCATCAGGTCAATTTGTAAATACTTTTGTTGTAAGCCGATATAAGGGCATTATTAACTGTTTATTGATGTACAGTATTTGTCAACAGTTATTACTTCTCCTATGAGGACATCATTTATATCCCTTTATACACCAACCTTTACTCATACATGTCCAAAGTAGTTATAGTTATTAAGAAATAACATACAATCATATCTGTTTACAACTACAGTACGCTTTGTCGTGTTTCCACTTTCATCTCCTATTTCTGGAATACTGCTGTAGGACAGCCACTTCCTGTATAATGTGCCCATGATACTCCATTTTGATCTTATGACCTTTGTTTGCATGGGGGCAGATTCATAGTGACCTGACCCTATTAAAGGTGTTTTCTCCTATAACAGCACTAATTCCTCCAATGGTGTTATCCGGGCTATCCGGCTGTGATAAATTTTCAAATGAATTATGACATCGTTTTTGCGAGCAATCCCTGTTATTGACGATAACTTACCACTGAATATTATGTGGAAAACTGTTGCTCTGTTAAAAACAATTGACAAACTGAGGGCAAGGAGGAGCCCGAAACAGATGGCTGTTCCTTCTACATAAGCAAATTGCCCATAAATTCAATTCCGGTGTGTGTGTGCGTGTGTGTTTGGGGGGGGGGGGGCGTCGTGCCAGTAAGAGAGAGAGAGAAAATGTACATCTGCATTCATCTTATAATATGCAGCAGGGACACAAATTTTTTTTGGCACAGTGCAATTGCATTCATTTAGATTGAATGTTTCTTTATCACATCAATGCCAATAAAGCTAATTCGAAATGATTTCTGTTTAACTATTGGCAGTCATTTGCTGGTGTCTATTGTAGCTTACAGGACACTGGGCTATTGGTTTCCCTCTTGTCACTCCAAAATATTTGAATTGAATAGTGATTGATAGAGCCAGGAGAATATGGGCGGGAGAGAGGAAGGGGGGGAGGGAGAGAGAGCGAAAGAGAGAGAGAGAGAGAGAGAGAGAGAGAGAGAGAGAGAGAGAGAGAGAGAGAGAGAGAGAGAGAGAGAGAGAGAGAGAGAGAGAGAGAGAGAGAGAGAGAGAGAGAGAGAGAGAGAGAGAGAGAGCGAAAGAGAGAGAGCAACTAGCGAAGAAGGCTCAGTAACACTTGCCAAAGCGGCTCAGCCAGCGAGCTGCCCTTTTAAGATCCACCGTTTACATTTGAAGTCATAATTTTGAGCACGGTCGATCTATATCTCGCGCTGTCTGTGCTGTGTCGGACACGCGGCACCGGCATTTTCGACGCCTCTTCGCAGCGGATTTACAAAGCGTCTCCGGAGCCAGCAATGATAATCAGCACCCTGGACGCAGACTAAGCGTTTCAGCACCAGGGACAGCGACTAACCGGAGGTAAACCAGCTGAGTTTAACAGCAGCTTTTGTACCCCCCTTCATCTTCATGTTAGTCGGAAACAGCAGGCTAAGAAAAAAACACTCTTCCACAATTTGTTTAACGCGCTGCGACTTGTCTCGACGCTGCTTTGGAGCGAGGCAGGATAGATCTAGAAGGTAGACTTTAAAAATAGGAATAAGTGTAGGACGGATTCCCCAAAAAATAAACCAATTCAGCCTTTCTTAGCCTGTAAGTTTAAAGCAAACATGTCATCAATGCTGCCACTTAACGGTCTAGTTTGTGACTCTTCCCGCCGCTCATCTCCGTGTTAAACCACCACATGTTGGCATTTTGTCACCTACTATTCCACGTAGTTTGACGTGGCAAAGGAGCTAAAGTAATCACTTAACATTGTGATTAATGCCATTATCATCATCATTAGTTGTCTAGCCTATAAAGCCAGCTTCCGTTCACTCTCGTCAGTTTTATTTAAAGCAGCTGTTTATTTCGGAGGAGTCAGCGCGTGCCCAGGCAGCAGCGGCTCGTGCCTCCAGTCTGCGCGGAAAAAGCAGCCAATCCATGTCCTGAGGCCCACACCATACACACACACACACACACACACACACACACACACACACACACACACACACACACACACACACACACACGATCACACCACTCCCAGCGCAGGCAGCAGCTCGGAGTCACTCAGAAAATATAGCACCCTCACGACCCCCGCGTGCTTCCTCACCACACCAGTATTTCAGGCTGAATGTTTGATAATGAGCTCGAGACAGGCGCTCCTCCCCTTTAACCCATACATTTACATTGCATCGAATTTTTTTTTGCTATTAATCCAGCGTGATTTCCTGTGATGGGTATAGCCTGCACGGTTAAGTGTTTTTGCGCAAAGGCACTTCAACAGGAAACATGGCTGCTGCATGGATCCTCTTTATGACTTTTTGTGGCACCTTTGATGCGTTTAACCAAGTGAGTCCAAAAGATGATCCTGTAGGTTCATCCAGTATGTATGGAAGCATGGGTGTTACAAATATGTATTTGACAAGATATTTGATTGACCATCTTGGCAGTCATAAGGAGAGCTCAGGTGATTAGTCAGTTAATCGTTCCTTTTATCTTAAATTAATAGGCAACTATTTTGCAAATTGAATCATTGAGTAATTTTTCAAGCACAAATGCCATAGCTCCATATTATGAACTTTAAATATTTGCTGCCTTTCTTTGTATCATGTGATCGTTGCAGGACTAGAAATTGTAAAAGGCATTTTTCATAATTTTCTGATATTAAACACAGATACATAATCGATTAATCAAGAAAATAATCAGCATATTAGTCGATAATGAAAATAATAATAAGGCACATCAGTCATAACCCTGTGTTGGCAAAATACTGTCATGTTCAAGGATTGATCTGTTCGACACCCTTTTAATCCGAGCTGCGCATGAGCCGTTGCTGGGATTAAACATGTGACCGGACGGGACGATTGATGTGCCCTGCAGCTTCTGTTTCCTCGCTCGCTCCATGCATCCCTTGAACTGTCCGCTGCAGCTCTTTTGCACGAAGAAAAATCACTCTCGGAATGTAAAGGCATAAAAAAACGCCAGAGTCAGGCCTGCTTTGAATAAGAGGTGACCCCCATGCTTTTTGCCTGCGGCGCATTAACAGGCTCTGATAGCCCTTAACGCACACTCACACACGCACACACGCACACACGCTGACTGTGTAAACCCACAGAGATGTAAGCCTCGGCTTTTAAAGCCTTGATTTTAATGATGTTCATTAGGATTTTTGATTACACTGAATGTGTGATAACTCTCAGCATGGCGTTAACTGTGTCTGATATGTCAGCTCAGGCTGTGAGTGACAAGTATTTAGGCGGGAGGAAGCGAGACGTGTGAATCAGCGGAGATGTTGCCACAGGGCTCGACTCCAGTGTTCCCAGAAGAAAGGAAGCACTTTTTAATACGCCAGTTTTGCCTCTGAGTTATTAAGCTCTTGACGCTATAGAAATTGCTGCTCTATATCATGGGGATGATGAACTAAATGCTAATTCATCTTCCATGCTCAAATTATTATCCAATAAACAGACCGTGGATTTGAATTTGAAAAGTGACCCCACAGAGGGCAGGCCACACAATTGCTTGTTGCCTCTCTCTTTGTTACAAATGAAACTCCCAGGGTAAGACACTGCATTCATGGCATTTATCTGAAGTCACTTCTCATACAATTAAAAAAAAAGCCATTTGCCACCCAGAGGGTTATCTGATATATTTGATTGACCATCTTGGCCAACGTGTGCACTGTCAAACTGTGCCACATTGAAAAGCATGGCACAGCATACAACCTCGGCGGTTACAAGCCCTCATTGCCATCCAGGACACAGCAGGTTGAGCTCTGCTTTAGATTTTTACACGACACACATTGCAGACTTGTTTTTCATGAGGGTGCACTTTACATGTTCGTGGCACAGTGTTTCATGTTCTGCCATTTATGGGTCTCTTAAAAAAGCCAGGCCCCATGCTAGAAACGCAATTAAATTCAAGATTGCTATAAATACATGATGGGCTGGTCTGAAAGCCAGTGTGAGCTGGGCCGAGGCAGCGAACGCCTACTCACCCTTCTCACTCCCCAACCCCCCTCTCCCAATCATCCCAGGCCTCTGACCCCCCCCCCCCCTCATCCCACATCCCACCACATAGTGAATTGTGGTCAATTTCGATGATCAACCAAAGACAATCTGGGAGGCAACGGCTGTCATAGAAAATATTGGGCCGCAATGAGCCGAATCAATAAAAAAAATAAAAAAAACATGTGTGTCCGGAATAGTCAATGTGATTTTTCACTGTGTGTTTCTATAGCTCCCTTTTGGCACAGATATAAATGAGAGAAACGAGAGTGCTCTGCCTCTGCTGCGCTAGGCTCTACTCCGGGCAAGGTTGTGCCATGCTACGCTAAGCTGTATGCTTCTGTGCTGTGCATGTCCTCGATGTCATTAGCTGAAACACAGCTGCTCGTGTACCTGATGCAGTGAGCACTCAGCTCATCTCCTCGGGTCCTCGGTCACTGGTTTTCCACTTCAGAATCCCTGCGCTTCAGAGGGCTATAATCTCGCTGACATAATGGCGTCCACTACAATCAATGGCCAAATGGCAGAGCAAATCGATAGCTGCCGTACTGTACAATGATGTGGCCTGGGAGTGGCAGATGGGGAAAGCAGCCTGCAGCAATCATATGTTTAACTCTGGAAACTCTTTGAAAATATAGTCCTTGATTATGGATCAAAAATTCCAACCTTGTTAACGAGCCATGTATTATGCATTGCTGCATGATCTATGCAGCAATCTGCAGAAATGTTCTCCCCGCTGCCTTGTGACAAAGGAAATGTTTTTTCTTAGAGGTCGACTTGGATAAAAGCTTGATTAACGCTTACAAATACAATCTGTTTTCTGGCTTCCTCAAGGGAATCTTACAAACTGTTAATTGAATGGGTTAGATTTTTTAACACTATTTTCTTGCCTGGTTTAAAAAACCTCTGCTTTGTGCAGAAGTACATCAAGGAGAAGTCACGGAGGAGTATTTAAACAACTGTTTAAAATGTATACATGCTGTTCTCACCTAGAACGATTGTAACTGTTCTTGGACCAATCATCATCATGTACTGGCTTTATACTGTTAAGTATGTAAAGTTGTACATCTCAAGTTAGGCTTTATTCTGGAGCTTCTGGGTGCACACACACTGTGTCTGTGTTTGTATTTGCATGTGTAGTGATTAGAGAGAGAGGCCAGCAAAGTGGTGCCAGTTTTTTTTCTCTCCCCCAACTGCTGTGCCTACATGTGCCTGCATAGATCATGCAGCAATCCATAATACATGGCTTGTTAAATTATCGAGCTGATTGAAATGTCTGCAGCATCCTAACGTAATAGTATGCACAGCTAAAGCATAATGGCTTTGGCAAGAATACAAATTTGGAAAGGTAACTATAAGCAAGGGTCACAGCTCGAGCTCAGTCACTGCTGATATTCCTACTGAGACGCATATTGCTCTGAGTGGAAGATAAGACGCTTATCTTCCTGTCAGTACCAGACTCTTAACACAGTGCGAACCAATGTATGATTAGATCCGGCTTTAAAAAAAAAAATCACTACCACCTTAAATGGCAGTTTCTCTGCTCAGCACTGGACACACTGGACGTTTAGAAATCAGAAAAGTGTTGCGAGAGGAGAAAACTCATTCGTCCGCGTGGATTTTTGACCAATCGCTGCGAGTGTTGAGTTAGACGAGTAGGTGTTACAGTATTGTAACATTCTGCACCATCTGCAAGGTAGAGTTTTCCTCACCACTGTTTTGGCTTTGGGCGTGCTCTTGCTACTAGCTCAGTTTATCTGCTTCTGTGGTGGATTGTTGGAGACGTCTTGTCCTCGATACATGCAGAAATGTTTGGCATATCATTACCACGCATCATGCTGGTGCTGTTCCTCACACACACACACACACACACACACACACCTATCCTCACGTACACCTACATAGTTCCATTCACTCATATACCCACGCACCTACTTCCACACATCGGGAACGGTGCTTTGAACAGAGCGTGGCTGTGCGGGTATATAGCGGTGAAATATTGGAACCATTGCAGTCCTCCAGACATGCAGTTATCAGGGACACAGAACTGATGGGAAATCAATCAGCTCAAGTGGAGTGGCCTGGTCTGTGGTGAAGAGAGGAATCTCGTCTTTTCCAGATGCATGCCCTGATGTCTGCAGCTCGCTGTTCTAAACCACTGAACCCAAACAAATGTGCATTTACTGTGTGCATATTTGTATGCATGTATGCATGTAGGCATGCATGAATGTATGCACTCTCTGTTCCCACTTTTTACAATATCGACGCATTGCAATGATATAGCTCACATGAATCCACAAAATGAATTGTCTGTGACGTTCCTCACCTGAAAAAAAAGACTGCATTGGACGTTTGCTCAAATGCTTAATATGACACATGTGCATGTTTTCCTGAGAAGTAATCTCGAGAATGTCTGTCCTCTCTTGTGACAGAGGGGCTTGCAATGCAAGAACCAGAAAATGCAATTTGCATCCCATCGCCGACCAAGAGTCCTCGTTGGTTTGTTTTTTAACCGTGATCACAATATTTTTCTAACTTTAACCAATTATTGTTTTTTAACTATGGACTGGAGTGCAAAGGTTGCTGAACCAAAGACATGACCTCAGTGTCCTCATTGGGGGGCTACTGCCCAGTTTTAGCTGCGTAATCTTAACTTTTGAAGCTGAAGATCATAAAACAGTCAAAATAATTGCTTTCATAAAGGTCACATGGGAAGGGTATCTATCTATATATCTATCTATATGTCTATCTATTTGTGTGGTTGCTCAGCTCAGTGTGAAGCGGGCAGTGCAGCGTGAAGGCAAATAGAAATCAGATGTGTTACATCTCCTGTTGATCTCATATCTTATTCATGCATTTTATTGTTGCTCTGCCGCTGTGTATGTGCTACGGGGTTCGGTGGTAGCGGCTTTGGCCAACACCAAAATCACATTCAAGATTGAACAGGGCAACGTTATGTACTGTAGCTGGAGGCTCCAGGGGATTTAAGTGTCCATAAACATTAGATTGCCATATTATCCCACAGAGACGGTTTCCTTTATAATGATTTTAATTAGGAATGTAAACCGATTTCCATGCAGACTTCTCAATGGCTTCATGTTGGCGAGAGGCAGGGACAGGAAGCGTGTGCTCCGTTCACATTTTCACATTTTACAGGAAACTGCTTACAACAAGCGTAACCGTATACCGGCTTAAACGCCTGCTGTCAGCATGACAAGCATCCACAGTGTATCCACATGTGCGTTGGCCTGTGAATTCATATATGCGCATACATGCTTCCATGCATGAGGAAGGTGTCACAGTAGGCTATAGTGGTCATGTTTCTGGTCGTACTATTACAGAGGGAATAAATCATATGTGTTTCTCCCGGTTGCATGTGTTCACTTCTCATTTCCATCCTCTGGGCTCGTTAGTGCATGTGCACCTGTGCCAGATGGTAAGTGTGTGTCTTGTCTCTGTACGAGTGCATTTCTTCCTGTTTGTGAGGTTACAGTACATGAGCATATGTGTGTGTGTGTGTGTGTGTTTGCGCTTGGGTTTAACAGTGGGTGTTTGCAAGTGAGTGAGAAGCAACGTACCAGTGACAACGAGGTGTCATTTAACAGTCTCAGACTCTGAGAACCCTCAATCACTTAATGCATCAAATCTAGTCTAATTTGACATTATTATGGTGAGGAAAGTAATCTGAGCATTTCAGAGTGAAATCCACTTATTTGGCTCTGGAGTTCTGTTGGTCCACTTGTGAGAGATACAGATGGGTGACGAAGTAAAAGGTAAAACCGGAATAATGCAGATGCCTCCGTACACGGCTCAAGGGGTCACTGAATGGGTTTGTTTTCAGCTCTGTGACAATGCATTCCTCAGATAAGGGAACACTCAATCCTTCAATTCATCTGAAAACGTAAAAAGCATTAAAACTGGAGATGCATAAAGCAAAACCTGAGCGCCATTTTAAAAAGGCAGCCAACTCGAGCCTGCCGCTACACTCACAGGGCATTCTCCTCTCACTGCCGCATGGATCCAATGCAGCCTTTCAACCTCTGCGTTAAGCTGACAGCGCTCTGCTCACTCTTTGCTGCCATGCCTGCTGCCACACGGCTCACCTGAAAGCTATGCTATCACTTGCTGCTATTGTTGATGGCACTACTTCTGTTCATCTTAGGTTTCAAAAGCCCCATCGTGGAGAGCGAACAAGCACCTGTGCTCAGCTTGGCAGGGAGCGACAAGTTGAAAGCATACATTGTACATATTCTACATTAATTGATCATCTACTCCACATGACTTGACAAACTGAAATGTGTTGCATTGGACAGCGATGATAAGCGATAGACTGTTGCGGTCGTAAGATGTCAACCCCATTGAACAGATTTTGGAATAAGCGGTTAAACAGTACTTTCTTTTACTGTCATTAAAAATAAGTGAGGGGATATATTTTGAGGAGTGGTGTTCATCCCTCCATAAAGCTCCAATGACTTGTGGAAATTATGACAAAGCGCGTTAGACATGTACTGCAGGCTCACGGTCGACCAACAGTTTCGTAAGATCCTTGATGTGGCTTTTTCCTGTGATTTTTTTCACCGATCTGTAGTTTCAAACCTTTTGGTCACAATTCAGGGGATAAATCGCATTCCCAAAAGATGGGAGACGTCATAATTCACATTAAGACTTGTGACACGTTCCACATTTTATTTTTCTGTTCTGTTGCATGTAAGTGACAGCTAAATTCAGACCAGGGTCCTAGAGGGACAAGAGGGCCTCTGGGGGCCCCGAAGCAAGACGAGCCAGATTACGGTCCAGAAAGTTGGATAACAGTCTACATATGTGGCAAATTTCACCCAGCTAGAGGACATCACCATATGATTATGATGGCCACAACACATTGTGCTGACAGTATCCTGCTGCCCTGTTTATCTATTTACTAATGGACAAAAACAGCCAGAGCGAAGGTTGTATCAGCTGAAGCACTGTCCGATGCAGGCAGTAGATAATAAGGGCGCGTCATTGGGTCGTCCTCTAAGCATGCTTATTAGAGCAAGTTGAAACTGTTCCTGTAAAAAATACAGTTTGAACAACCTTTGTCCGAGCTGACTGTGCGATGCAGGTGTGGTTGTGTGTAATTACAGTATGTCTGTTTGCTTGTAATTAAACCAGGCCCACAGAGTCAGCAACCAAGCTCGTCTAAGCTCCGTGTGCAGTTTTCCAAAAACAGAGGTTCTCGTGATTTAATTACCACAAAAACATACAGACACATGCGCACACAGAGGGGGGGGGGGGGGGGGGGCTCTATCGATACAGGGCTCTTCCTCCCTCTTCTATTACTCCTTTCCTCTATCTCGCCTCCCTGTCTGTCTACCCTGCCTCTCTCCCTTCTTTCTCAGAAGCACTTAAACACCAGCACCAACAGGCAGAAGATAATGCAGGGACACACACACACACACACACACACACACACACACACACACAGCTTCATTTTCTGTGTGTGGGCTCCAATACAAAAGGCTAGTCCTTATCTTTGCCTGTTTTCTCTGTGCCCTTGTGTGTGTGTGTGTATGTTGATACACACCAGCATGCGTACGCTGAGAAGGAACGTACAAGAGAATTCTCATGGCTTGTGTTTTTTTTTTCTTGTTTTCAGCGATGAGCAGTTTTTTTTTTTTCCTCCCACCGGCCTGTCTCTCAACTCAGCACGGCACTAATAGGCATTCTGCAAGCCACTCTGCTCCGCAATTAGCCAAAACACCATGGGAAAAACATTGATAAACAAAGATAAAACAATTCACGCCTTACCCACCGCAAAGCCCTCAATCGAAGTCAAGCGCTATTATCATCCCGGCGATGCATTTCGGCAGGTGGACGCCCGCTCTGCCAAACAGACACTACTATGCCCTTGAATGGCATCAAACAAAAGCAGATGCAAGTGCCTGTTTGTTCAAACGCATATTAAAAGCCTATATAGGCCATTTATGTGGGTGTTGTTATTTGAACCGGAGCTAAAGCGACGGCGGGTGCTTCATCCTTGTCCACACAGTGCTCTGGCAGTGTGGGCCGGGGGGCTGCTGCCCACAGTTTCATGTCAGAGCCAAAGACAGGGACTGCAGCCCCCGCCGAGGCTGAAGAGCTCCATCATCCAGCAAATGTGCTCGTCTATCCTGAGCTGGCAGCAGAGCAAAAGAGACGGTTCGAGGAATTAAAAAACAAACAAACAAAACAAAACAGGAATTGTTCTCCCTTTCTTTTCTCGCTGGCTTTTTGTTTCTCTCCCTCATCTCCCATTCCCTAGATTTCTCTCATTTCAAGCTATTTCTTTCCTTGAAATGTTTACACTTAATGAAACCCGAGCAGCCTACTGCCTGAAGCCCGATGCCTTTGAACGTTACTCTTAGCCTCAACAGATCAATATCAACCACTTCCCCTGTCCGTCTGTTTGGAACTGCCTAAACTTTGTAATGAATGACTTTTTTTATCTAAACCTCATAAACTCTTGAGTTTTCTGACAAAACCGGCAGCATCTGGGTCCTCCAGTTGTTTTTTTCCTCTGAATGCCCAAAAATAAATCTCATATAGCTCTTAATCTCTCCCCAATAATTGAAGTGTAACACAAATCAAATGCTCACATTCCCATCACGGCAGTCGCTCACAGTGATGCAAGTTGACGGAAATCCAAAGTGCAGCCTGGGTATTGGACGAGGGGCCGAGTTGCATCGCAGCCCAAGACAGACAGCATATTGTATTGGTCAAACAAGTGCTGTGCTCTGGCACTCTGTTGACATCAGAGCCGGTCAACAGGAGCAGAGGAGGTGAATCGGAGGTTGACCGGTGCCTTGCTTCACTGGACTCACTGAGTTTTACAAGGTCTCTGTAAAATAGCCGTGACAAGCTACTAGCGACATGTCCGCCCTCTTGACAGCACCGGGGAACCTGTGAGTCTGTATGCTGAAGCTCAATGGGTAGAGCATAACACTAACAGTTCCTAGAAGGCCCCCGAGGGACTTCAGCTTACTGTATGTATTTGTTGAGGATGAAACTCACCCCAATGTGGAGGAGGCCAGACCACACGCGTGTCCAGCTGCTTCGTGCAGTTCACACGCTGCAATAATAACGCTACCAAAACTGGTTTACAGTTAAAAGGATTTAACCCCACTGATGCAAGCACGATTACAGTTAAACATTGGAGTACATACTCCTATGAAATATTACAATATCAACCCACTTTGGAAAAAACTACCTCTGGTCCCAGGACACAGCGGTCGCTGGGGCCCACACGCTAGAGAGAGGCAGAAAAACACTTTCTAACTCGCCCACATATTCGTTCGCGACTCCTCCCCTTCCGTCTATCTCAATTTCTATTGGCTAACTTCTCTATGCACTTCTGTAAACGCCTGTCTCCATGACTCTCTTTCCCTGAGTTTGTAACACATTCAATGACGGTCAGTTATTGTTTAATCCCTTCTATGATAGTCCTTCAGTATGAAAGTTAAACTTCTGCAACTTGGCAGAAGCTTCATGTCTTTTAGCTACTAATCCTAAAACACTTTATGTTCATCTTAATTATGCATTTCCAAAACCCTTATGTTTATGACTAATTATGAATTATGAATTATTAAACACTTATTATATCTACTAAACACACAGTTCTATGTTCAAATGTCTTACAATTGGCACAGTGACAAAGTACATCAGTGAAAAAGGTAATAAAGTGCAGGTAGAAGAGAAAATGCATGAATAAGGATTAATAACAAGGATTAAAATAGGCAAACTAGAAACGTCAGGGCATAACAAAAATGAAGAAAACATGAATCAAATAGGATTCTTATGTCACCTGAAGCGCACACAATACGATTCACCATTGCTACATTCATACTGGAGAGAAAAAGCAGTATTTCCTGAAAATGTCCAGAGATTGTTGGTGCTTTGTGCATCAAGACTTGTTGAAGAAAATGTAATTATGAAAAAAAATCACGATGCACTTAAGAGTCGAAACGATTCGTCAATTTTGCAGTTCGTCAGTCAACAGAATAACAATGATAAACAGTTTGTTTTATACTCAATCGTAAAGTCCTCTGATAAGCAAAGATCTCAAACGTTCCCTGGTTTGTGGATGTATGTGAAGATGGATCCCATTCATGTTCTATGGAGAGCAGGAGATGCGGCCGAGCGTTGCATGATGGATACAGCTCGGCGAGTTGACTGACTATTCGCCGGATCTGAATAATCACAATTCAACTTTATACAAATGATCTCAATTAATCGCAACGAACGGGGCTTGCTAACTTGCTAACTCAGATCAAACTGTCAGTGTTGATTAAGGATGACTCAACACCCAGCCACCATTTTGAAAACAGTCAAGCAAAAGCCAAGCACCCCCCCGATCGGCCTGAGCAAACCGGGAATAATTACAGCTTCTCGGCTGTGAGGATTTTCTGCTTTTGCTGCACTTTACTTGATAGTATTCAGACACATTTTTGCTTTGGTTGGAAAAATCGAGACGTCAGTTTAGGTTTTAAGAAGTTGGGATGGTCAATCTTCACAATGTGCAGACAGTTGGACAACACAGTGCTGGGTAACTGCCCCCCTTTCATGTGTTTTATTCTCATTTAAATGTTTAATAACTTAATGAGCCACACCACCTTGTTTTGGATCTTTTTTTCGTAATAAAAAGGTGACAGAAATGGAGGAAATGGGGTGGAGACAACATTCGAAACACCTCTCAATATAAAGCAGCGCAGTTCAGCACCACTTTATTATCTCGGTAAAACACCTATTGTATTGTATTGTATAACATTTACAGGTGTACCTGTTAAAATGGCACCAAGTGTATATTTTGTGTAAAAGTTTGTGCTTGAAGTTTAAACGGAATTCAATCAATTGAAATTCTGTAATTATGTCGAGAGAGAGTTCTCTCTTCCAGCGGCCTTGGAGTCCTTTGCGTCTGTATTAAAAAACTAGTTTGCACAGATAGCCACCTGATTCTTCATTCCAGAGCAGACTAACATGACTCATGGTTATTGTCCGACGGTTATTGTCCGACAACAACACTGCATCATGTTCCTCTCCCTCCTTATAACCCTGTCTCCACAGCCGTGGTTTCTGCCTTATCAATGTGTGTTCTTAGCCACTCCATCTCTTTCTAATTAAGATATTTCACTGTGTTCTCCTCGAGCATCTCACAGGAAAAGGTCAAGCTGACAATTCTGCAATTTAAGTCTCGGGAGTGTTCAAAAAAAAGGTCTTGTTCGCAACGACCATCCGGCCCCTGTATTTCCATGTGGTAACAAATGTCAGCAAATGATGACATTACAGGTTTCGGGAAGTGTGAGATGCTGACCCGGTGCCTCGCGCCAACCGGCTCCAACTCCATCTGCGCTCGCTGGCGTAATCACCTCGTGTTTCATCCGAGCTTATAAAACAAAAGGAAACTAATTAACCACCGGTGTCAAGATTTTAATGCTTTCAATTAGTCAACACTTTGGGGAATGTGCATTATTAAGAAAGATAGCGTGTCACTTCCAATCTGTAAATTCCACTTAGTTTGCAGCAGTCAAAACCAAATGTGTCCAACAGTTTTTCTTACAGCCCCAACTAGTACGGACTGTGACTAGTGTTGACTGAGTACACTGTATGAGAGCAGGGCATTCAGTCAGACTGACACCGTCACCCTACACCCACACACTCATCTCCACATGCCGCATCACCAAGGCTGATCCTGTTTTCATGCCAAAAAACAAAAAGGACGGCAGCTGAATATCCAGACAAATCTTTATTTTAGGCAAACATATTTTCTCTGTCTGCAAATTGGTTGTTTTCCTCTTAAGCGTTGCCCAATGCAACTCGCCGAAATTATGCCAACTGCGATTTAAACCGCGAATATTTCACCCTTAAACTTCGTATTACTTTTGGTTTCCCCCAACTTGCTATCAGAACTGAGGGTTGTGATTTAAATACACGTCTGCCAGCTGTTCCTGATTCGTTCCCAGATTGCATCCTTTGTTGTTTGTTTGGCACGTCTCCCTTTTCTGCGATGTTCTGACTCCAGACAGAGACAGTAACCAATCAGTTAGTAGCTTTTCCAGAGGTTGTGGAGGAAGCCAGAGCTGCTTTTCATAAATCCAATCATTTATTGTTACCTTTAAAAACATAGAGTACTCAACTGCAAGTGTAATAACACTCTGCATTCCATACAAGAGTCCACAGTCCTGCTAGCAGCTCGGTGAAGCTGCTGTGCTCATTGTAAGGACAATCATATAAACCAATGAATTGGACACATTCAGATTGTTCCCTTTTGATGACCCGATGAAAAGATGAGGGATCACCAAAAGTTAATAGAAAACATGAATTGCATGCAAATCCACCACACAGTTGTCAACACATTTTCCTCTGAACCACAAATGTTGACCTCGTAGCTGTGCAGAAAGAAAAGTAATGGGATCACCCAAGATATTAAGATCCCAGCTCTGGGGAGCATGAATGGCTATATCACAGTGTTTTCCAATCCATCTTGCAACTGTTAAGATATTGTGATAAATGAAAATGTTGCCTCGGTGATGGAATTAAATGAAAATACAGAGGATCACTAAAGTCAGTCGGATTTGTCATCTGGGGAACATGAACGTCTGTACAAAATGTATCCAAATCCATCAAATAATTGTTCAGCAGTAAACATAACAATAAAACAAACATACAATACAACACAAAGATCACATTGAGTTATTTAAAAGACCAACGGCAGCAGGGAGAAATGAGGTTTGAAGTCTATTGGTCCTGCATCTTGGCCGATTGTATCAGCAGCCAGAAAGCATCTTCAACTCCACAGACAAGATCAGCCGGGATTGACTGGGCCTTCTTCACACCTGGTCGTGGTGACCAATCAACCAACAGTCAATACCAATACTAATTCCACGAGTCTCGATACTCAATTCGATACCATGGTAAAAAAAACAACAAACACACACTTTGAGCTGGTGTTAGGAAGTTAAACAGGACAGAATTTCTCCATTTATATTGATAAACACCCTTTATGAACAAAGAGAGTCAGTTGGCCTCTGAGATCTGGGAATAGCCGGAGTATAGAGGATGCGATTGAGCCTTAATATCGATTGTCATGAAATATGTTCGCATATATCTGGTCTTAAAGGCTATAGGCCCCAGTTAGGACCCACACCTGGTGTACTTCTAACCAGTCCCCCCCCCCTTCTCTCTCACTGTGGCTTGTTTGAGCTTTACACTGCAGACAAGAGAGGTCAGATGAGGGCTCTGCCTCCCCCGCCCCCCAGCATGTCTACTTCAACTCGTATTCATGGTGAGGCGTGCCAACCTTCTGTGTCACGTAGGGATATTAAAGGTCGAGGTGCTGCTCCGACAACCTCACCGCCCATCCCAAAACCCTCCTGCCCCACCTACTTCTGCCTCCTCAACTAAAATGCCCTGAGGGAATAGAGGAAGGGCAGAGGAGACAGTGAGCGAGTGTGTGTGTGTGTGTGCGCAGATGATATGGTGAATGTGAGTGCATGTGTGAGACATATTCCCCGCCTGAGCCTGTGTGTAAGAACTTGTGTTTGTGTCTCCAAAGTGCTGACATGTTAGCATGCGAGCGGGAGACATGGCATGTCAGACTCAAGTAAAAACCGTCGAGAGATTTAAAAGCAGGCTGCCGCCGAAGAAGGTGTGCAGCTGCGTGTGAATGATAGAACGCTTGTGTCGCTCATCGTCTTTCTGCTCACGGCCGCGGTTAATTATTCACCGGGGTTGTGCTGCAGAGATGAACTAAGGGGCTCTGGGATAAAGGCACTGGAGGAGGAAGATGAAATTATAAAATCCTAATGACGGAACTCTGGCTGAATGGTAATTTCTTAAATTGATTTTGAAAGGGTGCCCAGACAGAACCTGCATGGAGAGACATTGAGATGGGGATAGGGAGAGGATTCCTCTCTACTCTCTCGCTCTCTCTCTTGACATGTTCAAGCCCTTTTTCACCTCTGGCCTCCGTCCTTCTTATCCCACACTTAAGCTTCATCGCCACGCATCTGTCCTTTTGTTTCAATACTCTTCTACTTAACCTCGACTCCTCACCTTCATCTGCTCGTGTTTTCTGTTCACATGCCTCTGCAATGTGCTTATCTCATGAATCTAATTAAGCATACAGGTGATACAACTTCAATTCTCAATCTTTGTTCAGGTTATAGGAACTGAAAATGTAATCAATGGAAATAAGTGCAGAAAATGAGCATGCGTTATAAGGAAATGGAGGTTGACGTCTGATGGCCGATGGATGAAAACAGAGGACGAAACTGTGGTGAGATTTTTATGATTAAAATATTTACTGAAGCAGTGTAAAAATACTTTGTGACAAGTAAAACCTATTCATTCAAAAGGTTCTCAGTAAAAGTAAAAAAAAGTATTCGCATTCAAATACACTGTGCAGAATGGCATGGTTAGGTCTAGATCACTGGATGCATTAATGTGTTCATCACTTTAATGCTGCAACTTGTAAAGGTGAAGCTAATTTAAAACTACTTTATATAATTAGGCTATATAATAACACATAATAGTGTGATTATAACTTTGTAAGGAGAATCTGAACCCACAAAGTAGCCGCACTATTAATATCCTTAAGTAAACGTAATGAATTTAAAAGTGCAATATTTCCCTCTGAGATGTAGTTGTAGTTGAGTCCACCAATGCTAGAGGACAAAATAGTTGCCAATAGAACCAGATTGATGCATTTTAAAAAAATCCACTAGTCTCCCAAAATCCTGAAGGGAAACACTATTGAATGGCAGAGTGCAGAGAAGTCCATCATGTACTGTATTATAAGTAGAATACCATTGTTTTTTTTTTTTAGATGAATGAATTCATTCATGTGGCTCAGTGGATAGAGCAGAGGATCGGAAGATCAGCAGTTTGATTCCCACTACCTCCAGTCTGCATGTTGAAGTGTCCTTCGACGAGATTCTGAACCGAAAATTGCTTCCGAAGACTGTGCCATCGGTGCGTGAATGAATATTTAGATTAAAGCCTGATGGGCATGTTGGCACCTTGTATGGCAGCCTCTGCCATCAGTGTATGAATGTGTGTGTGAATACGGGAATGTTGACACGTAACGTGCTTCGAGTGGTCGGAAAACTAGAAAGGCGCTTTATAAATGCAAGTGTATACTCCCCCACACCTTTTCTATTGGGGTTGGTAGATGCAGTACATCACGCACTATTGATAAATAGCTGCTTTATTGTAAATAATTACATTTATGAAGAGCCAGGTTAGCTGTTGCCCTTGCCCCCAGTCTGTATGCTTAGCCAAGATAACCACATCCATTGAGCAAAAAGCACTTTACCTCCAACTGCTCCAGTGGAGGAGCTTAGCGAATCTATGGATGGATCAGAAGAAGACATGTTCTCTTACACTCCACTTTGACACAACCTGCACAAGCACAGTGCATTCAAACTTCAGCACCAAGCAGAGGCATACAAACACACACCTCTTTCATCCCCCCCCTCCCAAATCTCCCCTCTGTCTTCTCCCTTTAGCGTTTCTCCCCGTCGATCTCAGTTTGTCGTCCTCTGTGACCACCGCGCCATCACCGGCCAGTCCCGTCGCCCCGTTATCCACGCGACGGGCCGCAGAGGAGAGCGAAAGGCACAGTGATTGACGGAGATAAGGCCTCTAATTAGAAGCAGTGATTGGGGGCTCTGGAGGGGGCTTAGCTTCCTGGCAGGCGGAGAGAGAGAGAGAGGAGACAGAGACGTATCCAGGGCGCCCAACCCCTCTGCAATTAGACACACATCTGCTATCAGCGATCAGCTCAGTGTCCCTGGAACGGGGAGACATTCTACAGCACGTTGCCCGTCAATGTCATTCATTGTGCCTTTTCCCTTCCCTTGTACAACCCGCCGCCACCCCACCCAGTGGATTGGGGGGGGGGGGGGGGGGGGGGATGCTGACACAGGCGCACATACAGTGCGAGTGAGCACGCATGTAGGACAGAGAGGCAAAATACACAGGCATGCAAATAGTCTATAGTGCACACACACACGTGTTCAATCATGGCCGAATGCACTCATCTCGTTAGCTGTCGTAAATGGTGCATGTGTAAATTAATGCACACGTGCAGATGTCACCAGAGGATGTGTTTAAGTTTATGGGATGAATGCATTGAGGCGAGAACAGACACACCCTCCTCCTACTGTATACGCAGACCTTGAACACATCATTAGCATGCACGAGCCTGACTCGGTACTCTTACTCCAGGCTTTGAATTTTCAGTGTGACAATTCAGGCTGCAGAGATTTTACAGCCCGGGCAAAATGTCACATCATCTCTGCACCAAGTTTTATGACTCTAATCTGGGTGGAAGACACAGGCGCAGCAGCCACTAGCATGTTCAAAATGGAATAATAGTACATTACGGCACACATCACGGGAGCTTTTTGCAGCTGCAGTGTGTTGTCGGATCGAGCTAATTTATGAGCAGATATGTCTACAGCCTAATTCCAAATATGAGGGAGCCGTCAATTGAATAATCTACACCGAAGGAGCGGAAGGCTAAGGGATATTTAATGTGATGAATAGGCCAGAGCCATACGTCTTGTGCTTTCTGCTAAGGCCTTAAATCTACAGTCCTCGGTTGAGAAAGTGCATGGAATAAGTCCATGTTGGTCCAAGGCTTTTAGAAAGAGAGAAAAGCCAGAAAGTCCAGTAGTGAGACACAGGGGGCCAGTCACACATAGTCTCCGACTAAAGAGATTTCTCAACAGACATCCGCTGAAAAGGCCAATTAGTCTCGGACCAGTGTGAAGGTTTTAAGTTTTATTTCATGCATTCAGTGTCTGTGAGATGGGGTTTGAGGAATGTGCTGGAGTGGGGGTGGTGTGAAAGTGGCAGGGAGAGGTGTGGAGTTTAGGACAATGGGGCATAGGCCCAGGTGGGGCTTGTTGGACTTCAGCCAATCAGTGAGCTGATCGATGAGCTGAGGAATGCAACTTTGAGGGGACAAAGGGTTTGAAACTCTGGGGGGGGGGGGGGGGGGTTTCAGATCTTCTGCTGGCCACCGAGGAGGCAGACCAGCCTTCTGGGTGGCTCGGATTGGATCTCACATTTGATTTTATATATAAGTTTGTTTTGTTAATAATTGTGTGAGTCGGTTTGTAACTGTTTGTATCTGTTTTTATGCTTCTTGGATAATAAATCCATTTGATTTGTACTTTAACCTGCTGTTGTGTTTTGGAGGCTCTGTTAAACACGCCATGGTGGTCAGCTCCTCGGTGGCCTTTGTGCATTGCCGTTTCAGGTCATTAAAAAAAAAGAAAAAAAGAATTGGATGTTGCGGAGGTTCAATTTTGATCTTCCTCCCTTGCTTTGTACACCTGGACATTGAATGAATGGACCTTGAGCGACTGCTCGGCAGAATAGAGAGCGGGAGAATGTTGTTCGCTCTGTGTGGGGTGAGGAGGGCAGAGTTGTATCCTCTTAGCGCAGGTCAAACAGACTGTGGCAGAAGGGACCAATCAACAAAGACATGGAGGCAGAGACGGAAGGATGGAGGGGGGGGGATCTGTGAGCTCACTCAAGGAGAGAAATGAGAGAATTGGAGCATTAACCCCTCGTGGACACACAACATTTATGACCAGACAGAGATAGGAAAAAAAAATAAAGAGAAGGAAGGAAAAATGTTTGTGTATTTTTTGTTTTTGTCACTCACATTACACTTTGCAGCTTTAGAGTTAGGCAGCAACCTTTCTTTCGCACTTCAGGCAAAATCTTTTCTCTCCAACTCTGTCCTGACACATGAGTCATCTTAGTCCAGGCGAGGGATAACACCACCACCGCGCATCCAAACCAACCATCTGGGAACGTACAAATACAGCTCGCAATTAATGCAAGCAGACTTTTTTTTTTATACCCGTTTGAATTTTCATAAGCAGCCAAAACACAATATAACTTTTCAAAACTGTGAAGTATAATACTGGCGGTATTTGTCAACAAGGTAAATACTTCCAACCCTATTGCAAAACAAGAAAGAAACATTTGTAATCATTCAGCCCCTTGAAGACGACATAATGAATACATGTGTTACATGTTCTAAACATAATTATGTCTATTCAGCCAATTGTAAATGATAGTGTATGCAGCAGGCTGCTATATGGACACTCAGCCTTGGAATTCAAATGCTGTTCTGCCGCATGTCAACTGAATATAGCAGCTGTGTGAATGTCTCATTATTATGATTGGAAAACTGGCATGTTCTGCTGTTAGTGGGCTACTTTTGGGCGGCCTCTTTCTGACTCCTACTCTTCCTCTCTTGTCAACATGCATTTCACGTTTTCATCTTTTGCCGATAAGTCCAATCGTTGCTTGTGTTATGCCGAGGCACTGGAGTCTCATGAAATCTGAGATTCTGTGAGGCAGAGTGAAGGCTCGAGTATTTATGAATGGCTTTAAACAGCGGGGGGAGAGATGAACTCCTGGATTTTCCCTGCTCGCATTTCTTCGCCTGCTCTCCCCTCCTCGCTTTTCTCTCAGCTGTTCAGCCCCCAAGTCCGCGTTTGGCATCCCATTGTGTGCGACGTTCAGCCTCAGTGTGAACAATCAGCAGATGGGTAAAGTTTGTGGTTCGTGTGCGTTTCTGCCTGTGTATGACGGAAGAGAGGGGGTGTTGTAGAGCTAAAGAGCAGGGAATAATTTATGACCACCGTGCCCTATAATTAGCAAAAAATTAATTGCATGTCATGTAGGAGGCAGTTAAATAGGGCTCCTCCTCTGTCAAAGGACATTATAAACCCCAAAAAAGAACTAAGTAGAAAGTGTGTTTCCACCGACTCCCTCTCTGAGCTGAAGGACAGGATTGCTGAAATAGGAGCCCATAGCCTGGATCATTTGGTGAGACCAAACCGCCAATCATTTTTTGATGAATTGCTAATTCTCAATTAATATTTGACTTTTAATCTGTTCATAAAGGCCTCGGCGGAGCCCGAAGGCAGAATCACATTTGAAAACAAAGACATTCGAAAAAAAAAAAAAAAAAAAAAAAGACAGCAAAGTGCATCTTTAATTCTTCCTTTATACACTCTGCTGCCTCTGAAGGGGCAGGCTAGCCTGAGGTACGTTAGTGTGCGCGTGCTAAACAACAAAGCACTTCCACAGACGGAGGCTGTTCTCATTCAAACAAGCGGTTTTACTGAATGATCAAATTGACTTTTTAGCGCTCAACGACCCCTCGAGATTCTTCTGAGACCTCGAGTAGGAATTGGACGGTTTTTTGCACTGTTCAAACATGCGACACATGAACCATTAGATGTAACATAAGATACAATTCAAACATACTTGACAAAACACAAAGCAGAGGCAAACAGGAAAAGGGGCAACAGCGGGAACGTACCAAGAATGTGCATATACCCCGGGCCGAACAGAGCACAGCAGATCAGGTAACGAGACAAGGGACACACAGGGTTTAAATACACTGGAAGGTGCAGGTGCAGGTGCAGGTGATGAGACACAGCAGGGTTCAATTAAGGGCGGGGCAGACAATCACAGAGGCGGGAAACAGACATGGGCAGGAAGTGAAGTGCACACAGGACACAAGAGGCAGGGAAAGTCAAAATAAAACGGAAGAACACCCAAACCTGTGACAATTATAGTTGATTTAAAATATTCCAACTTCCGATATAAATATCGTTAATATCCATTAAGAAAGCATAAAATACAACATCCAATCAGCACATCTCTTCAAAGACAATCAGATCCGGTTTGTGTCGAACTACTACTGTCACTCATGATAGTTATCCGCCAGTTATGCCTTCTTTTGTTTGCATCCTGCATGTTACATCCTTTTGGCTGGCATATCTGGAATGTGGCTGTTTTTCGACAGCTCTTCCTGCAAATTGTCATTCTTTTGTTTTGAGATTCACCCACTCAAGGCAACTTAAAAACGTGTCGAACTTGCAACTGAAAGGGGTATGCTGTTTGTTGATGTACCACATGCAACACTCCATATAAGCTTGTATCTATGATACATAATAAACACTCCATATCCAAGCTTTTATAAAGAGAAGGCCAATTCAATGCTTTAGAAACAGGTGGTCTGAAAAATCTTCATTTGAGTTTATATTTTGCCAGGCAAATCAAATTGTTTACATGAAATGCAAGCTTTGTTTCCTCATAATGCATGTGATACTTGACTTTTTACTGTACAGGGCTTGTACAAAGGCAATAAAGTAAGCCATGAATATGAGATATGAGTTTATAGATAATTACAATTCTTCCACGGCAGTGTGGAGGTTGGTTTATGGCTTTTTGCTGGTTACACCTACAGTCTCAATACCTATGGGTTACACTCGTTGTCTTTTTGATTCCTCACAGTTCATTTTGTTTGTACACCCTCTGGCGTTTTGGAAAATAATGCAGCGCATATTAACGCCTCCGCCTGCGGAGTCTCGCGCTACAAACAAAGCTTAAGTGTCCGATTATTAACATTTTTTTATATTCCCCTCGTTAACACACATCTCTGCATATCACACATCAAACAACTATTTCTTTTGAATTTTTGTGCAGCTGAGGAGTCTTTCAGCTGGCTAGCAGTAAAATAACAGTAACTTGACAGTAATGTAAACTAGGAGGTAGATGTATTCATGATTTAGATAAATAGCCTGTTGAATGCTCTCTGTGCAAACTGTGTCAAGAGTGGTGGAAGTGTAGGTAAACTACAGTTAATGATTATTTGACCATAAACTTTACGGTGTAATAAGCGACACATAAGTACTGCAGTGTGTTATTCCAGCCCCTTGATGCTCATAATCAAGCAACATATTCCGATAAAATGTTGACAACTGACATGTAACATACATCTTAAAAACAGGCTGCATTTCACCGTTAAAGTGTCCGCAGTCACATAATTAATACCTCAGATTTGCATTGCTTCTCCTAATGGCTCCTCTCCATTGCTGTTTGTAAATGACTGCATGGCATTGTTCGAAGAGCACGACATAGCAGAGGTTTATTAGTGTGCCCCATCTGCTTGGGGGCCTCTTTAGAGCTGTTTACATCAGACAACCTGGTGTTCACGTCATTTGAAGACGCGTGGCTTCAGATCTTCCAAATTGATAAGAAGAGGCCTGCATTAATAACACCAGAATAATGCTATTATCTTAAAGTGGATGTCAATGATGCTTGGTGTAATTGACAGAGCCCACTGGGTACACAGGTCTGAGGAGCACACTGGTTCTTGCGCACAACGGTACAGATTGTTATATTAATTAATTGCCCTACGGTAATGAATTCACGGTGCACGTAAATTATTTTATTGATTCTATAAAGTGGCACATTCCATAATCACCCATGTGACATGATTATCTTCTTTAATGTGCACATAATGTAATAAGTGACCTATAATTGAAAAAAAAGATCAATATCTTATAACACTGGCACCCTGAACGTGCTAAATACGAGACTGGGAGCATTTTGAGTCTCGTTTCTCAACATGGCGACGGCTCAGCTGGCGGCTCGCGGCAAACTGTGCTAACAGCGCAAACTACGACAAAAGTGCTGACAGAGCGAAAAGTGTTTACTTGAGAGGCTACCGAAGGGGGGTTTAAATACAGCTTCCTTTAAAGGCTCCGCACTCCCACACAGGTGTTTTTTTAAAGTTACTCCGGTAATTAGACCTCTACTCGGGTTGATGTTGGGTGGAGTGTGGATATATCACTTCAAGTCACGGGACTATTTCCCTTTACCCCCTGTACGACGCACTCTCAAGAGTTGACTCCAGTGAGCAGTGAATTCAGATTTAAAATGCGTAGTAACCATCATCACTTCATGTCGTCGCTCCAGTAGCGAGTGCTGCATCACTGTCATTTTTGCATCTATAAAATGTGACGCATTTTATTTTGGGAGCGTTTCTTTGTCCTGTTGTGGGAGGTTTTGAGTTCACTATATGTCGCATAAATGTCCCACTTAGAACGTGGACATCCAAATAACGGTAGTGTACAGGAAATATAGTGCACTGTCGTGAATAGGAAGTGATTTATGACACAACCCTTATTATAATAAACTGTACATGTTGTCCCTCCCTCACAGCAGCTGCAACAACACTGGAGATGTCAATCACACAGTTTCCACTTGCCCACACAGTCTTGAGAAGAGGTCGAGCAGGCAACATGAGTGAGAACACCTGTGTGGGTGTTAGTAAGGCTTTAAGCCTTACTAACCCATATGTCATGTTTGCACGTGCCCTATAGATCAGTGTTGGGCAGTAACGCTGTGCTTCTCAATATGTAAAATTAATGTAACCACTTTTTTTTCATGTTAATTTACAAATTATATTACAGATTCAAACCCCAGCCACTGCAGCAAGGACTCACACACAGTGGACTTTAGGAGTGCAGTCTCTGTGCGGTCATTAGGGAGGAATCAGTATTTCAATACATTTTCCAAGTAACTCGCCCAACACTGCGATAACTGCGTGTGTGAGAGCAGAACGGCTACTGCCTCACACTTGCATCATACAGACAAATCAACATGAATCAGCCATCAAAACCGCAGATTCACAACAACATGCCAAAAGCTACCAAAGTCTGTTCACCATGGCACGGCCCATGAATGCTTGTAAAACCTTAGTACAACACTCATTCTAAGGCCTGAGGGAAACGACTGGTCGTATGGAGAACATCAGCCATGGCCACTTAACAACATTTGTAAAATTACCACAGTTGTACAATTATTTCTGTTTTAGTTCCACTGAGTAAATGTAAATTGCATGACATTTGTCTTTTAGAGTTGCACAGCACTTCTGAACTTGAGGATCACAGCCAAACACACCTCAGTGGAAGCACTTGCCAGGAAATTTGACACTCCTCAGCGAGGCGAAACAATTGTTTAAACCTGAGAATAATATCGTTTTCCATTTCATTATCATACAAAGCAGGCGTCGCCTTCAGCAAACACCCTGCCTGTGTGAGACACATTCAAAGTTTTGCAAACATTTAGTCAAACACCTGCTTTCACTTCACAGATGTAAAATGCATGTCATCCTCTCTCTCTCTCTCTCTCTCTCTCTCTCTCGCTTTCTCGCTCTCTCTCCTGCCTTTCCTATCTGCCTCTCTTATAATCAAACACAGTAGAAATGCCCCAAACACCTCAACTTAAGGTAAATGATCTTGCCATCAGTCTTTAAAACCTATCATCCTTAAAATGGGAAACATTTCTCTCACCATCATTCGATTTTCTACACTTGCTTCATGGAAAATAAGTTTTTTATATGACTGAACGCAAGACTGAATAACTTGTTGAAAGGGATTTTTTATTTTTTTTTTTTGCTTCTTTCTGCCTGGTTTTCACTCCCATCCCTGAGTCCCTGACTGGTTACCGGTATATTTAAATCAGTTTCCTCTGCAAAGCTATCCGTTTTAACTCCCAGCTCATTAGCAGCACTTCAAAGTCTCCCTGTATCGCATCTCTTTTGCCTTTTATTCAATCATGTGGAGCAGCAAACCCTTGCTCTCTTGCATACTTCCCTCTCTCCCTCTCTCTCCATCTCATCTCCTTCCTCTGTTTACTTTCGCCATCTGAGGACAGTCATGAAGGTGACTGATGTCACCCTTTTACCTGCCAGTGCACCCATATGCTTTCTGGCAAACTGGCTGGAGCAGCGGAGTGAGTGGGTGTTTAATGGAGACGGAAGACAAAGTGAGCTTTAATGGTTATAGGCTAAACACCACCTGATAGAACCATAGAGGATTCTTTTGTGCAACTCTGCATTTTCAGCCACTGTTTGCTGCAGTAAAGCCAATACGGAGATGATAACACTGAAAGGACCTGTGAGGTTTTGATGTCTTTGGGAAGTAATTTTACCCTCAAGTGGAATGGAAAGCAAACAGAAAAGGAAGCGTGACTGGAATGAGGTATGGATGCCTCCTCCCTCAGGGTGGGCCAGATTAGAAATGGCGACAGTGAACACAGGAGGAGGAATTGCAAAGCATGGCAAAAAGAGGAGGGGAGAAAGGAAGACTGGGCAGGGAGGGGGAGGGGGGGCGGTTATTGACACAAAGATCAAATAGATCTCCCTGTAATACCGCTGGATAAAAATCACTTCTGTCCCTGGGTGATCACACACATCCAAAATATCATTAGAGAA
This sequence comes from Melanostigma gelatinosum, assembly GCF_949748355.1. Classification (NCBI taxonomy): domain Eukaryota; kingdom Metazoa; phylum Chordata; class Actinopteri; order Perciformes; family Zoarcidae; genus Melanostigma; species Melanostigma gelatinosum. The sequence continues at coordinate 11,265,494 of NC_136652.1, read as the reverse complement.
ATTAATATGAGAGCTGGGATTGCATGGGTGAATCGATATGCTTGTTAAACTCTTGCATGGGTGAATTAAAAGCTAGAGGAGTGCGTAATAGTGTTACAGCTTCAAGGCCATGCCAGAGATATTTGTCTGTGTGTGTGTGTGTGTGTGTGTGTGTGTGTGTGTGTGTGTGTGTGTGTGTGTGTGTGTGTGTGTGTGTGTGTGTGTGTGTGTGTGCGTGCGTGTGTGTAAAGATGAGGGTAATGGTAATCACTGCGGCACTTTATGCTCTTTTGTGGCCAACAATTTGAAAAATTTAAAGTGGCGTCTAAAAATCACTTGAAGGGCTAATCCAATTATCAGTGTGAGGGGTAGTTACAGTGTGGGCTTGAAGGTGTGTTTTATTTCCAACAGAAGGGATTAAAAGGAAGCCAGACTTAATTATTCAGTCAATTCCTAATTGTTGTTACTCGAGTTTAAGTCACAAAACCAAAAGGCAGAAACAATGCAGCTGGGATTTATATGTGTGGAACTTTTTTATGTCGAGAAAAGTGACTGAATATTTATAAAAGAAAGTGTATTTGATAAACACAGACAAACTCATTTAATATGCTGAGTCACTTCATCCAAATGGAGTAACTTCACTGGCTTTTTTTCCACTCCCACCAGTCACCTTCACCTTGTTTGCTGCCTCAGCAGGCAGATGTTGTGAGCAACAAACAGAGAAAGCTCCAACATACCCAATGTACGCTACTTGTGCAACGCAAAATAGCACACAGACACATTGAGCAGTTTGCTGGTGACCATAGTGGAGGTCGACTCGAGCAATTCGTCGAAGTAGACTACGTGTTAAAAAATACCTGGAATCGCATAAAGTGCATTGGCGTGTCACAAGAAGTGTCAAAGCGAGTCCCCTGGAGAACAAGCTGAAGCTAAAAAGATATTTCCCACAATCCTCTAGTCTAAAGTGTGGTAGTATTTTAGACAGCGACCCAACAAGGGTGCTCTGTAAACTCTGCAGATTGGAAATGGATTTTCCCAGCAATACTGCACTTGCACCTTCCTTTGTCAAGACGGCGGATGCTCCAATCCGACTTTGGGCTTTCAGTTGATACCAGCTGCCGATCCAATACCAGTGTTAAGTAATAACCTGTGAGCCTCACTGTGTGGAGGAGACTGGGATCCTTCTTTCATGTGTACACCATGCGTCATCCACCTTTGTTATTCAGACGTTTCATATTTTCTGTTTACTTTAACGGCCGTGAAAGAGTGAGAAAATGGCTTAGACTAACGTTAAAGACTTTTGTTATCAGCTGCTTTTTTATTTCCCTTATCTCACACTGGTGCAAAAACATATTTGCGTGTGATTATCTTAACTGCATTTGACTCCCGTAGTGAAACCATTTTAAAAGTAAAATTAAAGATTTTTCAGATCAAGGAAAGGGTTGCTGTGACATAAGAGATTAAATGAATCCATGTACCACATCAATCCTTGTGAATTAGAGGTAATATAATATAAAAATGTTAATCAGACAAGTTTTTGATATTTATTTCGGGTATATTATATGTTAAATGAGAGCGATTAAAGGTCTTACATTCTTAAGGTGGCCAGAAACAAAATAGCATCAATTTTAAATGAATGCTAATGTTGCTCACTGTCTGCTGGATGTGGGAAACACTTTTGTCATATCAACTCTATGAGGTCATAATATATCAAGCTCTAAGCAGCTTCAAATATATAATTAAAACTACTAATGCTCAGAAGATTTTTTTTTTAAATACAATAACTATTTTCAGATTTTTGTTTTGTTTTATGCAAATAACCACTAAAGATGAGAATGAAGTAAAAAAAAATAACAGTTTACATCGACTTTGGGATGATTAAAAATCTTTTTCAGGACAGTTCCAGAAAAAAAGTTAGACTGGAGCCTTGCTGCCATTTATAGTTTAATAATAATCATTGTTGAAATTGTTGTATTTCTAGTTTTATTCTTTTTTTTCATGGCTAACTTCTTTTTTTTTGGCCCTTTATGTTTGTTTCATAATAACTTCAAGTTTTGATTCATGCTTTCAACTGATGACTCATCTTTGCAGACACAGTGCTGTACAGAGGAGCCGAGGTGAAACCACTCTCAGATTGAGTGAAAACATATTCAAAGTCGCATTGACAGTTGTAATAACACAAATCACCCAAAATCCAGCCCTGGAGTAGAAGTCAGATAAAATCGAATGGGGACGATAGTTTTTATTGTTTACGTTTCAAGGGAGGCTCAGTGAATTAAGTGAAAAAATATCACATTTTGTGTCAAAAGAAGATCAGATAGAATAGCCTAAATGTGTGTGATTTGGTTAAAGAGATAGTTCAGAGATACCGTTTGTGGAATGTTACTGTCCCACTTCCCCAGAGTCGGAAACTAATACATGCCTTAGGACAGACCTTTTTCCATGTATTTGTTGTATATGTCACAGTAATATTAGGCTATCTTGGCATTTGTGTCTATGGGATCAAATACCAATCACTATCCCATAGGCATCCAGGCACTGAGCAAAACTAAACTAAGGGGGTTGAGGGGGCATCTTTTAACCAAGTTCTCTCTGAGGTTCGGCCCACAGTCTCAGACTTTGAGAACCAATGAGAAGCGTAACATGGTGGAAGCCAGGGTTCAATGAGAGATTGCATTGAGTTACAGAAGCTACTGGTGGAGTGGTAAGGGGCTCTCAGTGGTGTCAGGACTCTCTGTACAGTACAGTAACTCAATCTATTAACTTGATGATATCAGCCTTTTCCAAACTGCCTGTTGCGCAAAAAAAATGCAAACGATACGCTTTTTAAATTCACCATCTGGACAATTTTCTCTTGTCTGTTAAGTCCCTCTCTATCGCTGAATGAGGAAGCACAATGGTGACTGAGCCTATGGCGCACTGATAAAAGCCTTTGAATTTGCAGTGTTACGAACGAGGTGTCTGTGGCGACATTCCCGGGACAAAAGCGGCGCTCTCTGGGAAGTGAGATCCAAAAACACACCTGCAATTAACGCTCATCGTTTAGGAGAGCGAAACAGAGATCTTCCAGATGTTAACTTCAAACGAAAAAAGGTTCAACTTTTCACAGCCGTAGCCACATCAACAGCATCCTCTCTGGACAGTACTTCAAGGGTGGCTCGTCTCTTGTGTATGCGTTGGGCCACTACTAATCTAGATACTAAACTAAATACAGACAGACTCCTGCAACGAGTCCTTCTACTGCATCTGGTGCTATATCAATGTAAAAGTAGAAATCAAGTCAGTGACTAACTGCCGGGCTGGGATGTCAGAGGGCCGCTCTTCACATTGAAGATGACTCACTGTGTCATGGTGCCTTTGATCCTCTCCCCAGCTTTGTGAATAAAGAATACACTTTGATTGACGCTGCGCGCATTATGGCCGTTTGAGAGTTGGCAGGGGAGAAAAAGACACTGTCTGTCATGTTGAAAGGCCCCCGTCTCTGCCGCTGAGGACACAAGTTGCAGGAAAGCGCTCTGGAGCTGCTTTCTATAACTAACCCTATACAATGGCCATTATAGGAGCCCACCCTGCACAGCAGCTATCCATCCTTTGTCATGTGCAGCGCGTTTGATTTCGGCAGCGTTTGATCAACACCCACGGCTATTTAAAAGCACCGACAGCCCGAATACAGATTGGGTTAGTTACAGTTATGTGCTGAAACGAACCTTCAGTGCTTATCACACACACACACACACACACACAATGTGACATGGCAAAGTAGAGCGAGGATCAGCCTTAACCAACAATAATAGGTGCTAAAATGAGCTTAACCAATGCTACAAAACACGGCCCTCTTCTTGGTTTCAGATCCCCGTCAGCATTCTAACCCAGTGCAACCTCGTGAGCAATTACGCAGCGATAACAAGAAAACAAGAGAACGGGAATCTAAGAGCAGCATGTAACACACAGCCTGCGCGTTGTGTTTCGACTAATTGAGGGGTGTGTACAAAATAGGTGACCTGCCAAAAAATATTGCATAATAATAATGCATCACAGGCAAGGCTAAGCCCTGTTAGGGCAGCTGACGTTGGTGGTTTTAACATGTTAAGGAAATGTGCTGAGCGCCTGGGAGATGTCACACGCATTGGTCGGTGCAGCCGGGAGGGGATCAAGCTGACATCTTCAAAACACAGCCAGGTTGGTGATCGTAGACATGTGTTAACATGTATTCCAGGATTTGGGGATGTGATACCGTGCTGTGTTGTAATCCGTACAAGATGTACGAGATCAGTGTGTGGCTGTAGAACGTTATCGGGACGTGAAAGATGGGATAAAGACATGACCTGCAGATCGCACTCCTGTAATTAACCTTAAAGGCAAGGAAATTGTGTGTGTGTGTGTGTGTGTGTCAGAGCTTTCACACATGTGAGTGCATGTGTGTGTACACCGTTTCTGTATGTATACAAGCGTTTGCTCAGCCGAGCTGTGCTGAGCTGCACTCTGTGTGTTGGGTGAATTCAAAGCAATCTGCCAGCTATCCCAACAGCTAGCCGAGTGCCGACTGTAACACAAAGGACGGCGCAGAACAAATGCCGAGATGATGAAGATGGCTCGCAGCCAAGACGACATATGGGTCTCGTTCTGGTCCCTAATGAAGACAACCTGACATAAATATCGAACAAAACGGACCACTCTGGAGGCCTGCGCCGTCTCTCCTCAGCGTTGCCGACATTGACTCAAACATTTGATCATCCTCGGGGGTGTTGAGGCATTAGAAAGTGAGAGCAGAAGCGTGGAGCGAAAGCTGAGTTCGGGAGGTAATGAGATACATTTAATGCAGAACAGCAGCGGCTTCCCAAAAGCACTAGAATCCCAGTCTTCTTTGAAGCCGACAGGTAAAAGAGCATACCGTCCACATGTTGCAGGATGAAAAAGCCTGTGCCGCTGTAAACAAGTGCGAGCTCGCAGCCCTCGCAAGGTGTATGAAGTGTCAGAACACCTCAGGATTAAAAGAAAGGCTCCTTGAAGCTTGTAAGACTTTACTATCCTTAAGCTCTGAGCCCGAGTCAAAAAAGACAAACATCAAGAGCAAGAACACGGGCAATTAAGATAAGTCAGTGCTTGAAAGGAAACAGTTTTCGTGCAAAAGCAGCACTTTAACAACCTATACGCGTTTGATTGATTTTCTTTTCCACATTGTAGAGAATGAAAGGATTCTGTGCCAAAATACTGTTCTTCCTGTTGTTCTTGTTCTTTGACCCAAACAGACCTTTTGTAGGTTTTTGTTTTTTAAAACAACTGTAAAAACAACCCTCTCCGCTCCAGCCTTCGTCCTTGTTGCGATCCATGTGATAGCCTGGGGCCAGTACGGGAGGCTAACAGTTAATGCAACTGCCTGACAAGGAAACTCGGGCTGCTCGGAGAGATAACGGCCTTGACCTCAGCTATACAGCAATAGCCTTCCCCCTGCAAAGACATGTTGCGCTGCCGGTTCACAGCCCTCCATGTTGCCGTTTTAATGGTACACCATAAAGGAATATGCTGCAACAGAAGCTGGGGGGGGGGGGGGGGGACTCAAGGAAAGATGTGAAATGATCGACGTCACAGCTGTCAAGTCACAAATCAATGGCAATTTCTTTTCTTTCTTTTTTTCCTCCTATTTCTACGAGGCTAATCTTCAGCCTGGATTCATACATTTCAAATGCAGAGCACTTCTGTCGTCATGTCACACAGACAAAGGCCCTGTTCAATATGACAGAAAGGATTAGTGAACGTCTGTTACTGCCAAACTTCATCAGGCTCTTGTTTCGTGGGGCGCCCATTTAGCGCCAAATCATGCCGATGACATCTTGGGATCAATGTTTCGCAACATGTAGTCGTAATTCCTGGGAGGCTCAAACCATCCAATTTAGCACTCATATTATCACGCCGGCTGTAATCCGTTAATTAAGGAAACAATCTCAACGTCTTTTTTTAATGTAATTAATGGTATTTAAATAATGATGTGATGTACTGTATACGTGGGATCAGCCTTCCTCATAGCATGTTAATGATCCACAGCATTCGGCTAATCAGTCAATTAATCACCATCCTATGAATTTAATCTCTTACTAAGGCACTGTTGTACATAATGGGTTTTAAACATTCAAATCCATGCTCGGATTACAAATGAGGCTCGTGTCATGCTCTTCTTAATCTGGGTTTCCATTGACAGCCTTTGATTTGTGACGTTGTTCGCTGTAGCATGTTATTTTTGTTCTTCAACGCACATGGTTATGTCACAATGACACAGCACAATGCATCCATTCCAGCTCTGTGCTTTTTGTTTCCTGTGTATTCTTTCTGGGGGTACATACAGCTCGTGCTCTTCGAGGCTGGTGTTTTCTGATGAAAAAAATAACCTCGCCGCAATCTCTGGATCTCATTCAGAAACCACAAAAGCCCATTTTGCTTCGGTGATTCAGCCCAGCTGAAAACAAACTCATGTTTATTCATCACATGCTTACAACTCTCATATCAAGAGCTCGGTTCGTCAAAATGAGAGTGAAATAGAAGCCTTTGGTTTAAAAATGTAAACTCAGTGGGGGGGGGGGGGGGGGGGGGGGACCACTTGTAATGCATTTCTGGATTCACTTTTGAAAATGGATCCAATCAATATCACTAAAAGGTTAGAAAATATTGCTCTGAACTGATCTGTAAATGGCAAGAGCACAAATGTAAGCCGTGGCCTTCTGTTAATGTCAGAAACACCGTTGATCCGAAACATTAGCATTGCGGTTGATGGCGGTGGGGCACTCCCTGTTGCTCCGTCTCATGTGGGTCACATGTCTTTATGGGAGAGCAATAATAAGTCACTGGAGTACCCCATTGCAGATCAATATTTTATGGTTATACACACCGAAGGCTTTTGAAGTTGTCAGGTCATTTTTATCAAAGTGAGATAAGTTGAGAAACACTGAAATAAGCTGTGGCAAGCAAACAAGGCAGGTACAACCTGTGCAGAGAGTTAGACGAAACATGATTAATATCAGAGTCTGTAGGTCAACTATAATTCCCCTCATTGCACTTTTTGTGAAAATGGTGGAATATTTTGGAACATTTGAATGCTGGGTAGCTTCTTTTTTCTTTATATTCGCATGTTTATTTATTGTGTTTGAACCCAGTGTTTAGGAAGATTAAGCTCCACTTATATTATTATTATTATATTATTTGTATAATTGGATTCCGGTGGTGGCTGCGTAGGATTGTTTACGACTGGTGTGATCCAAACATTTCCAATAATTGTGTTGTAAAGACCAAAAGTCGACATTTATTGAAAAAAGATCAAATTTCAAAAATTATACCAAATATTCCGCTTCAATCCATATTTGTTGGTGTTTAGCCTTTCTAAAACAAAAGTTTCACTGCGCTCAAAGAACTGCCACTCAAAGGACTCCCACTTGCCGGACACACCTGTATTTTTTCCTTTTTTTTGGGGTGATGACCTCATAAAAGGACAGACGTTCAATGATTCATTTGAAAACCTCAGCAGAAGTAAGACTGAACCACTTGCTTCAAAGCTCTGAGCCTTGCCATGGTAATAAATGTCCAAATCAATGATCAAACGGATCAGGGTTTTTTGCTTTGTTTCCTATATATGTATTACCCCGAAAAAACCCAGAATAAATAGTGATTCCACAATATTCATTGTGCATCGACGTGGATTATGATGAGGTATTCTCAGATGGGCAGCCCTCGTTGTGTATAGAGGGGGAGTGACTGAAACACAGCGGCAGGGATCGATAAACTGACAAAGAGTCTCAACAAAGCCATGCATGTTATTTCGGGACTATATGTTGGCATAGACTATAGTATATTTACTTATTTATTTGTATCTGACTAACATGTTTCTCTCACTGACTGACAGAATGAAGGGTGAGAGGTGACTGATGCTCCTAAAGGAGGAGGATGCGTTGCGTTGCCTTCCAATATCGTCGAATACTTGCCACAGAAGCTACGAAGCCCAACGAATGTACATTCGGTACAGCCCTTATAGACAGTAGTTGCATGCTCCCATTTCTTTTAGCACAACAAGTTTGGTTATAGGATTCATATCTTGATTGGAAACGTACCTCAGCTGACAGAAACACAAATGTGATTTATTTGTGTTCTGCCTGAAGGATCCAGTGACAGGAGGAGCGGACAGAAATGAAATTTGAGTTTCTCCCGAAGCTCGTCAAACTCAAGGGAGATGGGTCTGCTCAATTAACGCACTTCACTTTCCAGTCGTGTTCGCCATCTATGCTCATAACTTAGACATGCTGGGTTATTTATGGACGAGGCCAGAGCGCACAAGGTGGGCTCCTGCTGGCGAGCTAAGTGCTCGGCATCGGCACAGTTTTCTTTTTTTAAAAGAGCCGTAAACGTCCGACTGGACTGTTGATGAGAGCCCCCCCCCCCTCCTCCCCCCTCCTCCCCCCTCCCTGACCCAACCCGTCACACAGGGAACACCTTGAAACATCATCCAGCCAAAATAGACTTGAATTGAAGGCCAAATAAAGCATGAGGAATGTCATTATCAATCTAGTTTGACATGTTTTAGACAGCTGAAATGTGGTCTCCATGGATACTCCATGAAAAACACTCCCTAATAATCCTCTGGGGAAATATCTACTGCATACATACTGCAATCGCAATATCCTAGTTTCAGTTTAGAAGTGTGTTCAGAGTGACTCAAAATGTGCCGTAAATGAACTCTTTGTCATCGTTTTCCCCATTTAATCAGAAGAAAATGTTTTGGCAAGTAATGCAGTAAAAAGAAAAAGAGGTGCCGAGCAGTTAGCTACAATATGAGACTACAAGTACTTGTAATAAATCCTCTATTCATCCAACTCCCAAAATTAAACTATGGTATTATGGTCCCAGATATGCTGACTATAATAACCATCGAAGCATATCAGCTCTGCATCCAGATGTCTTGCGACACATCACAGACAATAGAGAGGTAATGACAACCTGAAGCTGTCTTAGTCTCATACATGTGCAGTATACTCTGCCCTGTCGATAGTGAAACAGGCTACATTTAAGCCAAGCTGACACATTGCTTGGCTCCTCATATGTGGTGGCCCGTTGGCAATGAAAACCGTGTTATATGGCCCAGTAGTGCTGACAGGTTTCTTTCTACCTTTTCCTCTGCCCTCTTCTCCTCTTTATTTCTCCCCTCTTCTAGGCTGTGGAGAGGCTGGCACGTGGCAAGAGGAGGAGGGAAGGATGGATCTTCAAACCGATGTAAGAGCCTCCCGCCAGGGAAGCTGGCGTCGGACGCAAGGCCTCATGGGCCGTTGACCTACTGTCTCCGTGATTTATGGCGGCTGGGGGCCTGCGGCCACTGCAGACTCCTTTCCTCTCTCTCCTCCACTTCCCTTCACACACACTGCAGGATTGCAAGGAGCCACACACACTGCACCACCGTCTGCAGGAGTATCCGAAGAGGAATTCCTCGCACATGCTGAGCTGCAGCACGGGCGCGCATACAACTCCTGCTTCCTGCGCCGTCTCGTGCAGAAATAAAGCCCTCCATAAACATTTCTACACTGCGGCGCCGTGTCCCGCAATCCCATCGCATGTGCATTAGACCGAGCCGGCTCGAAAGAGTATTCTCCGTTTGACTGTGTGTGGATGACTATCAGTCATGGCGTGTCAGCCGCAGAGCCGTTGGTTCTAGCTGCGTGCTCGGGGGGGCCGAGGCGGATCAATGGAAGTGCGTTGAGTAACGAGGCGATGTTCCTGTTTTCACATGGTCTGAGAGCAATCAGCAGCCAGCATCTCTCCACTGACTCCACACACTGCTCTGCTTCTACATTGCAATAAGCGTCCTCCTCTATGGACTATTAGTGCAGCGACTTGTAGTGCTGTTCTAATATTAGACACACGAGTCAGACATTTGCTCCTCTGCACACCAGAGCTGTCAGACCACCTTCAATACGTTTCTTTTTTTCCTCCAGCCGTAAAGGTTTGGAGAGGACACGGTGCCGTGTTTACCTTCTGGACTATTTTTTTTTTGTTGCTTTTAAAAGCTGGGAACTGAGAGTGAGAGCCAGCAGGTGCCCTCACCATGGTGTTGCCACCCCCAGACAAACGCCACGTGTGCCTGACCACCATCGTCATCATGACCAGCATGGCCTTCATGGACGCCTACCTGGTGGAGCAGAACCAGGGTCCCAGAAAGATCGGTGTGTGTATTATAGTGCTGGTAGGGGACGTATGCTTCCTCATAGTGCTGCGATACGTGGCAGTGTGGGTCGGCGCCGAGGTGCGCACCGCCCGGCGAGGATACGCCATGATCCTCTGGTTTCTGTACATCTTTGTCCTGGAGATCAAGCTCTACTTTGTCTTCCAGAATTGCAAGGCAGACAGGAAGAGTTTGGAGACGGTGGCCCGGAAGGCTTTGACGTTGTTACTATCTGTATGTGTGCCAGGCTTATACTTGGTTCTCGTGGCTCTGGATAGTATGGAATACGTGAGAACTTTCCGGAAGAAGGAGGACATGAGGAGCCGTCTATTCTGGGTGGCTCTGGACCTGCTGGACCTGCTGGACATCCAAGCCAACCTGTGGGAGCCCCAGCGGACAGGCCTGCCCATCTGGGCCGAGGGCCTGATGTTCTTCTACTGCTACATCCTGCTGCTCATCCTGCCCTGCGTGTCGCTCAGCGAGATCAGCATGCAAGGGGAGCACATGTCGCCCCAGAAGATGATGCTGTACCCGGTTCTGAGCTTGGTCACCATAAACGTGGTGACCATCCTCATACGAGGCGTGAACATGGTGCTGTTTCAGGACAGCCGCGTCTCCACCATCTTCGTCGGAAAGAACGTGGTCGCGATCGCCACCAAGGCGTCCACCTTCCTGGAGTACCGCAGGCAGGTGAAGGAGTTCCCCCACCCGCAGAACGCCATGGCACTCGAGCTGCAGCAGAACAGCCACACGCAGCCGCTGCCCAACGCCACTAGTTTGCCACACGAACCTTCGCCGGTACAGGATGTCATTGACACATGACCAGCCAGCGGTGGACTGAGCGCCATTAGAGACCGACTGCTTTTTATGAAAGCTCCAGCAGCGAAGGTAGATGGAGAAATCAGCTGCATGACAGGATGCTGTTCGGCACTTGTCAAGCCCACATGAACTGCTGTGAAACCATATAAGAGATTTTCAGCATCACCTGCCTGTCAGAACATATACTGTAAACCTACGCTTGACTCCGAGTGCAGCGTGCAGACTTTGAAATCGAGTCAAAAAGGTTTTTATCGTGCCATTGTGTTTTTAATTGTTTCAGAAGTTTTAAAAGTTCAAACTTTTATGAGAGACAATCTCCACAGTGCAAAGCCCGGTGACATTATGTTGTGTAAAACGGACAGTTGGTCCCGCCTCGGTGAGCATCTTGTATTTTTTAAAGAGGTCACTTTTTTGTTTTTATTTCAACAGTGCATCTGTGGCATTTCCTTTCAATTCCAGCACCAAAGGACGGACCACTCAGCGTGAAGCTCTGATGGAGAGGAGATGCGGAGAGTGACGCGGGTCAGTCATGGGCGGCTTATCTGTGCTGCGCTAGAGCAAGGTCGGTGGCAGACGAACGCTTTCTCCTCCTGTGTTTGGTTCCGCTGAGAAAAGAGCTCTGTGGAAGCCGGTCAGTGTGACACTTTACGGCCAAAGGTCTGATTAAAGCACCAGAGCTCAGCACTATACCTCCCACTGCAGGCATCCGAGCGTGGGCACACGCACACCGGTCTACAGAGTATGTGTGCCCGGCAAGCGTACATGTCCATCTTCACCACAGGAGGTGCGGGTTATTTGAAATCGTTTTGGAACAGATGTGAGTGGTTGATGTGTGTGATGAATAGCAAATGAGACAAAATATGTAGTGATGTCAGAGAAAAAAAAGAAGTTATAATATGATGGGGGTAAGATATGTTTTGTTTTCCTGTACTGTACATTCCTCTAAAACTAGCTGAAGCCTTGAAGTCAGAGAATGCAGAGAGTCTACAGGGAGCGCCTCACTGAAGAATTGACAAAAGATAAAGCATAAATACTATAACATACAAACAGAAAAATACTTTTCTGATGTTGTTCAGTTACTTATTATTATTATTATGATTATTATGTACATTCTTTCCCTGTTGGAGGCCAATGATGTTTTAATAAAAGTATGTATAAAAGAATAATGATGAGAGCTTGGTTTCTTTTTCCAAATTGTTTCCAAACTCAATGTCTCCTTCAGTAGAGCAGGAAGTTACTTTCCTCTGCTTTGTTGAAAGCCACCCAAATGTGATAAAAAAATGTATAAACCTTTTTCTTTTCATAATTTCTCCCCACCACTCTTTATTGTTTCCATAGAGAGTTTCATCGACTGAAGTGTTGTGGTGGGAGATGGAGAAGGCAGCCACACGAGGCCAGCCTGTCACTTTACTGACGTGAGGTTAACTGCTGATCTCAGCTTACAGAGACACACTCCATCAGCGTTAACCGTCGGCTGCAGGGTGTTTTTGTTTTTTTTACTTTTCCAGCAAAATATCGGGCATTTTTTTAAAAGGTCATTCTGATTTCATTCATGGGTGTCAAGATAGTTCAAAGCTGTCTATTTGAACAATTTGGAGCAAAATCAGACTGACTGGACTGCAAAGACCAGAGCAAACGTCAGTCAAAATATGATTCACAAAGGTACAGGATATTACATGACTGCATGGCATTTTTACCATTAAAGCTGTTATTAATTTAAGCTCTCCTAATTTGCAGGGGTAACGCCACACTACAGACAGAGTAATGACATAAGTGCGTTTGCTCACTTCACCACCAATTATTCACAGCAAAGCAAAGACAGCTATTCCAACAGCTTAATATTATTGTAATTAAGCTCCTCAAACAAGCGGTCGTTTAAACTGACTGAGCAGGATCAGTTTGGGGCTTACAGTATCTGCACAAACTGCCAGTCTCCTCTCTTGGAATCTATATTGTAAAGAGATATAAAATGTTCTTGCTGGTGGTGCAGTGTCAAGTATTTCTGAGGCATGTCTCTCCGGGCTCACCATGAGGCCTAATAACTGACATATGAAATAACTAACAACAGCTGAGAGTGACACAACACAATAAATAGATTATTACTTCTCGATAATTCCTGAATTCGGGCGATTCAGGATCATTCCGGTTCACAGTTTTTGGCCGTGATTCCTGTCGGTAATCATACACATTGTACTCACCAAGTGATTTTTTTTGAGATCTGGCAACATCACTAAAAAGAGATCACAGCAAAAGAAAACATGTGGTCAGACGATCATGCAGCTTTCAAACTAAAGCCAAGAAAACGACGGCGAACGGTAAAAATATGTCTTTTAACGTCAGAAGTGCAACACTGAGCAATTTACATTGTTTCCAAGCTTGTACTGGTCTGATTTTATGCCAGGTTTTGTGGCAAAAGTTCAATTTAATTAAACTTTGACCCCAAATGTGCTGATCCGCATGTCCAGTGAAATTCTGGCGTGGACTTTATGACAAGAGATAATTCTACTGTTGAGAAGAATTAATTCTGTACATCTCTGAATTCCTGGAGAAGTTGAACTTTTCTCCGATCCTACCGGGACGTGAGGAAAAAGGAGGACGGGGATACCGGGAGAGAAATTTAACAAAGGGATTAATATTTACATACAGATGTAGTCCGTAGCATCCTATCTAGCTGCTGTGTAGGATTATGTGCTGCACTTCATTCTTCGCACTAGCTCATGTGAACTGTTCCCACTCTTACCCAGACAGTCCATTGTGTTAAACATCCATCACAGTCTACAGACCACTGGTTCAACCACACTAACCGTAGCACAAGCGCATGTTGTTTCCTGTGCAATGAAAGATTATTCCTGACATTTTGGTTGCAATCACTTTCAGTTTTTACCTCCAAATAAAGTGGTTCAGACTTTGTTTTTTGGCTTGTTTGCAACCAGCGTGATCGCCTGAAGACATTTGTTTCTTTTGTTGTGTTAATGTTGCCGTATTATCAGATATCAGCAATTACTTAAATGAGTATTTCTCATAACCAATAGAAACAATGGACAAAACTGCAACATAATCCTTGATTTGACAGAAGTGTATGGTCAGTCTCAAACCCATCACTGTTGCATCATTACATAATATGCTGTTGGAATACACATTGATATTGCATCACACTGTTTGCTGTCAATCATCCGCCACCCACCGGAAGTGATGTCATCAACTGTCCCCCATTAAATAATCCTTCAAAATCTTGTCACCTTGGCTTGCACACTTTGTTGTCATGTCCAGGTCTCTATATTTAGAGTAGACTTGTTCGCTAGGACAGCTGAAGTTAATGACACGTGCAACATAAACAAGTCGATTGTTTTTTAAAAAATCGAATTAGTTGACTGCAGCATTGCGAGGTGACAAAACGTCTGAGATAGTGGAGTTTAAGTATGGCCTGGTTGGCTCTCTGCTGCAACTCACATTATTAAATCTGTCGAAACAGTAGACTCAGCAAAATGTATATTTATAAAGAATGGGAATGGAGAACCAGTTTAATTTAAACTATTTCCCCAGTATGAATAAGAGCCACAGAACCAGACCGTGGTGCTGTTTAGAGCCTTTGTGTCCGTGACTCAGACCTAATCTTTGCTGTGGTCATTGCTAGGCTTTGAGCATAATGCCACCATTGTTTGAATAAATCTCGTCGGCGCAAGTGGTTGAAGGGGAGAAAGTAAATGGCAAACTTGGGACTAGAATAAATGACCTGAGGCTGCCTCTGGAACAGATCACCTTTCCAGAGACCCTCTGAGAGAGAGAGTCATCTATAAATCACCACGTGCATCAGGAATGTAATTGTGCTCTCTCCAGATGTAATAACTCGGTAAAGGCGGCTTTTTCTCTCCCGGCCTCTGATTTACTGTGTATCTATGACTTCCTGAAGCACTTAGTCTCTGCTAAATTAAATCAGAAGCAATCAGATGAGGGAGCCGTTTCCAGATTTAAAGACTCTCTCTTGACCACCTTTGGATTTGCTCACTTGTAGGCTTTTGTCCATTTAGCTGCTCTCTTTGCTTCACACAAGTTGGTTCTCACGCCTTAACAGTTTTATTGGCTACACACACAGCTTCAACCCGCACTACCCCCTGCTCACTGTAATCTATGTGAAAATAATGTTCTGACTGTGCCTCTATCATCAAACCGCAACACATTTATTGCCCAATGAAAGCTTGGTCAACGAACAACAAACGTCTTGCCGAAAGTTAGTAATGATGACATTTCTGCAGCCATCAATAGTCGCATATTCTAAGCTCTCCGTGACAATTGTGTGCAGTCTTACTCCAGGTCAGGGGTTTTAAAGTCTGACACTGTGGGTCAGCGTCTTTTTTCTGATTTGTAATCTGATTTATAGACTTTAATATTGATATGTATGTGTGTAACACTATTAATCACACCTAGTTCTTACTTAAAGCTAAAGTATATGCAAACAAAAACACAAGAAAAAAATTATAGTAGTATTCAAATGAGTGAAATATAATTAAATGAATACTGATTATGTTTGCCATACAGAAACATTTCCAAACGCGATCAACAATTTATCTGTCAAGAAAGAAAACGACATTGCAAAACACACCCACGATTAGGCCCAGGAAATAGTAATGATTTCATTTGAATCATCCTTTGACAGCTTTAGCTTTAAAATGTTATTCACTAATTGAGGAAACTTCCCATTTTAATTATGGATAACAATACAATGAATTATAATCCTGCTTTCCCCTGAATACCAAGCAATCTATCGGAGTCAGTTTAACTGTTTTAATTTAAAATTAGATTTGATTCTGAGTGTGAATCTATATTTCATGCTACAATAAATGCAAACCCTGGACTCTCTCCGACACACATTTGCTCTCGTAATGATGGATGTCTGTGGATTAGCCGAACAAAAGTCCACAGCACTCAGTGATCTGTGGCGCACACTATCCTAACGATAACCTTGATGAAAGGACTCGTTGCATGACTCACCATTACTTGAGTTTTCCAGATGGTCTTATCAAAACTATCAGTCTCCATTGCACACCGTTACCTTCAACGGGGCTGACTAGTACTTAATATTCATACATACCTAAGAAGGTATTGTGTTATCTTCATGAAGTGTACAGCGTGTGCAGAATGGATTAATCACTGAGCCACAATGCACACGGGAACAGGCTGTGGGGGGACTGCCATAAACAGATAAGCAGAAATGAAAGCTGAGCGGGCATCCTGGTCCAGCGTCCTGCTGTTAGATGTGAAAAAAAGCTGACTGTCCTCTGAGTTTATGACTTGATTTCTGTGCTATTTAAAAAAGTGGCTTCCTTATTGGCTGAAGAAAAAGAAAAAGGCCTACAACAGCCAGCGACCACGGGTTACAGCTCTGATAATGTCACTGTCCTCATCATTCAGTTTATTATAATTCTATCTTGTTATAAAGTTGGTTTAAATACCAGGGAAAGGTCACATGGTGGTAAATGGAGAAAGATGTGTGCCACTTACGGAGTATGGACTGTTAGCTTACGGATTTTAAATCGACTCAGCCAGTGGATTTTGAACTGAAAGAAGACAGGTGAGACACAGATTTGAAAAGAGTACCTGGGTGTCAAAAGAAATCCAATATAAAGAAGCAGCTTCACGAGATCATTACGGTTCACAAAATTGCCTTTAAAATGTTATTGATGTGCTGCGTCCGCCTGAATGCTGCACTTTGAAAAGCATCATGAACTAAATGCATTGCAACAATCTAAAAAGAAAGAGTAATTCTAGTTGTGGGTTCTGCTCCAGAGGAACTATCGAATTCAAAATCCCATTGACACTTGTAATAAAATGAATTCCTAAAAGTCCAGCCCAACAACATACCATCCACGGTTCTTCAAATTTGAATGTGAATCACTCATTTAGTCTTAAGAATTTTGACATTTCTGGAATCAGCGTTTTTTGATCATTAACTATTCGGTCAATTTACTTCTTAAATCACTCGGTGGTTGAACTGACCACCTTATACCGACAATTGCAATCTGTGATAAGAGTTGGCAAGGAGACGTTGCTTCATTTTTAAGGGGCTACAAGTCAAACAGGTTTGGGAACGTCTGCTTTTACAAACACTATTTCTCAGACCTTCGAGGCTTAGACGTCAGAAAGGGAGATAAAAAACTTTTTTAGGCGAGAGATTAGAGCCAGTCTAAAAAAAAAATCCAAAATACTTTCTGTCAACAGTTGTTAAGATTTTTTTTAAGTAAAAAATATTCACGTCGAGGTCTGTGGATTATCTTCAGCAACCGGGATATTGTTTCTGGGAAGAGATTTTTTTAAATGTTGTTTTTTTCATTCCTGTGAGGCCCACAATAAAATTCAATTTACTTCCATTGAATTTGTATGAGGCAGAATATATATGAGACAATATCTCAAAACGCAAACTGTCCCCATGGATAAACAAATAAACATAGTAAATGTTTGTCTTGTCGTTTGAACTAACTCGTTAAAACAAAAACAAAAAAGCACAGTCAGCGCTCACCATAGAAAGCCAAACAAACCAGTAGTTAAGAAAACAGGGGCGACCCACAGCACCTTGTGGTCCAGCAGCACAGGAAGCCTTCACGTGGGACTGCAGCAAGCAGCAGCAACCCAGTTTGTTCACCATCCATCATTGCAGCCCAGCAATTTACCCAAACTGCAGAGTGGAGTCAGAAAAATACTGGCAAGCACATCAGTGCACAAGATCACGGCTGACAGGGATGCTGGGTAACTGCAGCACGGTAGTCAAGGCGGTGGGTCATTAGGGAGACTTTGCCACGTTTCGATATTTGAAACTTCATCACAGACTGCCAGAGTCTTATTGACTTGGGTAAAGGAGCTCCATTTTTCATTTCATACTGAGCCAGTTACAAAGTTTCTCTGTGACATTGAATCCTGTTGCAACACTGCCCCCTGCTGGTGCTGAAAATACAAAAAAAACAAGATTGATGGAGACAAGATGCAATCAAAACATGAATTTTCCCATCACTCGCCTCTCAACGGACTCTTCACATGTTGCCTGCCGTCACCATAAATAACAAATTGTTTGCAATCACCCTGTCAGTGCTCTTCAACTTGATTATCACACGAGACAAGTTTTCAGTAAGGACCAATAAATTATTATTCATCATTCAGGGGAGAAATACAAGCTGTTGCAGGAGGACTCATTCATTCAGATATTCTTTTCAGGGGCGCTTCAACCAAACCGCCGGTGATTTATTTGCTATCTAATCTCACACATATCCCACAAATTAAAAGTATTGTTGCAATGTATTACTTCAAGCATTGACAGTGTGTGACTATTTGAGTGTGATTGGAAGATGTTGGAGTTTTAATTAAAAATCAGTGAGTTTTTGTACAGAACAGCCAGCAGCATGAAAAAAAAGAAAGGACGCAATCAAACCAGAGTGATATGTGGACAGAATATATATTAGAGTTTCTGAGGGGACATAAACTACTTTTCTTGGACTTCAATCTCTGCTGGTGCAACGGAGTAGCCGTAAGGAGTACATGGAACTCATTAACTTTACCTTAAGGGTCATTTTACCATGAAATATTACACATTACAAACTGCTCAGATCAAAACTGTGAAAGCTGCACCGTGTAATTTGGCGCCGAGTCAGCATATCTGAAGTTTTCCTCCAGTGTTGTGACTTTTAGTCAATTACAATAGATTACAGAAAAGACTGGTTTTTTAGTACATGTGTATTGTTGGGAGACAGTTCTAAAGGGAGGCTCCACCTTACATATTAAATTCAGTTTATACATCATGTGGAACACTTGACAGCTTATCCAAACAGTTGTATGAGGTATTCTGTGAATCTGGAAGGAGATTTCTAAAGTTGCATTATGGGAAATGTAGGATGGGTTGTTTTTGGACACAAAAACTAAAAGTCAGGGCATAAATTACACTTAAAGTACTCTAGTGTACTCACAGACCTCATGTTTTTTTAATTAAAAATCTGAGAAGTATCTGCTAACTTCAGCTGTGAAATACATTTAGGAGGGTAGACCATGTAGTGTACAAGTATCAAATATAAATACTCACAGTACTTCCTCTTTTGTCATCTAAAATATGGCGTAAAAATAGTCAGTGCCCTTCTAAACCTAAAACCTCAGTGCATGCTGGGAAAAACTGCAGATATGTACAAATGGCTTAATTTAATTTACGTATTTCACAAACAATCCAAGAACTTATGAGACAACCTTACATGAATTATTTTTGCCATTTTATTTTTTTTCGTCACATTATTGCTTTACAGTAAAATGCATTTGTTGGATATGTCCAGTATAGCAAGACAATACATTCATATAAGTTACACAGATGTCCTCAGTAATGTTTTACAGTAACTAACTTTACATTAAATATATTTTTTTAAATCATGTATTATTCTTGACAAACAAACTCCCACATCACATTGAGCTCACAGTGCATCAGGTCGCATTCAATCAAGAAATACATACCGGTCCTCTCTTGTGTTCAATTGCCATTTCTAAAGTGTGTGTTCTAAAGTGTGTGTTCTAAAGTATGCGCGCTTATTTTGTACACATGATTTCCATACAATCTGTATTCATGAAGAGTAATGACAAGTATGGCATTGGCATTTGATGTCAACACTCCCCCTCCTTCAAAGAGAACGACTTGTTAACAAAGATGCGGTGAGAACGCATGTCACGATGCTGTGTGTTACCGCTCAAATCTGGCAACCAGGACGTGACCACACAGAGCAACAAAAATACACAAACAAAAGAAAAACTAAAAAACCTCACCACTGCACATTCTGAATCAACTCGAGTACAGTACAGACGTGCCTTCCCCACAAAAAGCATCCAAAAAATTAGGCCCTGTATGTACAGAAGACTCACTGAAAGGATTTAGGGGGTAGGAAAGGAGGCGTACAAGGACGTCAGTGGGCCGTGTGGAGGAGTCTGTAGTGTGGTCACCTCCTGACCTTAAAGTCCTCCTTAAAGTCTGCTCCCATCCATGCTCTTTGAAAAGAGACCCCAGGGCGGTGGAGGCAAATCATCCATTCCCTGCTGCCCCTCAGCTCGGGTTGGTGGAGAGTTAATGCCTTTGTGCAAGTAGGAACAAGAGTGGAAAGAAAGGAGCGCATGTAGGACATCCCTCAAAGCCACCGTTCCAGAAAAGGTCCACCCTTCGGGCTCAGTTCTTCAGTCGTCAAACATACACAGACAAACACCTGTGAGCTCACACATCAAGTACTACGAGACAAACCACCATCAACATCTCCACGGGATCCCCGTCTTTATATGGCAGCCTTGCAGGGGCCTTCTGTCACATAGAATTCTTTAAATTGAGATTGCATATACAAGTGCCTGCTGCCAAAGCAGAGGAATATTTCTCCACACTTAAAAACACTCACCCCCCCCGCCCCCATGCACTTTTGTAAGTCTCTGCACCTCACTTGCGGCCTCCTCGCGGGCATTTTTGCACGATGTCAAAATGTCTGGATTGCAGTGTAGCTCGTAGCTGCCGATTTTTGTAAAGTGGGTCGGGCGGTTTTCCATGGAGACGCCCAGAAGCCCTCAGCCTTTCGCTGTGGAGTAGCTGCATTTAATGTCCTAGCATGCACTGCAGACAGAGGCGGGTGTGCTCATGATGTTAACGAGGTTCCAATCAAACTGTCGGAGAGTTGAGAGCCCAGTGTCGGAAACATAGCGTGGGCCCATACTGAGCGCACACACACACAAATTGTTCTCTCATACACACACAAATTGTTCTCTCTCACACACACACACTGAAAACACACGCGCACAGAAGGAAGCACTAGTTGATTCAGAATGAGAGGACTGCTGTTAAAGTGCAATATCTACATGTAACTCAAAATCAAGAGACCATCATCATCGCCATCTGCTGGAGTTGTCCATCTCCGAGTTTCCCTGATAACTGTCGGCTGTGGTTGGCACCCCCACCCTGGGTAGAGGGGCTGCGGTACCCCCTACTGGCCAGGGGGGTGTTATAGCAGACAGTCAGTGTTGAGAACCGTCTGGTTTCTTTGCATTTTCTTTAAAACAACCATCTCCATGCTGCTGCTGCCGCCGCCGCCGCCGCCGTCTAAAGACGACAACAAGTCACCTGACGATGACTAGAGCCAGTTTTTTTTCTAAAGTTGTGCAGAGGGAAAAGTGGACTGACCATCGCTGAAAGAAAAAGAACGCTGGAGTGGAGTCGCAACCACCAGCCAGATACCCCTCCGAGTGGCAAAATCTCCTTACAGCACAAAGAACGAACAGCATTTCCATGTGCAATTTGTTTCAGTGAAAAACAAAAAAAACAGGCAATGTCCTACATTTGCAACAAGCTCTCCTCTGTATTTCATACTCGACAAAACCTTAGCTTGAAAAAATGAGTAGAACAAAAAAAAATAGAAGAAAAAAAAAAAAAAAAAAAAAGTGTTGACATGTTTACATTGTGCAGTGCTGCATATGCAGAACACCCACGGTCATCTGATCTGGACCGTGGTACAACTCGACACACAAGTGTCCTGACAAAAACGTCTTTTTAGTTTAGTTTAGTTTTTTAAGAAAAACACAGCAGAATTGATCAAGCAGGTGAGGGTGGCGGAGGGTGAGTTCAGTGAAGAGCTAACAGTATCTGCTCCCTGATGCCAAAGGCCATGCTAGGGGAGTGGGGGGGGGGGGGGGGGGGGGGGGGGGGGGTCCAGGCTGGAGGAGGGGAGCTGCCAAGGACAAAGCCCTCCTCCATGGGGTTGAGGGAAAGGAGTGTATTTCTTTCTTTGGGTGCTGGAGGAACTGTAATTATTTTCAGGCGCGAGTTCACGGAGAGTTCTGTGTGTGGGGGTTTTGGTTGGAATCTATTTTTTATTTTTTCTCCCCCCCCCCCCCCCCCCCTTTTGGTTTGTGGAAAGGCTTTGGAAACGGAGCGGAAATCTATATGTGAAAACAGTGAAAACACACACCAACAATCAACGGGGGGCACTTATGATTCTGGGGGTCCCCAACATCTAAAGGCATGCTAAACGGGTGGAAAGTTAACAGGCACACAGAATAACTAAAGACTCTCCTGCAATAACAGGCAATGCCTGAAATAATTTGAATTAAGGACCGGCACCGTGTGACAAGAGGACACATTAGAGACATAGAATGTCGTCCACTCTTACAGCGTGTACTGCCTCTTGAGGAAATGAGATTCCTATTTGGGACGAAAAGGATCGTAAGAAAGAGCGCAAGAGAGGAGAAAAAGAGTCTGCAGAAAAAAGGTTTTGGGGTTGCAATGGGAGCGTTGAGGTTTTGGTATCGGAGGCATGCTGCTGCGCTCTAGTCCTCCATGCACATGGGCAGGTTGACAAAGGTGAAGACGTTGTACTCGATCATCACGGAGATGCAGACGAAGACGGCGTACAACACCAGGACGTAAATGCCCAGCTTCACGTCCAGCCTCCATTTATTCAGGTGGATCCCCAGCACCTGCACACATAACACGAACACATCAGAGCGGCATGCGCTGGACCTCGCATGTTCCACATGACATCTGAATGCGCAGTAGTTTGTAAGCGGGTGGTAGTTTAATGCACCCTGATCCGACTCAATAGCACGCAACTGGGCAGCATAAACGCATATTATGCAAATCTCATCCTAAAACTGTGGTCCACATGAGGCATTTTTGCTACAGCAGTGTGTCCATCGTGCTGTTGAAGCGAACAGATTTTATGTAGCTGGCTCATTACTCATTAGTGTGTTTGAGATGCTAAGGTTGAAAAAGCATGGATGAACTAAAATGACTGCAGAAATTGATACAAATTAAAAAAAAAAAAAAAATAGATCAAACGAAAATGTTTTTTTTTTATAGAAGTAACATTTGTTTACAAACTGTGTTGAAACTCATCTTTGTTTGACGTCGCATTGTGAAGTAAGAGTTGATTGCAATTCAGAGTTCTGGTCTGAAAGTCAGACATTTTTTGTTGGGTAATTTTGGTTTATTTATTTTTTCAGTAAGAGTTTCACATTCCACTTAATTATTGAATGCAGCGTGAACATCCACACCTCTGGTGCAAAGGAGGTAATTAATTAATTTATTATTAATTTATACAGAGGCTCTTTCATAGGAAGGACAACACTGAATGTTTTACATTTTGATGAACCAATTGCATAACTTGGTTCAGTCGCTATTTCATAACAGTGTTTGGCGACTATGTGAAAGCAGTGTGGATTTTTTACTTCATACACTTCAAAAAAACAAGTCGTCTTCCAGGGAGTGGTGAACATCTGGGACCACTGCAGCATAAACGTTAACTATTGCTCACCGTGAGGAACACGGAGCCCAGCAAAAGCACCACCGAGTACACCAGGCCACGACTGTTGATCATCACCTGCAACGCACAAGAGGGTGACAACAACGCCCCTGCAGCGCCTCAATCTTTCTCAAGTCGACATCAAAGAGGAGGAGGAACAGAATTTTGGTCTTTTCTTACGCCAACACGCAGAGTGATACGGACACGACAAGTTCGGGGAAGGTAAACAAAGCTCCTTACCACTGATCCATAGCTGACGCACATGGTCTGTATCGCCCAGGGAACCCCAAGTCCCACGAGAATATCAAACACATTACTGCCAATAGTGTTCGACACGGCCATGTCTCCCAAACCTGCAACAAAACCAAAGAGAAGCAATTTTATGACGGAAACTAACTTGAAGAAAGATTTTCATTGAGACTTTAAGGTTGAATAAACCGTTTTTATCAAATGTTTTTGCTGTTCTGTACTCCGATATTCTTCTCATTCAGCTGACGCAGGGCTACACTGAACCATTTCCTCTCGTTTATGTGCTTAGTTCCAACTTGTTCAACTCTTTTATTTGTATGTAGCAGACAGTATTCTAGGATTTGAAAATACCAACAAAGTTTGATCAATTATGCTAAAATGCATGATAATGCCATCTGCACTCAGTTTACAATAAATACTGAGATTTTAATATCTAGATACAGTTCTCTAGCCATGTTCTACTGCCTTAAGAAAAGGAACATCCCAGAAAGCAGAAGGTCCTGGAGGACTAGTGGTATAAAACATGTATCAACGTCTGGCTCTCCACCATGTTATTTATAGTAACGATACCAATAATAAAGAACAGAGGAAATTGCAATCTAAAACCGTTTCAGAAGGGAGCGGTCTACCTTGCCGAGCCACAATGAGGCTGGCTATGCAGTCTGGGACGCTGGTGCCTGCTGCCAGGAAAGTGATGCCCATGATGACATCGGGAATTCCCAGAGTGTAGCCAATTACAGTCACCTGAGAGGGATGTACAGCGTCAGAGCTCAAAAATACCATTTTCCGTTTGTGAACCAAATACCAAAGTTCAACGCTTCCCTACTTAGCTGCAAATGTGTAACGGTCCAATAACAGTTACGCCAACACTGTTGCATCCACCAGTGGATAATGTGTATTGCAATCATCTCGAGCCCTTGATGAAGTTTTTCCCCCTTTTTCTTTTACAACCAAAACGCCAAAGATATTCAATTTCCAATGATAGTTTTCAGAGAGTTGGAAAAAGAAAAACATCTGGATTAACAATTTCAGCACTACGCGACTCAAGTAAAAGTGGTGTCCTGGCAAATGCCTCACTCTGAAAACAGTTCTTGCTGTAAGTTCTTGCTGTCGCACTCACCATCCAGACCATGAAGTAGGAGAAGATGGCAATCCAGACGGTGGACAGGATGAAGGACAACATGAAGTATTTCTCCCAGCGAGGCTTTGCACAGTTCGGGACGGTGAAGAAGAGCAGCAAGAGCAGAGGCCACGAGATCAGCCACTTCAACTTGCTGCCAAGACCCCCTGCAGCAAGGACACACATTGGCACAAGCGATTAGCCTCTCGCTCTTTAGTAATGTGGTGGAAGTAAAGTTTATTGCCCACAAGAAAAGTACAATTTAAAACGCCATACCGTCAAATTTCATCATGATAACCTGTCGACCACATTTCCCACTTTATAATCTAATTTCCCCTCTTCGATTATGTGAATCTCTCTTTTACAGCAACTGGATCGCTAAAGTCATTGGAAGAAGATATTGTCCACCATCTGTTTAAGTGCCAACAACATGTGCATTTTTCTTTCACATTTGAGTTCCGTTTTGCTTTATTCAAGCGAGCAATACAAGACATGAAATAGTTTCATACGTCTGAAATGTCTAAGACGTTACAACATTGTTACCCAGTAAAGAATGCATCCATGTCTGCTCAACTGCACACATGCATCGTGTAAATACACAAATCACATACTTGGAATATGAAACGGCGAGATGGTTTCGTTTTCCGGCTCTTCGCTGGGTTTGTCCTCTGGCACGTTTCCATTCTCGATTTCAACCTTCCCGGCAATCACTTGCGTCTCCACTCCATTAGCTGCTTGGACCAACTTCTGGCGCTTTCAGAAAAAAAAAAAAACTAAGTCAAAGAGCACATGAGACAGACAGACATGCTGCTACTTTTGACTGCTGCGTCACTGCCATATCTTTTGTGCATTTTGTTTGAAATGAAAAACACAAATAAATGTAAACTGTCCCAGTGAGATAAGGACACACTTTGGGGCTTAAATTTGAAACTGAACTCAGAAACGCAAAGCTGCAAATAGAATACACTAGACACATCTAAATCCTCTTTTTTGGGGCAACGACGCCAGGCTGTACCTCCGTAATGATGAGGCGACTGGCCATGCGCAGACGGGTCTTGGGTCCAAAATGGCTGGTGACCATGACACGGAGGCCGGCTTCTGGGAACCTGTACTTTGAAGGGCTGGCGTTCATGATCTCGTCCACCATCACCACCGATCCACGGCTGTAAGCCTTGGTGGGCTTGACTGCGGTTTGGAGGAATATGATGCAAATATACAACAAAAAATAAAAATAAATCACAACTTAATGAATGAATTACCTGTGTATCAATCTAGCACACAAACACAGAGCACTGTTTTCATTCATTTATTTATACTCTATTTTATTGGTTTCATTTAAGTGCATCGTACTTCCCGACGGAACCGTTTTGGAAAAAGAGTCCCCGGTGGAGCATCTTTAAGACCAATTAAAACTTATGAGCCATCAAGAGACATGTACTGTACTATAAACATCTGTAGTGTCACTTTGTAGTCTGACGCACTACAGTGTCCCGGGATACTGAGGAATATTAATGAGCACTCAACCAGGGCTACTTTGTCACCATGTCGGAGCTTAAGCTGCACCAGGCAAGATTTTTATGTCAACACGCACCATTTACCATTACCCTATATCACAACGTGGACAGTTTTATACAGACAGAAATCAAAACTTCAGAGCAACAACGTCCCCTAAAAAAAAATGCAAATGTCTTGTCTGGACAAGTTTGGGTGTTTTCCAAAGCTCTGGAAATCACTCCTGTCACACAACTCCCTCATCTTTTACAAAGTGACCTGGGAATGGATGTTGGCACCTTTATGTTGCAAGTGGTCTCAGCAATAATTAGGGACGCGAGATGACGCCATGAACGAACACTTAATCATTCAGTCGACATGAAATATTGAGTGGCGACGTGGAAAAGATTCACACGTTAAGACTGCATAAACACACATATTTGCAGGCTGTAGCACGAGTATGCATGTAAACGTGAATAAGACTCACACAGAGCGGCAGAAAAACTTCTTTGCTGAAATACTAGGGGCTTTAGCCAATTCAGTTATGATTGGGCTACCTCAGTTATGATGGGGCTACCTAATGGAAAAAAAAAATCATCTAGTCTTGACGGAGTAGCAGATAACGGTCCCAAATGAGTTCTTCCTTCTCGATCCTCATATCATGGAGGTAAAAGGAGTTTAAAATCTTTGGCATCCCCCCCCCCTCACATCCATCTGGTATACACACACACACACACACACACACGCTGAGTAAACATGATTTCTGGGTACTGAACATCAAATAGCTTTCCCAAATTGCCTGGCGCAGCTTTGAAGTTGCCCAACAGTTGTGAATATTTATGATGGCATGAAAGACCAGTAACCTCTGGCATCTTTGATCAAACTCTCAAGTTGTTGCACAGGCATCAGACAAACACGTCAGTCCACATCAGTCAATTTGTGCTCCGACAATACTACACATCTTTAAATGTTTTATTGGGATCCTATAACTCCTCATTTTGCCCTGTGCGCACAATAAGACGCAGTGCATGGGGAATAAAAAAAAAAGGTTCTAAAGTAGACTTATTAGTTTAAGTCGGACTTATTATGCACGCAAGGATGCACATAAATTAAGTGTGTAAACAAACATTTCCTCTTGTGGAATTCATTACCACTTCAGGAGTGAGTGGGTCTACGCCCCAGAGACCGGCGGAAGAAAGTAGTACGCAAGCAGAAAGAAGTGGCACACAGCAGCACAACACTGTTGACAGTAAGCAAGAATAAGTTTAGTAAGGCTAAACAGACAGGCATGTTAAGACTACTGCAGCCAAAAGGGAAGGGTTAAATCTCTCAGAGGGGTTAAAAGTCACTGATTAGACACTTCTGAAAAAGGTCAAAATCAGGAAAGCAATTAGACGAAATCTCGCCCAAATGTGACATTAAAGATGGCATCTCGAATTTTGTCGAGAAGTTTTTTTAATAAGTTTGGAACCCAAGACAACAAAGTCCACTGACATTAAACTGCATTACCGAAGGAAGATAAAGAATATCTTCATTGTGCTGTTCCCATTTTAAACAAGAGCGTTTCATGCCCCCTGTATGCTCAGATAACCTTCAGTTGCTTACCACTCAGAAGAGGACTTAGCGGGCAGAGAAAATGAATGGCGGAACAAAGAGAACTTTAAAAATTACCACAGGGAAAAAGAAAAAAGGAAGCGGGAGACATTTGACGAACCGTCTCTCTTCAGGTAGTGCAGTTTGTGAGGTCAAAGGACTGAAGTTTTCTTGACCTTTCGGAAAGGGATTCTGCAGAATCACGTTTAAAAGGAATAGTTTGACGGTTTGGGAGATGCGTTCATTTGCAGTCCTGCAGAGAGTTGAGAAGTTTAATACCACTCATGTCTGTCTGCTAAATATAAAGCTACAGCCAGCAGCCGGTTAGCTTAGCACACTGTTGCACGAGAACAAACTGGTGTGAACAGGAAAACCTGCCGGTGACAAAATATGCCTACAAAGCTCAATATTAACATGAAATATCTTGTTTGTTAAATTCATGAAAAAACTGAAGCGTAAACAATAACTTGAGCTCCACAGCTGATAAGTGGCAGACTATTTCTTCCGTTACCTTTGGACAGAGCCAGGTGAGCTATCCGGTTCCAGTCTGTAGGCTAAACTATCAATCTCCTCATCCAACTGTTGGCAAGGAAGCAAATTAGCATATTTCCCAAAATGTTGAACTATTTTTATGTAAATTTCAGCAGAATGCCATAGAAGGTGAAAAAACTCAAGTTAGTTCAGCAGATTGGTTCAAGCCAGTCTTCCAGAAGTCAAATCGTCGATAGATCTCCATTTAAACATCCGATTCATGTTCTGACAGAATAACGTTGGGTTCCCAGCCTGTCTGATTAACCTTACCTGGTGAGATTAAAGGCAATGACGGGTTGTCATCCCAAACATAGTCATAACTAGTATTACCGTCCTCCATCTCACTGCTGGCTGCAGCGTTACCATTTGCCACATTCTTGTTCGACTTCGACCCCATGAACAATCTCTGCATGCTGGTGTTGAACCTAGTAACCAGATGGAACATAATCCCTGAATTAGAGATACTGAAAAAATTCAGCCCAGAGTCCAAAAGGGAAAGAAATAAACAAGATTGAGTGTCAATGTTCACATTTGCAGACAGTGTTTATGAGCTTCAGATGAAAGGCTCCAACAAATATATATTATGCATCATTACCCAAAATAACCTGTTTACTAGCCGTACCTGTATAGAGTGAATTTACAGTTAACGTGGCCTAATTTCTGAAAAACTGCATCAGCATAAATGGTGTGAAAAATGGCTGAAATATGCTGTTCTGCATAAGAATAGAAGGAAAAAAGTGTTCCCAGAGGCAAATCGCAGGGCTTTCATATGCAACAAGGGCCTTCAATAAGACCATTTGAGTGCCATTAAATAAAAAGGGATTACAAATTCACTTCTGCTGCCTTTGAACAAAATGTGTGCAAAGTAACAGTGACAACATCTAAGGAACAGCTCTATCCTTTCACAGGTTACACCTTCAAAAGCCAACATGAAACCTAATGTGTATTTTACAGTTTGCAGCACATTCTAATTCAACGTCGTCATCTTAATTCCACTTTAGTTTATGCCAAGTTTCTCCTCTGAATTGAGGATTTTTTAACTAGTGATTCTTTGTAGAGTTTCATGAAGCCCAGCACCGGCAAAAGGCTGTAAAAGATAAATACTATTTTACACTCTATACACAAACTGAGTTTACATTTTAAAAAGCGAAAAGGCTAGCTCTCAAGCTAGCTAGCTAGCTAGCTTGACTGAAAATGTCAGCTAAACACACAGAGAACCACAAACTATGAAGAATGAAGCAGGCTGGTTGTTTCTAATTACACTAGCTTTGTCCCAATTCAGTGGTCACAACCTTTGAAGGCTGCATTTGAAGACCATCACAGCAGCTCAGGTTTGGGCCCAAGTATTCTTGCCTAATGAGATCCAAAAACAAATGCGCATCTTTTTTTTACTCTTGGATTTTGTGTTACTCGTTTTCACAATTGGCAGCGTGTATGCCATTTGAGGAGCAAAAAAAGAATCACAGCAAAGCCCTGGAAGGTCACCTCGGCGCTCCGATCGAGCTATATAAAACCCACTTTACACCGTTTGGACTGGAACAGCCCAAAGTGGTCAGCGGATATTTTTGGGAGAGGGCAGACATATGACAGCACATACAGTAAGCACTTCTTTCCTCCAAATGAGAAAGGAGTGATCCGGTTAAGCCCGTGCTCTTAGCCACTGCAGAGGGAGAAAGATTAAAGTCTCATGGCAGGGAGAGAGCAGGCTGCTCCAGACTAACACAGATTACCAGCTGGACACAGACACAGGACGGCATTACGCAGTTTGGACTATGAAAGACACAAATGCGTCGCGATAGATGGAGTCTGTATTTTGCGCAAACAGTTTGCTCATACAAGCAGAACGGTAACAGATTAAATGACGGGGGACGAGATGTTTTTCGGGGGCGATTGTAACCGAATTATGTGAATGGATGCACACGCCCCAGACAATCGACGAAAAATAACCCCTACTCTGATTCCAATAATCAAAAGGTTCAGTGTCATGAGTCATAGTTTTATAAAATGCATAGGAAACTATTAAAGTTAATTATCTGGAGGATTCTATGTGCCGCATTTTTTTTCAATCAATTATATGAAATGAATACAAATTCTGACATCTAGCATACTTGTCAAAGATCATTAATAAGAAAATGTAAAATTGTGTCCTTACTGCGTGAAATTGTATTATAAAATAGTTTATACCAGAAGGCACCTGAGCTTAATCTTTCTCTAACATCTGGGATAAGGGGGCATGAATGAGACCCTCCCCTCCAGCTGGAAACACTCTTCTCCTCATGCTCCTTTTCAAAAATAATAACTAAATAAAAAAGTATTAGAGCGCAGAATTATAGCAACTCTCCCCACGTTTACACTCAGGTTGTTACAGTGGGGATGTGTTATCAGTCAGCTCGAACAACAACTGAAAAAAATATATATAAAACGTGCAGAACTCACTTCATGATCAGGATATATCCAACATACATGACCACCAGTATCAAACTCTCCCACCTGGTGAGGATAAAAATACAGGGTTAATTATGAAACGAAATTAATTCAGGTTCCCACACACTTGAAATGAATCGGTGTTTGATTTAGTAGCATTTAGCGGTGAGGTTGCAGATTGCAACCAACAGAATACCCCTCCGCTCACGCCGGCCTTACCGAGACTGCTTTAACGTGAGCCACAGAGTACAAAACCGTGGTAACGCCATGGTGTCTTTCAGACTACTTCGCCTACTTTCAGAGCAACGTAATTCAGAAGGTGGGCGGCAGTTGCACGCTTTGGACTCAGCAGCTCATGTTACCACAGGTATACAACTGAGGACTACGGTGGCCTTCAGGTAAAAATACAATAGGCTCTCTCTAGAGCCAGTGTTTGGTTTGTCTGTTCTACTGTAGAAACATGGCCGTGAAACATGGTGGACTCCATGAAGAGGACCTGCTCCATATGTAGATATGAAGGGCTCATTCCAATGGAAACATGAATATTCTTTGTTTCAGGTGATGAGACACTTATGAAAACAGTCAATATTTTTATTCAATTTCTGCGAAGAGATGCCCCGAAATCCTACACACGTGTCTTTTAAAGTCCGACTGTGTAACCTTTGCTGAACAATGACTTCTGTCACCACAAGTAACAATTACAGGACAACCGTAAACTGTAGTGTAACATTAAGTCTGAAGGTACTGTGAGGTGCAGCAATGTCCTAAAGTTCAACATAATCGAAGTAATCGAGTGTGAAGAAGTGATTCAGGGTGTTTTCTTGCTTATGAATTTAGCGTTCCAATCATAATGTTTTTCTTTTAAAAGTTACAGAGTCCCGTTCTAAAACATGGACACATTTAAAGCACAACTGGATGAATAACTTACCACTCTATCTTCCCATCGTAGATGAACTGAAAAAGAAAAACGTAGCTGTATCAAACTTGGGCGGATTTAAATTTTACAAAATGCACGGGGTCCAACTTACTGCAATTAAAGCCAAAACAGACAGGGTGTAGTAGAAGGAATCCCTGAAAACTGCCCACCATGTCAAAATCACCACCTGATTTAAAAAGGGAAACGTGCACAGTCATATTTTAGATCATTGTGTATTAGGGTTCTGTGAAGCATTTTGGTTCATACATATGGCGTGAACCAACAAACTTAATATGTGAATTTCACTTGGCAGAAAGAGACATTGATTTATGATTAATTTATGCCTCCAGAGTTTAGTTCTCCATTTCTACTAAAACCATTTTTGAGAAAGCCAACTAAAGCAGATGGCTTTGTTTCCCCTCAGCAAAAAAATAAATAAAAAAATAAATAATTACTTCTGCTCCACATGTGCTGCTCTGTCAGCTCTCAGCTCTCAGTCTATAAATAAATAGAAAGATGCAGCCGGAGCAGTAAGCCACTCCCTCTAGCGCATGCACACACACACACACACACACACCTGTCCAGCAAAGATCCCGCAGACACCAATGATGCAGAGGATGTTGAAGACCGCCGAGCCAACGATGGTCCCCACCCCCACATCACCGTGGGTGATGAAGACACCTGCACACATGGAGAGGCAGCCAATCAGAGCCAGTGGTGACACCAACCATCTGGGAATGTATACTGTAGGGGTGTGTGTGTGTGTGTGTCACTACCAATAACTGAAGCAAAAAGCTCTGGCGCAGAGCTGCCAGCTGCCATGAAGGTGGCTCCTGCAACATCTTCACTCAGATCAAGTTTCTGCAGAAATTAAGCAAAGATGTCTGGTTTACACAAACAACGGCATCGTGTGAGGTTAACGCTGACAAATCAAAGACTGCAACTCCCAAGTACCTCACAGATCTTCTCCAGCGCCGTCACAAAGTATTCGTCGCACGTTATGGCGAGGGCCAGAAACATGTAGAGTGCCTATAGACAGAAACGGTAGAGTTACACTTTGTGTGTGTGTGTGTCAAGGGCAAGACAGCGCGTGTCTGTGTCCCTGTGTAGATACATCCTTAATCAGCAGAAATCAGCAAACTTAATGGCGCCTTGGCAGAGCAAGATGTTCTCCAGCTAAAGGACGGGTGAAGGGGAATCTCAAAGCACAGCATCAAATTATAATCATGCCCGCATTAAATTCAAATGTCAATTCAGCAACAAGCAGTCCTCTCTTGCAATTTGAAAAATCTACAGGATCCGTCAGGATAGATGTGAGAGAGGAGGGGGGGGGGGGCAGCATATTTCAGTAGCTGAGGAGAGATCTCTAAATTATAGATCAGCCGTGACATCATCATGGCCCGGCAGCCCGAGCAGCGGTGCTCTATGCTATCCACAGGGGGCAGTGCAGGACTGCAGTCTGATCAGACCCCCCCCCCCCCCCCACACACACACACTGTATTTTACTCCTCTCAGCAGTAACAATAAGAAGTAACATTTCAGTGTGGAGCATCCAGTTTGAGACACTTTAGTGTCAGAGCAGCATACTTAACTGCTCAAATCATACAAGACTTTATGTCCCGGTCATGAACGTCTCTAACCTTAGAAGGGAAACCAAACGTGGGCACACAAACCAGTGATCATGATAATGTTTTCATTAAGAACGCGCGAGAAGATGAGCACTCTCTAAAGTACCCTCGTAGGCGGGGATCTCCGCGCTAATGTAATCTGTGTGGTGAGAAGTGCTTAACCATGCCGTGAAGGCAAAGTACGACAGTTCTCACACCTCTGTTCTAACTGGCATCGATTAGTAGTCAGAGTTCGACAAATCCAGTAGGTATCTTCACATCGTCAGAGTCCTTTTCGTATACAATTCCCTGTGTTCCCTTGCCGAACTGCAGCGGAGGAATCGTAACAAAAAACGGGAATTTTCGACTATCATGTGACACACTTGTTCACACAGTGACCCTGTCCTTTAATCAAACAAAACAATACATGATTTAAAGTCTCAGCATTTCTACCCGTGTGGAGAAGGCTTTCATGCTGAGATATCAAATTTCCAGTCATGTCCAATTCATTCTGGTTTCTGGTCAACATTTTCTGAGTGGGATGGGGAATGTGTTACGAGGGGAGCCTCATGACCTCTGAAATGTCTCTAATCCTACAGCCCTGACTTGTGCATTTGACTAAAATACACTTTTTAAAGCCAGCATGAAGAGCATTACCTCCTGCTGAACAATACCCAAGAACTCCACAGGTCAAGTCAGTTGGAGCTTAGCGTGACTAAACAGTCAAGAATGGTTTTTCACGTGGAGAAGCAGCTCATTCAAGATAAACACATGTCCTGGAGAGGCAAATGTACATTATGTATAAAGACCTCAGCATTGTTTTAATGAATGTAATCAGTCTTAAAATTAAACTGACTAAAAATACTTCCAACGTCAGAGTTACACTATCATATTTATGAAGCCATCTACACACCCTCCTGAGTTGAAGCTCTCCTTTGAGAGACATCGCTTTACGACACTGTAAAATGAAGTCTTGTAGTTTTGCAGCTGTTCCGATGTGCATTCAATACATTCGAAAAACGACATTTGTTATATCCGCTGATTTTAAATCTAGTTCTACATTCCCGTACAGATTAGCTCCCCGTCCTTTTTTGTTTACTATATTATACACCCTGTCAAATGTGGTTGTGCTTTGGCTTTAATAATTTAAGATAAATGTCATGAAATATTGAAAGTGCAAATACTTGGCTATTCCCAGAGCTTTTTGTTTGTATCCCACGGCCTGTCTCAGAAAAGATCTGCATTACAGAGGACATGACTCTCCACACTCAAAGTGCTACTGAACTGTTCTACCCATTTGTCTTTCTTCTATATCTTCCTCTCATCTGTGTGCGAGTTTACATCTAGGAGTTTGATTTGCACAAAACAGGTAATGACTGTGTGTAAAATCATTTCACCATTAAAAAGCTCCTACGTGGCATCCGGACATTCAGGCTAAGCAAAAACTGCTACTATGCAACGACGCCAAACTTCCCTTTCTGGCTTTAAAAAGATAAAAACAAGCAATTAGTCTGCTGTGTAAAAAGTTTCTAAATCCACCTGAAACCAGCTGAGCTCTACTAAAAGTGTTGATTGGGGACAGATGTGATGGGAGATGCAGCAGCTTCTAAAAAATAAAATAAAAAAAATGAAAGTCCTCTTACCGCCGCGATGTGGAGCACAACGCCCCCGCTCTTACGTTCATCATTGGTGAAAATGTCATTGGGGAACTCGTGTATTGCTGAGGAGAGAGGAAATGTCACGGTCACCACACAGGAGCGGCATATCAGAGAGGTACATGTCCCCGACCCACCCAGAGGACCACATAACTGGCCTGGTGTGCCCCGTTGGTTCAGCTTGCTTACACTGAATTAGTTTGGTCATGGTATCGACTCTTCTTGTTCCATCTCGTCACACTTTATCATCGAATACAGCAATAAACTCTTGTATACTTAAAAACAGGGCACTGCAGCCTGAAAGGTTCAATTGCAAATTAAATAGCAGCCTGTGATCGTCAGCCAAAAAAATAAAAATAAAACGCAAACATCAAGGGCTTTGAATTTCCAGAGGACTGAAAACCAGCCTGCAGTGTGCCACACCCCTCGGCAACCAATGACTTCATACCTATTCATGGAAGGAAAAAACAAAAAACCTGATGTAAAAGCCTGGGTTATATTAGACGCTTGCAGTTATACAGAATTAAAGCAAGCGTAGGCAGCAAAAAAGAAAGAAAGAAAAAAAAAAAACACATCCATGCTGAGGTGATCAGGGTGCCACCATACGCCTACATCTCTGAGAGCTCAACCGCTCCTAGGGGTGTAACGGATCACAAACCTCACGGTTCGGTTCACGAGTCACGGTTCGGATAATTTTTCAGAGCAACAAAGAAAAGGGGGAGGAGACAAATATAACTTTGCTTTAACTGTTCTTGAAGTTCTTCAATTAATAAATGGAAAGCAAAGAACTTTGGGCTTTAGTCTCACATGAAAACAAAAATATTGAAGATGTCCAATTTGAAACAAAATTAAATAAATAATACATTCAAGAATTCTGTTACGTTTAAGTGCAACATGAGGTATGTTGATACCCTCGTCCTTTCATCAATACTGAAAGAAAGAAACAGCCAGTGCGCTAGCTTCCACTGTTTACACTGAACTGAACAGCTCTGCAACAACTTGGGTCTATGTTTACTTCCTGTCAGGTTATGCCATTCAAATACACAATAATGTTACATTGCTGTGACATTATTTTCAAAAAGATGAGAATATCTCCATTGTCTGGGGAGAGGGTCGACCTTTCTGTGGTGACTGGAATATTATTGGGCCTGTCTAGCTTCACTCTGATACTTCTGTCAGCACCTGCCCCAGGTGTGTGTCTGTGTGACTGTCAGAGGGGGCGTGTCTACAGCAAATGTCTTGTTGAGATATTTCAGTCTGGGTCAAAGTGGTGGACCTTGCTATCCCAACATTAAAATAATAAAGTAGATGGGACTGCTTTGCTGTGGCACTACTCTTCGAAAAATACAAATACCCAAGTGATGCAACAAACTGCTGTAGTCTGAGCCAGCAGAATAACGCTGTTTATAATTGACTTTGGGCCCTTGTCGCATATGGACTCGTGAAGTGGAACAGTGCTCACCTGAGACTTCTCACTGCATCTGTCCCATCCCCACCGTTGCCTGCATTTATGACATTCGGCGGAGTGTGCACACATGACTGAATCAGCACAGCATTTGGAACACTGCACATCAGACAATCCACAGTATGTGTTCCAAGCCCACTCAAACCAACCGATGCATTTCACTCATTTACGTCACATACATGGACATTATGTCATCTCAGACAGTCTTTGTGTCATGGCTCTCTGATCCGGCCTTGATTTGAGGTAAATGCAACAGATTAGAGGACAAAATAATAATCGTACGAGTAATGTCTTTATGAACGCAAATATGACAATCTGGAGAACACCACGCTGACACGGGGATCTGACAGCAACATTGACTATTGCAGGCGGCTTTAGATCATTTCACTTCTGACAGGTTTATGTGCCGAGTGAAACATGTCGCAAAGCCGCCGGCCTCGAGCACAGGCGCAATCAATTACAGGATTTGTCAGCTGTGCCCTCAGGTGACTGAAAACAAACTGATACAGTAGGCTAAAGTCCTGATACCGTAGGGACAAACACCCTCAATCAAACATTATTCTACCAGCTGAAGGTTGCTCGAATACTTCTGAACAACATAAAACCATGGGGACTGCATCAAGTTTGAACTTCCTGCCGTCACCTCCTGCTTCCATGTTCAGCCGCCAAACCTGCAGGTCCACCATTAATCAATAATTAAATGCCATTGCCAGCCATGTTCTTTGGTTACATGTTCAGCCCCCTGCCGCTGTGCACAATCAGGTCTGGCTGAGAGCGAGTTAAAAATAGGTGATCACAAAAGGTGTTTAAAGGGCGCCGGCACAGCAGAGCGAGGGCAGGCAGGGGTCACCTCCCCGTCTCTGTAACCACCCGGGCAGACAGCGTCTACAGGGTTCGTCTGTCTCCTCACTGCAGAGGCCAAACCAGACGCGAACATGCCTCCACAGCCATTTCCCCACACAAGGACAGGCCGTACACACAGGAGCAGGAAAACAGACGGCTTACTTAAGTCATGCATCTCAAATGAGGCCCATAAATAATATGGAGCTCAGTTGAATTGGGTATCATTTTTAATTTGAGTGTTAGCACACAAATAAGAAAGTTTTCAACTTTGTCTGACGGTGAATCGTTCAATCAATTACTTCAGCTCTAAAAAGAGTTTGCTTGCTGTTCACCATTTTTTGTAATCATTGCATGAACTGTTGCTTTAGACATATGCACAAGTTGTAGCCCACATCTATCATGAAATACGGCATTAAGGTACAGATTTGTAAAATGAATATCTGGCATTGCGAGCTAAACGGCATGTGCCAATTTGTTATTCATCACACTAGAAATTCAAAATCTTTCGGTAGATATCTTTAAGACGGCGCAGAGGAAGCTGCTATCAGAATGGAGCGTGTATTGCTGAACAAAAGGTTGTGCGATTATACAAATCGGAAACTAAAACTTGTATCTATGCTGCTGTTCTTGCATTTGCGTGGGGCTAAAAAAAGAATAAAAAATTTAAAAAAAAAAAAAAAAAAAGCCTATAAATAAACCTGGATTCTCTGTTTGGACACCAGAGTGTGCCACTTATGCAAGAAATGATTGGCAACAAGTGTTGAGAGGATTTGATGAGATGCAGCGCTACCATCTCTTTCTTAAGTGTGGACAGTTGGGACAGTATGAAGATGATTAGGGGTCAAAAAAGAGATCAGACGCCTTTTGGGGGGCAAGTAATTCAATCATTTTAGTTCAGCTCGACATGTTGGGCCCAGTTCACGCCGGTTGGTGGTAGTAATCTATTATTGTATCAGTTTATTGATTAAAAAAAAGTGACAATATTCACCCATTTGTAATATTTGCTACTAATTTGGCAAAAAGAGTGGCATGTTTGATTGGCAGTGGCGTTATTCCATTAAAACATTATAGTTTAAACTTTGTGCTTTGCCACTTTAGTTAGGATTGTAACAATAATATCAGTTAACCCAATTCAATATGCGAGATATTTGGGAAACTGTGTAACCATATACGGGGTTCAATAGAAAATAGTTGCATGCACTATAAACAAGAGTATACTTCCCTGGATTTGTTGTGGCACTGCTTTACTGCGAGTAAAGTTCAGTTATTTAAAGCACTGAATAAATTTTAAAATGTCAAGTCATACAAATATGGTCTCCACACAGGTCACAAGTCTCTCTGCATATACACAAATCTGCTCAGAGAACCTTCATTTATTGGCGTATTAAAGCCAGAGCCACTTGTTAAAAACAGCCGAATAAAACTATTATGATGCGAGCATGATGTTTTGGCGGAGGGCCCGGTGCTACCTTCTGTCACAACCCACAGCCCAGCCATTAACAGAATACAGTTGACACTCTAGTACAGCAGTCAAGAGACTCTTCAGAGGAGAACGATTCCTCGGGGGTCATTATTAGTCCATTCGATAATTCGCTTACTCCAGCAGACATCAGTGACGAGCATGAATCAACGGTAACCGACAGCCAGTCTTGTACACATGACAACATCACGAGCAGCCTGTCTGGCAAATCTGTCACACAGAAACAATAACTTCTTAAGAGCGCAGGGGCCGACACACGATTAGCCAGTCGTTAGGTCGATACTTTCACATGCTCAAACACCACATGTACAACTGCTCAAACACACGCAATTTCACCTGCATGAACACACTTGCATACCAATTGCACTTCCGCGTTTAGCATGAATTCCCCTCAGCCCTTAATGTGACCGCGTTCATGTAAGAGTGAGCGGTCGGGGTGCTGAAAAAGGGCCAAGCTGGTGGACCCAGAAGACACCTGGTCCAATAACCTCAAGGTGTGAGACGTGCGCATTCAGCAGTGTACAGGAGAAACAGGTACAGAGCTCGCTCAGGGGTGAGGTATGGATCTGCAACAATACAAGAGTAGAGCTGCCGCTCCTTTAAACCTAATGGCCCTTTTCTCGGTTTGCATCAGCCAAAAGCAGAACGGGATGGAAATTTATAAGGTCGCAAATCTGAAGCAGAACAGAATGTGACAGAGTGAAAGCATAAAAGAGGTCAGGCGCGTTTGAACTGGGCAGCGCGGAAAGTGCTCTGTGCAGGCGCTCGCGGCTGCGAGCCCCCTCTCCTCTGCATTGTTCCACCGTTGGCATGCGTGCGATGAGCAAAGAGAGGTCAGTTTCCATTTTGCACAGCAGCATAATCCCCGCTTGTGTAATTCCCTTTTAAAAAGCCTCCTTCTGGTGTTTCCCTGGAGTGGACGAACCTGCATTCCAACGGCAGACTGGCTGCCTCCCTGCTGGCAGAGTCACCCCTCGTGTTGCCACCACAGTTCCCGCCTACCCAAACCCAACCAATCGCACCCCAAGAAATGAAACTCAGGATTTTAGGCAAACAAGTGGCTGTTGTATGCTCCCTTTTGTTTTCGCCAGCAGCAGAACTCACTCCACTCGCCAGCAGACATTTACACCATAACACAGGAGGCTTTTTACAGGACGACAATTCCACTTTGGGCCACAGTCACCCAGTTCCTCCTCACCCACGCCACTTTTCATGTGCATCCCCTTGCCCGTGGGAGGATTAGAGCCATATCTAAAACCACTACAAATCAAATCCCGTCGGATTATTTCATCGTACAAACCCAGCCAGACTAAAACCATTGCTTTGTTGTTCAAGTCTACTTCTCGCGCCGCTGTCGTCGACTTCCACCAGGCCAATTAGGCCGCTCAAGGGGAGTTTTAAATGCATGGTATTAGCAGCATCTTCATTAAAAGCAAATTATTCCTCCCACAGAAACTTAGCCACGGTGCTCTGCCCCCCCTCCCCAATTTACTTTGCTCTACAGTTGGCATCAACAAATGGGGAATAGAATCTAATATTCTCTGTCCCCAAGTAAACCTCAAGTCAAACAGCAAAACACACAAATCACACTTCCTGTGCAGCCTTGAGGAAATCATAAAACATTTTGATTTGGACATAAAACTGCCAGTACTTTCAATCCACAGAGTTACTTGTTAAATTTAGGTGATACAAGGGAAAAATGCATCTAAAGTTCTGCACGTGACTGTTAAATAAGGTTGCATCAGCCCCTTCAAGCAGGAGCGCAACAAAAACAGTTTGGACAGCACCTTGTGCTTTCCAGGAGTTATTACTAAAAGACCAATAAAAAAATAAATAAAAATAGGCACTTATGATGAATGGCTGCCATAGCGGCACACGTTTCAGGACAAGGAAAACAACATTAGCACCCCGTGAACCCTGAGAAGGGCTCCCTCACTGATCACAGAAATAACGATGAGGGAAAGGCAGAGAGACCAAAGCTGGCCCAGTGTAATCTATGCAGCCCACAAACAGCGGCTTAATTAAACTGAGCTTCAGATGTTGCACACACACACTCAGCATAAAACGAAAAGCCTCCAATAATAATTCTCATCCAATCGAGCAGGGGCTCCAGCCACGGTTAGTGCTTGGCACGCCAGTGCCATCGTCCACTGCTGGATCATCAGGTCTGGACGAACGACTGCAGAGGGAATCGGGACAAACGCAACGATTTTTTATCACCAAACAATCAAAAAACAAACATTTTTCTCAGTTATTGTGAGAGTTGGAAACCAAGAACTCGATTCAGTTCTTGGCAAATGTGTTGATGGTAAACACGTTTGTCACACTAGAAAGACCATGAACAGCCATTTATATTCATGTTCTGTCCAGCTGATGATGGGAGACATGAGCAATAAATAGTCTTGACAAGTGCAACATGAACAATAACGTGACTGTCGGTCAGACTGAGCGAAAAGCATTTCAAGCGATCAATGTTGGATTACTTTAGAAATATTGCGTCGCGTTTCCTGAATCTCTACATAAGGAGTTTGAGTAAAAATAAAAAGAGCCGAGTAAATAAGAAGAAAAATATTTTGTACAATTGGCCTTATGTCATATTATTTTCCCCCAATTTAAGAGGATTTGGTCTAGAAGTCTGAATGACTTGGTAAAGTGCAGTGTAATATATCGTGAAGGTCAAATCAATGTAGTGAAAAAATGTGCATCTATATTGAAGCCTTGCCCGGTTACAGTCGGAGACATTCATACTGCAGTTACTGGTCATCCGAACTGCCTGAAGTTTATGACTGGATTCACAAAACCGTGACCCAAGACCAAAGAGTCACATGATCGCTCACAGTGATTGGGCAGAGCAGGATCAGAGGAAGGAGGACTAGAGCCGGTGAAAAATGTGTAGAATGTGAAGTACAGTGGTGCTGCCGTCGCGAAAAAAAAAAAAAAATCTAAAAAAAAAAAAAAAAAGTAATCCTTAAGGATTAGGAGGAAAATTTAAAGCACATAATCTTGTCATTTAGTGCTCATTTCAACAGGACCCCACTGATATTCAAAGGTCTCAATACTGAATAGTTCAAATCCAGCGGCGTAAAAAGGGATGTTTGTTTTTCCTCAATGGTGAGAGCAGGTAGTCCCTAAATCCTGTCTGCCAATAAATATCACCTCAAACCCAGCTGCTCGAATGCAGAGCTTTTCTTACTGAGTCATTGGAGGGGAAAAAAAATAAGATAAAAATCACAGGAAGATGTAATGAAACGATGTAGTAAAAACACAAGGCAATTCAATTGGCATCTTGCCATTGCTGCTGGTACATTTCAAGTCAATAATATCATGAACAACATAGCTTTAACCTTTTTCGTTGCCTGATGCAGATGTCAGCAGTGTCAGTGGAAGTGTCAGCATAGAGTCCGGGATAACTAATTATAGGAGAATGCTGCTTCCTTTAAGTGTACCAAAGAGTGTGCTGTAACATAATCAATACCCGACTAGCCCTTTCAGTGCTTATTGCAGCGCAAGTATTCTAAACAGAGTCAGAACAATAGAGGCCAAATAAAGTAGCATAGCAAACTCAAAAACTCAACTACTGGGTGCAATTTCATTGATGGTCCAGGAATAATGCATACCTATAGTCGTCAAGACTAGTGCATCTATGACCTTAGTCATGCCGCGTACATTCACTGGTGCATAAAGATAATCAAACCTTATCAAATATATCCAGAGAGAAACATCTGTCTCTTTAGCTTCTAAATGCTCCACTACGTTCACAAGATAGTCGCCAACTTTGTTTGTTTGCCATTTAGTGCCGAGCAGGAAGGGTGTAGCAGGCTGTTTTGCTGAAGAAAGAATTTTTTTTAAAGTTGCGGGCAGTGAAAACAAAACCGTGCACGAAAAGAGTCGAGTGACAATTCTCTGTTGGCGGATTAGTGGATCTTTAACAGCATACCTGGCGCTGAGCAGTTCTTCTCCGTTTGGTTGTCTGGTACTGAAGCCATTAGCCGCCTTCCCCAGTATTCAACGTCCGCATTTCCCTCCACGATCATCCCATGGCCTGCAGGACACAAAAACAGCTTTGCTTATCATCCAGTCAACATGAATTAAAACCATCTAAAAATTGCAGAAAGCAAGTTTGCTGAATGTGTTTGAGGTTAATACTTAAGATCTGCTGGAACGATTTAAAAGCCTTTTCTTTTGCCGCAGGGAAACCTTGAAATTCCATTTTGCACATTGTTAAAACAGCAAGGAAAACTAACATGGCTGCT
The DNA here is from genome assembly GCF_949748355.1 of Melanostigma gelatinosum. Classification (NCBI taxonomy): domain Eukaryota; kingdom Metazoa; phylum Chordata; class Actinopteri; order Perciformes; family Zoarcidae; genus Melanostigma; species Melanostigma gelatinosum. Next base: position 11,222,590 of record NC_136652.1, on the reverse strand, counting down.
CTTACACAAAAGTATGTTTTATGACCCAAAACATCCATGATCATGACCACGGTCATTAATCCAAAGAAGGTGGCTTTTCTTTAATCAGTTAAAAGTTCTCATTCGTGTAGAAATTGCATTTTCTTCCGGCAGCTGCTGTGCCATTATGTTTTTGGGGCGGGAGGAGGAGCGTACAACTTTCATTTTTCATTAAAATGCTCTTAAGCCTCCGTAATGAGGACATTAAAAAAAAAAAAAAACTGCCGTCCTAAATCTATTATGTAAAAATCGCCAACGACCTGAGCGCCATTTCAAAACTCACAAATTTTCATAACATGTGACCACACAAGCGCAATGTTGATTTGACACAGCGGTGACTTGCTGCAGGACGATTTCACAGTATTGCTGAATTCGGTTCGAAAACGGTTGTGTTGGTGAATCTGAGCAGCCAATTTACACGTCAAGCAGGAGTCGTGTTTCCGCCCACCGGATTAAAAAAACAAAAACGGTTGAGGCACCGGTTATCACTTTCTACTCTCCAACCTTTCACTTAATCTTTGTATAAAGTCATCTACCTGGACTGCATGGTATTGTTTGGGTGTACCAACACCAAAATGGGGTCATTAAATGGCTTTTATTCCGGTACAGTTCGACAGCCTGGCGATCAGCAGGCACTGGACAAAGACTGCACACAAGGCGAGTGCAGCTGCTGCCCACAGCTCTACAATACAAAAAACACCAAACCATCCAATCATCACTGCACACTGTTCCCCTTCACTAACCGGCTCAGTTTCACTCCCCCTTGTTGATGACCGGTATCCGCTCAAAATGCACACCAATGTAAGGCTAGGGGAGGGACTGAAGCATGTAGACACTGTGCCAAGAGATGATCACTTTGTCATTCTTGACAATAAGAGTCATGTGTAAAGCGCATGGGCTGTTTGATGTTTGGAAACAGTGGACCATTTACATGTTTTGGGAAAGTTTGCATGACAGTCCATCCAAATGCAATTTCTCCAGGCGGTTATGTGTAGAACCACTTGAACTAAACTATGAAATCTTGTGTTCTTAAAAGAATGAGTGTGTCGTTTCGTGGAAAACTACTGCATACATCTGTGTCCCTGTGCTTCCTGCCGAGCATCTGAAAATGAAAAACGATAAAGACTGATTTCTGTCGGGACTTCTAGGCAGGCTGGGGGTAGGATGAGGACTGCAGTATGTTGTGGGCATGACTCGCGTTGATTAATTGTCTTAGTCTCCATGTTGAATGGCCGCAGTGCTGGTGTAGTGAAGAGCTTGGAGGTTTTGATTGCCCCCGATTAACCCTCGTTAGTTTGTCAGCAGGAACTCTCAAAAACTTTGGACTTTCAGTGGAATTTGGTGGACAGGGAACTCGATCCAAGAATCTATTTTGTTGTAAATAAAGTAAAAAGTTACAGAACATTTTCTGACACCGGTGGTTGGCACACATGCTGCCAATTTCACAACTCGGCAACTGTGATTTAAAGAGTCTCTGGGGTAATCTAGTCCGGATTTGACCAGTCTAAGTATAGTGGTTATAGCCTAAAATGTCAAACATGCATCGGTCGCTCAGCAATAGAAGGTAAGTTTCCCTTAACTTCCGGATCGGCTGCTGCAATTAGGGCGCCAACTTCAGCGCCATCCTCATTTCTCTGCAATGCCCACTTTCAGGAGCATAGTTGACAAACTACGAGTCATCACACAAATACGTGGAAATGCTGCAAAGGCAGCCATCTTAGTTGGGGACTGTGTGCAATGACAATTGCAATGCATTTACGCAATGTGTGGACTGAGACTCGCTGCAACAGAATACTCAATAAACATTAAACTTACGTATCCGAGGCCTCGCCCCCAATAGCCAACTCTGATCATAATGTGCATTTAATTGAACCCCACAAGGCCTTAGTCAAAAGCAGTAAACTAGAAGTAAAAAAATAAATAAAAGCTGTCTGGGATAATGATGGCATTGAAAGTTGTACCAACTTTCACAGCTTCATCTTTGAGGACTATATTAAATTCTGCAGCGATAATGTCCTAACTCAGAAGATGACAACTATGGACCCAAACAAACTCTATTCCCAAAACCATTTAAAAAAAATAAATAAAAAATGCATAGTTTAAAAATTAATAGCATTTAGGAGCAGGGACCTTGTGGAATTTAAGGAATGGGGAGGCGACTAAAATGGTCCCAGCTTAACTAGGATGAGAAGGCCAATGAACTAAGTGACTTATGCAGCGCATGCTGTAAGGAAAACTGACTAGACTTGCTTTGACTTCTGTAGTTATGAAATAGTTTTAGAAAATCACCATCAATGTATTGAAACTAGAGGTCAGCTGTTCACTACGGCCGTTCAGTGTGCTTACAGGTGCAGTGAAAAAGGGACAGACGATGCTTCGGTCCCTGTGCAACTCAAGTCCAACTCGTGCAGACTTCATTGAAGTAAAAAGGTTCAGGACAGCTTCCATCCCTGCAGTCGACCTACCAAAAGGCTGTTCTAAAGGCAAGCCAAGAAAATAATAACCGACCCATCCCATGTGCGACACACAGAGCACCAGCTACCAGGTTTACAACATTGCAGACTGAATAGATTAAAAAAATAAAAGTCTTATCCCTCCTTCAATACAAAATCTAAACAGCAGCAGATTAAAAAAATAAAGATGAAATTGAGATGGAACCCAACAGTGCTTTGTTTCTGTTTATTTATTGATGAATTTGGAAGGTTTTTGTGGATGCCGCATTGGTGAAAGCCAGATCCAAATGTCCTACAATGTGGGACAACAAAGTTAATCTGGAGCTTAAGAATATAAATTCAAAGCCACCGCATCGTCATCTTCAAACATTGAACATTTTGGCTCATACTAAGAAATGTCAACAATTGGAAGTCACTTTGAGGTCTAAGAAGTTGGGATATACATTAGTTATTCATTTTGACATGTTGGTTTAAATTCAAACTATCATTATGACAATAAGGCGTCAGTAAACTAACATTTTTAGATTTTTGCTGGGGTCAAGAAGTGGCTGATGAGGTGCAACTGCAGAGGTGCACTATTTCAAAGTTGATTCATAGTTACCCCCCCCCCCCCCCCCTCCCTCCCTCCCTCCCTCCCTCCCTCAATCTAAAATGCCACATATTGTCTTGTCCCAGTGTCTTAAATGTGACTGTTATTAGTCCTCCATCTTTGAGTTTGGAACTGTTGGTCCAAAAACACAAAATAAAAAAAACATTTGAAGAAGTCGCCAGCAGATATTGGTGAAGGTTAACATGCTGTGTGCCTTAAAGTTGGGCTAATCTATAGATGAGCACATCTTAAATGTGGCAATAAGGCCAACCTGAAATCCTGACAACTGCAGTACATTAAAAGATACTAAAACTACTTGCTATTTTGGCACAGAACAAAGAACTGAGCCCAAATGGGATAAAAAGAAAACAATCTGAGCACATTTTGATTAAGACGAGCGAGGGACAGCAGTTGTTGTCCTCCAGCTCTTTCCAGTCAGCTCAGCAGGGCGATGGACCAAGAACAAGCATCCATTAATCTACCGTGCGATGAAGATGCTCACCTTCCTGTTGGACCCCCCCCCCCCCCCACACACCATCTGCAGAGTCGAGCCCCGCTTCTCATAAACACCTGTTCTAGTCCTCCCCATGCGCAGCTTCATCGCACGCAGCCCCATCAGCATGCACGACAGCATGTTGCGCACCACCCCTCTTTCACGGCGATACAACCCAGGAGTAGTACATCAAATCCCATCCATCTGGACCAGTCAGCACAGAAACACTCCTCCACACTACCATCAATCAAACGGGCAAACACATGGCACAGGTTTCACTGTGACATGAATGTGTGCATGACCCTGTTGTGATTGATGAAAGATGAGAAGGCCACGGCTGTTCAATTACACAGATCTGATCATGGCGAGCTCTGGGCCTCGTGGGTGCAGAGGGGATTTCTAGTCATCTCTTATCAAACACTTCTCTTGCACGTTACCTTGAAATCCCACCACCGCGTGGTCAAACGGGATGAGAGTCACAATAAACGCCTTCTGTCAAATACCCCCACATGACAATCATCGTGTGGGTCAGGAGAACTTGATTAAATGACGTAAAAAAATAAAATGGCAAGCCATTAGTGGCAGAGGGTGGCTTACTGTGGCTCCCAGTGTCTGCCTTTGGAGATAAGAGATTTGCACTTGCCTGCACGATATCATTCAGAATAATCTTTTAAGCCTCTTGTTGTTTTTAAATGTAATTAATAAAACTCCTGATACATCAGTTCAAGATCTACAGTCAGGCAGTAGTTTTGGGTAATTTACAGCCGCTTTCAGCTCCGGGGGCCTAAGTGGTTGCAGATGGACAGATCCCATGACAGGGCTTGTGCCTCAAGTTCAGGGTTAAGCACTTTGAGAAAAAGACAGACAAACACCAAACCCTCTTCTCTCCCATGCTCATATTGCAATAACTGTGAATTTAAAATAAAAAAGAAGCAGCAAGACTGCGAAATTCATGTTGGCACATTTGTATTGTTCCCTTCATATGAACTACACTGTGCTGGAGGGGGGGGGGTGTCTAGTTACCTCTGATCAAAGTAGCGTGTGTCAGATATCATTCACCTGCAAAATGGCAAGGTTGCTCGTTAGATTACATACCCTCATGTGAGACTGTGTGGGATGCTCTGCGTGGCAGCGTTGGCACTGGCCTGAGGTAAGAGTTTCGACGTGTGTGTGTGTCAGTGACTGCATAACATCACACGCATGATCAGCCATCTGACTTGTCTGCTCGGGGCACACGTCGAGAGTCAAGCTACAAACATTAAGCAAGTCACCGCATATCTTTAGATGAGCTACAGCGGTCTCTGCGTAAAATCAGGATCCCCTCGATGGCCATGCGGAACCTGGAAGCGTGATGACGCTCGAGCGTGATTGGTGTGTGTGTGTGTGGCCCCGGGGCAGACGCGATGATTCCAGCGCTAACCACCATCCTGAGCTCCAGTGTAGTGTGACCGAGGATATGCCTGGCACCAAACCAAAAAAAGAAGAAAAAAAAAGGCAGATTTGGGAGAAATAAGAAAGAGAAAAAAAAAGCAAACCGCAGACGAATCAAATTGTGCGCGTTCTGGGATCAGTTACTTGATCGCCGTGTGCATGTAGAGCGCGTGTGCCGTGATTATGAGCCATCCTATTTCAAATTAAAAAACGTGCCGCTGCCACCGCGCGCACACTGCGGCACATACGGGCAAACAGACGCATGTATCAAACACCGAGATAAAAGAAAAAGACAGTAACCTGACGATAACCTGTGAGTGGACTTTGTTTTTTGTGCTGGGCCAACAAAAAAAAACACCGACCGCATCCTGGGATATTTACAGCACAGTAATATAAACTACACACACTTCATCTAAACGGGTAGAAAACCACAATCGGAGCCATCGCGCACATATTTTATGGACCTGCGCCGATTTTAACAAGCCGGCGAACACAACGCTGTGATCCCCTGCCCTTGACATGAGAGCGTGTAGGCCTGTGTTGGGCTCGATGCGCTGAGATTACAATGAGCCGAACTATTAATGCGCGTGGGTACATGGTTTCACTGCAGATCCGCTCCGTCCAGAGCTCCCTCTGCCCCCCGTGCAGCTCAGCAGTCTCTCTCCCCCCCACCACCACCTCACCTGTCTTGGTCAACAACGCCGACATGCCCCACGCTGCTAAGAAGATACTGCAGACGAAGCACACCTGGACGAAAAGCATCTCCCTCCTCCTGCGAACTTTGAATAGCGTCGCAATTATAGTCTTTTTGGACGCGCTCCCGGTGTCGGTGTCGTCCCGCTCCATGCTTCCGGAGCCCGGCCGGCGTTCACTTCTTTGCGTCCTTGAGAGCCGAAGAAACTGCCGTCCCCCGCTTGCCTCTTCACACGGAACACTGTCGGGTTGTGATCCTCATGTCAAGCCGTTCAGGGTCGCAGATGGAGAGTAGTGAAGCGGACAGTTTGTTGTTGTTGTTTTTTTTATCTTCCCCCGCTCTTCTATTCCCCGCCGTTGAGAAGATGCCTCTAAGCTGCCGGGACCGTGACTGCTGTCCAATGACACGGCGGTCAAATTCCGGGTCTCCAAATCAAATCACTTCAGTAAAGCTCCTGAATTCGGCTTCTTGGATGGATATCGGACGGCTCCCTTTGCAACATGTATCCTGTCCCGTGACAACAACAAAAACCAACAACAACAACAAAAAAGAAACCATCAGCTGCAATATCCTTTCTCCGTGTGGTTTCAGTCTTAAATGCGTCAGCGTACGGCACATTAACGTGAACTCGCTCAGCTGCGCGGCATCGGGAACTCCACGCACCTGCGCCTGCTAAGTGAAAGCAATCTGTGTTCATCAAGGTTAATTGTCGAATCCAGCCCAGCAGTCGTGCAGCTCTCCTCGCTCGGGGCGCCTCCCCTTCACGTGGATCCCTCCTCAGTGCAGAAAAGCAGCGCTGACGCGAGAGAGCGGACCATCAGCTCCCTGTGCTCACAGCTGCTGCCCCTGCCACCTCCAGTGAGACCGGGCCCCTTTAACTTTCCCGAGGACTGCGTGTGCGAACGGCCAGTAAAAACATGCTTTCGCTGTCCACCTTCAAATTTTTCGATCACACCTCTGGACCCTTGCGGGGTGCGGAAACCTTTTCACGTTATTTGCGCGTCTCCGTGAAATCAAACACACAGGTTGGATGTGTGCGCGACGAGGCATGCCCTATCGCGCTGCTCCAAAACAACACGAGTCACGCGTATCCCACCACTGCTGTTATGAAACCAAAGCCAATATCTGTTTCTGGGTCCCGAACACAGTCCTCATTTCTTAATAACTCCAAAGTCACCTGCTATCCTCATTTTGATATCATGCAGAATAATTGAGGTTATAGATCTCCAGGCTCACGGGCATCTGCGTCTGCCCCCCCCCCCCCTTTTCAAATCTACAACCATGTAATAATTTCTCATTGCCTAAAGGTTTTTCTTTGTCCAACATTATAATGGTTCATACGTTTTTCCCTTCAGAATTGCTTCACACAAACAGAGCTGTTAGACCTGTGCATACTATAAATGAGTGTAATGGGGACCTTTATGTCTGTGGCAGTGGTGAATTAAATGTGGGTAAATATGTCCTGCAGTCAGTGATCTTAAGTCAAACAATTACCATTATAAGGGAGGAAAAAAAAAATCAATTCTGCTGTGTGTTGAGAAAAGCATTAATATCAACGAGTCTCACTTCACTTGTATGTGCCGTGAATGTTCCACAAGCGTATATGTCGCGTGAGTGGAATGCTGAGTGGAACTGGATTGAGCCTCCACTACACCCATAATTAGTGTTTGATAGTTGGCAGTCCTACAAATGTGTCACCCAAACAGGCCAAGGGAGGACTCTGTGCAGTCCTGGAGGCTCCAGGTGATTGGTGAAGCTCAGGTGTCGTTGCTCACCTATTATTTGGTGTTAGCTGTCACCTGGAGCTGGAACTTCATGTTACAGGAAATAATTGGACAGTTATGTTCCCTGGACGCCAAAAAAGTGGACGTTCTTTGGAGAGACTTGGATGCGAATGGGCGCTATACTTTGATACAAGTAGCCAGTTATTGATGATGGTGCTATTCGATGTTGTGGTTAGGAAAATGCACCACAAGCAGAAGGGATATTCCCAAGATATTATCTGTTTTATCCGTCGCTCTTGTATCGTGTCCTGCCTGAACAACACATAGGCGAGAGAGTCACACTTGTTTGAAAAGCACATTTGGCAGAAGTGTTCATAAGAAAAGCCCTGCTGTTTGCTCTAATGCAGAGCTCCTCTGTTATTACCAGCTGTATTTTTAGACTGCTACTGGAACAATTAACTTCCCACTGCTGCGCTTTTAATAGTTTAATAGATTGAAAGAAGTGGAAGCATCCACTTACAAGAACTTTAAAGAAATTGTTCCACATGTTGGGAAATACACTTCTTCGCTTTCGTTAGAGAGAGTTAGATGAGAAGATTGATACCACTCTCGTGTCTGTCGCTTTAAGTAGAAAACTACTTTCAGGAGTTAGCTTAGCTCAGCATAAAGACTGGAAATAGGGGGAAACAGCTAGCTTAGCTCTGTTTGAAGCTGACAAAATCTGCCTGCCAACACATCCAAATCGTATTTGTTTAATCCTTAGAAGGCGCAAGTATAAGAATTACATGTGCCGGACTATTTCTAGGTGTTTTTATAATATAACGTGTTTATTAGAGGTGCTTTTCAGAGACATGAGAGTGGTATCGATCATTTCATCTAATCCTCAGCAAGAGAGAAAATAAATATATATTTCCCAAAAGTGTCTCACTATTTCTTTAACACTCGAGTGCAGTGCTGTCTTAAGAATTACAAACAGCACACGCATGTGTTGGGGGAATTGTGAGGCTGCAGTGCAGAAGCTGGCTGCAGGCCTGCTGCGAGTCACCTTAACTGTCCATCTCCACACAACAGATTGAAGCAGCGTCTCAGCTGTTACATGCCCAACTTCAACTAAAAAAATGAGCAGCATGTAAGGGTCAAAGGGCTCACACTCCATTGCAATCTCCCGCGCTACCGAGGTTATGCAAGACCAGGGCTGTCCCTGTCGGTACAGTACGAGGCAGACCTCCAACAAACATTGGCCCTCATCTCTGAGGAGCATCCAAGACTTTGTGTGAAGGCTGCTCGTCAAGCATGGAAGGGGTTGCAGGTTATTCGACAGGGCTTTCTGAATCTGGCACCAGGTCTCATCTTCATCCTGCAGCTTGGGTCTTCTGCATGCACACACACACACACACACAGAGACATACACATCAACATGTGTGACCGATGGCCCTGCCAAGGGATTAGTCCCCTCCAGGCCCACACAGCAGGCAGGCAATTGGGGAGCAGAGCGAGGGCCTGCTTACAGAGATTTAGCTGGCCCGGTCAAACATACATACATGGCCTCCTTTGCCTCCTGCAGGACCCGGTGAACGGCCGCCGGTCTGCAGCGGAGACGATAACGTGTGTGAAAGGTGGTTTCAGCTGCCCGGGGAGACGGTGAGAGAATGGCTTTGTAGGAGTGTTTTAATGTGGGCAGATGTCGAAAGGAGCAGTCAGTGTAATGCGAATGTGTTGTTTCATATAAATGCCAAGCATGTGTCATGTCCTTGTACTGCGGATCACTAATGACTTGATGTCAAGGGTGTTAACAATGAACTGTGTGAGTGTTGCACAACGATTGAGTCAGCGCTGCTCATGTCAGCTTCCAACTCCATTCCTGCTGCGATGATTCATGTGGTTTGTTCACTGGTTTAATGCATTAGCATCCAGCAGGACCAGGGCACAGTTTACATTGTGTTTTGCATTGTCGGCTTTTGAATCAAGTGCTGACAGTATGTCCCACTTCAACAATGCACTGTGGATGGATTTTCAGAGGTTCAATGCTTATGCACCGACTGAAGATGAGTCTATGGCACCAGATAGTGAATGATTGTCAACCGCTATTTGCAAGAATAACACAAAGCTACAGCATGGTGGTGAGGTATACAATTTGAAATGCTGACTAAAAGACAGGAAAAAAACTCAAATTGTCCCATTTGGTTATTTCAGCAAGCTGATGCCGCAATTATTTAAATCCTGCGGTTGAGAAAACAGTCGCACCACATGGTCCATTTAGTCGTGGTAAATCTTGATATTTTGATCAGCTGATCTTCCATCAGCAAATAGATTTTTCCAAATATTTCCATTTTTTTCATGAGCATTTCAAAGGACTATGTGACATTTGACACCGCCTTCCTCGTACAAATGAGAAGTAAATATTTTATGCAATAAAATGCACTTTTTACGTCGGTGCACCGCAATCTTTTGCTACTCTAGCTTTACCTTAGCCTTTGGTCGCTAATGTTAGCGATGGCAAACTTTATGTCTTTATGACTCTTCTCAACTGTGTGACTGTTCCACATTATTTTAACGGTTCTATTTCAAAAGATAAACAGGAAGTTGTTGTCCCGTCGCTCTCATCTAGGTTGCCTGAAGATGATGTGTGACTCTTGAGTATCTTGGGGAAAGACAGCTGACGCAGACAAGTGAAGTCGTCGTATGCATTTTTGTTTGATTTTGAAGGACTAATTGGACCTGGTAATGAAATTGTTTTCTCAAGTCCTGTTTTTGTCTCTTTAACGTTCTGATAAAGATATTTTAAATCCAAGTTAAAGCCTTCAAATAATAACATACGTGATTAAAATAACATTGTGAAAACTCTGACATAACTCTGAATATAGCTTTACACTGTCTTTGTTTCTGTTCGTATGATACAAAGGGAGAAAAGGGCAACTGCAATACAGCATGTCCTTTCGTGGCGACACAATGCTGGGATATCCCACGTATAAGTGGGACTGATTCTGCTGAGTAGTGTTTGCGGTGGATAGAGGTGACACTCAGCCAAAAAAAAGAAAGCGTGACACCTTCAATTATTGCACTGCTGGCACTGTAACTAATATTTTACCATTTATCTGAAGCAAGTAAACAGATGGAGAAAGAAAGACCCCTATGAACCTCTTGTTTTTTTCTCTCAACCTGCCAACTATAGCAGAGCTCACTTCAGCCAATGGCTGGTACTAATAGTACAGTACAAGCTCCTCAGTCAGCTGCAGGGAAAAATGAAATATTAATCGTGAGTGTTGAGCATTCTGTGGCAGCACTGCAGGTTTATTTGTCTGCCTGCTCAGGTGTGAAGAGTAAACAGGGCCGAGAGGAGCAACAGAGAGTCTAATCTGTGTGTTCTAGAGGCAGCAGCCATCTCCTGCACTGCCCGCTTCATCTTCCAGGACATGAAAACTCACCCACACAGCTGTCGCCAACATGAGGCGGCTCAGCCAACCCAAGACGGCCGGCATCTGTACCAAACATTGTGATTCAGTGCCGTTTACGTGCAGGTGTGTATGGGCCAGAAAACAGCACATTTCTCATTTATGTGTGTGTGTTTCATGCCTTCTGGCTGTGATCTATCTCTCAAAAAAAAATCCTCAGTTTCATAACACGATGAGCATGGTAAGTGCCAGAGAGGTTCACAGTAGGTGCTTCAGTAGCTACACGAGGCGGACAAAATGGGACACTTGTTGTATGTTATGCAATCCAGTACAGTAGCCATGCGATATGCCACCTCATCTTCTTTTTTTGTTTTTCTTGTTGAGATGGTGTCAGAAATTGATCATTCACCTCTGTGGCTGCTTGTATCCGCTCAGGGTGAGTGTGAAATGTTGTCGAAAGCGCCAGAAAAAGCAAGTAAGTGGACCTTGATTCAACATTTTGCTGTCAAACTACTGATTCAAAGGCAAGAATGCTCTTTCACGTTCAATTTCAGGCTGTAGTTTGCGGTGTTTGCACGGACACTACAGGGTGTTCGTGTCATTTTGTCCACCCTCTTTTAATGACAAATGCTGAAATCGATATCTCCTCAACGCGCCTGATGAAATATCTCAACATGTCAGTCATTATTTTACCTTTATGTTCAGCTCTTTCTTATTTTTTTCATTATTCTGGTGACACACTCTATTAACAGTTTGTCCAAACCTGCTTACTTTCCATTGTTCTTATACTTCCCTCCACATCACCCTCATCCCCTGGACCTAAGACATCTATTTGACTTTTTAGAGTAGTTTTAATCATTTGAGCATGAGCATCACGACCGTGTGATTGGCTACATCGGAGCGCCTCAGCCGTCTGTAATTGAGCTGCACATAAATAACTTCATTATTCTTTTGTCTGCAGAGCAGAAAAGAAAGGTGTGACAGCCCGGCTCAGAGACTGGAACAAAATAGGGAGACAAAGAGCTTGCGGCCAAAAGTAGGGGTTTATTTGTCTCGCCATGAACACAATGTTAACAACATTTTCACAAATCACAGCAACAACTGAGGTGAGCCCATCGACAAAGGACGAAAGGAGGAGGGTCGTCACAAAGGGTACAGGCAGGCAAAGAGCCGCCTTTTCCCCTTGCAAGGAACAGTGGAGAGTCCCATTCATCCTGGGAAGATTGTGTCAGAGTTAGATGCGCAGGCTGCAAAGTCTACACAATGCGGCAAGCAGCAGTCTCCAAAAACAGAGGGCAAGTGAGGGTGCGTTCCTTCATTCACTTGGAGCCGGGGTGGAAGGGTGTGCAATAAAGTCAGTGAGCCAGTAGATTTCCCTGCTGTGTGATTTCCTCACCCTGCACACCTCCATGCTGGACACACAAGTTATAGGCACTGCGTAGCAGGAGGATGAGTAGGAGTTGTTAATGTCATCGTCGCATTATTCATAAGGAGGCACGGAGACTGCTACGTGCTTTTTGATAGAAGTTATCAAAAATGTTATTTAATAAAGTGCCATCGCGCCATTTTTACACATGAAGATGAGCTAGCCTTGTCATGAAGAGTACCGCTCAGGCTGTAAAAACAGCTGGATCCTCTCTGCTGTGGCTCTGAAGGGAGCTGACATCCAATTTTTTAAGTTGTATAATTCACTTCCTCTTTGACTCAGTTTTCACATCCCTCCACCCCAAACCCCTATTTGGCTTTTCTCACTTATCTCATTTGAATACTGGGAATTGAATAATTGCAAAAAGTTGTTTGGTAATACAGTATGCGGCACAAAAAGCACGACGCAAATCCATTAGGGTTGCGGTGACATCTGCATTGTTACATAATCTAGAGGCATCTCTTGCAGAGGGGATACTCATTTGAAATGTAGTTTTAAAGCCTTTATTAATCAGCTTATCTCATTTCCTTAATCAAATAACCACAAACTAACACGCACATGAGGGGTCAGTCGGGGCCCATAGCCCATTTTTGAGTGGAGCCTTGGTCTATGGGAGGGGAAGATCATATAGTCTTGGTTCTCAATTTTGCTGATGACTAAGAGGTGTATTCAAAGAAAGCTAATGGGTCGATCACTTTATCACACATACACTGGTCAAAATGGGATTTCCAGGCTCACGTGTTGACCGTGGCTTTACGTATTTGAGTTCTTCAAACCCATATGCCGAATGATAACATATTCATGGTCTTTTCCTTTTTCTTTTTACTGATTTTACCAGGTAAAAACTTGAGAGCTTTAATGTTTTTGCTCTCAGGTCTCAAGTCATGTTAAGTCTTTAGGCGATTAAGTCTCAAGTAACTCTCCCACCGGTCAGCCAAGTCAAGTTTTAAGTCACCGTTTTCTTGTGACTTAAACCGAGCTCAAGTCTCAAGTCTACAGCTCTGGCCCTTACTGTATCCGGCATGAGACGGCTAGAATTGGCCTCAAAAGAGAATGTGAGTGACAGAAAAGCATTAAATTCAGTTTGACTGAGGTCTGCTGGCCACGGCTCAGAGTGCTGGCATGACCACCGAACAGCACGAAGATAAAACAGTTGTAGTGCTGAGTCACTTCTCTGGATTCTCACTCCTCGGTCTCGGGCCTCTTCTCATTTTCACGTCGGCATCATTGACTGCAGATGATTCAGCCGTATTACGCTGCGTCGCGTGTCATGCCAGAGACTCATGCTGAGTTTAGGAGAGACGTCTGCAGGCGTGAACACAGGGAGCGAATCCTCGTCGTCTTCTCCAGAGCTTGAATTAATCATCGGCAGGGTCTCCTCATCGCTCTCAAGGTGGCGTCAGCGATGTCACATTGGATGAGGCCGGATCCCTCTGATGTGCTGAGCGGGAAGAGCAGGCCAGCCAGGTTGCATTCTGCTGACTGGCTGGAACCACATGTCAGCCTGAATGCAGTTTGCTCAGTGGCGGATGCTGCCCTCATCCAAGAACGTGTGTTCCTGATCCCATTGCCTGCGTGGCCTCAAGTTACAGACAACCACACTGGTCAGGTTTGTTTTTCTCTGGGGGGGGAGAAGAATGCGCTGTTTGTACACAAGCCAAGTAAAACAATCTCATGTGATCTGTCCTAAATATCCACACACACATGATCGCTAAGTCACCCAAATGCCTGTGCCAGGGGGAGCCAGCCGGGATGAGTCCCAAACCATGGATGCACCCAACAAAAAACCGCATTGTTTCATCAAAAAGGAATCATGGCAGCTGCAGTATTGTGGGCTGTGAATAATCTGGCAGCAAGAGCCTTCGTGGATTTGTGCTCGTGAGCTTCGCCGCTTTGTGGATGGGTGTGAAGAGCAGGTTGCATAAGAGGATCACCTCCGTAATGGTGTAATTCAGGATTCCTGCTCAACACAGCCTTTCTATGCGAGTCTTAAGGAGAGGGTGGGCAGGAGCGGTTCCTTTTACTGAAGGACGATTACCGAGAGGAAGATGCTGGCACATGAGGATTAGCCACAGAGGCAGGAATTATGGAAGAGATAGACGGGAAAAGCATGCGAGTGCCTCGAAGGGAATTATGATGTGTGGAGTGGGGAAGACAATGAATCGGCTGAAAACAGGAAAGGCAACTCCACCCAAACTGATTTTTAGAGAAATATCTGCCAGTTACAATTTAGATGCAGCTGTCAGCGATGGGGGCTTTGCAATCATTTACAGTTGTCAGTTCTGTAGTTTTTCACCAAGTGAGATATATTAGCTCTCAGAAATGACCGATACATCTCAGCCTCGAAATTCTAACGAAGGGACTTCACATGAATGTGGAAAATTTGAGCGTTAAAATATTGCACGGTGTTTTAATTTCATTATTTTGATATTATTATTTTCCGATGGTGAGATAAAAGCATAACAATGTGTGGAGGCAAGAGATGCAACACGTTTATTAAATATCGAGCAATTCTGTCAAAGGACTGCTTCGTATTCATTCACAACCTTTGCTTGTAAAACAACCAAAACAACGCTCCAGAGATTTCAACGTGATGTCCATTTGGGCAAATGACAAATTCCATTCTTTGGCGCTGGGTATCATGAGATTTTCGTGCCTTATGCTACGTTTGAATATTGTGAGGTTTCATAGAAATCCGTCCCCTTTTCACATTATTGCATTGATGTCATTGGCATTAAGTGGTCTGCTTATTGAGTTGACCGGTAATTTAAAAAGGGATTAAATCCATTCATCCTCCAGTCGACACCAGATGAATGGAAACACACACAACCAAGATTCTCCTTTCTGAGCGCCGCTTCGTGCCAATGAGTACGGTGTGAAGAGCAGAGGGGTCAATACGGAGCCAGGTTATGGATTTATGGATTGGACGTGGGCTGACAGATAGGCAGGGGGCACTTGTTGAGTTGAGAGCAGATCTCTCGCTGGCCTCCAGGGGGCAGAGCCTCAGTGCCCCAGGGAGACTCTGCCCTGTGCTCTGGGCTTAGCTGCTCGTTACATTAAAACAGGGGCTTCTGTGACAGAGTCAGCATGATGAAAGCTAAGAGGATTAGCTGATGGACATTTCTGGCGTTGCTGGTCAATTATCAAAATGAAAAGCAGTGACTGGGCAGGGCTGGCATGCTCTGTGGTAGAAAAGCTCCTCTCTCTCCTCCACTCGAGCTCTCTATCTCTCACTCAGCTTCTGCCTGTCACAGGTTGAGGTTTGGGGTGGGATGGGGAATAAAAGGCATCGTTGAAGCGTTTCTGCCTTTCTGAACATGAACGATTGTGTGTGTGTGTGTGTGTGTGTGTGTGTGTGTGTGTGTGTGTGTGTGTGTGTGTGTGTCTGTCTGTCTGTGAGCCACGGATTAAAAAAAAGAGCATTTCAATTTTAATGTTTCTAAAGTGCAAAACTGTATGCTGTGCAACTGTGTAAGAACAGGCCTGCACAGCCAGTGCTCAAGTGTAACTCCTCCAACCATGTGCATGATCACCCCCCACGCGCACACACACACACACTGCTTTCACTGCCCTACTAACGTGCGTGTGCCCCACAGTGATTGCTTAACAGGCTATCAGTGTAGGAGGAGTCTCCACCAATATGCTGCACATGTGATGTTGGGAGAGTTCTGGATGATGAAGAGTTGTTGGAGGATGATGGGGGGGGGGGTGGAGGTATATCCGTAAATGTGGCGTTCAACAGCTGCCCGTATTAAGGATCTTCCCCCGGGATTCACACAGCGCTGCAAACGTAATCGACCATGTCAATGTGCCAGCGCGGCTGCAGCGGACACATCTCTCCGGCAGTGACACCCTGCCTTCCCCTCCATCCTCAACGGCAGCAACATCCCTTCTTATCGCCCCGACTTTCTAATACGCTGGTTAGACCTCACTGGAGCACAGCAGAGGTGAGGCTGTATATCCATGTGTGTCTGAGAAAGATAAGAAAACAAACTGCTCAACCATTTCATTATTTTTTTTTTTTTTTACCCTGTCATGAACAGCCAGGGAGTTTTATTTATTTATTGGTAGTAGGCTGAATTATATTCAATCCCAGTTATCTCTTCAGGGACCATGTCATCTCTCCACTGTGTTACAGATGGTCCTGCCGCATGGGCAGGTTTGATATGGGTATTCAGGGGCCTGTTAGATGCAGCTGAAAAATGTCTCCATCTGGTGTTGCAGCGCTAACCAGTGGAACTAGTAGGCAGGAAATGTTGTGTGTTGATAGTTGCAGCTCAGGCAAAAAAAATTATCGAATAAGGACGGAGCAGGGGATCATTTGGGTACAGTTTCTGCATCGAAAATGATACATTTCAATTGATTAGTTTGAGGAATATTCATTTTTAATTGAGCAAATTCCGCCAATTTTACACATGAACATCAGTTTACTTGTCAGAGGAAATTTGTCAATTTTGAGGAAATTTAGTTAGTTTGGTTTGGTCGTGAGACATCAAATCAGAGAAAGTATCCTGCGTTACAAGCTGGAGGTTTGGGCTTTTATCAGACAGTAGTAGCTGAAACTCAGGATACCCGGGCCTCTGCTTCTCTCACTGGGCCCTTCATTTTATGGAAGTGCAACAACAAAAACACAGGAGCACCCTCTTCATGTGGCACGACCGGCCACACAAGAACGTATTTTCGATAAATTCTGTCTAAAATGACTAAAAATTCCTGTTAACCTGAATATATGATCAAAGTACTACAGAGTACTACACTAAGGCTTTACTGTTGGAGTGGAATAGTCGACCTATAGTATGTCTATCCTGTGATATTTGATCTGGAATCAAGTGTGAAATATATCCGCTACATAGTCTCAAGAATGAGTGAAGAGGACAGAGCTCAAGAATTGTGCCAAGAATTTGATGCTTTCCCATTTTACTCAAAAAGTAATGAGGTTCATTACCCAGCCCTAACTGTTGACATCTGAGACAAAGCATTTTGGAAAAAAAGAATTTAATGACAGAATAAGAGGGGAAACACATCCTTTAGTCCATCCAGTGCATCAGGATGTTACTGTACAGAGGGAGGAGTTGTATCTGTTCACACACACACACAGAGAGGTCAGTCCAGGGAAAGCATCTGCCTCTCGCTTTGTGGAGGTAAACTAACAATCATAAAAAAAAATTCATTATCTGGAAAAAAACAACTATAAAAAGGGAAAATGTACAACTGGGTTTGCAGGGAAACAGCTGGAGCTGCCCATGAGGCAGAGTGTGGTACACCGCTGTCCTCTGGGTAAAGTCCTCGTGAAGGATCATCTCTGTATTGCCGCTGTATGCTCTTCTGCAGTGTGTCGTCCTCCTCCTCCTCCTCCTCCTGCTGCTGCTGCTGCTGCTGCTATACCACGGCGTACTGCTGATACAGCAGCTCCCGGATCTTATAGTAGTCGTCACACAGGCAGCCTTCCAGGCCGATGCGCCCGGCCTCCGTCTGGACAAAGAAGCACAGGTCACATGGGTCCATTCATGAACACTTTGTACGACATGGTTCCCCCTTTTAAAACAGTGAAGTACACGCACTGCCGACCTCCAAAATAAATATCGGTCCAATTCATTCCCACAGACGTTCACAGACTTTCTAATGAAGCCATCCGCTCCAACTTTTCCCTCTTAAAAAGCACACGCGCCTTTAAGAGTCTCAGTTCTCTTTGATCTCATTTTCTGGGTTGTGTCTACTTTAAGTTCTTGTCAATTATGCATTTTGTTGTTGGTATCCTGGCTCACTCTCAACTTTTCTTTCAGTGACTTATTTTTTTGCGGGTTTCTTCTGAGGTGAGATGTATTCATATGCAACTAAATTGGAATCCTCCGTTAACAGGCTGCATTTGTTTCTCTTGTGTTTAATGTTCCACTTTTGGTTAGACACCGGTAATTTATCTCATCGGGTGGAAGTAGACAAACCTTAACCTCACATTTGATAGATACATCTGCTAGTGTTTATCTAGACTAGGTTGCTGTATTTACTGTACTATATCACTGTATAGACTGGGCTGCTGTATTTACTGTACTATATCACTGTATAGACTAAGCTGCTGTATTTACTGTACTATATCACTGTATAGACTAGGCTGCTGTATTTACTGTACTATATCACTGTATAGACTGGGCTGCTGTATTTACGCCATCTAAAACAACTTGCCCGACAGTCCATCAATGTGTCACAATGCAATTTTAGTGTATTTTTCAGCCGTACGGCTCTAAGACAATAAATACCCACAGCATTGGTAATGTATTTAATCTGTGCCTATTTGCTGCAGTCGTAAATAATGGTTGTGTGTTTCTGGGGCTTTGACGGGTACAATAAAAGTTGCTGAAGGTTACAGAGGAGATGTGAGAGGATATATTTTTTGTGACAAGCGAAAGGCCTTTTAGGGTCTTTAAATTTGTTGGGCAATTAATTATTTTAAGAGTTTTGTACAGGTCCTTTAATTCACATGCTTTTAATTTCATTACAACTGGCTATATATCAGCTATGCAACTTCTTTGCACAGAGACCTGAATATGAATACATTTGGAATTTTGGCTCAACATTTTTATTGCTTGGTTTTGGCAGTACAACAAGCCTACGTCTATGTCTGTGCGTGCAACTTTCCCTGTAGGGGGGGATAGTGGTGACGAGTGTGGCAGGGAGCTGACGGATAGCACACTCGCTGAGCCAGTGGGAAGGACAACTCACCCTGCGGACGGCCACCATGTTGTTGCATACCAGCACGCCTCCCACAAACTCGGCCTGGATGCCCTCTCTCAGCAGGACCTGCTTAAAGTCGGAGAGGCGAGGCTCGTTGATGAACACCGACTGATGTCCAGAAATCTGGAGGGAGAACAAGAAAAAAAAAAAAGAAGCGTCGGTTAGACTGAGGGCTGTCTGAATTGCTTATGTGTCCTTGTGAACGCATAACAGTGGAACTGCATTATAATGCCTTCTCAATCAGAGCCCAATGGGTGTCTGTTGACAGCTCACCTTGGGCTAACTGTCTCCCAACCTCTTTGCTGACAACATGGAATCTTTTTTTACATAGAGATTCAGTAGAATGACGTCTATCGAGAAGGCTGTTTGCACATTCATGTGCTGAAGGGGGAAAGTTTCTCCGTGCTCACCTTCTGAGTTTAATAGGCGTCTGTACGAGCATGATTTGTGACGGCACAACTAGTGAGGAAGATAATCATGGTCAAATAACACCAGTTTGTCATTCAAGTGAAGTGGGAGATTTATTATGACCGGCACTTAAACCTTTGCATATTCATATATTCTGGATTTGTTGATCAGGGAAAAGGAGATGATGTCATTCTAAGCATTTAGAAAAAATTGACATTTAATTGTCACACATTTCGCTAAACCCCATAACTCATATTCAGAAATAATGATGCCTCACCTCCTGTGGAGGCAGTGGCTCCAGCGTGGGAATGACGTCGCTCTCCTCAGACACCTCCTTCTCGTCCTCCCCAAACAGGTTCTTAATGGCTCGCTGTGCTGCCACCGCCGTGGCGTTTTGGTCGATGTCGAGCTCGGGGGCGACATCCATGGCCAGCTCGCCATCCTCCGTCTCCTCCTTCACACCCTCCTCCAGCATCACTCCCGTGTCCACCTTCACCACGCGCATGTCCAGCACGCCATCGATCCAGGCCAGCTCCGTGTCTTTGGCCTTGCAGAACTGCAGGGAGCTCACCAGGGAGTCTTTCAACCGCACCTTTACCGCGAGAAGATGAGACAAGATGAAGATGTTCGCCTGCCATGGAAGCTCTCGTCTGTGCTTTGCTAAAGAAATCAACCTCGTAGCAGTTCACTTTTTGCCTCACTTGTCAACCGACACCGTTTTATCAGGTTTTACTGTTTCACAGCAGAATATTTTAGCTGCATGAATCTATTAAACACATTTAAGGATACATGATAGACCTACGTACAACAATCCTGGATATCAAATCATCACAAAAATGGAACCCTGCAGGCTTTTACTGCGGCTGACCTGGTAGATGTGCGTTTCACTGGTGGCGTCGATGGTCTCCTGCAGTTTGGGCGTGTAGACCTTGATGTCCTTGGTGAAAGCCTTGCAGGACTCAGCCAGGTCCAGACTGGCTTCCGCCGGCCCACGAACGATCACCAGCTGTCTGGGCTTCATCTGATTAATGATCTTCTTGATGGAGTCGCCATCAGAGCGACCTTCGTAGTCTATGTACATTATCCTCGCTCTGGAAGAAGAGTGAAGTTAGCACAGAGCTTGTTAATTCAGCTGAATTATCAAACATTGTTGAGTATCCTCACAGATGACATTTCTTAAAAGACTTGAGACGACACATATTGGGAACTAAAACCTGCAGAGTTCTTGTTAAAGGATCACTGACCTGATTTCAAGATTTTCTACACTGGAGATGCATTTGGTGGGAACCACAGAGAGATCCTGGTCCATGGGCTCATCGCCGTTGGTCAACCCGGATTCCAGTTTGCTTTTCTCCTCCTCTGTGGCTTGCAGCTCAGGAACCAGGAAGTCTTCTAGCCTGCGAAAGAACAATAATGGCTTATTGACGATGTGTAAATTCTCTGTATGCATCTTTATGTAATCTGCCGCGTATTAAAGGTTTTGCACCTGATGATTTCCCCATACTCGTCCCATTTGATTCTCTCCTCGTGAGTGGGGAACATCGGATAAGACTTTTTGGCCTGTTTGAAGAAGCCTTTGCGGCTCCCCTCGCTCTTCATCATCAGGTCGTGGTGTTTTGTTTTCACTGGAACGGGCTGATCCAGGTCATCGTCCATATCGCTCTCGTCACTCGAGTCAACATCCACCCTGCAAGTGCATGAAATACACATTAACTGTACGCATACATGTTACATTTTCCCACAGACAGGCAACTGATTTTTCCTCAGTTGCAGAGTGGAAATGTTGCCTTAAAGTGTCATGACTCATCTCCCATTTACAGATTTCCATTTCAATAGACTTTTCAATTTGCAATCTGGAGCAGTATTTGCATTTCTGCTGGCTTTTTACATAATTTCCTGTTTGAGCTGTTAAAAGACAGTAAAATAAATGACAGGTTTTGTTACACCACCAGGCATGAAGCATCATGAAAAAGAGACATCCAACCCTCGAGCACCCAGTCGACCCACGTCTATTTCTACTTACTCTTTTTCTTGTTCCAGTTTTTTAGCTGCTTCTTTCTTCACTCTGTCCTTTTCAAGGTATTCCTCCAGCTCCTTGCCCTCGAGCTTCACTCTTTTCCTCACCTGTCATAACGAGAAGAGTGAAAGATGGATATGGAGCAAATGATGAGTCGGAATGTGAGATAACAGAGCTTCTCGTGGGGGAAAACGCAGCGTAGAGAGACAATCTGAAAACCCTCCGTCATGACAAATCAGCATTGTGACCGCCGGTCTCACCTCCAGATCCAACATCTTCTCTCCAGGATTGTCAATGAGGTAGCGGGCCAGAGTTCCAGGTGTAGTCCGGTACGTCAGGATGACAGAGTTCTTGGCGTCTTGGCACCACTGGATGAAGAGTTCCCTGGAAAAGCCAGACTCGAGGTCTGGCTGGCTGCAAAGCACCACTTTGGGACTGGGCACCCGCGCCAGGTCTGCCAGACTGTGGCACAGGGTCAAGTGGCGGAACTGGAAGGGGTTGTTCCTCTTGTCTTCAAAGCACCTCATGAGCTTGTCACTCATCCACTCCACCTTCAGAAACAAAGCGGATTAAGTTCATGTAATTGTGTACATTTGTTGTATGTGGCAAACAAAGTGATTCTGAATCTGAAGTATCCTGGTAAAGTCACAAGGAAGGAGTAGCACAATATCCTCTAAAGTGTAAAGATCGGTGATCGATACCTGGGACTTTGAGAACTCCACCACGTTATAGCTGACATTGTTCAGCAGAGCGAGTGGGTAGGCTCCCAGTCCAGCGTCTTTTGTCCTCCAAATCTGGTCCAAGAGCTGAGCCAGCTCCAACACGCGCCCAGCTGTGTCCACGGCAATAAGAACATTTCCGTCACCACGAAGGGTCTCCATTACATTGGCTGTGAGTGAAAAAAAAAAAAAATCATGAAAATATAATTGAAAACAAACAACATTGTTCTCCCATTGTATTCAATGAGTAGTTAGAGGAGGGCTGAGAAAAATCTGCAGTTTGCAAAATTCTGTTTCATCCCTGTTCAACAGAATTGCCACTACTTTGAGATGCAAAACACCAAACATCTGATATTTTTTACACAACATTAGACAAAACTAATACTGGACAGAAAGAGAGAACTTAAATGATAACTTGCTCATTTGAATTACATGCAGGATTACATGGTTGTTTTCTTACACCACAAGACATGTTATAATGTGATTGCAATACATCTTAAAATATAAGTAATCCAACTGAATAAATATGTTGTTAAATACAGACATTATTACTTTAAAGTATTGTGAAGATTACTTACTAAGGAGTAGCTCATCCCTCTGTTTGCGACGTGGCTGCACGTATGTGGCGTTGAAGGAGTCTGTGATAAGTAAAGACGGACGACTAATGCTCTCCAACGTGCAGCCGTTGAGGTGTCTAGAATAGAGGAACAGAGTTAAAACGGGCATGAGCTAACACGAGATTAAAAACTAAACAAATCCAATTTCATGTCAATGTTTTGTGCGCTCACATTTCTCTCTTGTGGTTGAAGTCAACGGCATAAACAATCTCCTCCTCGCCATCCTTCACAATTTTCCAAATAGTGCCTCCAATCATGTGACCGGCTGGAAGTGGAGTGATGGAAAGCCCATGTCCTTTCCCTGTCAGGTAAAAAGAAAGATGTGAACACTTAACTTAAGGTGACTCCTGTCCTGACCTAAACGGGTCTGCAACTAACTCACCTTTCAGATTGACAATCTGAGAGTATTTCAGCTGCTGGATTTTATCAAAAGCACAGTCCACATCATCGAGGGTGAACAGTGTGAAGTCTTCACTGTTGTTTCGAGACTAAGCGGAGAGAATGAAATGATTAAGAAATCATCGGTAAATATGCGATCAAGCTCTAATAAATAGCTTTACATGCAGTACTTTCCCCCACACCCCCTTCCTACCTGATATAGATCATACATGAACATCTGACCCATCTTGTAGACAGGGATTGTAGCATAGATGGTGCAGTTTAGACCCAGTTTCCCCACAGCGTATGGCAGGGCTCCCAGATGTATGGGGTCAGGGTGGGAGAGGAGCACGGCATCGACCTGATGAACATATCTGGAGGGAAAAGAGGACATCACACTTGTTTGAATTTGCAAAACAGACGGGGGGGGGGGGGGGGGGGAGTGATGGATTTCGAAGATTGATAGCACAAGTACCGTTTCATAGCATCGATGATGTCCATTGAGAAGCTTTCATCCCAGCCACAGTCCAGGAGGAAGCGGAATTCATCCACCTGCAGCAGGTAACAGAGGGCCGACTCCTCCTGCACCCCTGATATGGCTGTCAGTTTGATAATGGAGGTCATGTTTCCTCAGTTGTCACGCTGAAAGTAAAATTAAGTTAGCAGGAGGTTATGCTTACCACACAACAATTAAACAAAACTAAATCACCTAAGTTAAGTGGTGTGGCTCTGTGCAACTTTGATGACGACTGAGCACTCATTCAGTTCTATTAATGTAATCTACAAACATAGACACTTAACTGGTTGTTAAATATGTAGCGGGCTAATTAAGCTGTCAGTTAATTACAAGTAAGTAAGAAAAGTAAAGCAGTTTGATTGCTAGCCACAGCTAGTTCGCACTAGCAACGTTAACAAAGTAACCGTTAGCCGGCAGCCTGTCTATTTAGCATGCTAGCTACACTTAGCTGGTGGATGCAACGTTAAGTGACTTGGGTCGGCAATGGAAGGTGCATCTTACCACTAAATAGGAGATACTATAATTTATTCCCGTTGATATAGAAACACAATTGGTAAATCTTCTATAATTCCAACATTAAGACATTTTGGCTGGCGTTTACAGTGCACACTTGACTGGCAGACATGTTTACCGCTGCGTCATGTGTGAAAGGGCAAAAGAGCGTACCAAGTATGGCGGTGTTAATAAAAAACAATTTCCCGACTTAACACCAAATGCTCATTTTATCGTAGTACATTTTAATAACTGTGCTTAAATATCTTTAATTAATATGTTGTAACTGATATTATCACCCATGATAAGAGACATTACGGTAATACATTTTTGTTCTTGTTCAAATGACACCGTGGTATTGTCGTAGTTGGTAGAGTCCAATGTCCTCTGCCTACTGAGTGAAGCGCTAAAGGCCACTGCTTGGTGTAAACAGAAGGTAATATTTTACATATTAGTTGTGCGTCTTTGATATTTGAGTCATTGAACTGTAACATGTTGATTTTGCAAAACACATAATAATTGCTTTAACTGAGAAACCATTCTCAACGAAAACCTGACACACATTGCTAATATTAGCTAACTAGCCGATTAGCTAGCTAACCAGTAGCTGTGGTCCGCGTTGTTTGGTTATTAAATTACAATGTGCAATATTAAACGGTATTACATGACGTTTAGCGATTACCTTCACCTCACACTAATTATCTATAAGAGAGATCTGTCTGACAAACGTTAGCAACAATGAAATTACTCAATAACACGCTCCATTATGTTCTCAGTCCGAATAGTGTCCACGCAAATGAGGTAGTCCAAAGGCTAAAAACAATGTTTTAGAAGTTGTCATCACCTATCACGATTTGTCACATATAGTTTTAGTTGTGCAATCCAATCACTCCCCAATCAGAAATATATATGACCAGAATATCGGTCAGCTTTATTTTTGCAGTAGCTTTAGTGTAACACGTCTTGTTGAGCTCGTCTAAATATATGGCCTTCCTAAAACAATTGGTAGTTCCTCAGATGTGATGGGGGTTACCTATTAATTATTTCAACTAGATAGTGTGATGCCACTTTTTTCCAAAGAAGTATAGGCCATTTCCACTGACGACAGTAACTCTGGGCAAAGTCCTTTCGAAATGCATGGCATTTCATTTAGTGACTATTGGATATTGCATTGGGTTTTCATTAATGTGATAGCACATTTTGTAATAATGTTATGTCAAATGCAAATATTAGTATATCCGTTTTTGGATCAGGTTTTAAAATGTGCCACGGAATTTAGGTTACAATGTGTTTTTCTGCTTACTTCTGTAGGAACCATGGTCAACTTTGTAGCACTTGCCCGGGAGCATTGGGTGAACATACTGGTGCCCATGGGCTTTGTGATCGGATGGTACCTCGACAAACAACAGGACCAGAAGCTGACAGCTTTCAGGAACAAAAGTGTTTTGTATAGCAGGTAAGAATAAAATGTCCCGCTCTGTCTTAAAGCTAAACAGGTCCCCCTTTGGTTTTCAGTGGATTAAGGATCCAGTGACATTCATTTCAAAGTTGTGTGATGATGATTCTTGCTACTGCAAACCCACTCACCTCCACTTTGAACGCATTACTGGGAATATAAGTAAGCAGAATGCTCGGTGATTAAAGGAAAACATGTAGTTGGTGTTGCAACACTCAACTAACAGCTATCCAATATTCAGTTACTCGACCCAAATAAACATTGGAGATGGAACCCAAAAGCCTCTACCGGTAGTTGTGTTTTACCATGTATATTTACCAGTGCACTTATAACATGAAACGTGAGTACAATTAGCTTTTTAAATGTTTTGATAAGAAGCATTTCGAAAACTTGCCTGATATTAAGCCTGTCATCTAACAGCAGTGTTGCGCAGGGTAAAGGCATATCCAACTTTTGTTCTCTTTAGGGAGCTGAAGCCTGGTGAGGAGGTGACCTGGAAGTAGACTGCCCCTACCTGGATAATGTGTCCCGTCATCTGTGGTGTGAATGACTGATGGGTGTCCCTCAAATCAGAGTATTTAAGAAGACTAGCTATGTATTTCAGTTGTATCAACAGACAATAAACATGCCCTTTCTCATCAAAATAATGTGGTACTTGCTGGTGATTGATTGCATAACACATTACACCATTTCATTATTTTCAAAAACTGATTTATTTGATGCTAAACAGAGAGCAAAGTCATGAATGGGTTGTTCAGCGTGACTAGTTCAGTAGAGCTAATTAAGACAACTGGGGGGGGGGGGGAGAGAAGTGGTTTCGCATTAAATTGTACGGAGGCCATCTATTCCTACAGTCGGCATGACTGAAGAATCTGTGGCCACTACAGAGGTTCTGCAGTGTGGATAATCCCCCTCTCAAAGAGCAAGTCAGCCAAAGTGATCTGGGGATAAAAAAAAAGTATGAGGAACAACTCAAACAGCTGATTTCACAAAAACGGAGGCTTAAATAATAATAATTTATAATACATATCTATCTAAAATGGGACTTTTAATCAGTCTATTGATATTTAAGGAAGGGGTAGGAATGACAGACCTATTACCAGAAGTAATCAATTGTTAAATGCAAGACCCCCTCCTTCTAAATCCCGGCTGTACAGACATGCCCGAATGTGCAGTAGCTGCACAGACCGAATGCACTTAAAACAACATACCCTGTCCTCTGCAGAACCGCATGGGAAATTTCCTACGGTCACAAATTTGGGATACGAATGGATCAGAAACTCAATGGCATCTGTGTGCTGAAAAGGAAAACAATTGTTAATCAGTGAAGACATTAAATACGAAACAATGATCTACAAACATCTTCCTATCTACCTCTGCTTTTATTTCGAAACTCTTGAGCTCCTCTTTGTGGTAAACTCTGGCGTTTTCTGTTGTGTAGTAAAGATTAACAGCTTCTCCATCACTGCATAACCTGGGGAAAAAAAGTGACATTTACATTTCTGCTTTTAATGGATCATTGAATCAGGTGTTCTTGACAACATACAGTCAAAGACAATATCCTCGACATTTTGAATAGCCCATTCCAAACCTGCCTGGTGTGAACATTATCTGAAATGCAATAAAGTGTTGTATTACCTGGCACATCCAGCACGGACAACTCTGACTTTGGTCTGGGTAGTGATTTTTGCACCTACATCCATGACCTGCCCACACTCCCACCGAGCAGATGCTCCTTGCACACTGCTGGACAATTCCTCTGCGGGAGAAGGCATGAAACCGTTAGAATCAGAAGCATTACTGAACGCGTCTCAGGCTGTCCAACTCGATTTACAATCATTAACACTTACTACAATTTGTTCTGAATTAAGTGAACTGAAAGAGAGTTTCTTCCCAGAACTGACGTATGCATTACATACCCGGTGTGAGCATGGGAGGAAGGCAGTCATGGAGGAAGGCTCTGGCTTTCTGATCCACGGCAGCATCGACCGGGGAGTAAGTTGCTAGCTTCTTCATCAGACACTCAATTCGGGAAAAGAATTTTGTCCTGCGTGGGTCATCCTACAAACAAATGTGCATGAGGAGGACTTGGGTCATTAGTGGGTAGTTGGTAAAAAGCAAATTATGGTGACGGTGACAGGAAGTGGCAAAATAAGACGCAATAACTGATGAACTACCTTGTCAGAGTTCTGTACTCCCATGTACGTCAGGTAATCCAAAGGTAAGCCCTGTCTAAACTCCACATCCTCCTCCATTGCTATTTCCAATGCTGCTGGAGCCACCTGAAAAAAAAGTGTATTTTGATGAATTGTTGCTGTTGGTTATTGCACTATACCTGTGATGCGTAATCAGTAAAAGTGCCAATGTACGCTTGCACTGATGCTGCCCTTTGTAAAGATGTGAGTTTTACCTTCTGTAGCAGATCCCCCCAGCTGTTCTTCTGGTAGGAGGAGATGGTAACGTGGAGCGAGTGAGTATCCGGGAGGCAGTCGCCCTGGTGGATGAATCCCCGAGGAAAGTAAAGGAGATCTCCGGCTTCCAGCACCACTTCCAGGATCGGCTTCCCGATGTCTTTCTGATTGAGGTTTCCTGAAGTGAAACGCAAAGCAGTCCCGTCTGAGAAATGACAGCTGTCCGCTATATGGTTTATCAGCGCTGAAGAGATCGTGGGAGGGCAGCCTTCAGTACGACAACTTCATTCACCTTTGTGCAATTAGCTACCTTTCTGTGTGTAACCAATAACATACAGTTTTTACTCACCACTTGAAAGTGCAGGTAAGACCTCATCTTCTGTCCTATAAAAAAAAGTCAGAAAAAACAACTTCAGTGTTTGGTGGAATCATTCCGTCACTTATTTACTAACTTCATGTCTCAAAATGTTGAAATGATCCACCAGCTTCTGCTCTTTTAAAAAGGTTCCTTGCTGTATCTCACCTGGGGTTGTACACTCTCCAGTGTTTCTTCCCCTCCAGCTGAACCACAAACGCCTCGATGTCGTCGTAATGTGGAGCAAAGCCTTGTGTTCCAGGTGGTGTCAGGTATCTGGTTTAAAGAAAAAAAAAAAAACAGTTACTGATATAGCATCCAAAGTGAATATCCAAGACAATTACTGTCCAAAAATACTTACACGTTGGCTCCTGCCATGCTGCCAAACTGCTCTTGGAGGATGGACAGCACATTCCACACGGTGGAGGAGAAAGCCTGGGGATTCAGCATGCGGAGGGAGCAGCCGTTCTGGGAAATGGGCGATACGATGACATGCTGATGATGCAATGATACTTGAAATGCACTTAACGCAAAATCACTTTTAGCTTGCAGAATAGAAAACAATGTAATCAATATCATGCTGAATGCATAAACGTACATCCAATTGCTTTTTAATGAAGGTGGTCCTTGAAAATGTCAAAGTGAGAAGAAACTATAATGATCCCCCATAGAGACAGCCAACACGCTGCAAAGGGTCCAATTATGAGGAATGTAAAAATACAGAATCCTAGTAATAATCACATGCTGTATGCAAATCCGGTGCCTGCATCAGCGTGGCCTTACCCCATAGAAGTCCCACACAGTGAACGGCAGAGCTCTCCCCGCAGGATTGTGTGTCTCCCTTCTGCCATTACTGTAGCTCGTGACGTCCAGGTTCACTCCATACTGAACATCCTCCTTAAATCAGACAACGCAGACATTCAGTGAGACAGATCTTCATTATATATATATATCAAAGAGCATAATGCAACACTAAAGGTGCAAATAAAAAAAACATAATATACAACAAATGAGGCGGCTCATTTTCACATTGATAAGAATATATATTTCCGACTATGTCTCTTTCATTGTATGAATAAAAAAATGAGACCAAGTATATTACAACTCCCCATGATAATCTTTAGTCCGTGGGATTACAGAGTCATAAGAGCCAATGTCCCACATTAATGTTAAACATTCAGCAAAATATGTTTAAAGTTTTCCAAAAAAAAAAACATTCCCACAATAAATGAAGAGCAATACCTTCTTCATTTTTACAATAATAATAATAATAATAATAATAATAATAATAATAATAATAATAATAACTGTACAATTTTGTGGTGTGTCAAAAGGCGAGTCTTGATGATAACATAACCAACAAATTCCAACACCAGGTCTGGAAACTATGAATAAAGTAAGCATGGATGAGGTAATGTTTCAGATCCTTACCTGTCTTAATATGCGATCAAACTCTGCTGTGGAGAACAGTCCCTTGTAATAATCTGAATTCTTACGTTGAACAAGAATGGGCTTCTTTTCCCATGTTTCTCTTTGGAAAGAGGAAAAACATTGGTCGGCGAATTCTCCAAGACAAAGATGACACCTTGTGTTATGCAAAATGTCTGCTTTGTTGTAATATTGGGTTAAATATAGATATAAATCTATCTATAGTATGTGCATTGAGAGAGCCCCTGCCAAAACAATGATCCATACCTGAAGAAGGCCTTGACAGGAATGGGGTTGATGAGCCACTGGAACAGCTTGCTCGCTCTCTCCCTGCTGTTGTTGAGTTTTCCCAGGTCGGCCAGCAAAGCATCCAGAGCCTCACCATCTCCATTTACGCTCTCCTCGTCCTGCATCAGAAGCATAAAGACTCGATCAACCATAACTGAACAAAATAAATAATAATAACACTATAATAAACAATTAAGAATTGGAAAAAAAGAACGTTAACAGTCAGATTAACTTCTTGGATGTGAAAATAGCCCCCATGGCATCCATCTTTGCAGCACGTACAAACTTACTTTTTTAATTCCCTTAAGGCTCTCCTCTCTTTGTGGAGACTTAAGGAGCTTCTTTCGCATTTTCTTCCTTTCAGGCTTTAATTGAGCTTTTACTGTGTGGACCTTATTGGCCCCATTCTCCTTTTTCCTTTTCTTCTTATCTGCCACCTAGAACATCATACAAGTGACCATAAGGCTAAACACAGTGAACATAGATGCATGGTTAGCCTGGAGCAATGAAGAGCAGATAGCATGGTTTCAATAGCTCACTATCAGAGGGACTGTGCTAGTGTCAGCACTGCCCCTGCTGCAGCTGGGAGTCTATCACAGAGCACAGCACCAAGCACTGCGCCACAGTATTTCAATAATGTCCAACATTACCTGCCGAGAAGGCGTCGTAGCAGCAGGCACGTCTGTTGACAGCGTTTGATACAAAGCAAAGGCTGACATGTGTTTTCTCTCCATTTTACAGAAGCGCGTCATCAGCGTGCGACTGCTTGCGAGTCTTCTTTTACGGCTATTTGTGTACATTTGCTGTCTGACGGACTCACTACTGACGCCTACAGTGTTGCACTACAAGTTACAGCTCACTCGGGACCGAAAGGAGCTTTTTGGACGTTCTGTCATCAGAAATATTGTGTGCATTGAATGTTTGAAAGTAGTTCATCCAATACACACACACACACACACACAAGCGAGCAGCCAGAGAATAAGAACACATGGACACAGTAGGGTGAACATGACTGAAGTAAAAAGAAGAAACAATGATAATAATAATAATTTGCAAAAAGCAAACAAAGCACAAAAAATACATTTGGACATCAGTAAATATAGTCGAGTATTTTTCCTTATTTGTCCTTAAGACATTGCAAGATGAAGATGGTCTGTCAAGCTAGAGTTGTGGACTAATAACACATTTCTAACAGATAATAACTAAGTTATGTTTTGCTTAATATTAACAAACAGAAGATTGTTGTTTCTGTACTCTTACATTTGGACATTAGCACCTATTAGCAGATCCTGTATCTCACTTGGTCATTTATATTTTTCGATATATTCTGAGTGAGAATTACAAAATGTTCTGCCATTTAAAAAATAAAGGCTCCATTAGTTTCATACCACATGCCTTATGTTAAGTTCAAGTGCATTTCTTCAATATGATATTTCTGAGTTTCAGCAAGCTCTTCTGATACAATTTCCCACACACCTCATAATGATAAATACATCTATTTGTTTTTCACGTTGACCACTTGGTGGAGCATTTCCCCCAATAATTCATGTAATTGAGCGACACGTTTATTAAACACCGTTTCCCACAAGTCTTTGCGGCGCGCTGTCGGCGCTGTTTGTGCAGCCGTCGCTCCAACAATGCAGCTTTTAATGGTGCTGTGAGCGGTGCGAACCGAAAAACGCAGCAACACCGCAGGCTTGTCCGGTGACTGTAGTCGTTTAGATTCAGCACAGCAGGGTTTTTGACGGTTTGACAAACGTGCCACGCGGCTGTGACTCAGTTTTTTAGGGCGTCCTCGACTCTCCTGATGGGGTGAGTAGCGACCGAAGCTAACGCTGGTCTGCCAGTGTAGTTGAGAGCAAATGCATTTTGTGATGTTCGTGTGCTCGCTAGCAGGCTAGCTAATTGGCCAGATGAGACATATGGCCCCTTGTGTCTTTCCCCCTGCAACTCCCCGCCGGACCATAACCAACACAATAGTCGTGGTGTCCACTGTCCTCGTTGTGTTTTAAATGCGGGATATTCTAACAGGTGTGAATATAAAAGGTTGGTAGTTTGTATCAAGACTTTCGTGCAGTTGTGTCGTTCTCCCGGAGCCGCTGCAAGTCGTGAGTCTGTTTTGCTTTGATCACGGGCTGAGGCACACGTCAACCAAAGCGATGTTAACTTGCATGACACAGACCGACGTTATTTGTAGTCTGCATGTGACTGCCATACATGTTGGGAATCTAAACATATTCTTTAATGTGGGCCCCCCCCCCCACAACCCCCGTAACGTGCCGCTCTTTTATACCGAGTAAAATGTCACGCCTAACTCCATTCATAAAATTAAATGTCGACTTGATTATTGGCAAGCATAAATACTGGCATGATGATGTTAAACAATTAAGAAAACCACGATGAGCATCTTGTTGAGTCAACATGCTTCTTTTTTTTTTTATACACAGGCGATTGTTTTCTGTGACACATGGTGATACACGATCACTGTTAATACTGCGATTAATAATGACGACTCCATTATAAGGCTAAGAATTTGGAAATGGATGTTCTGTTTGCTGTGGTCGGACAAAGGTTAAGGTCTCTGAGAATGTGGAGAACACGTTTGACATTCTGCTCTGTCAGTCATGTTGTACCTTTGCCATTGAGCAAGGTAGCAATAACTGTAATAATGTATTTGATCTACTCTGCATAGAGGAGATCATCAGGTATTCCTGCTCTCTTTGACTTTGCTCATTCATACTGTGTTGATTCCGTATAATATAGTTTAAAATGTAAAAAGAATAAGTTGTATTTTGTCTTTTTTGTCCCTAATATAAATGAGAGTTGACTAAATATCAGAAACACCCAAAATTGGACCATTACAACCTACCTGAAGATATGATTTATTGCACGGCTGCGTCACAGCAATCCAGAGAATAAGAGATTAATGGCATGAGCCAGCCTCTTGTAGTTTTGGGAAATGCACCCCAGTAGCCTCTATTATGGCTTAATGCTTAGGCTCTTAGTGGGGACACTGAGGTTCCCTGTCAGGGGCATTGCTTTTATGACACGTTTCAGTAACCAGTAAATCACTACGATTTCTGAGCCCAAAGTCAATCACTTCACGGCGGTCACACCACAGCTGTGTGTTTGTGGCTGTGTGCGTCATCGGAGCATGATTTGTGCTTTTTTTTACTTGACAGGAGGATGCTTTTGTCAAATCACACAATAAATCACAGATAATGAGTTCAATATACGAGTCAATTTCATTGTATGTATTTATTATCTGCAACTTGGTGGGAACATAAAGTCGCTGAGCATGAACATATGTCCTGAATCTGATGATGTAGAGAAAACTAAGAAGGAACACAAAATATTCATCTGATGTCAAAGATGTCGAGATGAATCACTGTCTGGATCGCATGTTCTTTCCTCACTCCCGTTCTAACATTCATCATTTCTTTTAGTTCTCTTGTCAGCTATATTTCTCGTGCACTATTAGATCAGTGTCTGTGTTACCTCAGACAGTGGTGTGGATTGTAGTTTTTGTCGTAAAGTCAGTGCTGCGGTCTGTGAACGTATCGCAGCAGATGCTAGCCGTGGTTTGGTTTCAGATGGGTGTTTGTCGTTGGTGTATGTAATGCAGTTTGTAAACAGTGAACTAAGCAAAGGGGTTTTTTTTTTAGAGATATGATTTAACACAAACTCAGTTGATGTAGCTCTATCCAAAAGCCGTCGTATGTTTTTATAATTATCACCTTGTTAATACATAAACAAATGTATGATTTGAACCCCCCTGTTATGTTGGACCACAGCATGCATTAATATGACTTTATGAGTACAGTCAGTTAGTGCAGGTGTAAATGAAGTGCATCCATTATTAATGTCAGTAGTTGCACCTGAGACAGTGAGATATAAGGCCTCATCTGATAACGGTCCACAACAGGTGTGGGCGTGGCCTAAGATTCATCAATGAATCCTTCTACTCTTAATGGACATGGAACACATGTAGAATTGTCAAAGCACGAACAGCAGGGGTGTCAGGGATGGAGTATGCTTCTTTATTGCAGCCCTGATTTGTGATGTTATTCCGATAAAAGTTTCACTGTCCAGAGTGAGAAGAATTTGTCTGTGCTGTTGAACTTTGAGGCTCGGCCATTAATTGCCACGTCCTTGTAACGAGGGTCTGGATGAATCATCAACTCGAGCTGCCCGACTCTCGACTTGCATTCTGTCAAACGGTCCGACAGAGTGGTGAGGTTTAATTCCACTCGAACAGCCGAGTGTCCCCGAAGCTCCTCTTCTCTAATGAACATCTGCTTTGAGAGCCAGGAGGAGTTGGGCTGCATCAACCTCGGACAGATCGCTCTGTACGCTTATTGAATGACGGCAAGATGTTGTTTTTGTGATTGCGATACGCAGGAGAGAACTGAATGGCGTGAATGAACAGATGCGGCAGCGCAGAGCAGTCGGAGCAGAGAAACGCTGGGAAGAAGAGAGATGGCAGGACTAGTTTTACTTTTTGCACAGTAAGCAAACAGCAGCTCTGTCTGCCATGACTGCTAGTCGAGCAGTAGGATTTCTCAGCTAATTCATTTTCCAAGCAGCGATATATATTTCCTCAAATAGAAGCACCATTTGCCTCCCTCCAGTGGGCTTTAGTCAGTGCATGTCACTGTCAAGTTGAAGGTAAGTGACGGTAAAAATAAACTTAGCTGCAGGGCGAAGTGGATATTTAGATTGTCAGTACTTTCTTTTAAACAAATCACACACTTGCCACTTGTTGTTTGACACGTCGATTTCAAGCTCAGTGAATTTGTACGGTCGAATGGCCGCTAACAACACGACTGGAAGCCCTGCGCTGACTCTCAGGTGCAATGTCTTTTGGGGTGGTACATTGCAAATAATTCTCTGGTGTCAGGGGGGGCTAATCACCCTGGCTCCCCTCCCACAATCCATCAGTGTCTGGGGGACGACGCTCGTGGGGTTCTGGCAGCTGTTGTCGGGCTGAGTCGACGCCAGCATGCACTGGAGGGGGAGGAAGAGCTCTCAGAAGGACACGGCGAGCGAGGCTGCTGCCGCTGCTATGGAGAGATAACAAGAGGATTTATTTGTTAGGACGGCAGGATTTCAGCGTTTGTGTTAATTTAGCGGTTTTCTCTGGAAAGTGTGTGCAGGGGGAAGCCAGGTTGAAGGAGGAAGGATTTTATAACTACAATGTTTCAATGAAGCTTATGATCGTGGAGCCAAAACAATTTGCCGATAGATTAAAAAAAACACAGATCACCAACAATTTTGGTGATCGTCGATGAGCTTTTTAAGAATAGTTTGTCATCTTTTAAGGAAAAACTGAGGATTAGCTGGTTCTACCTGTGTTATGTTGTTTTAATATATTGTTATATAATTGAATAATAAAACTTTTTAAGACGTTTCACCTCTGATGGACATTTCTTCTCTGACATTTCATAGACTAAATATTAGAACGATTAATTGTGAAGCTAATCAGAGATTAATAAGATAATAAAAACCATAAAAAAATGAAATGGCAGAAACTATACTATTTAGTGCAATCTGCCAAAAATATCTAGAGCGTGTACTTCTCCATATGCCTCGCTCATGATGTCAATGTACTGTAAGTTATTCAGTTGTCATGTGTCAGCTGTGTCACTACTTTTCTTTTTTTAAACTCAAATAGTTCATCCTTTCAAAACAGTTTCGACAAAATAATTGCCCCTGACTTTTCAGATATTTATGCAAGCAGCATCAAAGTGAAATGTTTAAATCGGCCTTATTACCGAATGAGGACAGTCCTCGATGGATTTACTTACTTCTCAGAGTTACTCAGACGTAGGCTATTTTTTGATTATCGTGGATTACAAACTAGCCGTGTTGGATTAAACCAAATGGCTGATGTTGCGGGGCCGTAACAGAGCGGTTGTTAATGCTGGGAGAGGGGATTGGCAGAGACCTCCAGATTTAGAGTCAGTCGTCAAGGCAAATATTCGGAGTCTTTCTTCCATTTGCAGGCTGCTGAGAGCGCTCGGCGGACGTTTTTGAGGGCAGATGGAGGAGAAACGGCTCAGTAACTTATTTTTTGACATTTGTAGATGTAATACCACACTGAGAAAAAATAAGTGAGGGAGCGTTGCTGCCTGCAAACCAGCAGGTGTACTTGAGGACAAACTGGAGGGTGGGTGGGGGGGGAGGTCTGTTCTGAATAGGCTTTTTTCACAGTCGACTTTTGGACGAATTAGAGCAGGAAAAACACAAGTGTATGTCA
Organism: Melanostigma gelatinosum; assembly: GCF_949748355.1. Lineage (NCBI taxonomy): Eukaryota > Metazoa > Chordata > Actinopteri > Perciformes > Zoarcidae > Melanostigma > Melanostigma gelatinosum. Next base: position 11,186,296 of record NC_136652.1, on the reverse strand, counting down.
TAACACTAACGATGTCTCTCTTCCATTCACCTGTGCCTGTAAGCCATGTAAACGCTCAATGCCGGGGCCCTGAGATGTTATTTTTACATGTTCGTTTAATGTGGCAGACTTTTATCTGTGAGACAAGATGTTGAGTGAAGATGATAACAGGTGACAACAGCTGTTGGCCTCTCTCATATGTAGACGGTTGTTCACCACCACATAGTGATCCCGAGGTTGACGTTTGTTTTATTTGTCCCCAGTCTCCCCAATGTGCTCAGTCACATTAAGCCGGTTCATGGATGTACTGGGTATGTTACCCTTTAAAGTATGGTGTCTGTCGAGTTGTAATAATCAGGTAATCGTTAATGTTTAACCACTGTCATGATGACATATGTTCAATGCAAAATCAGAGACGGTTACATTAGGAGTCATGAGAACAGGAGGTAAACACCAAGTTGCTTGAATGATAAACTAAAAAACTCAAAATAATGACGATTGTGTTCTTCAGTGTTACTCAGCAAACGGAAACTTCAAGCTTTATTGGAGGATATTAATTAGATCAGACTAGATGTGTTGGACGTATTTAACAATTAACATTCAATCAAAATTGCTGTAGCCTTCAACAGTAAATACCTGTAATGTTATCAAATAAATGTAAACCAGGTTACCCCAGTCTGACTAGTTTTACTGTAGCTAACGTTAGCCTAGCTTCTGTACAGATGTTCCAGGGACAAACGATGACGTCGCTTTATGTGTCCATTTACTGCCACGGCTCAAATGCATTCATACCCAGCAGGAGTGTGTCGCTCACACAGTTGATCACTTTTGTTGTTTGTTGTTGTTGGAAGCGTGTGTAATATAGTCCTGCTATCTCAGACTCAGCCCGAGTTAAACGAGCAGCTGCTTCTGTTCAAGATGCTAGTTTAGCGTTAGCCTCGGATAGCTAAACTGTGCAGCCACCAAACAACAACAACTCTGTGGAATTTTCTCAACTGTGTGCCACGGAGTTCATCAACGGGAGGAACCTCAGTGAGCAGGGCGAGGCACGCTGCCACTCATTTCTTCTGCGGAGGGCATGGAGGTGCGTTTGATTTGTGAATCTTTACAAATCACAAAACAAAAAACTCAATCATTAAAGGGTAAGAAGCTCCACCTTGTGGCGCAACTGCACGCCACAGCAAATCTACACTTCATTTTCTGGCAGTCACACCTCCCGTCCCTCGTCTTCACGCCTCGTCTACATTATCAGTAAATATATCTTGAATCGGTTAAATTGTTAACGCAATTAACTGCTAATCGATTGTTCAACGACGTCCCTAGTGAGAGATTTTGCCACATAATTTATACCGTGGTATCCAAACCATTAACATCTCTCCTTGTTGGGCCACGGCAGGACTGCTTTGTGGCAGTATTGGATTCCTATCAGATTTTCACATCATTGTGGTGCACCTTGACTTCTCAGACATTCATTGCTGGTTATTTTACCCATGAACTGGTTCTCAAATGTGTATAAAACGCATTGAAGTAGTGACAACAATCCTTTCCTCTAAATCTCCACCTGAGAATTTAGTGCCAGTTTTATACTGGATCTTAACCACAGAGCTAATGCTCATTGAGTTTGCTTCAGGAAATAAAGAAAATAGAGATGAGGAGGTTCAGTTGCGTCTCTGATTTCCCATCCTCCGTGTGCTCTTCTAAACAGTTTGTGTATCCTACTTATACATAGAAAGACAGGATGTGGTGGATAGTGTGCCTTTTATTTGAATTTACCTTCGGTGTTGCTTCACCGAGAGAGAGGGAGAGAGAGAGAGGTTTCTTCAGATTCTCCGCTGCAGTGAACTTGATGTATTCAATCACCGACGCAGCTTAAAAAAGATACATGTACAACCAGACTGTGCAGGAATTGGAGATGCAAAGAAATGCTCGTCAAACGCTGCCTTTCCCACCGCGTTAGGAAGACTTAGTGGTGAATGTTTCCTGGAGTCCGCTCACTGAACTCATTGACATCTGCAGCTTCAGTCTGTAACTGAAACACATTCACGTCTCTTTATTTCCCTCTTCTGTGGACGAGCAGACTGCCATCCTGGGGCAAATGTAATTGTTTTTTTTAAACATTGAAATCTACAATTTTTTACTGCACTTTGGTTAAAATAGATTCGGTGCAACATTTTATTTGACTTTAAAAAAAAGAGGTAAAGCCATAATTAAATGAAAGAGCTTCAAGCTAACCCTGTCCTTTGTTTATAGGGAGGAGCAAAGTAACAACGCTAACGAACCAGTTTTGGGAAATCAAAAATAATAATTAAATTTTTGCCTATTGTGAGTTTCTGGCAAAGGACAAAGCAAGCAAGAATTAAAAATGTATCCCATTTAGAGGTTGTTTTTTTCAGCAGTTGGCGCTCATTGGCAAAGTGCGAGCTGTTGTGTGCTGAAAACGGAGGGAGTCCTGTGTGTCTGTACGTCTGCTCTGACTCTAATTGGCTGTCACACTCAGCTTTTCACCAACGCAGTGAGTCTCTGCTCGCCTCACCCCTGTGGCGGTGGGGGGGGCAGCTTGTTCCACAGCAGAGGCTTCAGTGACCCTCCCAGCTCTTACGAACACGGAGCCTCGTCTCTGAAGATGCTGACAGATCGGTCGACAGTTGTGATAAAGTTGCCCGAAGAATTATCCGGGTACATTTTGTTTCTCTTTTACCTTGGACTGGCTTTTAAAAGTCGAACCACCCCCCCCCCCCCCCCCCCCCCCGCAAGGACATGGACACCTTTTCTTTTTTTTTTTGTTGAATTGCTCTCCTGTGTAATCTTTGTCATATTGCAGGAGCTTTGGAGGTTGGGAGGCACCCAGGCCCATCTGTCATTATGAACTCATTCCTTCTCGCTCTCTCTCTTTATCTGGCTACCTCTCTTTGTCTCTGCCCTGCAAAATGGTATTCAGAAAAGTTCTAAATACACGGACGCGTCGTGTGATGTTTGTTTCCAGTGAAGGGTGCGTTCCCCGTCTGCCTCCGTGTGTCTTTGTCTTCTCTGAGAGATGAAGGTGAACACGCTCATATTTTTGCACCGAGCAGGAAGTGGTCCACGCGGACGGCGACTTTAATTGCTTTAATCGTGCGCCGTGTCATCACCGTACCAAATACTCCCGATGATCATAACCTCGCTGTCCTCTCTTCAGCCATATTGGATCATTAGAGGAGCAGCAGGAAGCAGCACCCTCCAGCATCACTGGGAAGCTTTCAGTGCTGATACAGGTTCAAGTTTAATGCCGTTATTTAAACTGTAATGAACTAAATCTCTTTAATTTGGCCTGTATGGCAAAGTGTTCAGTTCTCAAGAAAGCACATAAGGACAAATCTAAAACGTAATAAAAAGAATGAAGAATGCACACTGGTGAAACTGGTAACATTAACGATGGCTGAGTTCCATTAAGTGTCCCAACGAGCTAGTCAGTGAGCCGGCATGCACAATACCAGGGCCTCCTCTTGGTGGAATGTCGAGAAAATGTCATCATGAGGTTGCCATTGCAGACATCGATCATAAACCTGGTGGAGGTGTGTTTCAATCCGAGTATCAGTCATCGTGTTCAGGTTTCTCAACACTGGAATATCCATCTGCGGACCCTATGAACTCTAAAATGCAAGGGAATTGTTAAAAATGTGCAATCCCAATCTCCATAAACATCTGGCTCCCTCACTGCACCTGTTATCAATATAAGTGACAGAAGAAATAAATAAGTAAATCATCATAATGGTTGTAGATTTATTTGCATTCCAACTAATTGTTTCAGCACCAACTATCACATGTTTCGCTCTCTTAGATTCTTAGATCTAAAAAAAAAGACCCACATTCCCTGACTTTCCATTAACTCTTTGAGAACGACTCCACGGCCCTACAGGCACTTCTGTTACTCGTGAAATAAAATAATAAAGTCCTTGAGATGGCTCAGTCAGCCGTCTGCAGATAAGCTGTGATACGTGGCTGAAACAGCTGCTCCACTCACACAAACCCTATGACTCTGCTTCCCCCTGCAGCTGCTTCCACCCCCCCCTCCCCATCACCTCCATGGGGAGTGCCCTACCTCGATCCTCTCCATGAAATCACAATTAATTATTTGAAGGGTTGTCTGCGAAGCGCGATGAGCCAGAAGCCCCTGAAGGGGGGAAATGCATCAGGATAGCCTGGAGTCCCAGCAGCCGTGATGAGTTTCTGGAGTGCAGCAGCATCACCTCCAGAGGCCCGTGTGATCACTGCTGCAGTCAGCTACAGCGGTGTATGTTGTGGATTTAAAACATTCACATGCTTCGTTTATTTGTTACTGGTGTCTCTGTTCTACTTGGAGTAGAGCACAGGGCTGCAACTAATGAATATGTAAAAGGAAACGTCTGAGCCTGAAGCACAAGGTGAAGACGTCCTGTTTCTTGTTTTGTCCAAAGTTATTCAACTAACGCGGCACAGAGAGACCTTTTGTCTTTGGCAGCGTTCTTTTAGACCATGTGGTTCGGATGTACTGGTACTCGTGGCACATATGGGCTCAGCCATGTTGTGTCTCAGATCCATGAATGGAATGAGAGAACGTTAGCAGCAGTGTTCTGGATCGATGGCAATCGCTGTCATTCGGTCAGTCCACCACTTTGGTCCAGGCTGAAATATCTCAGCAACTGTTCAGTAAATTGCCATAATATATTGTTCATACATTCATGGTCCCCAGAGGATGAGTCCTGCTGAGCTCTAGTGGCATCACAAAGGTTCAAGTATTTGTTTTTCATTGAAATATCCAAATGTCCAAACACTTTTTGGGGATTTGTGCTTCCCAAAGACTCGATGAAGAGACAATTTGGGCTCAAAATGTTGCACTTTTTTGAAAACTTGAAGAGTAAAAACAGGATATTTAAACCTACAAAGTACAACATCATCAGGTCAAACTATCAGTTTGTCCAGTACTTAAATAAGATGTTAGCTTTGTCATTGTTAGCATGAGGAAACTAAGAAAAAGATTCAGTGTTTGCACTTAGGACGCCCAAACAGACTAATTGATTATGAAGGAGGCCGTCTAACAAATTACAGATTGCTTTATGACGGTTTGTCTTTGTTTGTTGTTCATTTTTCAGATTGATACAGCAGCGAGTCGTACGTTAAGCAGTGGAAGAGAGCATTCAGTGTGGGAAATCACTCTTAGAGCCAGTCTTATCATTAGAGGAAGATATTTCTTCTTGAGACATTAAAAGAAAATTTAAAGCTCCATCTTCTTAATATTTCATTCCTTGCGGTACCTTCCATCTTTGAGCCATGCTAGCCGGGGCCTTATTAAAAATACAAGCTGTGTGATCTCGCCGTCAGCCTTTTTAAATCCCTCACTTCATCTTACTATCTGTCAAAAGCTCAGTCAGATGCCTCACAGACACGTGGAAAAAAAACACCAAACGCCATCACTCTGTTTTGTGGCAAGATATGTCAGAAACTTTAATATTCACAAGCTGCTGCAGCCTTTCCCCGTCTTCCCCACACGAGATGCGACCCCTGGAATTGCGTTGATTGTTGTAAAAGCTCGTTTTATAGTTTGATGTCATTTCCGTTCTCGTTTCTTCAGCGAGGAATTTCAAGACTGCCCCAGAAAAGCCGGTGTGCAGAGAGACTGTTCAAACATTCATACAAGCGCTTGCCCTCAAATGTCTGGGAACTGGAACTTGGCGTCTCACTGCTTCATTCGGGGCTCTGAGCTCGGCACCTGCGACACGTTGTTCTTTTGACTTCGGGTGAAGATATTCTGCCCAAATCTTCTTGGTATTAATCCCAACACGATGCATCTCTGAGTGCCTGCAAACCGAACATTCTCTCACGCTCTCTGACTGAAGAACTTTATCTTTATTGAGACTAAAACCTGCGTTAAATGCAACTCGTCAGTTTCCATACCTCCTAAATCAAAGTAACAGGCCGCTGGACTAATACAGGCCGCTGGACTAATACAGGCCGCGTTATTCATAGGCCTCACCGGTAATTTGCTGACTAAGTCATTGCTTGCTCAGTGCTGCTGGGTCATCGGTGGTGCGGCTGTGCTTTAGCTTCGCCTACGGATCCCTTGATTTGAAGGTGTTGCAGGATTTAGCCGTGTGAAAAGGGGATTGATCGTACATCGTATGTGTATTCATTTTCAGTGTGAGCAATGGAATATTTACAGTGTGATAAACAGAGATTAGTCATCGTATGCAAGGATGTAATTCAATTTGGCAAAAACATTTACCAAGAACAATATAAAATGTGTTAATTGTTCCCTGCAGCCATACTAGAGTTGCTCTGGTACCAGTTGGAGCTTTTTGATACGTCCAGCACCTTCAATTAAGATGAAGCGCCTCATTTATGATATCAGAAATGCCTCCGACACAGCTGAAAATGCTGGATCGGGGTAAGCAGTTTTTTGTTTTTGATGCACTGGTATCCGATTGGTACTACCGGTACACTGAAGAAAATTTGGCATTGGAACATCTGTTTTTCCCCTGTGGCTTCATTTTAATATCGTTAATGCAGACTGTGTTGTGAAAGGTTAACAGCAAGGACGAGCGGGTCGCTCTCTCACTCTCTCACTCTCACTCTCACTCTCTCAGAGAGCATGGCGGCATCATCATTGATCCCTCACAAAGTAAATCCAGAGCGATCAATGCTTCCCTGTGTGTTTTCCATGCAGACAGCAGTCCGATTAAGCCGGCTGCAGCGGAGAGGAGACATTCTGCAGATTAGAAAGCTACAACCGAAGAGATTGAGATTTAGTTTCTATCAGTGTGTGTGTTGCGCCGTTTCCCAGAAGCAGAACTTTATAAACCAGCGTGTTGTTTGCTCCGGATTAGGCCCAGCAACAGCGTTTGCCAACATCTCTGTCTGCCATTACTCCTGTGACACTGCCAGTCATGCAGCAATTAATCAGACTGTTGCGATAGCCGCCACTCGGTCACTCTGCACCTCGGGCACATCACGAAGCAGCAGGACGAGGGTCAGCGTTCAGAGGGTCGCGTGTCCTGGGAGCTGTGACTACATGTTCCTGTCTAGCTCCACTAAAGACCCTCTGGCCTGTAGGTACTGTTCAGGGCCAGAGCATCTTATCTAATGTTAACCCGGGTCACTGTTTCTGGCAAAGCTGGCCTCTAGTCAGTAGCTTGTTAATGGTGTGGTAGTGTCTTTAAATTGCAGATGTATCCCGATAATCCAGAAGTATTCATGCTTAGTGCTGCTGGAAACACAACTGTAAAATGATTGAAGTTTCAGTTGTTGTTGTGTGGCGCTGAATCTGTGACCTTTTTAAATCAAACGTATACACTCGGGCTGAAATGATTAGTCGACGGCGAGGAAATCAATCAACAATTCATCAGCTGTAATAGATTCATCGTTAACGTCATTTGTCAAAGGAAAATGCCTCGCCCATGTGAGGATTTGCTGCTTTTTCTTTTTTTTACATCATGGTAAATTGAACATCTTTGGGTTTTGGACATTTGAAGACGGGACTTTGGGCTCTTGGAAATAGCGATGAGCATTCATATTTTTAAGACTGAAGGATTCACCATAAAAACTGAAAAATAATTTGATATTCGACTGTTCGTTTCTGTCAAGAAGAACATTATCAGATCTCAGCTTCTCAAATGTTTTATATCATTGGTTTTGTATTATTGTTTGAACAAAATAAAGAAGGTGACGACCTTGGGGGGGTCTGGTGAATTAATGTTTTTATTATTAACCGTCAAAATAGCGACTCCGTTAATTGAGAAAATAATCAGGAAATTCATGGAATGATGAAAAAAAAATAGTTTGTTTCAATCCTACTGCGAAAAAGAAACTGTAGGCAGAGGTGTGTTTTGAAAATGTTGCAAGTCATAAAAAGACACTGCGTTGTATTCGTGAGGTTTAACATCATGCAGCCGGATAGTATGGAAGGTTTAAGGTGCATTCAGACATGCAGCTACAAGGAGACAAGTAGCAGCAGGATGGCGGTCATTTTAGGCAAGAGGAAATCACGTGCCTGCCATGTGATTGGCCAGTACCTTTCCACATTCCTCTGCTTGACAGGCGTACACACACACACACACACACACACACACACACACACACACACACACACACACACACACGCCAGCTGTGTAGCAAGATGCTGTTTTTCAGGAGTCGGGGGAGAGAAAATAATCTCTAAACATCAGAAGTGCCCGTTCCCTGGAGGCAGCGTGGATAAATTATTACTTGACTGAGACAGAATGAGAGATGGCTTTTTTTCCCCCGCTACGTTTGTTTTAAAGATGGCATCTGTCTACATTTTGATCTAACCCGGCAGTAATGAAAACGTTACAACCGCAGAGGGTTTGAATCCACCAGTCGTGGGAATAAAATCCTTATCAAGAGGAGCTGTTATGTCTGCAAAAAGGTAAACACCACCTGCGTCCCTTTTTCGCCTCTGCGACCGTGTCGCTGAACGGCGCTGCTGCATCAAGGCTCACGCTCGGCGTTGTGGGGATAGCGCGGTGTTTGATAAGGGTTGTTTGGCACTTGGCCTGTCGAACATCCTCCGGGCTCTGATAAAGCTGTGGAGCTCAGAATGCAGGCTCCCTGCTGCTCGTGGAAAGGAACGATCTGTGCGGAAATTTTAATTATGCTCCCCGACGTAAGACTCTTTCTGTGACGTTCACGCCTGTTTAAGGGGACCTACGCCATGATATCATGAAAGCTCACCTCCGTTGGCCTTTTGGAGCATCTTGAAAACTTTGTAATGAAACTGGCAGCAGTGAAGTAGTCTGCATCAGAAGTTGTGGGTGGTTTCTTTTGTAAAAGCCTGAGCCACATCACTTTGTAAGATGGACAGTTATTGGGGATGCTCAGTAATTTGAAGCCTTTTAATGAGATTTGCTGGAGGTGATGGTGGTGTTTGCTCGCCTGCTGTGTGTGTAGAAAGAAAAAGATTCACCCTCTGGTATTCTGCAGCATACTGAGGATTTTTCCTAGACTAAGCAATCGTGCACATAATGCAGTGGATGAGCTGCAGAGCTTGTTTTACAAAGAAACATGTACGGTGGCTGACTATGGAAAGCCTGAGTATAAATAAACGCTGCTGTGGACCTCATCTCAGGGCCGTGTCGCATTTCAGAAGACGGTCCAACATCCAGGCCGTATCACAGGTTTGCTTCACTGAAAGTAGCTTGAAGGTTTGAGAGATGTTTTAGGACAAGAAATAAGACTGCTTTGTGGGTTCCACCTATTAAATCCAGCTCTTTCTTTCCTGTAGTTAATTAGCAGTCACTTTGATGTACAGATAATAATTTGCAAATTTTCTCTTTTTTTCCTGTTATTGTCTCCTATGTTTCCTAGATTTCAGAAGCCCCACCTCCAGAGGGATTCCTGACAAGGGGCCAGAAAAATGAGCACAACCCAAATAGAAGCAACTGTCCCAACCGGCTATCTCACTGCGCTGTGAGCAGCCATGCCCTCCCTTCATCAACCATCGAGGGGAACCCCTCTCGAGACGCGGGACTGTTTGCTGACATAGATTTGGAAGAATTGGAACCGTCGCAACAGAAATGGCATTGGTTTGTGTGGGCAGTAACGCATCAGAGTACATATTAGAATACAGGTGAGGCTGAACCTCTTGCCGATACCCACAGGACTCTTAACAGGAGGTAAAGAGCCTCGGATGACTTTCACGCAAGGACGGAGCCACAGCCCAGCTTTGATGATTTAGTATCCATTCCAGTACCTTGCTGACGAGGTGGTATCATGGCTGCTGCTGATCCCCATTGCAACGGTTCCTTGGCTGGGCGAGGAGCAGACTGAGAGAGTCAACAATGCAGCGTAACGGCGGTGGGGGGGGTGCCGGCGGCCAGCCGTGGGTGCTGCGGCGCGTGCGTCTCACCTGGCTCAGTTTCATGCTCTTCTTCATCCTGGTTTTCTTCCCGCTCATCGCCCACTACTACCTCACCACCATCGACGAAGCCGGGGGTCCGGACAAGCGCATCTTCGGGCCGCGGCCCGGCCGCGAGCTGTGCGAGGCCAAACACGTGCAGGACCTGTGCCGGATTCGCGAGTCCGTCAGCGAGGAGCTGCTGCAGCTGGAGGCCAAGAGGCAGGAGCTCAACGGGGAGATCGCCCGGCTCAACCTGCGCATCGAGGCCTGCAAGCGGAGCATCGACAGCGCCAAGCAGGATCTGCTGCAGCTGAAGAATGTTATCAGCCAGACGGAGCATTCCTATAAAGAACTGATGGCCCAGAACCAGCCCAAGTTATCACTACCGGTCAGGCTGCTGCCAGACAAGGAAGACCCGGGACTGCCGCCACCCAAGTCGTCCCGCTCCTGCCGCCTGCGCTCCTGCTTCGACTATGCGCGCTGCCCTCTTACTTCTGGGTTTCCCGTGTACGTCTATGACACAAGCTCCTATCCATGGGCGGATTATCTCGACCCGCTGGTGAAGCAGGCCTTTGCGGCATCGGTTAAGACCAACATTTATATAACCGATAACCCCAGCGTTGCGTGTCTGTATTTGGTGCTGGTAGGAGAGCTGCAAGAGTCCTCCGCCCCACCGCCGTCTCCTTCAGAGCTGGAGAAGCAGCTAAAAGCTCTCCCTCACTGGAGGTCCGATGGACACAATCATGTACTGGTGCATTTCTCTAGGAAGTCCATGACGCAGAACTTCCTGTACAATGTGAGCACAGGCCGGGCGGCGGTCGCTCAGTCCACCTTCCTGGAGCAGCAGTACCGCGAGGGCTTTGACTTGGTCGTCTCCCCGCTGGTTCACGCCCTCTCGGAGCCCAATTTTTTGGAAGTGCCCCCTCAAGTTCCCGTAAAGAGGAAGTACCTCTTCACCTTCCAGGGGGAGAGGGTGGAGTCACTGAGGAGCAGCTTACAGGAGGCGCCGCCTCAGTCTTTCGAGGAGGAAATGGAAGGAGACCCACCGGCCGACTACGACGATCGCATCGTCGGCACCTTAAAGGCGGTGCAG